>NC_045560.1:30297500-30897500 GCF_009819795.1 Aythya fuligula | reverse complement strand
TGATTACTTTTCAGGAAACAATGTAGACTAGTCAGGAGAGACTTGAAGGGTATGATCCAAAGTTGAGCTGTTTCACTGGGCTTTGTATTGTATTAGTCCCTAACAGAATATACAAATAATGTATTGCTTCCTGTATTTGAAGTGCCAAAAATGAGACAGTTGCAAGCATTCTGCAAACCATATGTCTGAGTCAGTCTGACACTCAGCAAAAGGAAGGAATATGCATTTGCATACTGCAACTGTCTCTGCAACTTAGATATGATACACATAATACACAGATATATTTTCAGTAGTGGAAACAGGAATTTTCACGTTAATGCAACCATGTGTTTTTCAAAATGTTCTTTCCTTACCTGACTGTGTACCTGCATATGAAAATGTGAATACCGCATTTATCTTTTGCTTTTCTCTCTGAAAACAGAACATCCTTCCTGTTCAGACATGTTCCTGAAAATGTATAATTAAATCTGTATGATCTGTATGATTGCAAATCTCATTGACTTCAAATGTCTAGACATTTCACGTTTGATTATTAATTCTTAGCAAAAGAAAGTATTTGAGAGAAGCAGAGCTCTGCTTTCTATCCCAATGACTTTTAAATAACACAGGTCATGGTACTTTTGTAAGAAGACAGTTGAGTTCTTATCTGCTTTCTTTTATGAATACAGAGAGAAAATATATTTTAAGTATGATTTTTATTTCTATTAAGTCCAATTTGTTTAAAATACATTGTGTTCCAGCACTAACAGTGCTTAAATTATTCATTTTACATATTATTTGGCCTACTTCATTATCCTTAACTTTATTCTTAAGTTGAATTTTGTGCAGCAGCTATCAGTGAGAAACTAGTAGTGAGCACACTGACTTTTGCTTGATTGGTATTCTGTATGCAGTTTTTTGCTCCCTTAACTAAAATGCTAAGCATCTAAATTCTTATTAGCCTCTTAAGAATTAAAAAAAAAGGTTGCAGAGTATTTGTTATAGACTGTAGGATTTAAAACTGGACAATTCAAACAGTTGAAAATGGTTTTGTAAATAACTGAGCATTTAATAGGAGAGGTAAGTATGAGCATTTAATAGGAGAGGTAGTAATAGGGAATAATGGGCAGAAATTTAGACCTGGGCAGAAATTCATGTGTGAAAGCTCAAATTTAAGCATGTCTATAAGACTAAGCTATAGACACATAGTGCAGTCCCTGCAAAATGTCAGATATGTTGAGTAGGTATCTGTGGCTGAGTTGAACCCACCATGAGTGATGAGTCCACGGCTCAGGTTGACATCTTCTTGTAGACATCTGTTCTGTTCTGCAGGGTTTCATCTATAGCGAATGAATTGCTGGCAGAAAGACATCATTAGTTTTTCTGTGTTTTTCTTGTCACAGAGGAGAGAAGGCAACAGTCATCAACAATCTTGGATGGCTATTCCCAAGTACTGTACAAGTGTAGTATGGAAATTGTTGTTTATATTTCAGTCATCAGAAATGTCTCTGTATACTTTAGGCAGATAAGACTCGAACTTTCACTACGGAGTTCAACACCTGAGCTAAATTGAGAGTCTTTTCAACAGTGTAATAAGATCTGCTTCAGGAGTCAGAGGCCAGCTTGAAATATAAAGAACACATATTCGAGAGTAGCTACCTAAGAGCACCTGGCAGTGTGGCTCATGGTGATTCATGTTTCTCAGCTCCAGTCTTCACCTTAATTTCTAGCCCTACTGAACTAGTAGGGATTAAACCTTTTTCTCACAGCTTGAGGTATGGTTCAACTATAGGAAAGTCTTCCCACCATGGAATTGTAGATACTTAATTTGTTCTTTTAAGATCTGTAGAGACATCTTTCTAATTTAGATGGCCTGGATATTGCAGCTGAGGAACCCTTATTCTATCTTTGTGCAGAGCTGGTGCTCCTAGGTTGTGTACCTAAAGCTTTTATCTTGTGTATGGCTGGACAAGCCAGACGCACTTCTAATTTCTAAAGTAAATTAAGTGAAAACTTGGGCATTGTTGCTGAACATTAGCTGTTTTTGGATAATGCCCTCAATAATACTCTTTAACTTTTGGCTTTTGGTTGGTCCTGAAGATGTCAGGTAGTTGGGCTAGATGATCTTTGAAGATTTCTTCCAACTGATCTATTCTATTCTATTCTGTTCTGTTATGTTCTAGTTTTCTCTTTTATCTCTTAATTGAATATTATAGGAAACTACCGAAGTCTGCATGCTGAATACATATGTATATATATATATATTTTTTTTAAAGAGGGAAAAATCAAAATAATTATGAGAAAATAACAAATAATAAAAAGAGATGAGAGAAGCTGGTGGGTAATATTTAGATTAATGGAAAAATACTTTGGGAAAGCAGCCAAATTACTAACTATAAAAAGGTGGGAAGAAAACTTTCAGTACCATGAAAAAGTCATGAGTGAGTAGGAGGTCAGAACTACAGTGACTTGTAATTCTGACCAGTTTGTATTAAACCTAGATATGAACTCCTGAACTTGATTTTCCACTACCTTTCTAGTTTTGGATAGTAGTAAGGAACTATTCATCATGAAATATCACTTTCCTTCCGAGTTATATGGGATATTGGTTTAAACTCAGCTTTATTGTTCAGAGACTTGAAAAGCTTGCTGTTCTCCGTTATCATTCATAGTTCTTTATATTTATAGACTTCTGTTTGTAATTTAGGTTCCTCTAGGATATATACATATTGTTTAGGGGTTTAAAAATATAATTTTCTTATGAAAATCCTTTAATAGGATAGACATTTTTCTCAAATTCTAAACAGGATAAAATTAAGCTGCAGTTAAAAAGTCAAACAATTTAATAAAAATTTTGGACACAAAATATTGTTTAATTTCAAAGTATAAGCTCTGTTTTAGTCTTTAGCTCAGTTTCTGTAGGTAACTATGCTACTGCTCTTGGATGTTTGGCAGAAGAAAAAAAAAAAGAACACATATTGTAGTTTCAAAACATAGTCCATGTATAGTTTTTTTTTTTTTTCCCAACAAAGAAGATATCTTATTTCTTTACTGGATACTTTTCCTAGGCAAAGAGTTTGTAGCCTGCATAGTTCATGAAAAGTTCACTAACACAAAATTCCATAAAGGTGTTATAATGTCTTTAAAAGTGTACTTATACACCAGTTGCTTCATACAATATTTTTAAACCTAAAAAATGTTCCTTTATGTATTTGCATTCATTTCATCATTGGCTATGATCTTGTCTCATAAATAAGCAAGGTTGGGTCTTGTCAGTTCTTGGATAGGAGGTCTCCAAGGAAAACCCAGATGGTGCAGGCATTGATAATGATTCAGCGGAAAGACGACCACCTACTGTGCTAGTACTCATTTTTCTTTTGGATTGAGAGCATTGTGTTTGGAAGAATGTTGCTGGCATTTTTTTTTTTTTTCTGAGGTTAAAAATTAAGAACCTTACCAAGAAAAAGTATTTCAAATACTAATACAACCACACCTTACATAAAAGTATAGAATTGTTTCAAATATTGCACCTGAAATCAGAAAACTATTGAGTTCACTGAAAATGTCTTTTTTTTTTTTTTTTTTTTTTTTTTTTTTCTCCACTATTTTCTCATTCTGTGCTTATTTTTTATCTGGTATTTTCCCTAAAGTTTTGTAAAAAATCTCTAAATTAAAAAAGCACATGGTTGCAACAGACAGCTGGGAATTTGTAAATTGGTCCTTATCTAATTATTCCCTTTTACAGCATAGTATGGATAAAATGTTAAAATAAAATCTGTTATGCATTATTTCATTGAAAAATGTCAGCATGTCTTGTGTCTCTATTCTTCTCTGCGGGATAAAATACCTGGTTACACATAGTTCTTGGTGGATCAGAGATAGGTGCAGTCATCATGCAGTGCTACCTGAAAACTTTGGGCCAGGTGCACTGTGGCAAGTAAAGCATTATTTGTTGTCTGACATCTCAGTAGTGTCTTTACTGCCTCTGAGGTGGTAAATTACTATTACAATGAAGCATGGCATTTTTTTCCCCCTAAAAATTCTTGGTAAAAACAAATCATTTGCTGATGGCCTTGGTTCAGCTGGGATAATTTTCTTCACTGTAGCTGCCATGGTGACATGTTTAGGATGAAAATAGTGTTGATAACAACACTGTTTTAGTTTTTACTGAGCAGTGCGTGCACTGAATCAAGAACTTTTTGGCTTCTCATACTCGCCGCTGCCAGCTTTATAGGCTGGGGATGCACAAGAAGCTAGGAGGGGACACAGCCAGGACAACTGACCTAAACTGACTAAAGGTATGTCCCATACCATATTGGCATAATGCTGAACAATAAACCAGGGGTACTTTTCCATGGGGACTGCTGGTTTCCTGGAGACAGGATTGGGCATTGTTTGGCTGGTGATGAACACTTACAATGTGCATCAGATGTGTATGCACTTTTTTCTTTCTTTCCATGCATTCATTCATTCATTCATTACTTACTTGCTTTCTATTAAACCATTCTGATCTCAACCCACTAGTTTATTTATTTTCCTATTCTCTCCCAGTTCCCAGTATCAGTGAATGGCTGTGTAGTGCTTAGCTGCCTGCCAGGCTAAATCACTAGAACAGAACAAAGACATTTTTCACAAATCAAGAATTCATGAAAATCAAGAAGAATTTGACCCCAAAGATTGGATAAAAAGCAGTTAAAGTAGAAATAAAATGCAAACAGTTCTGATACCGTTCTGCAAAAGAAACTTCTCATTAGACAAGTTCAGGGCAGCAAATACAGAAAATTTTGTACAGCATGTTTGTTGAATGTTGCCTTTCACCTAGACAGGACTGCAATTTAAGAATAAGAAAGGGGATGTGTATGCAAATATAAATCTAGACTTCCTCACAGCTAAATTCTGAATGATATCATTGTGAAGTTTGTATGCAGATTCAGAAGATTAGAACTACTTTCAATACCTAGAAGCTTTCAGTTTTAGAAACAAATCTCCTTGGCATTAACAACTCATTTTGTGACAGCATGCTCCCCCCTTTGGTCTGGCCATTGTCTTGCTCAAATACTGCCTTGCTATGCCTGAAGTCTTGCTCATGAAGATAGAGCCAGTGTCCTGGCTACATGCAAAGCCTTCTTCACACATATAAAGTGACCACAGTATCAGCTCAAACTGGATGCTGGAGAAACTGAGAAAAACATCTTAGAAGCTGAGGACCAATGAAGCTGCACTAAAAACAAACACAAAACAGTATGAGTATTAGTCCATCATCTTACCCCATAAACAGTGAGCGGGCCAAGAGCTCTTTCAGCTCCACTGCATAGCAGTTGGCTGCACAACAGTATCTTCCCTTGAGCAGGGATGCCTCCCAAGGTCAGCCTGCTGCAGAGATCCCTTACTCCCTGTGACAGTTTTCTTGCCACAACAGATCTTCACTAAGATCCTCAGCTTGCTAAACTTTGTAAGCTTCACTAAGATTATATATTATATTGACTGTGCACATATGATCCTCAAACCTTTAGACTTAAACCATTGACCAAGTCTGGGACTAGGACTCAGCCATACCTAGTCTTCTTACCTCTTTGGTTCAAGGAGTTTAGAAAACAAGGGGGTCCACTCCAAACCTCGTGACTCAATGGGAAGGTCTCCCCAACACATCTGACTTATGCTGTCCTCTATGCAGTAAATAATCAAGTGTACCATGTCATCTTGAACCTTGTTAAGCTGTTGCCTTATTTACAAGTAAGCTTTGTTAAATCACTGTAATATATCAATACATATATTGCTCATATAAGTGAATTATATAATTTCATGCATGGCATCTATAAATAAAGGTGGTTTTTTTGTTGTTGTTTTTGGTTGTTTGGTTGTTTTTTTTTTTTTTGTTTGTTTGTTTGTTTGTTTTTCACTGAGTATGGGAAGGACAGGGTGTGCCTTTTAGTCATGGACACCAGTTGCTGCCAATGTTCTGTGTCAGAGACTGTACACTGGAGTAAAATCTCACATACTATTTCAAATATACAATCTATGGTGGGTTCATTGAACTTGATCTTAATTAATAAAATCATAGAATGGTTTAGGTTAGAAGGGACCTTGAAGATTTTCTGTGTCCAATCTGCCTGCCATAGGCAGGGACACCTTCCACAAGTCCAGGTTTCCTAAAGGCCCATCCAACCTGGTGCTGAATGCTTACAGAGATGAGGCAGCCACAATTTCTCTGGGCAACCTGTTCCTGTGTCTCTCCACATTCGTAAATAATTTTTTCCTATTTCTAATCTAATCTACCCTCTTTCAGATTAAAAGCCATTTCTCCTTTCCATATTACTACATGCCCTTGTAAAAAGTCCTTCATCTTTCTTGTAGCCCCCTTTACAGTGCTGGAAGGCTGAAATGAGGTCTCCCTGGAGCCTGCTCTCCAGGCTGAACAACCTCAACTCTCTCAGCCTGTCTTCATAGGAGAGGTGCTCCAGCCCTCTGATCATTGTTGTGGCACTCCTACGGACTTGCTCCAACAGGTCCATGCCTTCTTATGCTGGAGTCCTCAGAGCTGAATGCAGTACTCCAGGTATGAGTACTCCAGTACCCATGGGAGGGAGACAATTGCCTCCCTGATCTGTCTGGCCATGCTTCCTTTGATACAGCCCAGGGTACAGTTGTCTGTAAGCACACACTGCTGGCTTATGTTGAGTCTCTTATCAACCAACACCCTCAAGTCCTTCTCCTCAGGGCTATTCTCAATCCATTCTCTGACCAGCCTCTATTATGTAGGCATTGCCCTGACCTAGGTGTAAGACTTAACCTTGTTGAACTTCATGAGGTTATCTTCATAAGCACAAAACAGCTCTTAATTCAAATAATATTTTAAGGAAAGTCACAAACAAATTACATGGCCTGAAGGTACAAACAAGAAATCAGGACAAAGTATGGGATAACTGTGAAAAACAGTAATGCAAAAATCTCTACTCATCTTAGGATTTCTCATAGACTGGTGGAGAGGAGAGAGGAGGAAAAGGAGAATAATTACTTTAATGACTTTTGATCATAGTTTCCAAAAGTTAGAGGTAGAAATTCAGAAAATATATTTTCATCTTCCTGCAGGTGTTATGAAAACTTTGCTGTTTGAACTGAGGGATGGTGTCATCTTCAGGTTTCCAAGAATTCATGTTCAAAACTAATGTGGGTTCATAGAAAGCAAAATCAAAAATCTTATTTATATTTCTGATGCTTCACTTTTAGTAGCAATGTTTACACAGATGTTAGGAATATTCTTGTTTGAATATTGTAAATCTGTTGAATAGTGTAAACACTATTTACAGCATTAGACAAATAAATGTACCTCTATATTCATTGTATGCCCTCTGAAAATGTATCAGGGAAAGTACTGGCCTAGGCTTGACACAAGGTTTGCTTTTGGTGGAGATAATAGAGTGTATTTAGGAATAATACTGGGTTTCTGCTCACCATCACTAACAGTGGTCACAGCCACTGTTAAGACTATAAGAAATAAGACTACTGTTTATTTTCCACAACAACTTTATAGGACGCCAGAGATACGTCAGAGTATCTGAGGATACAGAGTAGCCCAGGAAAAGAGCTTAGATGAAGGAATGGAGCATTAAGGGAAGAAGTATTTGTTTTTCAGAGGATGTTTTCTTCCAGGGTCTTGAATTCCTGGTTGTCATAAGTTCTTCAACAGCAAATGAAACCCTAACACAAAAAACTCTTGTGGCTATTAGCTCCTCCATTAAGTACCAATGTCTGGAGTCTACAAAGCATCTCAATGTTCCAACCCTGGTGTTAATTATGTGCATATTATCTAATAACTACTGTTAGACTTTCATTTTTTCTTCTCATTTTCTAGCTTGCATATATACACAAGCAATTTAGGAGAATATTAATGTGGTCTTGAAATTTTTAAATTTTAGTTATGCCAGAACTGTGTCTGCAGACAATTTATGGTAATACCTAGCAATTTCAAAGATTACCTTTGGCAGTAGGGGAAGAAAAGGTCCTTTGATGATGATGTCTACTTTTTTTTTTTCCTTCCTTTTCAGAATACAATGCTTTGATATTTCTTGTATTCTTGTTTCTTATTTTGAAATAAATAAAATAAAAAATAAAAATAATAATAATATTAAATACTATATTAAAAACTACAAACAGTTGAAATCACAAAACCAGATTAGCTTCAGAAAGCTTATTTTTAACAGATTTGTGGGGTTTGTTCAACATTTCTTAACTGCAGAATTTCCTGTGGAATGCACAGAGATAACCTGAATCTTTTGACATCTCTATGAAATGTGAACTCATTAAGTGTTGAATCAGAATTTTGTAACAATGGAATCCTTCTCACTTCTTGCAGAGCCTGGAGGATGTGCTCAGGAACTGCAGAAAGTGGAAAAAATGATCTTGCATGTACAGCAGCTCCGTGATGCCCTGATCTAGGTTCTCTTTGTACCTCTGCTTCCTGCAGGTGGTGCCAGGTGACTCTATTAAAACTGGCTTCTCAGAGGCAGTCAGAATTTGCATCATTTACTTTCTGTGTGTTTGATGGCAGAGGCTATGGAGGACCAAGTTGCCTACTTGACACCCAAAATTGCACCTAAACGGAATGGGGAACAGTCACTTTAAATGCAATAGCATAGTTGCTGTGATAAAATTAAAATAATAAAAAATCATGCCACCCTGGCTGAAATTTGTCTGCCAGTTCTAGCTGATGTTTGCAATTGTTACTTCTGAACAGGAATGTGGATTATGATTTCCCTTTAACTTATATGGATATTATTGTAATTTGTGCCTGATTGAAATATTAACAAATTACTGTTATTATGAATTCTGAGAGAATCAACATAGATTTCTTATTCAGAATAACCTAAGTTGTGTTCCAAAAATGTGACATGAAACTCACACCATGAATTACATAGATAAAACCCTAAGAAAATACAGCCTATACTAGACTGTATTGGGTCAAATACTAGGGGACCACCTAGTAAAAGAGAATATTTGTCATTTATATAATTAAGGGACTGAATTAATATTGCTCAGGCAGCAATATTAGATGTATTTTCAATACTGTGAGACTTCAGTGTGTTTTAACTGTAAGGATGTATTCAAGTGCATGATTGCATTTGTATAGTATGTTGAATAGGATGTTTCATTAAAATAGTTTTGGTTCATGCAATGCTTTATTTATATCTCTTAGAAGCTGAATGCAACTGGAATAAATGTTGTGTCTTGTGCACATTTTCCTCATTTCAATGCTAGTTTTTCTTTTTATGTTCATCATCAAACTATGAGGGTATTTAAGGACTGTTGAAGGAAGTCTCCAATTGAATAATTCTTATTCCACAATCATAATAAACTGGGAGTAATCCATACTTGCAGTCTCCTAAACTGGAATACACTGTGCAAAGTTATTACTTTAAGACATATCTGGCTCAAATACAAGCTTATCTAAAATGCTGGATTTTTGATTCCACATTTGTCAAAGCTAATGACATTTGGGAAATTTTTTGAAATGAGACTGTCATTGCAAAGTCAGCAGAGGAGCTGGCTTATTCCAAAAACACATTGATATAAAAGGAAATTGGGATGGACTAAAAGCTCTGATGGGAGGGTGTAAGCAGACATACTGTATATTGGTGGCTTTCAGATTCTCTCTTCCTTTATTTTGTTTCTTTGTAATATGCCCTCAGTATTCTCACCAGAAACATGTCGATAAGATGGCCAGAATTTTCAAAATCAATTAAAGATTCTGAATATGTCAGGTTCTGAGTGTTGAGCAGGAAACCTTGAAGTTGTCTAGCATGCAGAAAGTGCTCAACAACTCTCTTATGAAAACCTGTTTCCTTTGAGCAAAGCCCATAATATTATTGGTCAACTTGGAACATACAGATCAGTCTTTCCTTCCCCAACAAGGAAAATAAATAAATAAATAAATAAATCAGCTGGGTGAAATTGCTATTGCTTCTATAGCTTATCATGAACATCAGTGCTTGATGAGTTTTTGCTGCCTTCAGTTTCTTCTACCAGTGACGCATGAGTGTGATTAAATAAGTTCTGAACTTCTTTGGAATATGGCCATGGTTTAAACTGTTCAGTGTCTACTGAGTCAGATCAGGCGACGTGCTACCTCCAGCTCAGCCCCCTTTCTCGACCCAATGTTCCCTCCTGGACTCTGTGGTTTCCTTTCTGCAGAGAGCACCTCTTCATATTGCATTGCTTAGTTGCTTCTGAATTTGTATGCAATATGATGCGAGGTAGCAGATTCCCTGGCCCTCACTTCTCTTGTGGGTAATGTAATTTTATAACCTTAAAAGGTAAATGATAGATTTCTGGTGCTCCAAAAATAAGTATGTGGAATATTTACAGAGCAAGATCTGGACATGATCTTTGCTTGAGTTTATTATTCTGCCTGTTGCTTCCCCATGCTTCCCATACCTCTAGACAGACTCAATTTAATATCCGTCCCAGATATACTGCCATCTCGAAGCTTCTGGCTATCACTGTTATTTGTCACACTAATGTACTATACATGATTTTTTTTTTTCTGGATTTTTTTTTTGGTGAAGAAAATAATAAATTATTGGCATAGGTAGTTCAGAAGACAGACCAGATTTCTTACCCAGTGAGATATTATTGTGTTCCCGAGGCATCTGAAGGAGTCAAACCTAGTCCACACATATGTTCAATTTCACATGATGTGTTGAGGCCAAAATTTGGGGCCAGCTGCTCCTAAGTCTTTGGCATGTGCTTTTCTTTAACTCCATTGAACATTGCCTGTGTGTATGTGATTTCACTGCTGTGGCCTCAGCTTCAGAGCTATATATATGGTTCTTAACCTCTCGGTAACTTCTTTAAAAAAGAAAAAGAAAAATAAAAAATAAAAATAAAATAAAAATGTTGTTTAGCGTTAAGTCTAGAAAAGCAGTTTGCTGACTTCTGGCTTATTAAAATGTGGTAGTACCAGAAAATATAATGTGACAACAACTGCCTGACTTTTGCGCTTATTATGGGATAGACTTTAAAGCTGTTTAAAAACTTAGACAATATAGGAAATGAAGCCTCCAAATGCATGTATTCTCATTGCATGTAAACTGGTACTTTTTTGTCACACATAAGGACAGACATTAAAAACAACTATATAAAGTATTTATGAGGTTTTGATTTACCACAATTATTTTCTCTGGCTTTTAGAGTCTCTGAGTAGTATCTTAATGCTAGATCATATTTTCTGACAACAGAACACCAGATACACTGTAATGATTTGGCATTCAGCCTTTTGGAATGAAGGCCAAACTGGCTAAATAAATCATTTCCAATAGCAAGGAGCAATGATTGCATTGTAAACTCTGGATAAAATCTGTGATATTACAGAAAGCAACTGTTTTGCAATAAATTGACTTGAAAAAAAAAAATCTGTGGAAAAAAATTTCCTGCACTGGAAAGATGCCAGTGTGGCATTAGGCTACCAAAGTTTTCTATACCGTAACAATTGAACATTTAATAATGTGACAGAAAGTATTTTTTTCTTGATTATTATGCTTAAGGTTGGGTGAGAATCCCAGAAGAGAGCAGTATTTAATAAAAATATTAACTTTATTAATAACATACAAAACACAATCACGATTCCTGTAGGCATCACATGGTTAAGAAAAGGCAGGTGGTCTGTGAAATAGCTTGGGCTCCTGCAATGCAGGGTTTCTATCATGAGAGACAAAGCTAAAAGCTGCTTTGTATTCAGCAGGAGACAGTGGAGTGAATATTCACTAATGGGCATTTTATTGCTTGTGAGACTGCACTTCTGAGAGGCAATGTAAGAGATCTAGGGCAGTAGTGCTAAATACCCTGCAAGCATGTCATGTTGGACAGGAGAAACAATGGGGCCCCATGGTGCTCCTCAGGTCAGGGCTGGGAGCAGAGGGACAGGTGCCCTCTGTGACCCTCTTCTGTATCGCTTCTTGAGAAATTTCCCTGGGTTTTGCTTTAAAAAAGGCCAGAACCAGGCTGAACAAATGTATAGCTATTTGGTGTAGCATGTCCATGAAGTTCAGGTTAATAGTTCAGTTGCAGTGCAAAGTCTAAACCTATGTTCTCCTGATAGTATAGCTTCTACCTCAAAAGAAATACTACTAACGATTGTTTTTTAATGTAATTGCATGACATTTAAAAAACCTTCTAGGTAAATATTATCAGTTCAAATGGAAGGACAAATCAGGATGTAGAAGGCCATATTGGAGTGGAAAAAACCTTTCAACTGCTTGTAAAGCAAGGACAAGTTTTAACTCCTCGTGATTTATTACACCTCTGTTCATTATAGTTTGGAGTTTAGTAGCCACAATTAAAATCAGAAGGAAATAACTCCTTGCCTTGTGCCCTTTTATTGCCCCTATCCCCTACAGCCAATGCTGTTGAGAGTTGCAGCACCCACAGGGCCAGCTTGGCATGCAGTCAGCAGAGGGCAGAGTGCGAAGCCCACTTGGCCTGGGCCCGTGCCCAGGCCCTGGCCTACCAGGCTCACCTTGTTGCAAGGGGGCATGTCACCACCCACAGGAGAGAGAATTCCCAGCGGTGGCAGGGAATCTCTCGGGGAAGGGCCACAGCCTGTAAAGCCATTCAGTAGATTATCCAGAACAAAAATCTTACTGTCTTAATTGCTGAAGGATGACTAATGGTTGCCTTAGGCTGTGAAACATCTGAAACGCCACTGGGGAGTGTATCAGGACAGGACTGGTGCTGTGGCACTCCAGAGACTTTGTGGAAAAAATTACAGTTACAGTTTTAACTTGGCTGCTTCCTGAGTTATCCCTTAGGTTTCAACCTAGCAACCCATCTGAAATGTAGCGATGTCCCAGCATGATACACTTAGCACATCTGATTGTTTAATTACTATCCTCCCTTCCACACATGTAGGATCACAGTTTCACCTGCTCATGTGGCACCCACATGTGCTGTCCTGAACATCAGTGTGTGAGGAGCTTGGGATCACTGCCAGTCTGTTATCTTCTTCTCCTGCATTCGTTCGTGCTCTTTGTGCAAACTGTGGCTTCTGCATGCTGCTCTGCATACCTAAATAGAAATGCAGTAACAAAATAATCATGCAATTTGTGTAATACTTAGCTGAATCTTTGTTAATTGTGTTGAAAGTGAAAAGCATCTTCTAAATAAAAACAAGATAGCAAACTTCCTTGTGCAATAGTTGAATGATTACATGAAAAGTAAATATAGTTTTTGAAATCTGTTTTAAAGCTTCCAATCAAGTAAAGGCAGATGGACTTTAATTAAATGCTATCATGATGGGCTGTTGAATGAATGTATATCAAGTATTGCTCATAAAAAATAGTATAGGTATTTTCTCAGAACTACATTAAAAATACATTTTCTTTCTGAAAAATACCCCAGAAATAGTGAGTGCAGGTGAAAGAAGAAAGGGAAAATTCCTAGTGGGAAACACAGACAGACTTCCAGGAATCAGGCACATGCAATATGTATTAATTAAAATAATTTGTTCTTGGTCAAAACCTACATACAATGAGCAATACAGAGAGAGGAATTGGGGTTACACTTTTGGTTCCTGTAAAGGTTCATTTCCATTGTTCAGGGACATTATGAAGTGTTTTTGTAGCAGGTTTCCTCCTCCAGCCTTGTTCTCTGGCAGGCTGGCAGCATGGATAGCAGCATTGCTTGCATTCTGGTATCAAGGTCGGATTTGGCCTTTGTTTTTTATGCTGTGGTTTCATGTTATAATTCAGAGATTCAAGGTAAGGGGGACAGAGAATAGTTTAGCCTCTTTCCTAGTAGATGACAACAGAATTTGCTATGAGTACTCAAGACTACACCTGAGCAGAGGTAGAGTGATTTAGTAAGTGTGAGCTGTCTTGGGAGTTTGCATCCTTCCCTGTCTGTGCTGTTGCTCTCTTGCTGAATGATCTTTTCAGCCTAATGTCTCAGTTCCTTCAACTGTAAAATGGTCACATTAATAAAGCAATAAGCAAGTGCTTTGCTTTCTCAAGAGAAAATCTGATGTATAATAACTGGACACCATTTATTTTTTTCTGGAATATTTTAGAAGAGAGTTCTGGTTTCTTGTGGTCCCAATGTCTCCTCTGTCATCCTTGAAATACTGTGTTTTGTGTGTTTTTTATAATTCTGCTTGGCTGTTTCAGTCGCTAAAGGATAAATGAATACCCATGGTACTTTCAGGCCAATTTTGAATACTTCTCTCAACGTAGTTAAACATGTATGTGCAGTGACATCCCTGTCATGGCAGAGGAAGCTGTTTATATTAACATTTCAATATTCATGTTGAATATATTAACATATTCAACATTTCCAAGTGATGGCGTGGCAAGAGCATTGCAAACATCCAACCAATATCTACCTGTGCTGACTAGTTATTTCTCATCTGATTATAAGCAGTGAATTGGTTAACAGTATTGGTACTTAAATGTGCATGTTTATGCTTCAAGGCTGACACTCCGGTAAGATGAATGGGGAAGTTAACTTGCTTGATGCTATTGTTTTAGCTGGTAAGGATGAGGTCTCAACAAGATGAAAGTATGTTGGTTACATTGTCAAGGCTATCTTCACAACCAGAAGCTAGAAACTTCCTTTATTATGAGAAAACAACACATAAATTCTGGGAAAAAGAATAAACCCCTCCATTAATCTGCATGAAAGCCTTAAATCATTCAGATTCATAGATTTGATACTTATGGTAATATTTTTTTTTCTTCTACATTTGGACTAAGTGTCATTATCAGGCAGCATTATTCCTTGCATCCATTGATAGGCTAAGTTAATAGAATGTTACCTTGTTCTATTGAAATCTGGTTCAGAAAAAGAAATGAGGTTCTTGCTCTCTTTGTCTTGTTGAGTAATATAGGATATCTCATTTGATCTAATTTTACATCAGCTTCCCAATTGAGAAGCAGGAGTGAATGAGTTATGCATGCTAAACATGTTGAGAAATGCAGATGAAAAATTATTATGTAATCCCAAAGCACCAAATTATATGACCTTTATTCATATTGAAATAATGAGAAGTATTTACAGAATAACTTACTGTTAACTTTTGCTTTATAGTTCCATTTTCATAGGATTAAAGGAACCTAAAAATGAATGAAATTGTAGGATAGTGAATGATGCTGTGTGTTTGAAGATATCCACACTCCAACTTAATCATTGATATATCTCAGTATATCAGTACCTCATCTGTAGTATTACTGCTGGGATTTTCAGAAAAATAGCATGTAATGTCAGCTCTGTACTTAAACTGTAACCAACAAACCCTGGGGAGCTATCAGTTATCAGTCTTTAGTACTGAAAACATAACACCGGTTTAAGTATAGCTACTCAAAATGGGTCAAGTTACAGCTGGGTTATGTTTTAGTGAACTAAAATTAATAGGGTATTTTCAGCCAAACAGGCAAGTTCGTAGATGTAGATATTTTTAACCAAGTTCCTGATTATATAAGCTCATTTTAACACTGTGGAAAATTGGTTAGGTGTACACACATGCAAAAACACCTGTGAACTCTGAAGTGTCCCAATTTTTTATTGCATGGAACCTCAAGCCAGGACTGAAATGCCAGCATTTCAGCATTCAAATTCTGGATCAAATGTTAAGGTTTAAGATGATTTGGAGTTTGAACCTTGTGTACTTTAGATGTAGATGTTACATACCCTCATCTAAGGCAAAAATTGGTCCTGTCAAAACTGAAATGATTGTTATCAGATATGTTCTCAATTTTCTAAAGGAAAGAGAGAGAGAGAGAGAGAGAGAGAGATCTTGACATAAGAGCTAAAATCTGAGTAAGTTACTTCTGAAGCTATGGGACCATAAGCATCTTTGGTGGCCTAGGTAAAACAGTTATGCTCTTCTCATGTACACTTTAATGAAATGTGCAAAGATAAATTTGCATGTCAGATCTGCTAATATAAATTGAGAATTTGAAGATTAATGTCAGACAGTATTTCACATTCACATTCAACATTTTTCTGTGATTCTGTGAAGATTATATCTCTATTTTCTCACCTGTTCCACTGGTGAATCTCTAAGAGACAGTGTGGTTTTGGCCCCAGGTGATTAGGTCTTTTTTTTCTCTCTCTCTTTTTTTTTTTTTTTTCTTTTATATTCTTTTTTTTTTTTCTCTCTCTCTCTCTCTCTTTTTTTTTTTTTTTTTTTTTTTTTGAAGCACATAAATTATTTCTGGACCATTAATTGGAAAAAAGAGAAACTAATGCCAGTTTACTGTTGATTTTGGAAAGAATAATGGTCTTCAGCCTATTAATTAAGTTTGTCACATGTCTAGCTATATAAACTTTTAACACAACTCAGTCAAATTTAAGATCCAGACAGTAAGGTCTAAACTTGCTTTTTGTGACACTCTCTGAAAAGTCAAAGAATACACAGATTTATAAGTGAATTACAGTGTTACTAATACAATCCTTAAAAAGTCAGTAGTATATATTAATACAGTTTTTCATAATGTTTTTAACTCTTTGTACATAAGGAAAAGAAATAAATATATATATATATTTCTTGTACTATTGGCTTTATACATGTGCATGAAATATTAATTTTGAAATTAAGGAGGTTAGAACTTCAAAGGTTGAATAGAAACATTTCTATGTTCCCCTTTCCAATTGTACTTTCCAAAATGCAAGTAATGAAACGACCACTAGAGCCGTTTTAGGGCTGTTTCTGCCTTGTGATGGATACAGATCAGTTTGGTATTATTATTTTTATTATTTTTAATCAGAGATACTTAAATACTTTCCTCAGTATATTTTCCTGGTAATCTCATAATTTTGGGCATAACTCATAGTAGCTTTCCACATCAGAAAACAGGCTATTTCCATTTAGCTGATGGGAAAATGAGGCACAAAGGCACATGATCTTTTCCATATCGTGGTGAATGAAGATCAGTCAGAGCAAGTTAAATGATTTTTCACTGAGGATTAACTTCTCAGTTGCTATCTATCTATCTTTATACCAGTTCAAGATGATGAATTAAACTGCTAAATGCTTAGAAAACAAATATTACTAATATAATTTGGTGAGTAAAACCAACCAAAAAATTAAAAGACAAATGCAGGTTATATGCATAGTTATCCTTATTTTGATGTGTGTTTTGGGAAAAGGAAGAGGGAAAATGTTTTTTTTTTTTTTCCCATCAGAAAAACCTATGTAGTTTGCCAATATCTGCCTTGGCAACACTTTACTTGCAATGTATATATTGGAACTTTTATGAAAATGGTCTCCCAGGATTGAGAAAAACTGTGAGCAAAATTATGTGGCAGGAAATATTTAAACAGGAAAATATGAAATACAATTCAGATTTGATAAATTCAGTGTCAAAAGACACTCTACTTTGCAGTACTTAAAAGATATCTCCAGCCTAAAAATATGCTATTGATTGAGAAGAAAAATGAAGGCAATGGTAGAAAATCGCAAATGTAAAAGCAAGAGTAATAGCAGTGAGTTTAAAATGGACTCTAAGGGAAATATGAACAATTGATACAGGAAGCTGAAAGTATCTTTGAAAAACTCTGTAGAGGATTGAGGAAAATAAGAAACAATACATTAAGTATATAAGGAAAAAGTGATATCCCAGTAATGGTGCAAATCCAGCATTCAGCAAGGATAGTAAAAACATGGATCATGATGTGCAAAAGACATTTGTACTCATACACATCTTTTTTTCTAGAATAAGACAAGAAGATCTATTTCTATCTTGAAGCCAGTGGTAAGTATTTTCCCTCTTATCAGTAGCTAGAAGCAATACTGAACAAATATTATTGTCTTTTGTTTATATTGGAATGATCAGGTAATAGCATTGATGCAACCTAAGGTAGTTTGTTTCATTGTACTTATTATTATTATTTTTAATAAATTTACAGAATGCTGGAAAAATGGCAAAAGACTTGATTAATGCTGATATTTGCAATTAAAATTGTATTCAAAAAGTTAAAAAGTTAAAAGACTGACTAAAATGTAGGAACTAAAGAAATAAGTATAGGTGTGGAATAGTCAAGCAAGGAAATATTTCTAGTATAGTCCTGTAAGAATTTATTATTTGTCCATTACTATACAGTATCTTCAGCAAAGTCTGGAAAAGTGAAAATGTTAATAGCAAAACTTATGGGTGATGTAATCATTTGACAAAAAATTAATGGTGACAAAAGGGAATGAGCTAATCTGGAGTGCTCATTAGGTGTGCTCATGGAGTGCTCATTAAATATCATTAACACAAGATATATTTGCATATGGTTAAACCTGAGGCCAAAAGACAAAGAATTTATGTAATACTGAATCCTTTAGAGCAGGTACTCTAGAAAAGACTTAATAATTTGAAACTGAGCTACCAGAATGATACTATGATTAAAATGTCAGATGCAGTATTTTCATGTCTGAGCAAGGGAATACAGATGGAAAAGGTAATATTCCTTCTGTGTATGTAGAGAGAGCATTCCTGGAATACACTGTCCAGTTCTGACAGTTATACTTTGAGAGGACATTGACAAACTGGAATGGGCTCAGAAGAAAGCTGCAAGAAAAAAAATGAGGCCTGGGAAATGTGCCTTATATAAGCCACCTAAGAATTCAATGCATTTACTCAAGGTTGGAAAAAAACTTTATAGGCTTTATCACCATCTGTAAGAACTTTCATGGAAAGATGTTCTTGACCAGTTTCCTTTAGTTTAATAAAATATTTAAAATTAATTGCTAATTATCAATTATTCTTGTTACTTGATCACTAGCTAATTAATAATAAAGATGGAACTACCAGAAATTTAAGTTTGACAATTCTGAGCTTGAAACAGCTTGAAATATCAAGTGATAGTAATTAATTTTTTGAATAAATTCTGATATACCAATGTGCTGGATTTTACATCTGCTGCAATTCTTAAACTGAGCTGTGACATATTTGTCAGAAAGACAGCCAGTCTAGAACAGATATTATGGCTGATGCAGAAATCATCAGGTCCTGTTCCCTAATTTATACAGCAGGATGAAAAGATACCTTTGGGCTATAATATCACCAAGGAAAAAGTAACCAAGGTACACTGGAGTAAAAAAGACAGCAAATATGTACTCCAAATGCCACTATCACGATAAAAATACAGTGGAAAGGAAAATGATGTTAAATGACTGAAGAAAGGAGGACTGTTTTTAATGCATAGCCTACAAAATATCATGTTTCTGCTACTGAGTCTGCCTCTGACTTCCTTATTTTGTCCAATTCAAGTCATTTTTACTCAGTATAGTTGTGTCTAGTTTGCTTTGAAACTTTGACTGGTGAGTCTGAATTAAGTTTAAAGCATGAAAATCAAACACAGTGATGACTGCAAAAAATACTGCATTTGATGTACAGTGGTTGTATGTGCCAAGGAGGTGCAGAGTTTTTCTTTAGCTATTCTAAAAAGAGCTGGAGTGCAGATGGGTCTGACTGAAAAAAGTTTACAAATATATCACATGTGTGTTTATGATCTTCTGTCCTTAAATCAGGCCCTCCTTTGGCACTTCATTCTACTTCATTGTTCAATGGGAGTTTGCGAGTATTAGCAGCTACAATATTTGTAATGGCAAAAGATGCTAAAAGCATTGAGAGTTGGGGCTTGTTGTTTGTTTGTTTTTCCTAAGTCAAAGCATTAAGGTCTGTGATGAAAAAACTGCCATGGCACATGCACTCATTTACAAAACGTAAGTCCTCTACTGCTATATAGCAGTCCTTGGGAAGGCCCACAGATTCAAATGTGAATTATGTTTTGTATAGATATGAGCTAAAAATGCAATTCCATTGGCTCACAACCACATATAATGTTATCTAATGCACTTTTTTTTTTTTTTTTTTTTTTACTGTAACAGGCAGATGTCTTTTAGTCATAAAATATATTATATATATATAAAAATATGGCACTGTTTCTTTTGGTGATTTTGCCCTAGTTTATATTCAAACCCTCTTATTAAAACACCTTCTAGGACTGGTTACCAAAATGACTTCTTAAAAGTCTTACTTTTTATGACTTTTATGACATTTTATGACTTCAGAAAAAAAGGATAGTGTTAAAATCAAATGTTTTTTCAAGTAGGCAGCCACTTCAACATTCTTTTCCAAAAGCTTTTATCATTTACATCACTTGGTCTTTTCTCTGCTTCCTCATAGCTTCTTCTGCCAATATTTGGCATTTGTTAAGCTTTCTCCTCTATTTAGACTACTTCTTGAGCTTGGAAACTTTCCAGGAAAAAAACAAAAAACAAAAAAAAAAAAAAAAACTTAAGTGCCTTCTGCAAGATTTGACAAACTATTTTATTAACATGAAAAATTCAGTTCTAAATGTGATTTTTTTTTTCTTCTGATTTTACATCGTAGCACATTATTTTATGTCCACAGTTTTACAAGCACAGTTTTTGACCATTTCTGAACAGATTTGGCCTCATACAGAAAGTCTTTAAGTATTTAGTCTGTATCAGTTAGAAAACACTCTGAGGGTGGGAACATCTGGAAAATAAACTGCATGACCCACTTTAGCATACTTTGCACCATGAAAGCTTGTATATTATTTCAGTGGCCCCTGGAGCTGCTGTTTTGGACAGTTTTGCTCAGTCTGGACCTTGAAATGACTCATCTCTATCCCCTGCTCCCCCAGAATAAATTCATAACATTCAAGACATGTGAGGGAGGATTGTCAGCACATTAATGTGTAGGTCATTTTGATTAAAGAATACTTTGCCCAGTATGGTCTGTATTCTTCCATTTTAGGCCACTGCCTCACAACATAGCCATGAAGAAATTGCTTCCCTGTCTCACCAGGAGAGTCATGATGGCAAGTACCTTGCTCTTTACTTACTGCTGTGTGCTGTGTTAAAGGCATCTGTATTGAATCATTCATTTGTGTAGCAGCTTGTGCAAAGCTTAGTGAATGAAGCAGTGAGCTAATGAATGAACATTCCTACTTAAAACAGACATATATATCTTTCAAGTTGTATTCCTTCATCGTGATGGCATACCTCAGCCCATTGGCTCAGTCCAAAGTAAATCCATAACATGTCATAGCTGGATAGACCTCTGATGAGATTCTTTTCAACAAGTTAGCATACTGTTAAGTCATTATTTTCAAGGTCTCTAACACAGAAGTCCCTTGTTGAACAACTTTGCTTTATTTGGCCCACTGTGTGAAGGCACGTTTGAGTGAGATTTTTAATTCCCAATTCATGAATATTATTCCAACACAAATGTAAATCTCTGCAAGCATTGGGCTACTACTCTGTATTCTAACAACATATGGAAGATAATACTGTGCCCATTCTTAATTACTTAATTAAAAAAATTGTTGGAACAACTTTATATAGGTATATAGTATCTTTTATTTTTATTTTTATTTTTATTTTTATTTTTATTTTTATTTATTTTTATTTTTATTTTTTTCCTGATAGACTTGTGTGGTTAGAATAAGTCATAGGCAGGGAATTTTACTGACTTGTCAATGATGGTGAGTCTTAAAGCAATAACTTTAGTAACAAAACACTATATTCATTCCCAGTTGGACAGAGTCTTGAGGAGGACAGAGACTGCTTGAATGGAGCAGTGGTGCAAGCTGCTGGCAAGGCTTGTCCAGGGATCTTCTGGCTCCACACTGGGGAGGAAACCAAGAGGAGAGTGTTGATTGGCTCCCTGAGCCTTCTGGTTGAATCTAACCTATCATATTTTTTAAACACCCGAGTGACTCCTGGTTAGGAGAGGTAATTGCTTCTAACATTTTTTCCTATTGCTTTCTGACCATCTCAGTTCTTTCTTAAGGGGTTGCCCTTAGTAACACCGATGTGAACTGTACATAGGCTTAAAGAAAATTAACAGTGACTCAGAAAATGAGAATTATCTGGAAATAAAATGCATTCCTCTGGAATACAATATCATGGAGACTTGATTATTTCTTCTCGTGGAAGGGGCCAAGGTGTTTATGATACCATACAGTTGTAGCTGAGATTGGCCTGTAAGCCCAATCAACTAGTCATTCCTTTCTGGTGTATTTCTGTATTGGACTCATGCTGAAATGCTCACAAGAGATTTAGGTAACTCTCTACAAATGCTTTTGCAGGTAGTGAGTGTTAATATAATTTAAAAAATCTGTTGTTTTTCCCACCCTTCTCCTACTCTTCACCTCTCTTTGTGAGAAAGGTAAATCATTCAGAGGTTGCTTTCAGCAAATACCATTTTGTTGAATTTACAGGAAGGGCTGCAGTTCCTCTGTGCACATGATGCTTTCTAACACATCACAGGCATCTTAAATGAAAAACATAAAAAATGCACACAAAAAAATACAATTCTTTTTCCTCCCA
Source organism: Aythya fuligula (assembly GCF_009819795.1). Taxonomy (NCBI): domain Eukaryota; kingdom Metazoa; phylum Chordata; class Aves; order Anseriformes; family Anatidae; genus Aythya; species Aythya fuligula. Next base: position 30,875,185 of record NC_045560.1, on the reverse strand, counting down.
AAATATCCACACAGGAAAATGTTATGAAACTAAGTATGCTAACTACAACTTCACTCATAGTTTGTGTACAAAATTAAGCCAACTTTATTATGAATATTCTTTCTTCTACTATCACAAGATGAAAACAAAACAAAACAAAACAAAAACATATTTACTCTTCAGCTGCCTACAGAGATGTCACTGATGTTCAGGATGATAAATTGCTTCCTTTAGATGTGCCATTCTCCTTTCCAAGGATCCATCCTCATTTTTTTGCCTTTAAAACCTAAAAGTCATAGCAAAGACTTCTCACTTCATTCATCACTTCCACTTCCTCCATTTTGTGAGCATTTATGTAGCATAAAATGCAGTGCTGATGGCACTCTGCTCTTTGCCCATGTCTGAGTTTGGGATCAACTATGCTGATCTATCAATTAGAATTGCTATTAAAAAAAATAAAAATAAAATTCTTTCTCTACTGTTCTTATAATTAGCTATTTGGAAATGAATTTTTCCCTCTCTTCCATATATAAAATTGCCTTGGAGGCGTTGTAACATTTCTGGATTATTAGCAAACAGATGTAAAATGAGAGTGGAAAAATGAGAAGTCTGATGGACTCTGAGGGTATAAACTGAGATGTAAAATGAGGGTGGAAAGGCCTTGCAGAGAGATCTGGACAGACTGGAGAGCTGGGTGATCACCAACCACATGAAGTTTAACAAAGGCAAGTGCTGGGTCCTGCACCTGGGATGGGGCAACCCTGGTGCTACATATAGACTGGGTGATGAGATGCTAGAGAGCAGTCCCGCAGAGAGGGATCTGGGGGTTGTGGTTGACAGCAAGTTGAATATGAGCCAGCAGTGTGCCCTGGCAGCCAGGAGGGCCAGCCGTATCCTGGGATGCATCAAGCACAGCATCGCTAGTTGGTCGAGGGAGGTGATTGTCCCACTCTACTCTGCGCTGGTCTGGCCTCACCTTACAGTACTGTGTGCAGTTCTGGGCACCACAGTACAAGGACATTAAACTGTTGGAGAGTGTCCAGAAGAGGGTGATGAAGATGGTGAAGGGCCTAGAGGGGAAGATGTATGAGGAGTGGCTGAGGGCACTGGGCCTGTTCAGCCTGGAGAAGAGGAGGCTGAGGAGGGACCTCATTGCGGTCTACACTTCCTCGCAAGGGGGAGTGGAGAGGCAGGTGACCTATTCTCTGTAAACACCAGTGATAGGACCCACGGAAATGGTGTTAAGCTGAGGCAGGGAAAGTTTAGGCTGGACATCAGGAAGAGGTTCTTCACCGAGAGGGTGGTTGCACACTGGAACAGGCTCCCCAGGGATGTAGTCACTGCACCAAGCCTGTCTAAATTTAAAAAACGATTGGACTGTGCACTTAGTCACGTGGTCTAAACTTTTGGGTAGATGTGTGCGGTGCCAGGAGTTGGATTTGATGATCCTTATGGGTCCCTTCCAACTCGGGATATTCTATGATTCCATGATTCTATGATTCTAAGTCTAAATCAACAACTTCCTATAATCTGGAATTAAAATGGGTGGGATATTCATAATTATTTACAAACCTGAACAATTAGGCATTGGGGATCATGTTACAGCCAAGATAAAGTGGATAGCTGTGAAGATAGCCCAAGCCCAGCTTGACCAGTTCCCAGATAGAGCAATAAAGATTGTGAATGAGGTGCCTCCAGCAGAGCAGTTCTGTGCACACACTGTGCTCTGCAGCTCACTGCATTGCAACGAGGCTCATGGCATTGGGATGCACCACCAGCCCTGCTCTATTATTTACTCTGTACATTGTAAGGGTACACAGAAGATGAGCCTTTAGAGGCCTTCAGTCTTATAACACTGTCATCTCCACTTCAGTGTCAGCTATACTGGATGTGAGCTAGACTCAGTAAACAATTTTTTGCTGTGGCTAAAAAAACTCTCCATAACAGAAGTATGGCTCTGAGACATCTCATTTTGTTCTGAGTTGCTCTGAGGATTCAGCATTACAGCTTCTGGATTTGAAGTGGCCACACAAGTAATATATCAGTGTTCACCTGTGATATGCCTAAGCTAATCACTCCTCTGGATCCAAATGTGCCTAACCTGGTCTGCATCCATGATAAAGACAATAATAGCCAGCAGATAACACTGTACTTTTATGACAGTGAATGGACACTTCGGACACATATGAGAAGTCAACTCAGGAACCTTCCACTCATAATCTTATACAGAGAGAGGAAAATCAAATAATAGAGAATATCAAATAGAAAGTAATAGAATTAACTCTACTACTCTCTCTCTCTCTCTCTCTCTCTAGCTCTCAACCTTGGTGTTACATCCTCAGTTAAGTTTCCTGCACATTTTGTGTTCTGTACCAAGTGCAGCAGAGTCAGCCAGGGAGTGTAAGAAAACTCCTGATGCACTGCCCTAGGAGCAAAGGTACTGGCTCCTGTCAGACATTCTCCAGGCCAGTAACATATCACTGAAAACGGACAATAGCAGACAGATGTTAATGGCAGAGTGAAGGAAAACAAACAAATGAAAAAGCAAGTACATATTTGGTATTTTCCCAAACACTCAGTCTCCAACAGTTTGTGGCTCAGGAACTTTTTCATCCAAAATGTTATCTCAGGTCTCACTCGTTGATTGTGTGAGTTTAGCTGGTGACTTTTTGAATCCCTGCAAACTTTCCACAACTTCTGTTCCATTTATATTAAAAACTACTTCACTCTAATCAGTTCGGAGCTGCTACTTACTGAATTCATTTAATTCCCACTAGTTCCTAAGTTAGAGGAACTTTGTTTAGGGACCCCCCTAAGTAATTTCAATTTACTTCTCTGCCACTTTTTCTGGTTGTTATAGCTTTCATTCATTTTCCTGCTATAGAATCAGTTTATTGACCTGTGCTTCCACAGGTATCTTAATCTTAGATATCTTATATCATATTTGCTACCTTCTTGTCCTCCAGTACAAAGGCATTTTTAAGAGGATACACTGCACAGGGCTAATACACATTAAACTCCTGCTTATATGATAAAAAGGGAACCAAACATACTTCTTCCTAGGCATGAATGTCAGCCCTGATTCTAAGTAAAAATAAAAGTATGGATCTTCCTTCAGTTTTGTGAATCATATGCCTTGTTTCATCTTTTATTTTTTTTCTTTTCTTTTTTTTTTTTTCACAGATGCATGGCAATAATCTATTCTTCCACCAATGGAATGCTGTGTATATTGTGTCATTTTGGGCAAGAGAAAATAAAAATATGTAAATATGTTTTGGATTGACTAGAATTCATCATATTTTTCAGGTTTCTTTTTTTTCTTTCTTTTTTTTCTTTTTCTTTTTCTTTCTTTTTTTTTTTTTTTTTTCTCCTAATTTAATTTGAAAAAATAAACCCCCTGTTATTTGCAAATTGTAACTATTTTTCAGGAAACAAATTATATCATTTAATTCTACTCTATGTATATACTGAGTTTTTACTTTTTTTTTTTTTTTTGTTTAAACTAAATATGATATCTCAGTTCATCTATCTCTAAGATCAAAAATGCATAGTTCTGCACTGCTTAGGAAATCTCTCAAAAAAGCCCAGGTGTCCGAGGAACAGTTTGAAAAGCAGAGAGGCAGAAAAAACACAGGGAAAGGAACAATGTCAAAAAAGTGTGAAGACAAAAGGTCTGGAGGCAAGGTTCATGCTCAGTGTCATAGAGGGAATAGAAACTCCACTGGTGTCAGCTTTCTCTCTGTAATGCCTCTCTGTCTCAATTCATGCTAAATAGATTGGCACATACTGCTGACAGACTATTATTTTACAATCCATGTGCTTTCTTACATACTTAGATAATTGTTCAGTTCAACCCCTTAGCTTGGTTATTGACAGGACATAATGACAATCCACATATTTATAGATTTGTTTTCTGGAAGTATAACAGTGAGAGAGTCTTTTCTGGAGACTTTGGGGACAGCAGTATTGTCACAGTGGAGTGGGGAGAGCTGGCCTCTTCATGGGCTTCTCCTGCTACCAAGAGCTCTTTGGGATTTAGTAAGCATGGGCAAGGGAACAGCTCGATCTTCTATAAAGTAAGTATTTGCAATATGAGTCAGATGAGCTGTGTTTGGAAATGCCTGCTTCTTCCAACTGCAAGTTTGCTTATTGTCATCTATGCCACAAATGGCTTAAATTACATGAGGTGAATCTCAGTTCAGGATGCCTAATCTTTTCACCACTTACCCTGTTTTTAACCTCTGTATTATTTAACTAGTGCAAGAGTATGCAAGAGTATCTACTTTTACTTCTGAGAACAGAAGTACTTCAAAAAAATAAATAAATCCCAAATGGGCTTTATTTACAGTTTGTCTACTTTCTGTAGTAATGCTTTGGCTGATTTTTAGACAGATAAAGTTAGCAAACTTTGTATCTATCCCCCATAACAGCAGTTATCATGAGAAGAGGACAGCAAAAGCTATCCAACTTGTCATTTGCAACATCTGACTTCCCAACACCACTTCATACGTCGATCCCAGAAGCATATAAGGAATATCTGTGTATGAGGACAAGAGTAGATGCAGGGGCTTGATTGAGTTGGGAATCATTTATTTTGTTATATGAAAGAGATGCTACTAATAGCTTGCTTATGCATAAATATGCCATCAGAAAGGGCAGTTTGCCATCTCTAGGGCTTGCTTAGTACAATATCATGCTGTCCTACACTACCTTTTTCTCTAAGTAAACTCCTTGTACTTCTACACAACTACTGCAAAACTAATGGTAGTTGCCCACATAAGTCTAGGGGGCAAGAACAGAGTTCTCACAGGACTGAGAACTGGACTAACTAGGGTGGTAGAACCTGGAATAGATCTGATCTGTATAGATCAGCATAAATTTCCTTGTTTTTTTAAACAGATTTATTTTAAACAAATAAAAATCCTGTTGTACAATACATTGCTGCAGTTTCAGTAGCTTGTTTCATTTTAACTAATCAATGAGGAATATACTGAAATAAATTCAGTTTTAGCAAAACTCAAAATCTATCCAAGAAACCATTTTTTGTTTGTTTTTAAATCAATTAATTAGATATACATTTATACTTGGTGCAGATGAGCCATACCTTCTCAGTTTAGTAAAAAGATGGTAAGTTTCAGCTATTAAGGCTGTGACAATAATCTTGAAAATATGATTTACGAACAAAGTTTTACTAATGTATCTATACCCATCTGGTGAAAAATGCTGAAAACTTTTCCAGCTGAGGTGTTATGGATACCTTCATTCCATGGCTTCTTTTTTGTCCACACTTTTTTTTCCAAGATGCAATATAATTCCACATTTTAGCCAAAGACTGCAGTCTTTTGCTATATAGACTGTCAGTTAATTCTTTGTCTTCCTGCCGTTCTGCAGTGTGTGCCAACAGTACCTCTTGCTCTTTTGCTCTCCAGCATTTTTTTTTTTTTTTTTTTTTTTTTGGAGAGCAGTTTAATTGCATTTGAATTCCCTGGACTGTTCTGTGGAGCCAGGTAGCTGATGATTAGGAAGCCAATCTTCAGACTCCAAGATTTCAGCTGGAAGCTGCTGGAACAGGTTAAACAAATAGGATCTGTTGAAAAATAGAGCAGCAGCAGAGGCAGATAAAGATGAGCTGTAAAAGATTGCCTTCATATCATCTGGAAATCACTGTTGATCTGGGTGGAAACAGAATCTATACAAAGTTCAACTGGCTTTTCAGCTGAAAGCTCAAAAGGATTTTATCACCGGTTGGAGTCCTTTCTGTCTTATGCAGAACTTTCTATTAACTGTATAAGCTATATTTTTCCACACTAGCATATGTTCACAGAAATTTTAGAACTGCCATATCTAATCAGACCAATGGTCCATCTAGACTAGCATCCTGGTTCCAGATGACTCAGAGGAAGGTGCAAGAAAATTCATAATATCATATCCCAGGGGAAGTATCTTCCTAATATCTGGCAGTTTTCGGCTAGCTATGAGCATGAGTGTTTATATTCTTTATACATTTTTATCTTATCTAGATGCCATCTATCATGGATGTTCTATTGTTTGAACTATTCTCTACAGGTTTAGGCATAAAGGTCACAATAGGAGAGAGGTCATAAGTCACAGTAGATCAAAAGCCACAGCATGTCAAATGTTGTAATATAATTCATGCTCATGTATACAGCACATATATAAAGTGATAGCTCATGGTAACGCATTGCCTCACATTGCTCTTATGGCTACAGCTCCCCTAAGAGCATTATAATATCCTATTGACTTTCTTGTGGATTCATCGTGCTGTGAATTATTTCTGGCCAGTGGAATGCACGGACCTACCTTTTGGGTATTACTTAAGCAGGCGTCTTGTGATTTTGCCAAAGATCTTTTTTGCAGGAGTCAAGGTGTGTATTGTTTTCCTAGTCCCAGTGACCCTCCAACACCCGCAAAAAAAAAAAAAAAAAAAAAAAAAAAAAAAAAAAAGAAACTGAAGATTTACACTTTGGCTTAAAGAATATTGGGTATATGAAAACAGCTTTCTTTTTCCTCCCATAAAAGAACTGAACCCATGGTCTCAGCAGGCATATGCACATGAAGCCATATTCAGTAAACCTTAAGTGCCACAATTTTTCTATATATCCTCTTAAAGCAAGCACAGACAACTGCCACATATCCTTTTGTCCCCAGCATTCAAATCTGTTTAATTTCCTACACTGAGTTATTCACCTTTTTATTTATTTATTTGTTTATTTATTTATTTATTTTGCTTCCTCATTGTTATGTTCCTCTTAGAACAAAAAAGAGATAAGGAATAAAACAAAAAGCTCTGAAAATGACCCTTTTCCTAAGGATGCTTTACTCCTAACTGTTTGACTTTTCACCCTTTGGGTGCTTAGTGGAAAAGCCATTACTTGCTCGCTGAGGAAAATACATTTAATGAATCACAAAATCATTCAATTATTCTTAAAAACACTTCACATCACACATCCTTTTCCAAGTAAAGTGTGCATTTTTCACATTTAAATGGTGCATAACTGCCTTATACAATGTGTCCCTAGAGTTAGAGACATTTTAACAGAAGGGTTCCAGGAGTATACAGAGCATTTCTTAGCATTAGAGACCTTGCATTAAAAATGCAGTTTCCTCTTCTTTCTTCACTGTCTTTCAAGAATATTTATGCAAAGTTGCCTTACTGCTGTTGTGAAATGACTAGCTTTACAGTGTGCTGCGATCTGTACGCTCTGCTTTGCTTGGAGTGCTGCAGTACCACCCAGTACAAGTGAAGTATAATGCAAAGCTTTTAGTTGATGTGAAGCTGCAAAGTGTTTAAAGAGTGTTTTTCTCTTTTTTCTTCTTCCTTTTTTTTTTTTTTTTTTTTTTTTTTTTTTTCCCTTCTTTAAAAGAAAATGACAATTAATTTTGGAAGGGAAGTAAGAAACTTCCTCAGAAAAATAGATTATTTTCAAATGTTATTGAGCCTGATGCTGATCTCTCACCACTTTTTCTCTGCTTTTACAAGAGAAGTGTTTTCTGCAGACTGTAGTAGCTGTCATTTATGACATAATTTTTTACTTTCTTATTATTTTCTTTCTCTCTCTCTCTCTCTCTTTCTTTCTTTCTTTCTTTCTTTCTTTCTTTCTTTCTTTCTTTCTTTCTTTCCTACTTTCTTTCTCTCTCTCTCTCTCTCTCTTTCTTTTTCTCTTTCTCTCTTTCTTTCTCTCTTCCTTCCTTCCTTCCTTCCTTCCTTCCTTGTCTTTCTTTTCTTTCTTTTTTTTTTTTTTTTCCTGCTCTGAGGTTTTTCTTAATGGACTTACATTGTAAAATGTTCTTTTCTGTATTTTATGAAAATGTATTTGCTTTACCCAACAGGATCAGGTGGATGACTTGGTTTGTAAAACCAGCTCAAAGGCTGCACTTCTGCTGGGGCAAATGGGAATCGGTCTGTTTATTTGAATACCAATATATGAACTGTACCAGCTAGGACTTGGCCTTGAATTTGTAAACTTTCCTGCAATTTATAACATTGTAATTGAAACAATTATTATTTTTTCCATAGCAGTAATAATTGGGAAAAAAAAAAAAAAAGAAAAAAGAAAAGAAAGAAAAAAAAAACAAAAAAAAAAAAAAAAAAAAAAATAATAATAATAATAAAAAAGAAAATAGAAAAGATTGATATTTATACAACAGCTTCAGGCTAATCTAGATATCTAACTTAGGCATAGTTTTAAAGACTAGGCGTTTTTCCTTCCCTGCATAGATGCCAGAGAGACAGAGGTTCTGGGAACTGAGCCGGGGGGCAGGGGGCAGCTGCAAGTCAAAGCACCTACATCAAATGCCTGAAGTAGACACTGCAGTAGACAGACCCTCCAAACGACTGGACTTATTGGACCACATAAGAGAGAGAGGAAAAAAAATGAGGCTGGCACATGGTGCGTGTCCTACATATGGTATATTGTTTATATGTCTTTTATTTTTTATCCTGTTAGCATTTCTCTTTCCTTTGTTGATCCAGCTCTCTCCTATCTAGAACAGTAATTGAGAAATGGCTGTGGTTGAAAAAAGATTTTGGACCTATGCTATTCTCAAGAGCATAAAAAACAGGCAAAAGGAGTTTGCTCTCTCCTGTACTCTACCTTACTTAAACAGAGCTGTATGTGTTTGTGCATAATTTTCCATTTCCTTCTATTTCTCTGGAGCCGATAAGGCGTGTCTGTATGTAGGGGAGTTTAAATCCACTTTGCCATTAAATTTACCACACCATTTACTCCTCAAGACAGTGTTTTATATTCACTGAAATATCGATAAATTTTGCAATAATTAGAAATGATGTGTGTCAATATGATAGACACAAGCTTTTCATACTGTATGATTTTTTTCACTCCAGTCAAATCTTGGTCTTATCCAATGTAGCTTCAGGGGAAGCTCCCTTGTGTGGCAAAAACAGGCTCCACCTGGTTCCGATTAACATCGCACTAGTTGGATCTGCCCAGTGGTGGCTTCAGAAAATATGGAGCAGAGAAGCCCGCAATTGAAGCTGTCGATTCATGGCCTATAAAGCTAAGAGGCTATTAAGGTCATCTGTTCAGTCTGCCCCTCTGTGAGAGGGGCACCACAACTGTCCTTAATTTCCTTTTTTTTTTTTTTTTTTTTAGAACTATAGCTTAGATTTGAATGGAAGAAAAAAACCTTCGCTCTTGATTTAAACCTTCCAGTGTGTTTCTCCAACATCTTCTGTTATACCTTTGTCACTGAACTGTAAAGTCTAGTGTTATCAAATTTCTCACTTAGTTATTTATAAGCCTTTTAAACTTCTCTCTGATAACCTAAATAGATCAAACTATTTGAGTCAGTACAAGGAATATTTTCCAATCCTTTCATCAGTCCTATTGCTTTTCTCTGAACCTTTTCCAATGTTTCAATAATTTTTTCTTGAGTTGTGGATGCACTATTCCAGAACTGGTTGCATCCCTGCCAAGGACAGAGGTAACACAACCCTGTTACCTCTATGTTTCTCCTCCATGTTTCTCTAGTTCAGTGCCCATGGGTTGTATCAGACCCGTGTCTATTTTCTTGTACTCTTCCCAGCTGACTATCTGCTCTGCCGTCTTTTTCAGACTGGCTTCAGGTTGTGGGCAGAGTCTCTACCTTGTAGCAGTGACATGCAGACTTTCCTATTAGAGAGTGTGTTTGTCTTGTCTGAAGTTTGCAGCTTAACTGCTACTGGCTACAGACAGTTTCCTGAGCAATCCAGGTTCCACAGTGACTTGACTCTATATTTACTGATCTTCCAATCACTTTAACTGAAAACTTCCTAAATATTTTCACTTATTATTCATACAAGACTCACAGATAGATAAAAAATTTCATGGGGACACACACTTGTTGGTCACCATTACAATAAGCACCGCTGACTATTATTCCCTACTTACTATGCGAATGAGACTCAGATTTGAGTCAATTTAGTAAGTACAATATTGACTTAAATGGTTTTTTTTTTTTTTTTCAATAAAATAGTATGATTAACAAGTAGAAGACTTTCCAATATTCCTCTGCATATTTAATACTACTGAAATTATGTTTATCCTACCAAACATATGCTTTTATTAAATGATATTGAGTTAGCTTTGGCATGGTAATTTTCCATAATTTTCTGTTCTCACTGCTTTGATTAAAATGAGCTGATATTGCTAGAAATCCTTCCTTATTTTGCTTGAGATCAATGTGAAGTTGAAATGCCTATAGACATTTAAGTCATCACATTTATTCTCTTTAAATATTGACAAAAATTTTTGCTTAGTTCTCTAAACCTCCCTAGTTCTCCAAGAGGCATTAAAAATCCTCACTAACTGTGCAGACAGGTTCTCTGCCAAATGTATTAAAATACCTCCATGCAAATTATTCAGGTCTACTAATTTTAAAAATGTCTAGTTTTATTAGCTGTTATTTAATGTTCTCCTGTACTACTACTGAAATACAAATTCATCATAATTATCTGATATGAATACATCATTTGACATTTTTCCAAAATACAGAAAAAAAAAGTATTTGAGAATGCCTTTAAAAAAAAAAACATATAATAAAAAATTATTACAAAAATCCTAGTAATCCATTTAATAAGGGAGCAAGGCAATTGTTAGGATTTTTTGTTTAAAATATAATTTCAAAATGTATTCATATTGTACTTATCTTGTTTTCTCTTTGTGACCTTTGGCTTTCTTTATCAATACTTTTTAATTCCCAGCTTCTAATTTGCATTAATTGCTACATTTTCCCTTGCTTACGGAGCATGGAAAAAATACAGAGGTATTTTTTCTTTAGAAGCTGCCTTCACGTACTTTCTAAGTCATTTAATTATTGCAACAAAAAATTAGGAGGTTACTCCTTGCTTGTTACTTTTTTTTTTTTTTTTTTTTTTTTTTTTTTGAGATGGCCATTAAAGTATTCTTTAGGAGACTGAAGGTGTCATTCACATTTTACCTTTGATATTTTCTCTAAATAACTGGTGCACACTCATCATCCATTTTGTAAAAGGTAACTGCCTTATATCACCAAAAACAAACATTGAATTTTAATTCATTTGCCAAAATTTACCAAATTTAATCAGGTTCTAGTAATTAATGTATAATTCTCTGATTCTTCTTTATCGCACTGAAATCTGGTAGCAAATTTCTCTGTGTTGGATGCACTTGGGAAAGTTGTCATTTTTTATTTATTTAATGTAGCTTAAGTTTTATTATGAATGCTCTGAGGTTTCCAGCTCATGTTGAGATTATTCCATAGTCCATAAGCATTTTTTCAATGTTAAGATATTTCATGACATGAAATGCAGACTTTTAAAATTATTATTTAAACATTACAGCAATGAGAATCTTTCAAATGAGACATAAAATATGAGATCTAAAATGTCAGTCTGATATAACTACATTTTGAATTATTACTTCATAACAGAGTGTAGTTTTAAAATTATTGACACTGAGATGTGTGAAAGACTTAGAGTACAAAGGCAGGTTTTTGTTGCCCTCCCCCTTTTTTTTTTCTTCTTTTTTTTTGCATGTTAGAGTGAAATCGTAACCTAGATTCACAGTGTCCTGTCGTAGACTGTTTATTTATAACATCATATGCAGATTGCTCACTTTAATGCTTTGGGCAGAAATACATTACAGACCAAAAATGCAGCTACAATTATAACGAATTATAGAATTCTGGAAATGGGGGCTGAAATTCTAGCCTCTTTGAAGTCAGTAGCACTCAAACTGTTAGACTTCCAGCAGTTTTCTTCACAAAGCTCTGTTCCATATTATAACAATTTAACTTGCCACTAGCTTCATGGTGAAGTTTTCTAACTGGACCATAACTCCTAATTAACTCTCTCTGATATAATTCTATTCGTTATGAGAGTGAAACCTATTCAAAAGTGCTATTAGAATGCTTTCAGGGAATGCATCTCCTAATTCTTGCTACATAATTTACTAGAAACATTTTAAAGAGGAACACGACATTTCTGTTTGTGTAGCCAGCAAACTATTCTTAATGACAGACCTGAACTGAATGTTTATGGTATATGTTTCTAATTTTAAGTATAGTTGCCTAACATTTATCCGGTTTCATTTCTTTTACAGTTTATCTTGCCTATTTAGATAATCAGTTCTCCTGTTCCGTGCACAACACCTGACACAGAAGGGCAAAGATTTCAACAGAGATCTCATTAAATAGTTGCTAATGATTCAACTGGTCACCGTGTAATTATTAAGGTTGTAGGTATTTTATCAGCAAGAACTGTTGATATTGTATTGTGTCAATGTATTACCTGTTTCTAGCACTTCTATGCCAGTACCAGTATTAAGGTGTAATACTGACCTGTATATGACTGTTCTGAAAGGAAACACCAAACATATTTGAGGAATACAATCAGTGTTAAATGGATTAACAATAAATTTGGCTTTAATATAATAAATCCAGAGAGACTCTGAAAGCACAGGAATGAGCTACATTTTTTAAACAGATGTATTTCCTACTATTTAATATATATAAAACACCTGAATTGAATTTGTTATTGGTACTCTGTACCATGAAGATAGTAAGGAAAAAAATCCATACTACCATTCATAAGCATAATGTTAAATAAAAGACTATAGTGTCTTGTAGTTGTTGGACAAGTATTCACAATAAAATCCTTATTAGAGGACATTCACCCAAGCAGGAACACTTGTTTGATTTGTGAGAGGCCAAGGCTGACTAGGCCCAGTGACTAATATGCCCCGTCACCAGTACAAAATAGTCTTCCAGGCAATATGTTTGAGAAACTGGACTTTCTCTGCTCATGCTCTTTCTGATCAGACTTGTCTTTTTCTGGAAGCTTTTGCCAGCAATCAGATTCACTGGAAACATAAAAGAGAAAATGATTGCTGGAGTTATGCTGAACAAGCGGAGCGTTATCTTTCTTCTTGCTCTGTTTGCCCATGTGCACAATGAAAGGAAGCTGGCGGAGGTCCTGATCCAGGAAAAGGATTAGGGCCTTTATCATCAGACAATAAGTTGAGCAAATTGCAGACCACAAACTACTTCTCTTCGGCATACTGCTGAAGGACTCATGGCTGAACTCAGTGCCTTAGAGGTACTAGGAGGAAGTACAGGGAAGTCGTAAAGATGAGTAGTCAGAAAATGAGGGATGCTTATGAAAGGTCTGCTGTTGAGCAGTGGGCAAAGGACAATATAGAAAAAATCTATAGAGGGCAATCTAGAAAAATTTCTAAAGCTTTAATATCTTTTAATCTTTTTAAATATTTTAATTAGCTTCAAATGTGTAATCCATCATCATACTGTTACTCCAAAGTCTTTGTTGTTCACCTAATAATCTTCCAAAGGGGAGTTTTTGACACACATATGACTGAAGATTGAGATATGTGGATTTTCAAATATAGTGCAGCCAGTAACTAAGAACAGGACTATTTGTTTAATAATGGCTCCATTCATTATAAATAACTGAAAGAGGATTTTAAAAACAGGGAGTTAGAAATAAAGACTTCCACAGCCAGGGAAATAAAATCTTTCTGCTCTTAGTCATCTTTGTTATCATACAACCCTTCCTTAAAACTGATTCAAGGGGTACAAAAGAGAGGTTTTAGTATTATACCTTGTAAAATTAAAGATTGTAAAGCAGAACACTGACATGGTGACTGAACCCCTTTGAGCTTTCGAGCTGGTCTTTGGAACTTTGGAAGGAGTCCAGATTTTTGCTAACTCTTTGTTTCCAATCCAAAATAATCTGGAAATAATAGCTGTAACAGGAATGATAATAATGTATACCTGTAATAAGGATCCAAACTGGTTGAAATATGTCAGTTTAGTCTCTGGTACTAGTGGTATGAACGTTACCTTAACGTGATCATTTCATATGATTTTTTTTTCTTTTTTTTCAAATGCAAAATGGTTTGAGGGCTGTTTAAAGTATTTTTTTCCCAGTGTAATTCAGCAGACACACACAACAAAAGGACTGAAAAAGACTGAGCAGAAATCTAACCCTCCAAAAATCTTTATGAGTAAACTGTTTCCCTAATAATCCCTCATTATATAAACACCTGAATAAGATACGTAGAGAAAACTGTCTGAAATTCTGACAGACTCAGTACCTTTGAAGATTCTACAAAGTTGGTCTACTAACAATGGTTAACTGATTGTATGAGGCAACAGGTAATTATGAGGACTGCTTTTTTTTTTTTTTTTTTTTTTTTTTAATCCAGAGGTTTTATTCTTTTCCCTACCCTTAGCTTCAGAATCATTTTTTCCATACAAATTGGCATGGTGTGGTCGACTTTCCCTCTGATATTCCATATTCCTGATACTCTCTGTGTGGGGAACTGCCGCTCACGCCAAAGGGATGCTTGGCTTGTTGTGCTCTCTTGATAGATACTTCAGCAATGCTGTTAGATTAAATAGCAAGGGACAGCAGAATTTTAGTCATGATCCATCAGGCGGATCTGAGAGGAGCCGTTTGCCCTGAGAGAGGATAGACTTTCGAGACATATGGTGCTATAATGGGGGGTGGGGGTGGGGATTTTTCAATTCCAATCCACCCATTCCGGATGAGAGAGACTGAGCTAATACCCTCGTGTATGGTGCAGTGCGTGTAGCTACGGAAGTAGCGTTAGGATGGAATTTATGGACTCTCTAAATTGTTTGCCAGGAAATGTTTACTAGCTATGCACAATAAATGACTGTGAAAGCATATTCCTGTGTTTAATATGATATGGTTATTTCCTTATATTTGGGCCATACTATTATGATACCAATAAAGGAAACTTAAAAAAAAAAGAAAACAACAAGCAGTGTATGTTCATATTTATGGGACTTCATTTGGGGAAGTCTGAAGGACTACAAATTGTACAGGGTAATCTTGCTGCATGCACCCCTGGATACACGCCTGTCATATTTAAATATTTAAATGCATGACTTATTTTTAGAGCAAAATATTCTCATCATCAAGCCAAGGTATATTTTAAAAAAGACTTCTTACCACAGCTGCAGGGGTTCACATGTATTATGTACTTCATACATGATGAAATTAATGAACATCTATACAGAAAGACAACCTACCTACTTTCCAAAATGGGCACACAACTTCACAATTTGAAAATTCATTAGGCAGTATTGGATTGCAGGCTGAAATCTTGGAATTTTGCTATGGGATGTGACCTTTACATCCACACTGCTCCCTGTTATACCAGGGACTACTGTACGGTTTTATAGGGTGTGTTAGATTAGATACATTCCCAAACATTTTTCTCAGCTAGGAAGTGAAATCAGAACTTTGTCTGGTAATCTGTGCAAAGAGATTTTTCTGTTCCTTCGTTTACCTCATTGTGAGGTATTCTGGTTTTGTGTAATGCATCTAAGAACTATCCCCATTATTAAAAAGAAAATAGTCACTAACGTAATTTGTTTTAACCGTACATTAAAGATGTGAGCCTGGAGGTATGTTTGCATTTTTGCATGGCTGAACACCCTCTTACACTGTATGCATGTGTGTGTATATACAACCACTATGCTGTTCAGCAGAGGATTTTCAAAGCTTAATAAACAAATTTTTGTAGCAAAGCAGTTTCTCAGTTTCGACTTGTATTTTCTGAAAATAAGAATAGCTGCAATACTTTCTCCTTTGATTGCTCTGAATATAAAAAAGATTAATTGATAGAAATGAATGAAAGAAAAGTTAGAGGTCTCAACTTCTATTACAGATTATCTAAAAATTTTAGTGCAATAAAAATTTGCAAATGCATTAAGAAAACAATATCTTATCCACCAAAACTCTTTCACACTTTTGTTTCAAAATGCAATTTTCTTTTGTTGTTGTTGTTGTTTGTTTATTTTTACCACGAGAAAGAATATTTATGTTTAGCTGCACTTTTTAAAATTGCTATTGCAGTCTAACAATGAAGCTGATCCTCTAAAGTATCTCCCGTGAGGATGATGGGGAAAAAATAAGACTCAAGGTCAAGCCTGAAGACAATTCATGTTATAAAACACTTAAACGATGAATTGTTTCTTTACGATGTTTTCAGAGACTCTACCAAGATGATCACAATATTGAAAGTGTAGAAAGAATACATTATTCCATGACGGTGCTAGAGGTAAAAAGTAGTAAAGAGAAAGAGACAAGAAAAACCTTGGTGACATCAAAACTTGTTTCTACAAATGGGATCAGTACATTTGGATGCACTATGAATAAATGATTTATACCGTGGGTTATTAGGTTTCATTCAAACTTGATTGTTTCAAATGAAGAGCTTTAGATGAGATTTTTATTTTATTTTATTTTATTTTATTTTATTTTATTTTATTTTATTTTATTTTATTTATTTTATTTTATTTTATTTTATTTTATTTTATTTTATTTTATTTTATTTTATTTCATTTCATTTCATTTCATTTCATTTCATTTATTTTTTAATATTGTAAATACTTTTCTCAGGGTAATCCTACTGCCTATGACTAATGAGATGAAAAATCCAAAATACTTCCAAGGCAGTTTACCTGGACATTGTCTGCTTTATTAGTTTTAATTGGCATTGTATTGGGTATCATGAATGAAAAGGCACGGCTTTCAATGTAACATATCCAAGAAGCTGACATGTCTCATACTTCTCTCTTCCAGTAGAGACATGCTATGCCTCCAGATGCTGGAGTCTGGATTTAGGGGCATATACTGCTCTTGCACAAATAAGAGTTGCATATGTTATGAGTTAATTCCATTTTGTTGTGTTCTCTTGCACATGGTGTTTTGAAACAGTTAAATGGAAAATATTTTTAGTTTCCCATCTTGTATTGAAATATGCTTGCATTATTAAATAAAATCTAAATCCCTAAGTGATATGGTCTATGGCTGAAATGCACAAATATGTAACATGGACAATATGCCTGCAAGGGAACTGCAGAATTCCAGAGAGTGTCCCCACATGTTGTATTTTGCATGTGTGTCTCAGTCAGCTGCAATGTTTGTCGAATAATATACCTCTTACTTGCTATACAGCTGAGCTTTGCCAAGCCCACAGTGCTAGGCACTAGACACAGTTTTGGAAAATGGGATAAGGAATAAAGGGGTTTCACACTTTTATTATGGGCATCTATTTTAGATGAAATGCATGAGACAGGCACCAATGAAGAGAGAAAGGTGGCTCCTGAGAGTGATTCAATGTGATTCAGTGTCCAATACATATACTTAGGTGATGCAAAAGCATCTCAAAGACAGTCCCTCAGTGGAACAGTTTATTGAACCCACCCTGAGACCTATCTGTATTGCATCAAAGGCCACATAATGTGATGCCTAATAAAGCATAATGAATACAAATATATTGGAAAGGTTAATTGTAAGAAATAATATATTCACAACATATTGATAAAGCTATTTTTTAATTATATATATATATGTAAGTGTGTCAGTTTCCTTAAGGTATTCTGCTTGGACCTTCTTTAAAGATACTGAAGATGTTATCTAATTTTTAAACATCACTAGTGTCATTGGCTCCACCAAACTTAAAATAATTTCCTGCATGTCTTCATATCTTTGAAACAAATATGATTTTATCTTTCAGTGATCCCTCTGCAAATTAAGCTCATCTTGGCATGTATTTTTAAGGGAAAGGGAAATCTATCTTTTTTGGGGGGGAAGGGGAGTGGGGGTGTCAGATTTATTTTTTATTTTTTATTTTTCCCCTACAATCTGTAATACTAACGTCTAAAAGAATCAGCATAAAATAAAATGGTCATTTCAAACAGTTTTTACTTCATATTTGATTTCTCCTATTCAGTATCTATAATTAGAGTGATCTGGCATTAGACATTGAGCAGTATGTTGCAGCTATGCCTAAAAAAAGTACATGCAATTTTTGGCTGTTTTCTACAACTAATATTAATTAAGATTCCAATCCTGCAAATGCATCTAGTAAAGCAAATCACCATGAATACAAACAGAACTCTGTGAAAACACAGGAGTACTCCTACATGAAGCTAGTGGAACAAATAGAGCCTGAACTTTTTGGGGCAGTGAATATCTTTCTCTTCTCATTACTCGCTAGTTCTATGTTTGTTCTCCAAGTCTAGAGCTCATCACACTATAAATCATAAGGAAACATACCTGCAGAGTAGAAGACATCATCCCAGCAGCTATTAAAATCTAGATATTTTGTAGTTATTTGTTTTTGGTGCATTCATCTATGCATATGTGTCTTTTTCTCATTCCAGAGCAGAGAAAATTAGAAATACACACACCGAGTAATATTTTCCTCATTAACGTGCAAAAGAGGTGATGAAGATTAGTGACTTATCATTCTGTTTACATCCTCTGATGGAAGCAGAATTATGAAATATGCCCCCTGCTGCTGGTCCTGTAAGGGTCTGGTAATGTCAGTCAGGATATGATAAGTATTTCAGGTAATGGTAGGATTTTCTTTTTCTCTGTTTTGGTGTTGGTAAAGTAATCATGCTGTATATCTACCCAGTAAACAGCTATAAGTCTTAGTGTGAAAGATTTGATATGCAAACATTTGAGTGAGCTAGATTTTTTTTTATTCTGGATGACCAAGTATAATCAGCAAAATATTAACTGTACAATGAGAAGTAAGCATTACAAAGCATATACAAGGTGCTCAAAATATACTTAGCCATTCTTCCATCTGTATCCATATTTTTGATGGGGGCTCTAGTAAAATATCTTCTGAATCGTTATCAAAATCCACAATGCAATTTGTATCAAATAATATAATGAACAAAACACAAAAAATACAAGCCCTTTTCCCTCTACAATTAGTAATTTTAATAGGAGAATTGACTGAGTATTGTGTCTAATTGTCAAGATCTGAAGAAAACAAAACGGAAAACATATTTTTTCAGGCATCATTGACTTGCTTGTACATGCACTTTGAATTCATTTTTAAATACAAATGAGAGATATGTATAATTAAAGTACCTTGTACCCTACAATGATTTATTTATTTATTTATTTATTTATTTAAGTTTGGAGATCTTCAGTGGAGATAATACTAGAAAAAAATGAAACAGTTGGTAAAATGCAATATAACGTGCAGATTGGGAAACAAATGGTATTATACAAGAGAGTTCAGTTTGCAAATAAATTATCTATTTAAAAGATGGAAACACACACCAAGGTTTTGAAGATAACTTGTTCTGGGGCTTTTGAGTATCTAATGTGAAATACAAGTTTCCTGTAGTTTAAACTCTAAAACCATTCCTGAAACATCATAGTTCAGGTGTGAAGCCTCAAGTACATTAACCGTTTTAATATTTCATCGGTTTACTTAAACTAAATAGAAAGCATAAGATATTTTACTGGTTCGAGTGGGTTGGCAACTGAAATAGCTTTTAATGATGTAATGCAAACTTATAAATCATTTTCAGTGAGGGCCTAGTTCAGAACAACTTTTATGTAATATACTACATTGCTGGCATAGCTTTAAAATTTGTAATACTTGGAGATCATGAAAATTAGAACAGAATCCATATGTATACAGGAGAAGTAGCTGAAAATATGGATTCAGGCTTAAAGTTTTTATAGATATGTTGTAGTCTTTAAACCAAAAATTGTGTCTGATAAGTGTTAAACCAATGCACATGTAAACGTTAAAAAGAACGAAATGGAAGTACACCACAGAAATGCAATGTTAAAGTTATGTGGTACACTTTGTGGTAGTGTAATTTCTCACAAAAACTTTTTATGGTGAAGCATAGGGAAGATACTGCCATACCATAGGTATATGAAAAGTAAATGTGATTATTGACTATTTTAACTAGGCAGGGATATTGTATTCTTGATGAGTCAGTCAAAAAATTATTCATTTTCTGTGCAAAGACTTTCAGTTAAGGCATCCAAGCATCTTTGAAATGATGCTTAATCCCTTGGCTTTATTATTGCTTATATATGTAGATTTCCATCACAGCACAGGTATCAAAAGAAACAAATCATACTGTTTCCATCGGAGTAGAACAGAGAAATTTTAGGGAGAAAAAATAAAAGATGGAAAATAAACATACATCTGTTGTGAATCTGGATTGACTCAGGTTAAATAATGATGCCTGCCTTCATCAAATTGCCATAGAAAAATACGAACTGATCATAATTGCAGTACAATAAAATCTCGTCTTCTTGCTTTGGTATGCTCTTGAGTACAATAAAATCTTTGGCTAAAATAAACTGAATTCATATTTGTAAGCTTCCTCTTTGACAGTAAGGAGAATATTCTCAAATGGTGCAAACTGGCATCTTTTTGCTGACTTTACCAAAGTTTGCTGACTTTAACCAAAGTTAGTGGTTTACACCACCATAACAGTGGTCCTCAAATATGACTGTTTGATTTTATTGTACTATGCATATTGCAAATATGCGAACTGCACACTAGAAAGAAATGTTCAAGAATCTTACTTACATTCTGATAAATAGTCAGGGAGATGGTGCTTTTAGCCTCCAAAGTGAAATACCGACTACAAAAGTCCTGAAGCGGAGAAATTGTGCGCTGGTTCACTCAGGTCAATTTTATATGATTTCTTTTGCCATAAATCGTAGTTAAAAAAAAAAAAAAAAAAAAAAAAAAAAAAAAAAACACAAAGCGAATGCAAATATTAGCCCATATATGAAAATATAAATGATGTTCCAAACTGTGTTGGCTCCAGATGTTTTTATGAGTTAAACGGTTTACTGTTTTCATATTTAAAACATTCTATTTTTTTCACTTGATGTTATAAGCTTTGGGCAAACTTGCTGGCATTGATTTAAGTTACGCTTTTGTACCATATGTAGGTCAAACACACATTCTAAAAAGATACAATATGAGCAAAAATCTGATCATTTATATTGGGAGGTAATAGCTGCTTACACTTTATTCAGTAATTATTGCACTGAGAAGCTTCTCACAGAAGCTTTCATTGACTGAAAAATCATACATTTTTACAAAGGATGGTATCATGTAACCATAGTTATTCGATAGCTCCATACAGAAATTTTTTGGATTATTCCAGTTAACGTCTGAAGTTGTTTATTTGCCTCAACATTAGTCGCCTATATTGTTTAAAATGAAAGCATAAAGCTCTGTCGAGATTTGTATTTCCAGTTCTTGCATGCTTAAAAGCACTTATTGAAGAAGTAATAAGAACACTTGATGCGGAACTTGTGTACTTATTAGGGGACTCAAGAGCCAAAGGAAATACAGTCCCGCATATTCAGATCTAATTATGAAGCTGATGGCAAAGACTTAGTCGTGCCATTGTAACTTCGTTATTGTGTTCTTTTTTTTATTTTTATTTTATTTCTTCACCTTTTGGAGCCTCTCCTACCTCTCCCTAAAAAGTTCTATTTGGCTCCGTATCTTATTTCTCTTGGAAACCTAATCTTTCTCCCTCCCCCTCGCACCCTCTCGCTTTCTTCATTGTGCTTCACTTATTTCACTTTTTTATCCTGCGCGAGAAATCCTGTGCGGCCATCCCCTAGAATTAAAAAAGAAAATAAAAAAAATAAAAAAATAAAAAAAAATAAAAAAACAACGAGAGAGAGAGGAAAAAAAAAAAAAAAAAGAGAGAGAGAGAAAAAAAAGGGGGGCACGTTTATTCTGCCTTGGGTTTGGGACTTCCCCGGCCCCTTCGCAGCTGTGGCAGTCAGGGCTTGAGCAACGGCTACCCTTGCAGGAGGAGTCCTTGCATTCCTGCCCCCCCGGCCCCGGCCGGTCCCCGGCCCCCCTGACGGCGCCTGGCCCCCGTGTCCGGGGCGGGCGGGCCGAGAGCAGCAGGTTGGAGAGCCGCGCCGGGGCGCGCCACGCACGCCGGTCCCCGCGGAGGGGAGCGGACAGCAGCGCAGCGGCTGCCCGGGGGGCCGCGCCCGACGCTCCCGCGCCCACCTGGGGCCACCCCCGCCGGCGGCTGCCCTTATGCCGCCACCGGCGCGGAGACGGGCCAGGGCCGGCAGAGCCGCTGCGGGCGGTGCGTCGGTGGCCGTGCGCCGGTCGTCGCGAGGCACTGCCGGCTGGCCGGGGCACCGTCACCCCTGCGCTCGCATCCCGGCGCGTTCGCAAAAGCAAGGGTAGTTCAGCCATTGAGTTTTCTTTGTACTCCTTGCTTTTAATAT
This sequence comes from Aythya fuligula, assembly GCF_009819795.1. Classification (NCBI taxonomy): domain Eukaryota; kingdom Metazoa; phylum Chordata; class Aves; order Anseriformes; family Anatidae; genus Aythya; species Aythya fuligula. The sequence goes on along the minus strand of NC_045560.1, from coordinate 30,853,101 downwards.
TAGAGCACATATTGAAACGATAAACACAATGAAAAGCACAAAATATTTCATCAGTGTTGTAACTGTATATTTCCTTTATTCTGAAGAAATATCAAGTTTTGAACAGTACACAGAGGCAGCAACTTCTGCTTTGGACGCCACTCTCTTTTTAAAGACCGCGTTGTTACAGTTAAAACTAAAGACAATTCTTAAAAAGCATTAGATGTCAGAAAATGGGGGAAAATCTTACCGTCGAAAGACTGCTGCAGGTTCCAGCTCAGTCTGAAACTGCAGGGAAAAGTGGAGCAGCTGCTGAACAAAAGTTTTAGATTTTTTTTTTTTAGAAAGTCTGCAAAACTAATTTCCCACAAAATAGGACTCAATTTCCGTTTAAGAAACTAGCTCTTGCAAATCTCATACAATTCCTGATTTTTTCCAATAGCAATTCAAATTCATTTTATCTTTCGCACATGGACCCAAGAATTTGAGCGCAATGGCCTTTTTTTTTTTCCTTTCTTTCTTTTTGTTTCTTTTCTTTTCTTTTCTTTTATTTCCTCCTAAGTATGGTTTTCAGGGAGGAGGAGGAAGGTAGAGTGAGGAGGAAGGGCCAAGTATCACAGCGTTTCGGCAGTGGGCACCTCTTTGGTCAGCGATCAAGAAACACGTTATCCTAATTTAAACCAGTTTACAGCCTTCTTCGTGGCTACTGTTAATTCCAATACAAACATGTTAAGAAAAGAAAGATAAACCAAATCCAGGCTCTCTAGGTTGTCCCTCCTGAGACACTAAAGCCCGCAACAAAGCAAATGAAGACACAGCGACGGGAAGTTAGGCGGGCTGCGTTTTTGGACGGGCAGGGGGCAAGAAAGGAGCCTTGTCTTTCTCCGACCACTTTTGGCGGCACGTTGAGCGCCGGCGACTTTCTTGCGGCCCCAGCCGCAGGGGTCGGCGGCCTGCGGCCCCTATGGCCGGGTGCGGGGGGCGTGCGTGCGGCCGGGGCCGCGCTGCTGGGCCCGGGGGCAGCGCGGGGGCAGCACGGGGGCAGCGCACGGAACCGGCCGCGCTGCGCCCAGGCTCGCCGGGCGCACAGGTGAGGCAGCAGCCAGGTGCCCTGCCTGAACCCCCGGGGAGAAGGGGCCGCGCGAGCCCCGCACTTCTCCCCGAGGGAGGCACCTCAATTCTTTGTCGCTCCCCCCTTCCCGGGTGTGTGTGTGTGTGGGGGGACACACAGTGGCACCCCCGGGCGGTGGCCCGGTGGCCCCTCCATCCCTCCACGCCCCGTGGGGGGCGCGGGCGGCCCCGGGGCGGCCCGTGGGGGCGGCGGGCGGGGGGCGTGCTGCCCGCGGGCAGGGAGGGAGAGGCGGGCTGCGCCCCCGCGGAGCCCCCATAGAGCCGGTCCCCGGCCCCCCCGCCGCTGCCGCGGGCGCCCCGGGCGCGGGTGCGCAGCGCTGCCGCCCGCTGACGGAGCGGCTCGGCGCGGGGACGGCGCTGGCGTTTTGGAGGGAGTTTGCATGTGGTCAGTGCTGTGTTGCTAAGCCAGCCCCCAGCTCACATTACACACTACTGTATTTATAACCTCTCGGAGCCGTTTCCCCCTTCGAGCAGTTCTCTGGGACCACCTTCTATTGGCTTCAACCTCTCCCACTTCTTGACATCTGAGCAGCTCTCAGAAAGGCTCATCTAGGTCCGAGTGTTTATGCAGCGGAGACTGGCCGCTAGGGCTAAAGACCTGGATTATCTGAGCTCAGCTGCCTGCTGCAAAGTCTGTCGTTGCCGTTTTGGAAAAAAAAATCCCAACCCCGATCTGTTTACAGTGAAAGTTGACAAAGGGTGGTGAAGTTGGATCCTTCCTAAACTCTCCTGCCTGGAACCTGAGACTTGCATGCCATGGATCACACACTCTTTGGCTGCCTGCGCAGCCCCCATGCCACTGCGCAGAGCTTGCACCCTTTCTCGCAGTCTTCTCTTGCCCTGCATGGAAGATCTGACCACATGTCCTACCCTGATCTGTCTTCTTCTTCTTCCTCTTGCATAATAGCGGGATACCCCAATGAGGAGGGCATGTTTGCCAGCCAGCATCATAGGGGGCACCACCACCACCACCATCACCACCACCACCACCACCAGCAACAGCAGCACCAGGCTTTGCAGACGAACTGGCACATTCCTCAGATGTCGTCTCCTCCCGCCGCAGCCAGGCACAGCCTCTGCCTTCAGCCCGACTCAGGAGGACCCCCGGAGCTGGGCAGCAGCCCCCCCGTCCTGTGTTCAAACTCTTCCAGCCTGGGCACTAACACCCCCACGGGGGCAGCGTGTGCGCCAGGGGACTATGGCAGGCAGGCTCTGTCCCCGGTGGAAACAGAGAAGAGGGCCGGCAAAAGGAAAAGCGACAGCTCAGGTAACGGCTTACGCTTTCCCCTGCGGGGTGGGCGGCGGGTGTCGGGGGGAGCTGCGCTGCCGGGCCCCGGGTGTCCCGGCTCCGCTCGGCCCGTCTCGGCTCGGCACGGTCCCGGTGGTGCTCTCGCCGACCGGTGCCACCGGGCTGTTGGCTCGCTCCTTCCCTCAACCGCGCTCTCGGGATGTCCATTATGAAAGCGAGCTTTCTTAGGGCTAGGGAGGTGCGGGGGGGGGGGGTGGGGGGGGGGAATAAAAAGGAAAAATCCAGCACGTGATAGAGCATGAAACGAAGGTGGCGGTGGTAGGGAGGTTTTCCTACAGTCAAGGAGAGAAGCGGTTGTAATTTTGGTGAGCATTTGAGCATCTGGTTCCGCGCCCCCCTCCTCCTGTCTGATACGCCACCTCTGCTGCAAACTTCGGAGCCTAGTGCTCTCCTTCCCCTCCGCCCCTTCCCCGCCGAGCTGCCGGCAGCTCCGAGGAGATTGCACAACGGTTGGGAACTCTCTGGGAAGCGAGGCTCCCTGACAAGAGTTCGTGCCTCGCTGTCCTGTAGGAGTTGGCTGTGCGCTCAATAAAGTGCTCGGCGTGGAAGGGGCAAACGCTGGGGTCTGTAAAGCAAAGAGGGGAGTTGGAGTTGCAGAAAGCTACTTCACTTCAAGTTTCTGGTGCCGGGGGCGGAGGGAAGGAAGGAACTGTTTGACTTTTAAATAAAACACTGCAATTCTTACTTAAAGATGAGCAGAAGCCGTGTAGACCCTTAATTACGGGGGTGGGGTGGGGGGTGGCAGGGTGGAGGGTATCGGCATCTCTAAGCATGCAAAAACCTTTCTAAGCATGCAAAAACCTTGATATAATCCCTGCTTCTAAAACAGCAAAGCCTGTCAAAGTCCCGCTCTGACAAAAGACACTCGGTGAAGGCGATGCGATTGATGGCACTTCCGTCAGAGCACACATAAACTGAAGGGTCATCAAAAATACACCGAGACAGGCAGTAGGCACTTGAAAAAGAGAGGACACAACAGTTTGAAAACTCAAGAGCGGGCATAGTGAAACATTTGTTATCAAGGAAGAGAAAGTGAAAGGCTGCTCCAGAGAGTTACCAAGTTCACACAAAACTGTGACCTTTTTCACTTGAAATGTTATGAATTTGGTAAAGTGGTAAGCAATAGAAATTATTTTAAAAATTAACTCTGGAGGATGCTATTGCTTTGATCACTGTCCATTACATTTATAAATATTTACAGTAATTCAGGATGAGCTTAACTGGGTTTTATCTTATGTAGCTGGGCTGAAAACTTACAAGATTAAAAGCCGTATTTTGTCGAACACTGGTGGCGAGCTCTATCGTTGCATCTTCATTACATTGTCTGAAATAAAATGAACTCTTGGATTTTGTGAGGCATATAAGGAATACTAAAACTTGCATCCCCAGTGCTACTGAAAAGAACTGGATGCCGGTTAGTGTAAGGATTTATTGTATTTATCAGTGTATTTAAAGCTGAAGGAAAAAGAAGGAAATGGTTCCCTTTCAACATCAGGGAAGTATCTGTACGGGTTTCTGTTTATTTTGTTTTGCAATGCAAACCAAAAAAACAGTAGGGAATGTCACAGACCTTACCCTGAAGTAACTGGAGCCTTCCATTGGATTTAGTGGACAAGAGCTGGAGCCTCTAGTCGTGATTATGCTTACATTGCACTGTACTATGAACCTCACTTTCTAAGACTTTCTGAAGATCAAGGCAGGTAACTATTGCTTCCTCCCTTCCAGTAAGAAAAAGTATATTATGTCTATTCACACAGTTAGGAATTCCTTGAACTGAAAATAGGCATCTTTTGACAACAACAGGGTAGCTGTAGGATCTTTGTTTTTTCTTCAGGAAAAGACTGAATTTTGGACTGAACATTTAACCCCACCCCTTTACTAATCCTGAACTCTCATGCTAGATATTTAATGTCTTCTTAATGCATAGCAGCAAGAACTAATTTTATGTCACTGCGGTTCTGTATTTGTAGTCAATAATTGCCCCTCGTTTGTCATAAAATCAAACCCTTTATTTCTCACTAATCTGCTTTTTAAACAAATTGTCATATTTTAAAGAATTTCATCGACTCCCTCCTCATATTTTGGAGACAGATTCACCCCACTTGGAACTACTTCAATAGACATTTGTATAAAATCCTTAAAGTAAATAACTAAGAAGCAAAGAGAGACTGTGTAAGGTTCAGTGCTAACATTCTGAGACAATTATTAATGCTTCTGCTTATTTACAGATATATTTCCTCTTCTCAAGCATAGTCACATAGAGCCACAGAATGTCCAGTGACTTCCTGAGCACTGAATCTCTTCCATATTTCAGAAATGAATTAACCTTAAGCTACCCCTTTCTTGCAGTACTTTGCTTTCACTCCTGAATGTTGATCAGGAATGTTGATTCATAAAACTGAGTTTATGGGTAGTTTAAAGAAAGAGTGAAACACAAATAATACTCGTATCTTTTATCTCCCAAATTAATAATTGTTGGTTAGCCATATAGATACTGTGGATATTTATGTTAAGAGGTGCCCATTTTTGCTTTTTTGTTAGGATAGCAGAAATGTAATCTTTTTAACAATGAAAAAGATTTTGGATGATGGGCTGTGTGTTTGTTTCCGTGTTTGCTCTTTTTCCCTGAAATTCTCATATTGCAGGGAATAGAGTTAGAGACACTGTTTGTGCTGCACTTTGTTATACTTTTTGTTTGGGATCAAGGAAGCAAGGTGAAATGTGTTTTTGTAGTAATTCTATATAAGCTGTCTGACTTACAGTTTTCTTTTGCTCTAACCCAGGTTTTAATCAGTTTGGGAACTACCCGTTGAAGATATTGAGTAGGCTGCACAGAACAGGGTGAAATTGCCAACTGTTCTTGTTACGAAGGACTGGGAAATGCTGCTTACTTAGCCATCAACTCTGTGCACTACAGCTGTCAGTGTCTCTGTGTTTTGTAGTCACTCTCTCATTATCTTGAGGACATTCCTTTCAACCTGCGTAGGCCCAGCAGTGGGTTAGTAAACATGCAGGCGAGCTGCGGAGGGATGCACTCAGATCTGTAGACGTTTGTATTTTGCAGTGAATAATGTCGTCTGCAACCTTGCCTTCCTAATTCAGCTCTCATTATGGCAAGGATGTAGGAGGAAAGAGGCGATAGCAAATCTGAGGATAGGTTGCAAATAAATACGCTTATTTTAAAATGCACTAATGGTCAGGATTATCTGTGCGCTAATGAGGTGCGGATGAAAACCATGTTGAGTACATAAAAAACATACTTGGAGCGCATTGTTACTTTGTGGTATGCATTGTTTTTTACAGAATATTTTTGATTTTTTTAATTTCTCCCCTTCGTATTAGTTGCCCATGACTTTTGAGGACATTCTTTTTTATTTAGTTTATTATTTTATTTTGGCTAGGTTTTGATTCTCAGAAGATACAGAACACATCAGATGCAAAATTAATACTACAATGGTCTCAGTTGGCTTACTTCAGTCCTAGTTTCCTTAAAACTCCACTCAGCAGAAAAGTCCATATAGAAATGTAATCTAAGTTTATGGAGAAATATGAAAAGAAAGTGAATGTGGTAGTCTTAAGGAAGCCTAAAATGCTATGGAAAAAAAAAAATAGTACTAAGCTGAAAAGATTAGGGAGTGGGTGAGTACCACGGAAAGAGTTCTTCTAAGAACTACAGCTATCCAAACATGTATATTGTGATAGATAAGTATATGATAAAAATAAAATTGATTCCAGTAAGTATAATGTAATTGAACACACCCCCGTGCACAATTGTATTTATTTATTTAGTCAGTTTGACATAGAAAAATATTTCTATATGGCATAGTTTTCCAATGAAAGGCTAGTAGGTAATAATATCTATTCATATTTTTGACTGCTGTATGTACATAATAATATCATGTAGAAACACTGCTGTTAAATGTACAAAAACATTTCACGATTCCAGTGTTTCAATAGCTGTTCTGCTGTTTTGTTTTTTTTTCATTGACAAATCACATGAAAAGTAAACAATACTCTTTTCTCCAGTGTTTTAACATCTTTTATAACCTTCCTATTTTCAGCAAGGAAGCAGTAAAAGTTACATCTCCAGAGAATTTATTTTAAACACATCTAAATATCATAAATCATATATAGTTGTTTGAAAGAGTCTCTGAAAAGCCGGTCATTTTGATAAATGATTATAAATATTGTGAAATCATTGGTTTTGAGGACTTTTGATTAGTTTCTGAAACACATTGATAAGAAAAATGAGCTGCACACTTGTAGTCAAAAAGAACTGTGTAACTGATTCATCAATGTGTCTGTACTTTTCAGCATGGTTGTAAACGGAAGCAGGAAAAAAATACATAATAAAGCACAGTTTTTCTGGAAAGAGTTAATTTGTTTGGTATCCAGTATCAAAGCATCCCTTGCCATAATAAAGGAAAACAAACTGAAACAAAACATAAAAACAACAAACTCCAACCTATAGATTTCATAAATGAAGCAAATTCCAATTTGGTGAATAGTAATCAGCTATCCTAGTGATTTTTCTAGGAGAAAACTAATAAGGCTGATTGCTTAGCAAACACTGGGCTACAATAGTGGGGGTACTTGCTGGATCATGTAACTGGTGAAAATTTGCAATATATTCATACTGCTCTCAATAAATATAATCAATAATTTTTCTAGAACTGTAAAAATGTAAATCCCTATTTTAGTGGCATATTCACAGAAACCCTTTCCCATAGCCAAAGAGTAATTCTTTGTGGACAGAAATAAGTATGGCCTCTAATTACGTATTTTTGTCTGTTTATATATATTATTCAGTAGGATTTACACTCCCTCCTCACCTTTAGAAACACCAGGATCTCAATCTAGTGGTTCACTGGAGCACAAATATTTTTTTTGTGAGACGTTCTATTGACTCCAGTGCAACTACTTCAGTGCTGAAGAATTTGTAAGCCATTGGAGCTTAATGCTGCTACTCTGGTTTGAATCTTTGGCACAAAAATATAACTTGATGTTATTGTTTTATTATTTGGTATTAAGCACTGTCAAGCATCCCAGTCTTCAAAGCAAAGTCACTGAGGGCTCTGAATGAGTAAGAAATGCGGTGCTAGAACCAAACACAGAAAGAGATACGCACATGTCTATTAAAGATCCAGTTGGTATGGCAATATTTGGAGAACTGAAAATTTCACTAAATCTTATTCAAGAAATCATGACTGTAGTTACTTTTTAACATTTTTATTCTATTGTTTTATAGTAGGGAAAGTACAATGTTTTATAATTCTTGCAAATATTTACTGATAAAATATTAGGATTGTCTGATAGGTTGATCATTGCCAGTTCAGCATTATATATACATAAAGTGAATTTTAATTTCATTCATTTTAGCACCCTAGGGCAAAATTTAACCTAACATGTTTAGCGTTGCTTCTCTAGTATTTTGCACAGTAATTCTGGATTTTTTTTTTTGTTGTCATTTTTTTGTTCTCAGACTTGTTTCCCTTTTCAGATGTACTAATTATCTAATAAATTGTTTTTAACTGAAATTGTTAATCTGCATATCGTTTGCCATTTGTAAACATTCATTCTTTAGTGATGTGACGACTCAACATGCTGTACCTTTGAAGTTCTTAAGAGTAGGACTAGTTTCTGTGTCTAGAAATTTAAGGGAAGGTGGCAACATTATTTTTGCTGCTGTCCGGTAATAAACTGATATTGCTTACAGGATTATTGCTTTCAGCAAATGTGATGCTATGTGACAGCATGAATGGTCACTGTAGCATGTTTCTTTCAGTAGTGAAATGTATTCTACCCAGGAAGTTTTGCTGGTCTCTGGAAAGGAAGCAAAATATATCTGGTTTCATCCACTAAATGAATGAAGTTTAAATCCATCAGTTAAATGCAGTTTTGCTGGAGTTGGGTTCAATCCTTTTCTTCTTATTATTTTTTTCCTATTCTGTCCTTGCTCTAATACACTTAAGAATGCCATTTGAAAGGGCATGAAAGGAAAGTCATATTTTAAATATATAAATGCTTACAAATGTCGCTAATAAGGTTTTCAACTAAAATAGTGTGGCGTTAAAGAAGTTTGATAAATGGTGCTTGAAACTACTTCATTACATCAGTCCACAGCTAGGCACTGAACCTAGCCTTCGGACCTGTCTCGGTCCTGTGCCCTATCCTTTTATATCTATTTCCCCGGTCTATACAATGTCAATGCCAGTGCTTTCCTTCCATTTGTTAAGAACTGCAAGCTTTTGTTAAGACATCATTTTACTTCTGGGGTCTGTATCTGGGGTATCTGTTGGCTAGATGGCTACTTTTCTACTGTATTCTATGAATTCAAAAATAGCCTGATGGGATTATGGTGGATGTACACAGTCCATTCCTGTATGTATCTGAAGTATATGAAACAAACAAACAAACAAAGTTACTGAAATAAGTTATTTATGCTAAGCAAAATTTCCCCCTGGAAGAGACTAATGACAAAACTCCTGCTGATTTTTGTAGGGCCACAGTTTAAGACGTGTGTTCTTACTATAAATGTAATTTAGCTTGGGTGAAGGAAGTAGACCAGTTAGGTGTGCTTGTGCTTATGCTTTTTGTGATCAGCTGTGTGGTATGTGCTTCCAAGGACAGAGGGAAACAGAACAAAGGAATGGAATGTTAATTAAAAAAAAAAAAAAAAAAGAGAGAGAGAGAGAGACAAAGAGACTGCTGCTATGGGTCTTAGGTTTTTGTTAGTGGGGTGGAAATACATTTGCTGTTCTTATTAATATATTACAAAATATGTGTTATTGGAGAAGTTTACCTAGTCTATATCCATTTCCAATAATACTTTGATAAAAAATAAATAAATAAATAAATCAAGGTGATGTTCAATCTTTGCTATTAGATATATATATGTAACATCACTTGTACAGAGTTATGTTGTTATATCCTAGCATTCATTGAGTGATGTAGAGAAGAAAAAAAATCATTTATGTAAAGAAACAAAATAGTAGACAATGTTGCCTTACATGAGGAGCTGTTTTAAATGTTCTAATATACATCTTAGGCTGTCAAAAATCTACTAATGTTAAAATAAGTGATATTAAAGGTGCAACATTCATTGTTGATTACAGAATATGTCCTTCATTTTGAAATCTTGTACATATAGAAGACCGTAACATACCTCCTATTTGGAACATGGGCTTACTTTTTTTGCAAATACTTTTTGGGGACAGTTACTTGACTGGAAGTCATGCATATTACCATGCATATTAAATAAAAATGTGATTGTACATCACAAGAAAAATCAGAAATCACATTTGGCAACTGGTTACTCAGTATTTTGTTGTTTAATGGTGAATGAAATTATCCAATACTACATTATCTGAAATCACTGGACACATTTGCTAATCACATAGAAAAAAGCAACAGTCTAAACTTTGCATTGAAAATTTTGTATTTGAACCTATGTTTCCTTTTATCTTTCATTTCAACAAATGAAATATAATAATTGACTAAACAGCAGAAGAAACAAATCTGAAAGGAATGAGGCAAATCTTTCATTTATAATGGAAGAGCACAGTTTTACTAAACCTATAAAATCCAGTGGATTGTGAAACACTAACTGGAAGCCAAGTAATCTTTTCTTTCTTTCTCTTTCTTTCTTTCTTTCTTTCTTTCTTTCTTTCTTTCTTTCTTTCTTTCTTTCTTTCTTTCTCTCTCTCTTTCTTTCTGTCTTTCTGTCTCTCTCTCTCTCTCTCTCTCTCTCTCTCTCTCTCTCTCTCTCTTTTTTTCTTCCTTCCTTCCTTCCTTCCTTCCTTCCTTCCTTCCTTCCTTCCTTCCTTCCTTCCTTCCTTCCTTCCTTCCTTCCTTCCTTCCTTCCTTCCTTCCTTCCTTCCTTCCTTCCTCTCCTCTCCTCTCCTCTCCTCTCCTCTCCTCTCCTCTCCTCTCCTCTCCTCTCCTCTCCTCTCCTCTCCTCTCCTCTCCTCTCCTCTCCTCTCCTCTCCTCTCCTCTCCTCTCCTCTCCTCTCCTCTCCTCTCCTCTCCTCTCCTCTCCTCTCCTTTTTTTTATAATGCTGTTTCTTGGACTAGAGAAAAATTGGTTTATTGAACATTATTTTATAGCAAATAGGATATGAAAAACTAAAACTGAAACAGATTACAGCAAGCTTTTAAAAGTACTTCTTCCTTCTGCATTCTCTTAGATCTATAATAATTATATATATATATATATTATTTTTAACAAGTGAGCCCAAACAAATACTGCTGTACATAAATTGTGTTAGATGCATTTCAGAATCCTTTGCCACTATTATGAATTTTAATTCTTTGACCGCAATGACAATACACATTTAATTTTGGATGTTGGGAGGTGAAGAAAAGTCTGTGTGTACTGACATTGAAACTCTTGATAGGAGCCAGGGCTTCATATCAGGTGTACCTGCATTACATTGATACAAACACACTTGAAGTTAGGTGGGTGTTTACATGTTTCATTGAACTGGGGGCATTGGTCACTTAAATTTACCAAGCAGGATAAAAAATAAATAATAATAAAAAAAATGGTTTCCTACTTTGGCCCTTCTAAATATAGATACTAAAAATCTGTTGGACATATGTGGACTGACAGTATAGCTGTGAAGCGAGTGGAGTGAACAGTAGGGTTTTCTACCTGCCAAACAAAAAATGGCATATCCTAGAGGAGTGCAGTGTATGGATAACGTGCACAGGAGCTTCTTTAGAAGGAAGGGGGTTCTGCAGGGTGAGTGAAGCTTGTCTGGCGTGTGGGTCTCAGTTGCTTTTCAAGCCTTTAATTTTCTTCCAGCTGGTGTAGAATACTGGAATGCTATAGGCTCCATCCTTTTGTTTGTGAATAAGTGAAACCTACTTGTTAAAATGTGCTTTTTACTGTAAAAAGAATGATAGGGACAGTGACTAAATATCTCCCAAATTCACAAAAATTTCAACTTGTTTAATGAAGAAAAAAGAACTGAAGTCAGATGCTTTGGTAAACTATATAATGACATATTTTGTGAGTCTGGTATGCTGAGCTGATAAAAACGGTGTGAATGGAAGACTGTGTGGCTGTAGATATGTAGACCACTTAAAGACACGGTATAAAGCCTTGTGCTTACAGTGCCAAACAACACTTTCTGTCAGAAGAAAACAGCAGTCTAATGTGGGTGCATGTTCACTCATTTCAGACTGATATTTTTCAAACTAGACTTTAAAATATAATAGCAGTCCATGAAGTGATTAGCACATTTGCCTTGCATAGGGCTTAGGGAGCACTGAGAAAGTTGCCAGCCCTTTGCGCTTTGGTGTTACTAACTGTGTGATTCACTTAAGTGAGGTAGTAGTATAAGTTTATTTTTATTTTTTTCCTTTTTATTTTTTTCCCCTGTATTCTTGTTTTGGGAGTACCACAATGACCTCAAGCACCAGCTGTGTACTAAGTTCTCTGCGTTCCTGAGGACATTCGAACAATACATACTGATGGTCTCACCCCCAGGTCTCTCCCCTCCCCCCCCCCCCCAATCTCTCTATGTCTCTCTCTCTTTCTTTTTTTTTTTTTTCAAAAAAAAGATGTATATTTCTGAAGGAGTGTATGCATGTATATCTTTTCAATATCCATTTATGCTTGCGGAAAGAATGCTCACTTTATTGCAAAATAAAAAATGTCACTTTTTTCCAGATTTCCATTAGAAGTAATTTACAGTACATCCAATTAAATGTACTGTAAGATGCGATAATAAGATGTACTTACATCTAGTAAGATACAGTAATTTACAAACCACAGTGATCTGCTAAATAAAACTGTACTCTTAGGTAATGTTAGTTTGTTAGGCAAGGTAAAATAAGCCAGTTATGGATCAGTGGAGCAGTGTCAGATGAAAATAAGAGGTCCATAAGGTGATGCAAATCTGCAGCATTACATTTTATTGTATTATTACCACATTTATTTACATGATTTTCTAATCAGTCCTATTATTGGGCCAATAAAGGGAGTAACTATTCTATCCGTAGTGTTTGCTTTTATGAAATAATGCATTATTATTAAAAGTAGTAAATGGAACTATTTCAATTATAAATTAAAAGAAAAAAAATGTGAAAAAATCACAGGAGAAAAAGGGTGTAAATATTTTAGGTTGGTTTAAATTCTGAAGAAATATTCAGCCAAACTTTCTTGTAGATTTGGCTTAGCTTTGTGTTTTAATTTTTTTCTTTCACTTTTTCTGAATCCTTCTCTTTTTACACTTCCATACATTGCTACAACTTTATGAGGCAAACTGTTTTATTGCTTTAATACAGAAATCTAACAGTATTTGAACCTTGTAAATTTATCTTTATTTCACTGTTTCAAAACTGAAATTTAGATGGGCTGGCATGAGAAATATCATGGATTTAACATTTTTATATTTGCAAACATATCAGGAAAGCTTTACTGGACATGACACCCAAACAAACACTTTTATTTCTATTTTTATTTATTTTTATTTTTATTTTTATTTTTATTTTTATTTTTATTTTTATTTTTATTTTTATTTTTATTTTTATTTTTATTTTTATTTTTATTTTTATTTTTATTTTTATTTTTATTTTTATTTTTATTTTTAGTTATTTTTATTTTTATTTTTAGTTATTTTTTTTTTTTATAGAAATTGTGTGTTTTAAGTACAGAGGCTAAATGTGTCCAGCCATTTTGAAGTATGTTTTATGAACTATAACTTACAGAAAGATCGAGTCCTTCAAAGATCTTAGGAATGCTGTTTCCTTCCTCCTGCACAAGTCCCTCACTCTTTATCAGACAGAGTCCTTTATAATACATGTATATAAATGTGTAATGATACTCTAACCCTGTCAAAGCTTATGTTACTTAGCTTACTTAACTAAGTTACCTCTGTTGCAATTAACAGTATAATATTCAAAAATTTAAGCACAAGGCATGTCCGTTGCTACTCTGTCATTGATTCCTTCGGCTTGATGATGTGCAGCTAAGACATGTTTGTAGTTACACAACATATGGGTAGATACCATAAAAATATTATTTATGGAGGCTCTGGCTTGCTTTGTGTTTTTCAAGTGTGTTTCCACAACTAATTGGTAGTCTTAATTCACACACATACAAACTAAAAGCTGCATCCATGTTAACCTTGAAACACATGGTTGACTTGATTATGCAGATAAGTGGAAAGCTTGATGCTACCCGTACACTGTAGTCTGGCCACATGTTATTGCTGGTTTATTAAGTAAAAGGACCATGTTAATACATCAGCAGTCTTACTTCAAAAGGCAGAGGTGAAATCCACACTGAACTAGAAATGTAAAAAACACTGCTTTTACGTGAGGTGTCCATGTGCATGGAGACTTACTTGTTCAGAAGTTACTGGGGGGAGGGGGGATGGAGACGGGACACATACATAGTCTCTAAATACTTCTGGAATAGCATTTCTGCAAGTTTAAGAAAGGCTGGGATAAAGCAGTTTCAGGGAATGTGTAGTGTATTGCACGACAAGCAGATGAAGGAGGTTTCATGAATTTGCCTTTTTACCTTCATTGTCATTTCATTTAATGTCTCCTATTTTATGGTCTCCATAAACCATAAAAATTAGCTTTATGAAGTTAAAGCTGATTTCTTTGTAAAAGAGGACAGTGTTTCCTTTCCCTCCAGGGCAAGAATGTACATAGGGAAAAATGCTCACAGACCAGACCTGGGGCAGTCACAAGGTACTTCTTTTTTACAGGAACAAGATGACATTGGGCTTGGCTTTCTCAAAATGGGGTGGGGAGCCACGGGCTACTTCTTGTTCAGAACTGAGTGAGACCTAGGGTTTTGGAGATCATTTTGCCACTTAAGCTTGCAAATTATTTTTATAAATCTCTCCAATGTGTTTTCAGATTGTTTTGCAGATGATTCTTACACCATAAAGCAGGAATTGAATCCTCCTCTTCTGCCCTGGTGTTCTGGACTCCTCCTTTACCCCTGCCAAAACCAAAACTGATCAAATGATCCTACATTTTAATCATACCCTTCTGAAATTCTCTTCCTAGAATCATTCTTCTGGTGCCAGCTTGTACTCTCTTAGTACAAGCAATTTCTCTGCAATGCTTTCCCTAACTGCTGCTCACATGATACTTCTGTTCTCTTATCCCATTCAAGATTGTCTTCTTAAATGTTCTCTTTTTTAAGTGTGTTCATCCTCTGTCCATTTACACTCTTTCTGTGGTACAGTTCACATTAATGAAATAAACATTCAGAAACAATTTTGTGCCATTAACTCATTGGCCCCAAATCATAATTGTTTTACTGGAAACATATTCTGGTTAACTGTTGGTCAATCATAGCTTTTCTGTGCATTTATGGTGTATAAGAAAAACTTTAAAAGGCTGAAAGTTAAAAATAAATAAATACATACATACATACATAAAAAGATGCTTCATGTGTTCTCTTCTCTTCTTGAGGTTTTTACTTCATAAGTTTGCACACCATAGAGCAGATTCTGCAAATGGTGGTAGCAGAAATCAAGCATGATCCAGGCACGATGATGGCAATGGTTGATTTTTTATACTAGTGATGCAGTCAGTGTCAGCAGAGCTTTGTATAAAAAGGGAATACTAACCCAACTGGGTGAAAAAAAAAATGAGTTTAACCACTTTAAAATGTCATTTTTAATTCTAAGATTGTAGGTAATAATGGATTGTGCCAGAAGGAACATGCTTCAAAAAACGCGAAGTCACTTTTTGAAGTGGTCTGTAAACTCTTTAAATATAGTTGGCGATTTGTCTTTTCACTCTAGTTTCCTGTAAGACTAATTTTGAAAGTAATAAAATATATTTTTAATTTAATTGGTATAATAGACATATATACATTTCTAGTGTGTGTATGCACATGTGTTTGTATCATATCTAAAATAACAGCAGCTAGAGATGTGAAATGGTCCTCTTGATTTGGCTGGACTAACATTTGGTTATAGTGTACTAGTTTATTCCTAAATGTGTTTTTAAAACACTTTGAGGAGGATGAGAGATCTACAGGCAGGGAGAGAAAAGAGAAGGGCCAGGAGTCTTGCTGATACCTTTTGAATGTCCGGGCTTGGCAATCTGCAGTTATTTTCAATATATAGATGTTATATATATATATATATATATATATATATATATATTGCAGTGTAATATCAGTGAATAGAGTGTGGAGTGCATGGAAAAATTACAGTAGATATTAAATCTGAACTCTGGAGGCATAAATTCACATGAGGATCAGATCACAAGATTGGCTGCTTTCCGGCTAGTATCCAGTGGGCTTTTTTCCATATCGCAAAAATCACCATACAGTTTGGCATAACCATTCAGCTCAGCGAAGAGAATTCAGTTCCAGAACTGAAATAGCCAAAAGAACTAAATCCCAGAATTGAGGTGCATTTACAGTTTAGTGCAGAGACAGTTTTACAGCTTTTGTCTCAACTTTTCTTTCCCCTTGTTAGGGATAAATCTCTTTGATTTTTGGTAAGAATTCTATCAACTGTATTAAGGGGGGAGAAATAAAACAGTAACCTTAGTATTTGTGACTTTCATACAATCCTAGAAGGCTGTTGTGTCAGCAACTCACATTTCTGCAGCATACATTAGAATCTGATAGACAGTATGTGTGAATATTTCCAAAACTGGTAAACAGATATTTGTCTGGTCAAAATTAGAAAAAATTTAAACAAGAAAGTTGCAGACTTCTAAAAGTGATGGAGTCCTGCTCCCTTCCCCCACCTCCCATCAGCAAGCTGATGTTTCCAGCAACTTCAAAAACAGAAGACTTCTCTGTAATCCTAAATGTACATAAGGAACAGATTAAAGTCCTGATTTGCGAAAAAATTTGAGCATATGCTCAGGAACCATTGACTTCAATGGAAGTTAAACATGTCCTCACACACGCTTCTTGAACTGGAGACTAATAAGGATATTAAAAAGGATCAAGAGGCTGCCCCCCTTCAGGAAATGCTGCAAAACTGTCATAGCTGAAAGTGTTTTTTTTGTTTTTTTTTTTTTTTTTTTTTTCATAATCACACTGACTTTCATCACTACCTTTCTCATCTCACTTCCAGCTTTCACAGAGGGGAGTAAACAACCCTCCTCTCACTCTCTTTCTCTCCCTCTATGCCAGGTTCTCTATGCCAGGCTAAGCTTTCTCTGGTCCAAAAAGGAAAGGAACTTTGGACTCTGCAGTGTCCGTTCAGGATGCCCTTATTTCCATTATAAAGAAAGTGGCAGATGGTCAGATGGTACAGTGGATAGTTGCTGAACAACCCCCCAGATAATTAATTACTAGAACTTATATGTCTAGCTATGTGGACCTAAGGATGGTTGGAAGGACAGAAACCACAGTATGGGTATAAAAAGTAGAAAAAGAAGGAAATAATATCTTGAAAAAAATTGTACATAATTTACCCAGAGCAATCCTATTTGTAGGGAAAGGGGTACTCCCAGTCCCCCAAACAGAAATACATATTTATATTCCTTTATTGATGAGTGACAGATGGAGTGAAGTAGTGGAGACTAAAAGGGTTGAGTGTGGGTTGATTTCTTTCAATTCAGTATGACAAAGTGGGTAATGTATATGGTTCGTGAGTGTGGTACTAATTTATTAAATGTTCGTTTGGACTTTAAAAAATAGCTTGCCTTCATTAGCAGTCTCAGGAAACAGACTCCATTGTATAATAAATCTCACTTGCAGGAATTTTGGCCTGATAGTCATCTTAAAATGCTCCAAATTTTATTTTCCTTAGCCCTGTCTCCTGCTCTACTACAGTCCTAAATATTACTCCTTGCTCTTCATCCTCCAGAACTAAGAGGCAATTCTCACACATCCTTATTCACAAGATAAGTTAGTTTTGAGGGGTGAGTCTTCATTCCTCAGGTCATTAATTTTCATCTATTTGGTTTCTTTTCTTAATGAACAGTCTTTCTACAAACAGGGGTAAGAAGGAACTTTGGCATAATAGCTGTTTGGCACAGTATCACTTATAGAAAATAACTTATGTAAGAATCAGAAAGCGGTAGAAGCATTAAACCTAAATATAGCTTGGAAAAGAGCAAGTGATGAGGAAACTGTTCATTAGGTACAGGAAAAGCTGAAAACTGACTTTATGCTTCTTTCTTTTCTCCATATTTTATTAAATTAGTTCATGTATATTAGTCAAAAATCTTTCTGTTTACATGCTTCTTGAAGCAGCTTTCTTTCATTCTAGTCAGAAAAAAAAAAAAAAAAAAAAAAAAAAAGACAAATTTCCATCCATGGCTTGATATTTTCACTGGTTGTTGTTTCCGTGCTTCTATGTGTGTTGTAAAACTGAAATGAGATATCCAGTTGCTCTTTACTTTTGTCCAGTTAAGTCTGTCTGTTCATGAAGGTCTTTGAAAGCACTGGAGGTTTCAGTATTTCGTGTGATGAGCCTGTAAAATTTGGTTAGTTGATTTTTAAATAGAGTCTTTTCCTAAAATGTTTGAATTTGCTCATGTTTGTAGAACACATTTTCTCATGGTGGGAAGGGGACTGGCACATTCCCCTCCCAGGTTTAATATTATCAGGTAACACCATGCATTTCCCATATAATTTGTTTTGGTTGCAGACCCAAGTCACAGCCACTTAGTTGTATTTGCCTGTCTATCTGTTAGAGTTGCCCTCTAACATTTAAATACAAAGATTTATGACTGCCTAGCACATCTTTCCTAGATTGTATCCAGGCACAATGATGTATCCTAAGCTCTTGCAAAGAATTGCAGGTCCAGGATTAGCCACTGCACCACTATAGGATGGACACTGTTGTCCTGAGTTGTAGGAATTGTGTCACCTTAAAATTTTACTTAGTGTGGAATTCTAACATTACCTTATGTTCTACTGCGACATGATAAAGTGATCTCCCCTTTTTTCTAATAATATTTAGCTGGTAATATTCTGACCATTTCTGCTACTGTATTTTGTTTTATGCTGATTTTCAGTCTGTTCTATTTTAAAATCTATGAGCTAAACTATGACCACTTTTTGATAGCCAAATAAGATAGATTCATATTTTTTAAAATGTATTAAACAAAAAATCTTGATCCAAAAGATATTGTTTTGAAAGATATATTTTTACAATGACTTTATAAAAACTTTATGTCTGCTACTAATAAAAAAGAAAATATTGCAAATAGTCCCTAACTGGGCATTTTGCTAAGTTAGTGTTTTATTCATTTTATTACACTAAGGAATTTAAAAGCTAGAAAAGCTGGCATTAAACTGAAAGGGCAGTGGAAAGTTGGTAGCCTAAACATTTGTTTTGATTCATATGGAAGGAAAGAATTTGGACCAGATGCTTGAAAGAGCTCAGAACCCAGCAGCCCCCATTGTTCTTCATTTAGGTGCCTAAATGGTAACAGTCGGATGTGCAGCTTTCTTGAAAACTGATCCTTTTGTGTTGTGGCAGCTTTTAGTCTTTAGCCTATCTCTTCCTGGCTGTAGAATTTAACTGTAAACATTTTATTTCAGAATTGTCCCTCATCTGTATCCTTCAAGTATTTGCTTATAGTTAAGAGATCTATTGTTACTGTTGCAGGACTGTGACCCCTTTAGCTTGTCCCTAGTTTTAAAAATATATCTTCACATTGTTTTGAGCTGCGTACCTACTGCTCTGCACCTAACGCTTTGGTAATACATTTTCAAGGAGTTAAGGCAGGGTGTGTATTCTTAAAAATGCAACATGGTCACATATTCTTTTTTTGCTTTAGCATTAAAGCTGTATAAAATATAACTTTTTAAAGAAATAAGGGCAATGCACTTCCTTCTTATAATAAGCTCCCATTCATGGAAAGTTTCTTGAGTGAGGCTAGTATATGGGATGCTTGCAAGTCATTATGCTTACACTTTAAAATTCATAATGTACAGTTTATCATAATATACTTAATTGCAAGAGTGGGTTAAATCAATATCAAACAAAGCATTTAGCGTATCTTTTTATAGGTAAAAAAAAAGTAAAAATTTGGTCTTAATTTTAAATAAGTTCTGTATGCACATATGCACACAGTAAAATTACCATTTGTACTATGGGTTGTATAAGATAGTGTACTTGATTCAAAAGCTCCTTTGGACTTCATTCTTGTATTGTTATTATTATTATTATTTTAGAAACAGTTGTTAAAATGAGGAGACCATGAGTAGGCTTCAAAGACAAATTTTTAATAAACAATCAATCATGTTACCCTGTACCCCAAATACAGAGAAGAAAGGTTGCTTTGAAATAAGACATTGGAAAGAAATGGGGGAGCTTGAGCTTGACACTGAGCTTGAAACTCTGCCATAGACTTTGTATATGAATTTGTCATAGGCAACATTGTGTAGAACAATCAAAGCAGTCCCCATAGCTGGAAGATAGCACATATGGTTCAGCATGGTGTTCTTGTCAGGCAAACTGTCCCTAGTAAGAAGCAAATATATTATTTTGGGCAAATCACCTTGACTATACTCCTTAAAGGTGTTCCTGTGTAGCTCCACTCATTTCATTCCCTTCAGAGTAATTTCATTAGTCTTTACACACTGCTGTAGTTAGTCCACACTACAGATCTGTGGTCTGTAAAATGGGTGTAACTGCCTTAAGGTTTCTTATGTATAAGCAGAGGAAAACCATTTAGGATGCTAAGCCAAACTGAGAATCTGGCTGGTGGAATCAAAACGCAATCATAATTCCAAATACTAATTGTTGGGTGAAATACCAATCAAGGTATTTTGAGCAGGTAGGGAGCTCCAAAGAAAAGATAAGACTTTTTATTTTATCATCTTAAGTAGGGGCACTTTTATCATTTTGTTGAGTTTTTGAGCCATTTATTGGCAAATGTGCTTTATCCAACCATATGTATAGAGGTGATGTACAGATATATTTCTCTGCCTCAACAAATATTCCAGCTTCTTTCCAAATGGTGTGTTTGTTTGGCTGATGCACGACCTCAGCCAGACATTTTTTCTGAAATTGAATCCAGATCAAATGGAATTGCTTGCTGACTGATTGGATCTCAGTGCTTGCCTTGATTGATGTTCCCCACCCTTACAGAAAATGGGTAGTTGTCAAGTTATCTGGGATTTTCAACATAGGTTCATATACACTATACATAAATCTGTTTTACCCCTGACCGATGCAAATACCACATCCAGTTAACATTTAAAGACTATAGCAACATAATTTTAGCAGCATCTTGCTCTAGGACATTTTATTTATTTATTTTTCATGTTAAGACTGTGCATTTCCCTGAGTAGCTCTTCATGACTTGCAAACCTACCATCTGCTGAAAACCCCGTGCCTTCTCTTGTTGGACTGTGTTTGATTAGACATATTGTACAATTTGTCTTGGCTCCCACTACAGTTTCATATTGGTTTTCATAGTATATTGCTCCAGTATAAAATTCTCCATTGTCTCATTCCATAGCACTAGGAGCTATTACAAATTGCCATATTGTGAATTGTCTCAAGAACTAGGAACTTGTCTTCTACCCTGAGACTGAACTGGAAGAGATTGGGCACCCAAGTTTTTTCTTGCCTGTCACTGACTGACTCATTGCCAAGAGGTATTCAAGTCTGGCTTCTTTTGCTGTATTTTCAAGTCTAAATGTAAGCCATTAATATACCTGGATATTTTTCTGTACAGTGGTTATTACATTTCTGCACAGAGCTCTAGGAAATTGTGTGAAGGGTGCTATATAAATGTACAGATTAGAGTGGAGTGAATTAAATAGGACTGGATTTCTGGAATGCACATCACCCCTTTACTATGAGTTCTCATAGTGTGGTTAGAGCCAGCCTGTACTGCATGAAAATTTTTTTGTGATGTCCATTTAACCAATAAATCTGTCATCACTGACTGGTCTCCATTTCCTCTGAAATAAACAAATCACTATTAGGTTCTTTGAAGCAGCAGACTGCCAGGAAACACAAAAGTCACTTTTGCTTCATCCACGGAGATAAAGTAGTTAGTAAGTGGAAATGAGCTGCAACTGAAGGAGCCTCAGTGTTCTCACACCTGCTAGAAAGTACAGTAGATTTCCACACAGCAGGAATTCAAACAAACTTCAGATCACTGTGTTCAGTGAAAGTGAGGTTGCCTAGCCAAGAAATGAATTGCAGACCCTTGAAAACTACTTAAAGAAAGACAGTTTCACAGGGACATAGGAAATTTGAAAAAAGAAAGAGTCCAGAAAGTCCTTCTAGGTCTGTGACTTCCACGGAATCATCTGGTGTATGCCTTGTACCACGTTTCTGACTTCCACACTTCTCTGACTCCCATTTAAAACCAGATACTCCTTTGGTTGCTGCTACTGGTCTTTCATGCCATGGACTACTCTCTGTATTAACTTCCTTTAACACCAAGAGTTTTCACATGTAACTTTGCATTTGCTTTTTCTTTATTCTTGAGCTGGGATATATTTCACTGCAATCTTCTCTTTTACCTCTTCTTCAATGAAAAATTAGTCTTGATGAGCTAGGAATTTCTTAATTCATTCTGGTTGTTCTCTGCTGAACTACTTCAACTGCTGAAAAGGTTTTTGGATATTAAGCTTCTGACAGCTAGCTTAGTGTCATGAAGGGAGAAAAAAAACCCTCCTTGCTAGGTTATGAGTTATTTTTGGGTTAAATTGAGTAGGATAGTTTAGTTCTTCATTAAAGTGAAAGAAAATATTCATGTTAAAAATTATAGTTATTTTCAGCAAAATAACATTAAGCTTTCTTCCTAATAAAATCTGACTTTTGGCTTATACAAATATCTGTGCATATGAAAAATACTAGAAACTGCTAATGACATCTGAACTCATGACAGGAACAATCAATAACAGAAGAAAAACTTTTTTTTTTTTTTTTTTTTAGGAAAATCTAATGATTCTTCATTGGAGTTGGAACCCTGTCCCAGCAAAAACTAATAAGAATTTTTAAATGGGACAGTCTTACATCATTTATAAATAGTGTTGAAAAACCTTTCATGGCTCTTTATCCATTCCATTATGTGTGTTCCTAACTCATTTGAAGCTTGTTAGGAGTTTTAATATCAGTAGTTTTTTCTTCGTTGGAAAACAGAGTTATTACAATTTTAGTAAAAATTCTATCTTGAATTTGCATCCTCAGCAAGTAATATTTTTGTCTTTAGTCCTATAAATATTTTTTTTTAACTTGTTCATATCCACATCCTTTGAAGTGACTTATTTTCAGACTTGTGCTGACATTCCACTGTATTTTTATTGGTAGCAAATTCAATACTTTACATTTGTAACTCATGATAAGGTAGAAACTATTCTTGTAATTACTGCAAACATAAACACAGGCTTCGGTTGTATCCTTTCCAAATGGTTATTCTAACCCCTGTGTTCAGATTGTTGTCTGATTTTTTGTGTATGTAATGTTTTATAAGTTAATACGGACTTTAAAAAAAAAAATAGAAAAAAGAAAAAAAAATCCAGCATGTTTTTACCAGTAGTAACTTAAAGGGACATTTCTATACCTGTCTCTTTCCTGCTGTGGACTTGGCATTTGTACACTCCCAGCACAGTGCCATAGTGTCTTTGTCTTCCTTAGTGGGAAGGAAGGAGGGCTGGAGGGAACGACAGATTGATATTGACAGAACGACAATGCTATTTGGAGTCAGAGCAATGTGTTCCACTACATCCAGTCTTGAGCTGGAAGCTTACCAGAATATGATTTCATGTGAGGGTGAAATGGGAATGCCCTTCATTTCTTATTCTCTGCATTTATAACTTACTGTGCTAGTGATGGTGAGGTATAAATGTTCCTAAGGTGAGATGGTATAAAACTAAACCAGAAGGAGTATGGCACTTGCTATGGTACCAGATGCCAGATTTAATTTGGAAAACTTCTGGAATAACTTGGGACTCCAGTTGACAGTATATATTTCCTGGCTTGCACTGAATCCTGCATAAATGGTGTTTCTGTCAATAACAGAATGGGGGGGGGGGGGGGGAAATCTGCCTGAAATATATATGACAGTTCAATTCCTACAAAATACACTACTTGTTTATAAAACTGGGATTAGTTTCCAGATTACATTTGCCAAAATATCCTGAAATGAATCCATACACACTCTCAAAAAGTGCTTAGAGATGATTTTTCAAATATGATTTGGGTAGCTTCAAGTCCTTAAAAGGAACATTTGCTGAAACTACACAACTGTTTAAATCGTGATGTATCACAGATATAATGTCTCCTATCATTAGGAATAAATAATGAAATGGTGGGAAGAATCAGAGACTTCAGAAGGGATTATAAAGGCTGAAAACACAATATTCCAAGTCTAGCTGGTGGGAATATAAGAACTATGATGTAGAAGATAGAAAATCTGGTCATGCCTTATCTTTTTTTCTTTTTTTTTTTCTCCCAGTTGTCATCTATTTTTCTTGTTTCCCAGAGGCCTACCACACATTAACAATAAAGAATGATGGTTGTTCAGTTAGTTACATCCACATGAAAAAACATCTGTACATCTGTATCAGGTCTTATGCAGCCTTCTGCATAGCTGGAAATCCTGTTTTTGCCACTTTCAGGCTCATCTGTAAAAACAAAAAAAAAAAAAATAGAGGGAAAAAAAGAAAAGATTAAATAAGCACAGGTACACCTTAAAGGAGGTGTGAAAAAAAAATCCTAAAGTTTCTTGGGTTTTGTCCTTAGATGGTTTATTTATGTAACTGCTAAAGTACCTTGTTACAGGAAGAAGGAAAATTGGAGGACTACTAAACACTTAGCTATGCATTACATGTACTTCAAGGAATATCAGTTATCTGATAACTGTAGAGGACATTTTTATGTTTTACTGAGTATGTATGGGATTCCTTTCCCTGTTGATTCATTTAGATGAAGATTCTGAAGTTGTAAAGAATGCAGTGGAGAATTTATTCGAGATCAAAATTAATAGGATAATTTAGTGTTAAAATTAAATATTCAAGCTGATTTACTTAATCTTGGAACTCAAAACATTGACACTTCTGACTTGGTAGCTAGTTTAGTAAAAGTCAAATGCTTGGGAGCTTTCTGTTTTGTTTGCTTTGTTTTCCAACAAAAAACTGACCCCAAAAGAAATGTCATGCAGACAGTATAAATCCAATCAGCAAGGTACTTCTTTTCTGAGAAGTAATCCAGTCACTTGAATCCAAGATTAGAATGACTGGACAAATTCCAGGTCAGCATCATAAAATTTCAGGGGTTGTTCAGAGCAAAGGCTACAACCACTTTTTCAAGGCTGCTTCACTATTTTCACTTACACTGGTTGATTACTTTTAGTGCTTGTTGAACTAAAATAGTAAGCAATATTTGTTATTATTTTTAAGTTGCCTTACAAGACCCTGAAGACGTATTATTCACAAATTTTCTATTCATGTATATGCACAAAAGAATTAATTTCTTTCTGTATGCACTGCACAGCTTTTTTATGTTGTGTTTATCTGAAAAAAAAAAAATATTTAGTCAATTAAAGTGCTTATTATCTGCCACTGTAAGCCATGAATGCTGGAGCCACACATTTCTTACGAGAATGAATATTTTGCCTTGGTGGGAAAAAAAAAGAAAATAAAGATTCTGGCTCTGCATTTGTCAACCTCTCACACTCTTAAATTTTGTAATTGTTTCAGTGGAACATGGTTGTGTTAGAAAAGTAGTATTTTGGAAAGAAAAAGCTGCCAGGTTGCTAAAGCTATTTCTGTGGAGGGCTGGAAACAGCTACAGAGACCTTGAGGTGGACTCTTTCCTTCAAGGGGAAGCCAGTGCACAGAGCAGAGAAGGAAAGTACTATGTCATGTGAATCTTCATGCTAAGCAGACTCCTTGTGTGTTTATGTATGAGTTCAACTTTCTTCAGTATGCGTGACTTAATATGTGCATATGCATTACATCAGTTAGCAAATTTTGCTCATTGATGCCTGCTTTGTTTCGGGTAGGACAGGGCATAATCTTCATCATCTGGAGTGGGAGTTAAACACAGTGAGAATCAAGCCAAGCAAATACATAGAGGCTAGTCAGTGACAAGGGCATCTGCCTTCACGTCTTAACATCAGGAGTTGGAAGGGTGGGGGGTGGGGGGTGTAGCGGAAGGCATTTAGAAAGAAGGAAGCATTTCAGACAAGTACTTTGGTCCTGTCTACAGTCAGCTATGCTTTGTCCAAGTGATGATTTGTACCGGATATAACATTGCCATCTCCTACATTTTTCTTAATATTGATTTAGAGTAAATGAGGAGCTGAACATCATTTTTGGCATCTCAACATTATTGCCTTACTGGTTCTTAAACTACTTTTTTAGAAATATGGAATGCTTTGAGAAAAGAGTGGTATAGATACTCCAGGACATTATATTCATAATGATTCACAGGTTCTGGATCTGAGAAGAAAGTCTGTGTGTAATGACTGCTTCAAATAGCATAGATAAATCTGATGATCAATAGCTGTAAAAGCCATAGAGAAATGACCCCAG
This sequence comes from Aythya fuligula, assembly GCF_009819795.1. Taxonomy (NCBI): domain Eukaryota; kingdom Metazoa; phylum Chordata; class Aves; order Anseriformes; family Anatidae; genus Aythya; species Aythya fuligula. The sequence goes on along the minus strand of NC_045560.1, from coordinate 30,827,221 downwards.
AACAGCATTGTGGGTCACTGAAGATCATTTTCCTTAGAAAAATGTGTACAAAAGACAGGCGCTCTTTTGACCAATTCTTTCTTTTCACACACACTCTTTTCTTAGAGTTGTGAAACAACTTATTGTTTATATCTTGTACGCGTACTTGGTGGGATTGTTATTTGTAAATAGGCTTTCAGAACTGGATTTGAGCTATTGACTTTTCTGCACTCTGTGTTCTTCTACCAGGTTTAAATAATTGTTCTGGTTCCCCTAAATATCTCATGTGTGCAGAGGGAGTTTCAAAATGGCTGCTTTCTAAATTTGTTTAGGAAAATGAAAGTCTAAATGCTGATAAATGATTTTACCCCTGGGCAACTTGACGTATGAGTTTGCTAAAAATGAATGTCTATTCTTTATAGTTCTCTTACTGATAAATTGTTATGTTACATTTACAATGATGCTTCTTTAATTTCAGAAATTGCTTCCACTCTGAAACCATTTTTGTGTAATTGTGGCTTGTATGCGTGCTTCCCAAATATATTTCTGGATTTTCAGGTCAGATGTCTATGTATAAGGATGTCGTAATATGCTTAACTTTTTCAGTTATAAATTGAATAGTGCATAGCCACATTGCAATTCATCATGTAAAAGATATGCTCATTTATACCCACAGAGACTCATGTTTTCAGATATTAAAGCATATGAAAATTATTTATTTGGTATCTGAAGTATTTACTATGTAAATACCGTTAATAGGTATCAGTGGACCTGAGTATCTCTTGACAACTCTCATGAGGGGTTTGCTCACCTTCTCATGAAGGTTTACAATGCTTTTCTGAGAACAGTATATATATTTTCATGTTGCAATTGTCCTTTCCTTCTTGCTTTAGACCCTGGCATGTTTCTTATCCTTAGCTGTTTGCTGCAAAGAAGTCTGAGGACACTGCATATTTTGACCTTTTACTATGATTATTTCAATTACTGCAACCTTTGAGATAAATCATAATTTTTTATTTTTATTATTATTTTTTTTTGTAAGCATACTCTAAGGAATTTCAGAATAGCACCACTTAAGAAGACAGTTTTGACTCAGAAAAATAGTATGCATTTTCATTTCCTCTACAGTTGTACATCAGTAAAAAGAGACCTGAACATTGTCCTAACACCATGTCTACATAGCATTGATTATGGAGGATGCACAGGAGTATGACTCCTCTTTATCTCCATTTTTGCCCAGATCTGTTGTTTAAAAAGTGAAATTCCATACTATTTATATGTAAACCAGTAAGCAACGTATGTAAATTTGGCCAGTTCCTATCACACATTATTTAAATAAGGATTGAAGTCTTGTTCAAGGTAAGAACTGCTGTTTACAGTTAGATGAACTGGGAGGTTAAGTTGAAGGATGTAGCAACAATGAGGTTTTCCTGCAGCCTTTCCTTAAAACCTGCTGTGGTTATAGTACCCATGGTGGTGATAGCTGGCATGCAGTGAGCAGCATGTACACTTGTTTTTTAATCTCACAAAGAAGGGGACTGCAACATATTTGATACGTTGTCAGCCCTTGGGAGCATGGACTTTCATTTGTTAGTATCACAGAATCACAGAATCACAGAATTTCTAGGTTGGAAGAGACCTCAAGATCATCAAGTCCAACCTCTGACCTAACGCTAACAGTCCCCACTAAACCATTTCCCTAAGCTCTACATCTAAACGTCTTTTGAAGACTTCCAGGGATGGTGACTCCACCACTTCCCTGGGCAGCCTGTTCCAATGCCTCACAACCCTTTCAGTGAAGAAGTTCTTCCTAACATCTAACCTAAAACTCCCCTGGCTCAACTTAAGCCCATTCCCCCTCGTCCTGTCACCAGGCACGTGGGAGAATAGACCAACCCCCACCTCGCTACAGCCTCCCTTGAGGTACCCATAGAGAGCAATAAGGTCGCCCCTGAGCCTCCTCTTCTCCAGGCTGAACAAGCCCAGCTCCCTCAGCTGCTCCTTGTAGGACTTGTTCTCCAGGCCCCTCACCAGCTTCGTCGCCCTTCTCTGCACCCGCTCAAGCACCTCGATGTCCTTCTTGTAGCGAGGGGCCCAAAACTGGACACAGTACTCGAGGTGCGGCCTCACCAGAGCTGAGTACAGGGGGACGATCACCTCCCTAGCCCTGCTGGTCACACTGTTCCTGATACAAGCCAGGATGCCGTTGGCCTTCTTGGCCACCTGAGCACACTGCTGGCTCATATTCAGCCGACTATCCACCATCACTCCCAGGTCCTTCTCTGCCTGGCAGCTCTCCATCCATTCCTCTCCCAGTCTGTAGCTCTGCTTGGGGTTATTGTGCCCCAGGTGCAGGACCCGGCACTTGGCCTTGTTGAACTTCATGCAGTTGACCTCAGCCCATCGGTCCAGCCTATCCAGATCCTCCTGCAGAGCTTTCCTACCCTTAAGCAGATCGACACACGCACCTAACTTGGTGTCATCTGCGAACTTACTGAGGGTGCACTCGATGCCCTCGTCCAGATCATCGATGAAGATATTAAAGAGGACCGGCCCCAGCACCGAGCCCTGGGGGACGCCACTAGCGACTGGCCTCCAACTGGACTTGGCTCCATTCACCACAACTCTTTGGTGAAGAGTCGTGGTGAATGGAGCCAATGTCTCATACACTGAGAAGGGCCCTTTAAGCAGCACTGTTACAGCAATGTTGAAGAATAATGTGCTTGGAAGCTCTCTGTCATATTCTATTTATGTATGCATCTTTATTCAAGGAAAGAGCTTCTGGTCTCTCTGCATTTTATGAACCAAATAAATGTTCTTTTAGCTAGGAAATTAGCCTACCTAGATGAGTGAGTTATTTTTCTGTTGATTAAAGTTTAGCCTTTTCCAAATAATATTATTTAAAATTATTTATGTATTTGTTTATTTCCTTTGAAGGTTTAATAAAATCATGCATTACAGTCCTGATAGTGTCTCTTCTCTCAGAATTAATGATGAATAATTTAAATCAGTAACAAACAATCAGAAATAGGCTCCTATTGGCTCTCAGTGTAAGTTAAAACAAAACAAATAAAAACAGATCAGAATTAGTTTTTATCCGATTAAAAGACATTTTAAACTTATTCAGATACACAAAAGCAAGTGTGGCTCTCTTCAGTGGCTTTTGGAGGCAGGTCCTGTTTAGGAACAGGGCACCATCCACACAACTAATCCCATTTGTCTTGTATGTGAAGACAAACATACAGGTGAATTAATGCTCATTAATATGTTGAAGTTGAATATGCATAATCTCAACTTCTATCAGATCACCGTTGGAGCAGTCCAAGAAGGAATAACCAGTGATTTTTTTATGTCTTCAGCTTTGTCTTATCAACATCTCATTTTGTACACAAAACTGAAGGTTGGTTTGCATAAGAGTTATTGCAAGACAACTTTTATTCTTTGATGTATTTGAAGGTCTTATGTAACAAAAGTGAAGGAAGAGGGAAGGGGCTGATACTGATATTTTTAACAGGGACTAGGCCAACTTGAAAGAGTTGATATTTGTGGAACCAGAAGTGGAAACCATCAGTCAAAAACTGATTTGTGTATACATTTTTATTGGTGTGACTTAAAAGCTAAGGGAACTAAAATGAGAACTTTCTGTTATAATTACATGACTTTGAGATTTTTTCTTCAGCTTTAGGTCTGGATAAGCAGCTGAGTGACAGAACATCAAATAAGCAAATTGTCTAATCCCAAAGTAGAATAATTAGGTGATGTAACCAATGAGGTCTTTTACGATGGTGGTAGACCAAAGTCTCTCTTGGAAAGGTTAAGAAAAAAAAAAAAAGACTTTAGAGAGAAACCACAACACTGGAAGCAATGTACTGAGATTCTCTGGTGGGTTAGGTAAAGCACATGATACAAAAATAATGTTGTTGTTGTTGTTGTTTTATATTTTGAGGCATGAGAAGACACAGATTTCCTGCTTTCAAAAAGAAAATGAAAATATGTGAGAATAGGAAGGCACCAAATTGTGTTTAGACAAATCTTAGTGTTCAGCTAAATGCACAGATGCATAAACTAAACAGTTTTTATGCCTAAACCACTGTTTATATAGTAATGAGGATTTTCCATCAGTTTCTTCAGTTAAACAGTAGCTGTCTTTTTGCTCTTTAGTGGAAACCTGGCAGTCTTGCATAAAAACATCATATATATCGATCAAAATGTTATGTTTTTTAATCTTTTATATTAGTGCAGTATAGTCATAACCCTAAAAGACCAGCATTTTAACCTCTTTCCCTTTGAATGTTGTCTCAGATTTGTGAAATGAACTGTGTCCTATTTTGCTTAAGAAGAAAGCAGAGATTTTGGATGATAGAGAAAGTCAATATCCAGTTTTTGTTTTTGTTTAGAAAGATAGAGAAAGCTTGTTTATGACCAGAAACACCAGCCAAATTCTGTAACAGCAGTATAAATTAACTATTTACTCAAGCCCATGTTTACATCTGCAAAAGAAGCTGTTGCTCCATGCTTTCAGTGCCCTAGAGGCTTATAAATCCCCTGAAAACATTGCAACATGTAAAACAAACCAGTGCAGTTATTCAATAAGTAACATTTTGATAGGACTGTGCTGTAGCAGAGCATGCTCAGTCTAACATCTAAAATTCAAGCCCTAGTGACATTTATTCTACTTACTGGAGTCACTAGGGACAGGAGTAAGGAAGGGAGATGCAATACATGCTAGTTGCACATTTTAAATAACCAGACAGCAAGCAGACAAATCCTAAAAGTGATGTGTTGCTGAAGAGTGGGTAGGGGAGAAAGTAAGGTTGTTCAACGCTTACCTTTCCATCCTCCTTATGACACCTTTCTCACACAATGGATGGCTGTGCTAAGCAAACAGTCCCTCAGCCATAGGCTTCCCCTTTGCCTCAAGATCCTGAGCAGGAGCATGAGAGGCCTATGTTCCGGTGGTTATCAATGGATAAAAAAGACTGGAAAAGCTTCTTTTTTTGGCACTAAAGATTGTAAAAGCTGTGCAATTTTAAAATAAGATAACCCAAATTTATATATATATGTGTGTGTGTGTGTATATATATATATATATAATATGCAATTATATTAATTGGGCTGAAACTTAGTGACTGGAATACTTTAACATTAGATTGGATGAAGTTTTATGTTGAGTAGAGTATCACCCCAGATCTCAGGCTGAATTGCTATACCTCATTTTGTTGGAAAGCTACAGGCCTTTATTCCACTTCCCATTGAATTTTTGCAATTTCAGAGCTTCTACATACTCTTTGCCCAAGCTGCCAGAGTTCAGGAAGCATTCTTTTGAGGCTCAAAGGGGTAATTTTTCTCTCTCTCCTACCTCACCCTATTAGCAAATAAAATGTTCACTGTTTTACAAAGGCCACACATTGGTTTGGTGGTATGGTATATATGCTAGGCTGTCAAAATCTCAGTATGTGGGGACTGATGTGGCTTATTTTACAGAAGAATTAAATAACCTTTGTATTTGTTTCCAGTTTTGCAACTTTCAGGACCAAGAAAAAAGTTATAGCTACCCAACCTGTATCTTCAATTGCAATAAATGTTTCTTAGCTTTCATATCCCAGTAGAGATAGGTATTTCCAAGGAACTTTGTTTAAAAGTGTAAAACAAACACTCTCCAGAATTGTAAAACATATACAGGATTTACTATGCTTTGACATGCACTGTCAGACTCTTTCACTAGCACATTGCCAGGAAGGCCTTTCTTCTCCAGCTTAGATGTAGTAAGTTGCATGAGATGAATGATGGAAGAGTCAGGACATACTATTTAACATTTGTGTGCCAAATGGCCTCTCTAATTTGGGAAAATAAAAGTTTCTACTTTTGTATTAGCATAGTGACCACAGAAAGACTTTCCATTACTGAAAAGTAGTTGGAAATGAAGCTGGGGACAAAATGACCTTTTGATTTGACTAATGTACTGTAGACTTGTGGTCTAATTATTGGACACCCTTGGGTTTTGGAGGATTCTTTTCTTTTCTTTTCTTTTCTTTTCTTTTCTTTTCTTTTCTTTTCTTTTCTTTTCTTTTCTTTTCTTTTCTTTTCTTTTCTTTTCTTTTCTTTTCTTTTCTTTTCTTTTCTTTTCTTTTCTTTTCTTTTCTTTTTTTCCTATATATAGCTGTTCTCAGAGTACTCACTTGAGACCTGATTCTGCAGAAACTTCATGTACACACTGAAAAGTTTGCAAAATCAGACCCTTATTACCATGATTTCTCTTTCCAAATGAAAAATTAAGACTATATAAGGAATATCAACTACTTTGGAAATGACCGTCCATTTCAGATGTTTAAAGAAAACATAGACCTCTTAGTTACTTTAACTATGGCCTATGAGAATCATACCTTTAAAAGGGGACAGTACAAGTACGTCCTAAAATTTGCAATCTCAAAAGTTATACTTGAACCCTTAGTTAAAGCAACCTCCCCTCTTAGCAAATATATTCTTGCACTGTAACCTGAAAATCATAGGAAGTACTCCAGACAATTATATTGCAACTGTTGCTCACATCAAAGTTAAAGGTGTTTTTTGTTGTTTTGTTTGCACCCTGCCAAAGGTTTCCATTGTGAGTCATAAACTTTAACTGTACATCCAGTTTAATTCTTAGTAATTAAGGACATTTATTCATCAAAACAAACAAACAAACAAATAACAAAACAAAAACAAAAAAGCATCTCCCCTAGGCTGTAAAATTAATAGTAAAATAGATTTAGCAGAACCTGCTCTATTATTAATTTTATTTTTTTAAAATTTTATTTCATTTACCCAATATATTCCTTAGATAATTTTTGTTATTGTTGTTTAGTTATGTGATTGTTTTTCCATTTTTTAACAATTATGCTACAGTTCTAAAAAGGAAGTTGTATTAACTTCAAACATGACAAATCTTTTTTATAATTATTTTTAGTGGATTCTGCCTTTTACGATAATCATTTAAGACACAAAGAAAGGAAAACACAGCCTGCAGCTAACTAGGAGATCTTTTAAGTTAAAAAATGCTGATAGTAAGGACTTCTAAAGCAGTCATTAGGAGATTTTCTATCTAACATTAACAGATAGTAATGCTTTTAAGTAAAAAACAAAAACTTTCTTGGCTGTTCTGAAAGCCAAAAGTATAAATAATTTAAACATCTGAAAAAATTTATTTTATAACCCCTCTTATTTTGGTTTCCCCTGAAAGACAGGTAATTTCATTTAATAGCATGTGGGAAAGTACTTTCCACTGTTTATCCATTTATATAGTTAGAGTTATACTTCAGCACAATGTTGTAAAGTAAACCATGAATGAAATAGTAGCATACAGCCATAACAGAAACCTTTGTTAGTATAAGAGTATGTGTGTTTTTCTGTTAAAAAAAAAAAAAGTCTGAATATTTACTAAGGTATGTTATGAGCACAATTGGGGCAGTTGGCTTCATTTTAATGCTTTCTCAAGCATAATAAGATTTACAAAACATGTCATTAAAACGTATGCAGGCATATGTGTTTGCACAGAAATCTTTGGTATTTCTTAAAGAACCATGTGAGGATTACATTTGTGACTTACAGTGGATGTTGTTATGCCACATGAGTTGAGCCATGTCCATCAAGAGCAGCAAGTAAGGCAGAGAAGAACCACATGCTATTCCTTCTGAGGACTGGGACACACGTTAAGGCTGAGACGGATAGTGATTTATGATCCTGTGATTCTGTAAGGTGCTGCAGACTTTGCAGAGGCCAGATATGTTTTTTTCAAAAGGACAGTTTTAAAAAAAGAGATAAAACACTTCAGGCAGACTGATTAAAAAATAAAAAGAAAAGAGAAAGGGCATTCTAACATAGGATTAAATAGAAATATTGGATGTTAGATTTGCTCCAGACACTGTTTCTTTCTGTCACATGCTCAACATATATAAAATTTTCACTGCATCATTAAGGAGTCCCAGAGAAATCTGTTCCATGATGAATGGGAAAAAAAAAAAAAAAAAAAAAAAAGAGCAAGTGTAGCATACGTGGAAGAACTGCACTCAAAAATACCACTGTGAAATGGCTTCTTGTTTCCTGTAGCATAGGAATAACTCTTATTAGCATAGGAATAAAATAATACTTAGAAAGAGTTAAAGTAGAATTGTTGGTACCCATTTATATTTTCCTTTGTGTAACTGTATCCTGAAGACCTGCTTTGGAAAGATGGGTAAGTAAGGTAATACAGAGCTCTAAAGAAACTCCAACTATGTTAAAGTTTTGTAAGTGTTTCAACTTTTATTGCTAAGTATGGAAAACTAAAAGACTGGATTCTTTGGCTTATGTACAAACTTTTTTTTTTTTTTAAAGCAAACTTAGAAGTCAGCAAGATTTCAACTCTGAGATCTGCATATATATTTTGAGAATAGGATCATAGGATTGTAAGAAAATACCTTTCTTTAATCAACTCAAAACCTATCATGATCATACACAAAGTAAACTGGGATGTACAATGGGATCAAAAGCAGCTCTGACACTCTGGTAATGGAGAATTGCACTGGTATTTTTGAGTTTGCACCAGTCTTGACCCATTGTAATTTGGGGAAGAACTTGGCCTAGACTTAGAAATTGGCCCAGATGGCACACTCATTTCTAGGCCATTTGCTCCATTGTGCCACAACTTGTAACATGGACTGTTACAAGACCTACCAATATTACTATAGATATTACCTTTACTTTTCTTTAATGTCTTGTATGTGAGGAGTGTGGGCAATGGTATTACCTATATATAACACCTATATAGCTAAGGAGGAAAGAACAACAGAGTTTACACTCGGTGAAGTCTGGAAAATACAACTTGATTTCAGCAAACCTTGGATAAGGTTACTATAGTCACTGTATATTAAAAAAAAAAAAAAAAAAAAGTCTAATTGCCTATGGATGAAATACAACAATGAATTTTTAATTAGAATGATACTTAGAAATTCACAGTGAATGGCTGACTGCTATGCAGACATTCCTAGTCTGGCAGTGGACTCTAGTGCTGCTTTAAATGCAAGTGACTTTCAAGTTACATTTGAAAATATATAAAACTAATGGGCATTTATATAATGAAGATAATTTTGAATCAAGGTCTCTAATATGCATTGCTCAACATATGTTCTCTTCCAAACTGCACTTTGGATTCTTAATAATAAGACTGTCAGTCTAACTTTGCAGAGAAAACAAACAAACAAACACACACACACAAAACAAAACAAAACAAAACAAAACAAAAACTATTTTCATGATATTTAAATTCCAGATGGCACATAAAAGATACATACTACTATAATATTTGTGTATATTTCTTAGCAGCAGGTCACTGCAACATATTTTTCCACTCCCTAGCCTCACCTAGACTGTTGCTACTGACAGTATCTTAAGCTAAATATTTGGTATTTTATGACAATGAAATTCATTCTACATGGAGTAACCTCAGATGTATTTCAACTGCGACAAAGAGGCAGATGTACTTGTACTTGTACTTGTTTTAAGGAATCTGTGCCAAAAGCTTACTGGTCAAAATGATTAAAACATTGAGTGCATTAATTATTTTATTTTATTTTATTTTATTTTATTTTATTTTATTTTATTTTATTTTATTTTATTTTATTTTATTTTATTTTATTTTATTTTATTTTATTTTATTTTATTTTATTTTATTATCATATTTTTATTTCATACGGGAATTAAAAATGGCCTTTGTTTAAACCTGAGTTTCAAAATTCTGGTAGCAGCTCCAGTACTTTTGGCAACACAGTGTTTTCCCTGCTTCACAAAGCTAAAATGAAAACAGCAACTCAGTGTTTTAGGGAGATAAGACTTGTTGAGAGGTGATTATATAGGATTATATAAGTTCTCTGTGCTCTATATGCTCTTTTCTCTTCTTAAGCAGACACTTCCCTAAAGTTTGTAGTGCTTTAGATCTTTCATGTACCATTTTCACAGGAAAAACTGGTTTTTCTAAGTATCTTTTATACAATAAAGTAGGGACCAGAGGAGTATTTTAATGCGTCCTTTAGAAAAGGTACAGCTGCTGCCAAGCAGGGCTTTCAACAGACCAGTGCTGATGACTGAGGCACATACAGTGTTTGGGGGATGGGGAGGAGGGGTGACTGCTCTTCATTTTTATTTTTCTTCCTTCAGATAGGAAAGAGCCTCTGTGGGAGAAGTCTAGTAGGTGAGACACAAGGGAAAGAAGATTACATGAGCTCCTATCTCAAATACCATTTTCTCCCTTTATTTTCTTTCTTAGAGGATTCTCTGTGGAAAATTTCTTGTTTTATATCTGTAAGCTACTCTTTCTCAGGAGGACTCACTGCTTGGTGGGTAAATGGTGGTGATAAGTCCCACCTTCATTTAATGAAAGTCTGCAGCATGAAAGCTAATTAAAAAAATGATCCTGAAAATAGGTAAACAATCTTCTTGTGTATCTGATGCTGCATGTAAGAGATGTATCTCCAGAACTCCAAACAGGAGTTTGAAGTCCCGCTGGAAAAAGTCCTATTGAAATGCATCCTGTAAGGTTTCTGTAAGGGAAATTCTGTATCGACTTTTTAGACAAATTTTTAGGTTTTGCTTTTTCTTAAAATATCTTTCAAGTCTCTTTTACTAATCTAAGTAAAACTAAGCTGTAATTATACAAATATTTGGTATGGACCGTTTTCCACATGAAGATCTACTAAGGTGTAGCTATATGGGAGAATTCATATTTTGGCTTCCATGTTTTCAAGATGTAGATATATAAATATGCTATATAGTTAGATGGATCATATGACCTGTCATAAGTACATCATTTCCACCATAGGTATCTTCAAGAATCTATAGCATTAGCTACCATAACACTGTGAATCACTGTTTCCAATACTGTAGCATAATTCCTGGAATTGTAGTTTCAGGAAGCAGTAACAACAAAAAAGGTTGGCAGCAACAACTAGTAGGTAATGTTTCAGGATAGTATATAGAGTGTTTTAGAATACTGACAGGTTTTGCTATGGTAGTTCATATTTTTTGGGGAGGGAGTGAATATAAGGCTATTTTAAGTTGTAAATTGTCACAGACTGGGTTAAGAAAGCATTAACTCAATAAGCAAATAAAAGTTTGCTTTCATTAGAATGGAAAGAAATCTTCATGTAATTTTGACATCATACTTGTGCTACTGTGCCATTGGCACATGCAGGGTTGTGAATTATGGAAATGAAGATGGTGTTCATACCAATATTCAGAAGAGATTCTCTAAATATGTTTTGTGAGATTCACCTCCAGAAATTCTCAAGAGACACTCTAATTGACTATGTGCAGCAATTTGGAACTACACTTTGAACCGAGCGAAACGTTCCAAGGATTCTGGAAAGCAATGGGCAGTGTTTTAAACACAGAGTAAGTTTACATAAGTCTGAGCAATTTTGAATAGAAAATTTAGAAAAAAAAGCTGTAATGAAAAAACTACTTAACATTATCTATTAAATGTCAAGAAATGTTTGAAACTGACCATTTCTGGGTAAATCTTGTTCTCACATGTAGTTGTGGGCAAAATAATAGGAACCATATGGGGACCTTTATGCCAACCCCTTGCTTGTATCTCACTGAACTATTTCATTTTGTCATATAGTTGACTATAAAGTATCAGAAACAATCAGATCAGGTAATTTAGTTGTATATAAGTACTTCCTACCATTAAAAAGTATTTTTTTCCTCTCTTTAATATCCCTTTGCAAATGTAGCAACACAAAGTTGCTTATTTTGTTCATAAGTGTGTTTCAAGTTAATGATATTTTGCTAGATTATTGCCCAGATACTAAAGTATTTTTCCCTAAGTTCACATTTCAAATATGTTGAAGGAAGAAAAAAAAAAGCCTTTGGCATTTTGTCACATACCACTGTTGTCTCTTATTGATGTTTAGAAGCTCTAAACCTTTGTTTACATGTTACTGATTTAAACAAATGTAGAGAAATTAAGTTTGAAAGAAATGCACTCAGAAGTACTAAGATACCCAGAAACAGAAGCTTTTCACCTTGATTTATTTGAACAAATTCCTTCATTTTGAAGTAAAGAAATAAAAAAAAAAAAAAAAAAAAAAAAAGTAATAATTTAAAGTTTGCAGTAGTTGTTTATGCAAACACTTGAGCATTGTTTATAGGAAGGTGTGTGTTTAAGAACATATAATTTATCCATTTTTGCTATAACTTCATAGTGATATAAATATAGAAATAGGTAGTTCATGTTACGGACTTTCTGAGAATAAGTGTTGGAAAATGTGAATGAAAGTTGGGTGACTGGATATTGAATAACAATTCTAGGGGTGAAATTCTGATGGCCTTTTTGTCAGAAATTATTAGTGTTTGCTGTCACCACTCACTCTCAGTACAAATATCAGGATCTGGAAACCATCAGCAACAGCTAATGGAACACTAGCAATCTTATTCTTTGATTTATTTATTTATTTATTATTTTTGTCTGGAATCTTACATTGCAGGTATTAACTGAGAGAATTTCTGTCTGAGAAATGAAGGTATGTCAACTGTTGAACTGATAAAGGAAAAAAATAGCAGGTGCTTCTTGCAAATTCTACACCTGATTCTGACCCTACTCAGCAGCAGTTCTTTGTATCACTGATGTTCTAATCAGTATTTTTCCTTATTCTGTGAGCACTCCTTTTTTTCCCTAGGCATGTATCAAAAGTGAAAATGCGAAAAGGTCTGCTTTTTCTGTTCCACACTCAGATGCTCTGTTTGCTTGGTATGCTTCATCTCCCAGTGATGTAGAATGAAGGAAACAGGAACTCTGATTGGACAGTACAAATGTTGGGATAAACAGCAATCTGTTCCCTTGAGTAAAGGTGAAGCAACTTTTGAGGGTGTGGACTAGCACAATTAGTAATGATATACATACGTATATAGAGATATTTGTAATAATTTCTGAGCTGCTGCTAAGCTTAGTAAAAAATCTAAGCTTCCAAAATCATTATGCCTTTTAACAGTCATTTTAAACTTTGAATGACTTTCTAAATGAATGACATTCTATGCTAGTTATCAACAGGCATTTTTGTCCAATGGGGGATATTAAAGAGTTTTTGAAAACTAATACAAACAGTTATGGGAAAGTGGTATGACCTGAACACCTCAAAGCCATGTTTAACTGCCTACATTACTTGACATCCAAAGAACAAAGGTTTGCAAAAAGAGACTGATAAGGTACTAATACCTGCATGTAAGCTATGTATTGTGAGAGTGTGCCAGAATTCATCTGGGATAAAGCAGAAGACAGATAATATAGATTGCTGTATTTATCATCAAGTGGTTTGTACCATCTGTATATATTTTATATGTGCCTTTTGAGAGGCAAGGAGTGTAACTTAGATCCATACAGGCTTTGTTCTCTGCCTCTACACCTACCATTTGGCATAAAATGTAGCCAGTAGAAGAAAATGAAGGTTTTTGGGACCTTTTTCTTTCCCTAGTTGCAACAGCTGCAAAACAGATGTGAGCTGACATTAGTTCTGCCAAAATTCTCTTCCAAGTTTCCCACCCATTTTCCACCAAAGAGAAACTAGTCAGGTGACGTGAACAGAGACCTGAAGGTCAGAAAGAGATGGGAGCTCCCAGTCTTAGTTCTACAGAGACTATTAAAAATAAGCAAGCAAAATAACTCAATTTACTAGTTTCAGAGTTAGAACAACCAAAATTTAGGGCAGTAACATTTCTAGAAATTGCTGAGTAGCATGTTGTCAATGGGAAATAAAAGGAAATCTGCACATGAACCACAGTAACACTGCAACAGAGAAAATCAGATGAGAGCAAGAGTTCCTAACTGGCATTCACCTAACTGAAAACAGCTAAGTGTCTTTTCAGATACATTTTCAATATCTCAAGTGCATTAAGCAAAATACCATTGTCTTGGTGGCCAGGCCTTTTCTGAAACAGATTGCCAAGGATTCCATTTGTTCTGTTGTGTGAACCTCAGTACTGTGAGGGAGAGTCTTCCTTGATTCAAGTTTCTGCTTACCTCTCCAATATCACTTTCAGCTATTTTTGAGTATAACATGATTTTTTCAGAGTAAAAATGTCCTAAATTCTTATCATTTATAGTGACTCAAAGAGAGTAAAAGTGAACATTGAACAATGAAAAAAGACCAATTCATGACTGAGCTCTTCCATATATTGTATGATGACTCAGTGTGACTACAGCAATGAGCTTTAAGAGCTAAACTTGCAGTTCCATCACCTAAAGACAATGGAACACACTAAGTCACGAAGGCTAAGTCACTAAGTCACTAAGTCACTAAGTGACTTACTAAGTCACTAAGTAGCTGTAGTGGCCCTGGCACTGAATTTGTCTGAGTTCAATGCTACTGAAGACCAAACACATCTAAAGTAATATAAATATTAGTATTTTGCTGTTTGGAGAGGTGAGCAAGTGTAGGCTCTTGTCAAGTTCCCCATAGTTCCCCAAGTTCCCCAAGTTCCCAGGTTGGTTAACCTGCTCTATGATGAAGGAAATGTGAAGCAGGCCATGACAGCCCAGGCAGGTATATGTGACAAAGGGAAGAATCATTTAGGGATTTGTGTGCAGTCACACTGGCTGGGGTCTGCCTCTGCAGGAATATGTCTGCAAACAGCAAGCAGTGTGGCAAATGCATTCAATGTCATGCACCAAAAAACCAACCAAACAAACAAACACCCACACACAAAAATCCTGAAACTTTACCACTGTGTCAGTTTGCTGATGAAATCATACTGCTGACAGAACTGTGGCTGCCAGGCATTAACAATCTGATATTTTCTTAAAGGTAACATGCAGCAATGGCAGGAATGTCTTAATAACCAGTTGTCCAAGCATGCTTATATTCACACAGGATCTGTGTGGGCTAACACTTCTAGCAGTGCTGAATCCTCTGTGCTGGCAAACATGAAGGACAACTGCTACTATAGCAGTTACATTTCTTTCTCCTTAGCCCAGGAACATGGAATTTAGATTCTGATGGCATTTATAAGCTGGGAACTCAGAAACATGAGTCTGACCTTTTGGACGTTAGCCTGAAAGATTACATGGCTCATTATGGCTTTACTGGCTGTACAGTCATCTGCTTTCAGAAAAAGTGATTGCATTACAAGTCTCAGACACTTACAGAAATTGAGATCCTCCTGAGAGATTTTTGTATGGGTACTCCCAAAGATTATGACTTTGACTAGTCATTACAGCATTGGCTACCAAGCTTTTAAACACCTAACCCCACTTTCTATTTCATTTCCTGATTTATGTCTTTATTTGTAATACTGAAATTTTGTTATGGTGTCAGTGTCATCTGTAAGTGCATTACTTTTATTTAAGGTCACAACCTCCAGCATGGAAAACTGTCATGGATCTTTCTTGCAGTTATGGATATGGGAAGACTGCTTGGCTCATGGCCTCACATGGGCCCAGGTTTATCAAGGGTGCAAAGAGGTCTTCAGCAATGACTTACATGAAATACATTTTTGTGTTGTATTGTAGGTAATCAGCTTGCACACCCACCTTCTTTCAAACATGTATGAAACACAACTCTGGTGGTATAAGGAACAGTAAATCAGAATACTAAAAAAAAAAAAAAATGGTTTAGGTATCTCTTTTCAGTGATTCATTGGAAAGCTGAAATAGAGGCATAAGAATTTAAGTTCGGGTCATCTATATAGAATTTGGACCTGCACAGGCATATGATGAGGTTGTAGAATGGGAAATTTGGGGGAAGAAAAGGTACGTGTATCTTCCTGCAACTGAAAAATGCAGACAGAAGTTACAGTTCTTTTATACTAGTTGCCAAACCAGTATAAAAGAACTAAAGAACTGTAACTTCTGTCTGCATTTTTTTTTTTCTGTCTGCATAGTTTTTTTATACTAGTTGCCAAACTAGTATAAAAGAACTAGGTTTAAGGTAATTTTGAACTATCAGATTCTCTATCTTGAGTCTGGATAACAGACCTTGTCTCCACACTGCTGGTGCGTGTGCTGTCTAACCGGGTCCTTCCAAGAGAAGTCTGACTGTGGCTGGGGCCAAACATATCCCGTACCCATACAGCCACTTTTGAGGATATCCTCAGTATACAAACCAGAATTACATCACACGTTCAAAGCAGAGTTCTGTGTCATGTCAGCAGAAGAGTCTTGGTGATTTGAGCCTTAAAATGAGCTTTAAAATGTCATAAATTAGTGACTTTAGCACTGAGTTAAACATCAACAATTCTCCTGACCAAAAGGAAAAAAAAAAAAAAAAGTTTCCATCCAAACAACAGAGTAACTGATAAAAAGGTAAAAAGTGAAAACATTTTTTACACTTTTATAAAATGTTGACAGTTGACTGTAATTTTGAAACTAGATTCACTGGCCAGTTGGACAGTCTCAGTCATGTTGATGATTCATCAGAGTCCCAGGGAATGATTTCTTATGGGCCTGTTCTTTTGGATGTTGATGCAGGCTTCTATTTAAGTCAGCAGCTGAAGTGTGAATTTATCTGTGACATTTTTAAGATAGTTTTTGAAGCCAGAATTTGACTAACGATACTCCTACTGATCTCTTGTTAATTTTGGATTTATAGGTATTGTATCATTCCCAAACTTATAAATGTCTGTTTCTCCTACAATTCTCACTCTCCCTCCCTCTCTTTTCCTTCCTTCCTTCCTTCCTTCCTTCCTTCCTTCCTTCCTTCCTTCCTTCCTTCCTTCCTTCCTTCCTTCCTTCCTTCCTTCCTTCCTTCCTTCCTTCCTTCCTTCCTTCCTTCCTTCCTTCCTTTCTTTCCAGTTTGATCTGTTTTATTTAAACAGACTTCATTGATACCCACTGAATGACTGTCACTGAGTTCAGTAGTTTGGCTTAGGACTGAATGCACCTCTTTCTGAGGAACCAGGAGGATGGTTATGAAACTTTGAGAAAAGCTCCTTTGATTGTGGCCAAAAGTATTTTTTGGTCATCAGCTGTAACAGTAAGAAATTTCTTATACTGACACTGGCTATGGCATAACTTCCTTACCTGCACCTTGGCATGGATAAGATGGGCCCCCATTATCACATGAGGTGTACTCACTATTTTCTTTTTGATGCTTGTCAAATTTCCTATGGTTTGTCTGTTTTCTTTCACTGAAGGGTGATAGGACTAAACCTTAAAGTGTATTCTTTAAAATAGAGCTGTGGCTTAAGGTATTAGTGAAATGATAGAAGTTAGCAATTCTTGAAGTATTACTCATTAAAATGATACTCAAAAGATGCATATCCTGTAATGGCTGGGTGCACTGAGAGTTGCCAGAAATGGGAAAGAGTTGAAGCTTTGCAGAACTTCTACAGAGAACCATTACGGAAATGAAACACTGCAAGGTTTTAGAGCTAATGTTTGATGTGCATGAATAGAAGCAACAGTTCATGTCTGTCACAATTACTGCTGCTTTCCTGATTTACAGGGAAGCATCCATAGGTATAAAGGCAAAGGTGTGTTTCTGAGAAGAAAGTTTTAGGAATTTAACTTATGTGGAAGGCAGGCATGTTAACTTTGAGGTTGTTTCTTATTTAGCTATGCATTTCTCAATATTTCAATGTCATCTTTTTTTTTTTTCTTTTTTTTTTTTTTTTTTTTCCTTTTCAGATTCCCAGGAAGGAAACTACAAGTCAGAGGTCAACAGTAAACCCAGGAAGGAAAGGACAGCTTTCACTAAGGAACAAATCAGAGAGCTAGAAGCAGAATTTGCTCATCATAACTATTTGACCAGGCTGAGGCGGTATGAGATAGCAGTAAACCTTGACCTCACTGAAAGACAGGTACTGATGCAAAATAATGAACTTCAAATACTTGCTCAATATTTATTATGGTTAGTAGCTTTTCAAAGCAGAGCTCTCATGCTAATTATAAATATATCAATATATCAGATTGAATGTTTATACCAAAAAGATACGTCTATTATCTGCTATGCAAGTGTTTTTTATTTTTACATTTACTAGCTACAGACTCGTTTCATCTTGGAGAAAGAGATGGAAGACAAAGGCACAAGTAATATATCTGTTAAACTGGTGCACATCTTTTCTAGTCTGTCCACACAAATGTGGCTGAAAAAGTTGTAGGACCAAGTACAGCATGTGCAAGCAGTCATTTTGCCTGCATGCAACAAATATGAGCATCTTGTTTTAGTCTATTAAATATATGCAGTTGCCATTTGTCCAGAGTTTCTGAACATCCTGTTTCCAGATGGCAGCAAGAATGGGAACACCAGCAAAACTGGAATACAAGCATTTTTAACCACTTTATCTTACCCTGTGCTGTGAAAGCAGAGGAGATGATGGAATTTCTTATCACTGTTATTGGTTTCCTGCTCACCAAACCCTAGTCCGGGAAACACTTCTGCACATGCTCAAGTTTCATCATGCATGTTGTCACATTGATTTCTAATGGAAATATTCATGTTAAGTATGTACCGGAGTTTTCAGGACATCATCCCAACACACTAAGTGTTAAGTCACATCTCAAATAGTAATTACACCAATATAAGCACTTTAAAATGTGTTTTATTAAAAGCATTTAGAATACTGGACCCAAGTACATAAAATCTGATGAAATGTTATGTACTGTTTTATCACTGAAGTTTAAAGAATTTTGCCCACAGATAGACAGTCCTCCTGTCTTCAAGAATCCATGATAGATTGAGGAATTGCTTAAGATAGTGAGTAAGTTGATGATGTATTCAAGGGAAAATGTTAAGATGACACTGAGTAGAGATGTCAATGTATATATTTGTGTATAATCATCAGATCACCCTATTGTGATAGTAATATTTGGTGAATATCTGGAGAACTATATATGCAGATACTTATGCTGACCATGTTTGATAACACCATGATCTGTAAACTCTAGATATAAGAAGTTTTTAAATCAATTGTCTTGAGTTTCATTAACATCATAAATAGACATCTCAGTTAGAATCCATCTTTTTCTATACATGAACTCTCATTCAGTCACAAAAGTGAATGAAACAACAGTTTCTCTGAAGATTTCTAGAGAAATCCTTTCCCTTCTAGGTTTTCAAGCAGAAGCCAGCAGTTTCTTTTTTGATGTGAAGATGTTACAAGGTTTCGCCAGGTCATTTTAATCTACTTAGATATATTTATGTTTATAGAGCACATGATTTTTTATCAGCTGATCAAATTTTGCCTTTTTCTTTTTCATTACACCTGAGTAAGTTTAGCCTAGACAATTAGATTAACTTCCACACCTCATTTTGACAGCTAAGGGGAGGAGGAATTAATTTTAATCTCAGTGAAAAGGATAAAGGTTTTGTAGAACTGAGAAACAACAGAATTAAAACTATCTGCTGTGCAATTTTATGGGAATCAGTCAGCTGACTTCAGCATACCTTCATTTTTAGCAAGGGTGAATTTGGCTTGGAATTTAATTATTCTTCCTGATAAATTCTTTATTCTTTTCTTTGGTCAGGTTGAGTAGTATAACTAAATGAAGAGACTATTTTAAAGGAAGCAGATAAATTAAAAGCATTTGAATATTGTCTCTGGAGGAAAAAAGACAACCTATGCAACACAAGTGTGGATAATTCGTTTAAGTTATGTGAGCATTTGCTGTTTTCTGGCTGTCACATAATGCATTATGTTGATAATTGTTATAATTTCTATGGAATTATAATTAGTATATCTAATTATCTAATCTAATTCTTCTCTGCTTTCCCAGATTATCTGAATGACAACTGAACTGCTAGAGATAGCTCCCTTCCTTCCTCCTTTCTTGCCTTCCTTCCTGTCTTCCTGCTTAAAGTCACCCTTACTTATGAAAGGAAAAATATCTATCCAGTTCCATATCTTGCAACAATAAAATTTCTGAGAGGGGAAAAAAAAAATAGAGGCTAGCATAAAAACTATATTGTTAATACAAAACAAAAAGAAAATCGAGAGAAAAATCTGGGCATAGTTTTTGGTTTCTGAATCACTCTGAGCCAAGTCATGTTGTCACTCCCAATGTCATCAAGTTTGAAATGTCTCTTTTTGAAATCAAATACTTTGCTTTAATAGTGTGAATAGGCGTGGAACTGGGCATGGGTTTGCATGGTATATGGCAGTCTTCAAAAGCTTAATGCAGTAAATCAAAAGGCTTGCACCTTTTTGCATACTTGTTTTATAGAAATACTTCAGTGACTTATAAAATAACCAAACCAAAACACCCCTCTAGTATAAAGCAGCTGTGAGACTAATATTTCTTTCTTTTTCAGTGAACTTGAACTCATATGCAGGACCTGTCCTTTCATCATTTGCAGAATTAATGATTATTCTTGAATGGGATAACTGTACCTATTTGTTTACATACTACTGTTATTACTTTCTTTTACTAGCTGTTCCAGTTGAGGAGATTAGATTTGATACCAATCTTTTATATATATATATAAGAAAACAGTCTGTTCTCTAAAAATAATTATGACTAAATTAAAATATGTTGATGGGGTTTCCCAAATCACTCTCTTCAGTGACATAGCTTTTTTAGAGAATTACCATTTCTGAAATAGTTTCCCTAGCCTATTTTTACCTCAAAGGCTGCATCGCAGAAAATGGTAAATGATAGGCAGTAGTTCCTTTCTTCAGAAATTTTGAACTTGTGAGTAGTTATATCTGTCTCATTGCAGGCTGTTATACCTATTTAAGTTGCAAGCTTTCTTGATTTCTCATGAAACAGTGAGTTTGCACAAAGAGAACTGAAACTTGTGGCAGATCATACAATGATATAAAATAGCAGTGATCATCATGCAAACTAACATATCCCCTCAGAAATTAGGTTTGAGACCAAAATGCATATTCTACCATATTCAGGAGTTGGACTTGTGGATGATCCTTATTGGTCCCTTCCAACTCAGGATATTCTATGATTTTATTTTTTTTTTACACTTTTCATTATTGTTTAGTTCTTATTCTTATTTTAATTCTTATTTAATGACAACCATCATATTATTAAGAGGGCAGAGGAGCAAAAATGAATCAAAGGAAAGTATTGTTGGGTCATCCTAAAGTTACAACTTTCAGTTATTTGCCAAGATGAGAGAGAAATCATGGAGCATATTATCTCAAAAAAAGCTCTATCTTCTTCTCAACTATAGTGCTAATTTCAACCATATGTTGCAGCTTAAAAGAGGCACCAACCAACTAACACTTCATAATTACCTTTCTGGCTTTTAAACAAGCTGTAGAAAAAACATATGTTTGACCATATTAAAAGCTATATAAGGGTATTAAAGTTTTCTACAGTGCCAAAGTATGGAGCCAAAGTAAGGCTCCATTTGACTCTTGAAACAACTTAGAAGATCAATTCAAACATAAATGACTCATGGAAGGCCATCTCACAAAAATAATAATAATAAAAACAAAACAAAACAAACAAATAAACAAACAAACAAACAAAAAAGCATATGGATCAAGAAAAGGAATTAATCCTGTCACTCCCTAAAAAGGAAACCTGAGTTACAAGACAGGAAAATGAAATGAAATGAAATGAAATGAAATGAAATGAAATGAAATGAAATGAAATTAAATAAGTGCCTCAAATGCCTAGATATAGAGTGCACTTTGAGAGCATTATAAGCACATCTGGTGGAAGGATGGCTCTACTAAGGTACTGTAAGAATTCCAGCAGCACAGGTACTTTTAATTCCTGCTCCATCTTCTATAGAATGCACTCATAATCCCTGCTCAACCAGCAGTTAATAATTTTCAGCTGACCTCAATTATATTTTGAAAAGACAGTTAGACTAAAAACTATGCTAGCTCCCTAGATATTTGTAACCTTGACAAGTGCATTCTTGGCTTTTTGTACATCCAGATAAACTTGGAGAAGGTTCCATCCAAACTTTTTAATATCTCACTGTGGGATGAAGAGAGGAAGCAGCTGCTGTGGGGTATCAGAGGCGTGGCAAAATGGACATTTTTATGGAGTTGATCCTGCCAAATATAGAAAGAGTAGGAGATCTTTCCACCTCACAGGATCTTTTTGCAAGGAGCTAATCAAAAGAGCTACGTTGCAGTTCTGCAGGCTAGCTCAGGTTACCGGAATAAACAGTCCAAATACGTAACGTTTCTGTTTGCCAACATAAATGGAAAATCCCACCTAGTCAGATTAAATTTTGCTGATGGCAATGAGAAGGTTTGTTTCTTCTTAGCTTTAACTTCCAGTATCCACCCCAAAGACACAAATAATACATAAAATTCCTGAAACCTTTGATTTTGCATTGACAAGGAACACATTTTGTCAAAATGAAGAGTGTTTTGCATCTGTTTTTGGTTTCCACATATGTCATACCAACATGGATAGAGTGACAAAGGAAGAATCTTTTTAATGTCCCTTTCTATGAGAACAAGAAGCAAGTATCATTATCATTTATATGCTTTTGGACAATGTTGATAGATTACCTGGGGCAGTGGAGCCATAAGACACATTGGAACATTAAATAGTTACAATTATAAAAATAAGAGAAATTTTCCATTAGAAAGGCTTTTCCCATACAAAGGTTATCTTGGATCACAAGTGACTTGATTGAAATCCTTTTCAGCATCGCAGAGCTGAGATGAGGTCAATCATAGCATTTTTTAGGCACTGAATTTGGGTGGTAAGATAATAGTTACTGGGGTGAGAAAGGCTCCACCAGAGAGTTCATTGCCCCTCAATTGGCCATTTGTTCTGAACCACCTCTGGAGGAGTACATGTCTCTCCATGGCATGCCTAACTTCCCAATTTAGGAAGTTGGATTTCTAAGGTTAGGTGGTGAAATTATTCCCTGTGTATTTTCAAACAAAATGAAAGTGTAGGTTGATATAACATAGTTGACTATATCTGTCTGATTGATTGTGCTGTCAAATCTTTACTGAAAGGGTTGTTAGGCATTGGAATAGGCTGCACAGAGAAGTGGTGGAGTCACCATCCCTGGAGGTCTTTAAAAGACGTTTAGATGTTGAACTTAGTGATATGGTTTAGGGGAGGACTTGTTAGTGTTAAGTCAGAAGTTGGACTCGGTGATCTTGGAGGTCTCTTCCAACCTAGATGATTCTGTGATTCTGTGATCCTCTCTGAAAGGCAGCTGCTCATTCCAGGCTTCCACTTGTTAAGCACTCTCTATATACACTATAATAATGAGCCTGCATAGCTTGAAATCCTCAAGATCATTTGTTTAAACAAAGAATAACACTTTTTGTTAAGAGTAACACTTAATAAAATAAAACTCAGTAATTGAGCAATATAAAAACCAGCAGTAAAAGATACTGTGCTAACTCAGTTTGTTCTTTCTTAGGAAAGAATGCTACTAGCAAACATAATTATATCTTGTGCATAATTTTGATTTGTATGGTAATTCTTAAAAAAAAAAAAAAAAAAGTACATGGCTAAACTTCAAACAACACACTTACTTTTACAGTATTGATCGAATTCAAACAAGCAATTCCATGTGCAAAGTTCCAAGAGCCTCAAGCTGTTACTTGTGAATGGATCCTACACCTGCAGAGAAACCCCATGAGGTTCTGGGTGGGGAGAAACCTCTGTTTCTGCCAAAAAATATATCTATGTGATATAGACAGAAATATCAGCAGCTCATCTGGGTATTTTTACAAAGTAAGACTTCTGTCCCCTAAGCCAACCTTTTCTTAAACACAAGTCTAAGGAAGATGTGGCTTGTTTTTTCACCCATTCAAGATGGAGATAGGTTTGTCATTTATGGTCACTTCAAAAAAAAAAAAAAAAAGAAAGAAAAAGAAAAAGAAGTCAGGAGGGTTTTTTTTTTGGTTTTGGTTTGTTGCTTTTATTTGTTTTATTTATTTATTTATTTATTTATTTATTTATTTATTTTTAATGCAGGAAATTGAAAAACTGTAGAATCTCTTTCTAGTTTCACTAGTTCCTTCCCCTCAGGGATGTCCTGCTGAAATTGTTGCAGCTTCTTGAGGTTTAATAGCTTTAAATCTGGTTGTTGATTTTGGTTTAGTTTATCATCAAAAGACTCAGGATTGGGTTGTTTTGGAAAGAAAAAACAAACAAACAAACAAACAAACAACCTCCAGAATTCAAGTAATGAACTGTGTTTAAACAAATACAAGTGAGGCTGCTTCTCTCTTGGGCAGGGAGATGGTTTCCAAAGTCAGAAAGTCGCAAAGAACTGTCATGGGCTAGTAGATTGTTTTGTGCTGAGTCAGCTTCTTAACTTTCCTTTTCATTTGACTTTCTTCATCCTAAAGTGGTAGCAGAGAAAAACATCAGCATACTCAGCTAAAAGCCAGTCTTGATTACACACTGCCTTTTAACTTTCACACTCAGTTTACTTGTGCAAGATGGGTGCAGAATAATGAAAGTTAGATTTTTTTTTATCTCATGAAATAAAATGCTCTGCATTTTACTCATCTGAGTAATTCATGCGAGTGTCTATGCAAAGAAAAGGCAAACTTTAGCTCAAGATGATGTTCCCCACAAATTAGATTTCTACCATGTGTTTCTTTTGTAGATTTAAATGTATATTCAAAGAATTGGAATAGATATATATATATTCCAAAGAATTGGAATAGTAGACCCCCAAAAGACGTGTTTTAGGAGAATAAGGCACAGGGAGTAGCCCCACAGATTGCCTCTTTGACTCTGGATAAAGCAGAGAGACTAATTTTGTCAAAAATACTCCCTTAGATTATGCAAAACAAGTCAGTAGAACCTTAAAAGAACCTTAAAACCCTGAAATGTAGTGCCTTCCTTTTTGATAAAGAAGGTTAGCTGTTAGCTCTGATCATGAAATGAATTTTGAAGATCAATGGTAGAGAAGCCGACACTACTTTGAATGGAATTGAGGAAAATAAACTGAGTGATGTCAAAGACTTCTGAAAATAGAATGAAATACTTTCATCACTGCTGTCCTCTGAAATATAATGTCTATTCCATCCCTGTCTAAATGTGGGAGGTAAAAAGGAGAATGTATCACCTAAGCAGTACCCAAACCTCAACTGACTTCTATGTAACAAAAAACCAGAACTCCCTCCTACACCTTCCTGGGTGCCAAAAGTTCCAGCTGTCCTTTGTGCACCTGCCAAAACCCCCCTTTTTCTCAGCAGCTGCTGCAAAGCACTTGTGTGCATTCAGTGCAAAGTCCTGTAACATAACACGTAGCAGTGAGAAGGTGACTAAATCAATTTTAATCATAAGGTTCTGGTGCCACTCAGTAATTTAGAAAGGTTAATTTTCTCCGATTTATATATTTTGTACTATTTTATAATAAATAAGAAGACATTTAATACTCAGACATATATTTAAACTGGTTTGAAACTTAAAATATATTTAAGTTTTTTAAGACTTAAAATATATTTAAAATTGTTAAGACTAACTACCTTAACTTACTCTCCCATGTATCAAACTATTTAAAATCTTACGTTATCTTTAGTTATTAAACTGATAACTCTTGCTACTGTTTCTAGAAATATTTTAAATGAATAACTTAAATTTTTAAAATAATTTTAAATGAATAGATTTGGTAATTGCAACTGATCTAGTGGAAGGTATCCCTTCAAACTCAAACTGTTGTGTCATTCTGTGATGCTCTTCTTTTTATTCATAGACTAAATAGGGAAAAGAATCTTGCCTTTTTTTTTTTTTTTTCTATTCCTACTTGATTTTATAAGTGTATTGAGTAAATTGTTATGAAAATGCTGTCTCTCTATGTATGAAGAAGGTAATTTTCAGCTGTATAGCACCAGTGATTTCTGTAAAGTTCAGGAATTTTACTTTCTTTAAAACTTGGCAGCATAAATGTACTATCTAAAAAGAAAAGGAACATTTTCAAAGCCAAAGGAAGTTCAGAAGTAAACTTTTCATTTATTAAAAATCAGAATTATTTTTTGTTATGTTTACCTGTATTAGAAGAAAGTCAATTGGTAGATTAAAAAAATAACAATAAAAGAAAAAGGACAATGGCTGACATGGGGCAGGACACTTAAAAGATTTAGTGATTTGGTCCTCTTGAAACATCATTTAAGTGTAATAAAACAGATGGAATTTGTAATACTGACTTCAAAGGCTCATGCTTAGAAATATGTAACCCTTATAGCAAAATAACAGTCTTGAGTGGTGCAGTCCTCTTGTTTCTAATTTTTCAGGTTTATGAGGTATCAATGCCTTAAATTTTAATCCTGTTTGGGACTCACACCACTAAAATCTGGAATAGAAAACTTAATTTTAGATAAGATTTTAGAAAAGAGCATTTTGAAAGAGCAATTTATATTTATTGAAAGAAAAAAAGAAAACATATTGCAACTGTGGTAGTTATGTTGTTTGAATTCAGTCATTCTTTCATTTGTCAGACAAGAATGTCTTTATTAAGAAATAACCTTTAATGGTAGAAAATATCTGTTTAGCTTTTCTCTATAAGTGTAGAATGCTAAAATCCCACATCAAGAGGAAATATTCTAAAGAGCACGGTAACTATTCTTAATTTTAATGTGACTAAAGGGCTCCACTAAAGAAGGAGTATTAAATCAGAATTTGAGGTGATATGCTCATTTGGAACCAAATTGATATACTGATGTCCATCCATGTCATGAAGTTATATTGAAGGTACATGGGCAAGACAGCATATAGTGTAGCTCTTAAGCCTACTAAAGACCTGTATATCCTAAGTATATATTGATAATTTTAGTAATGTAGACATCAACAATATCAGCTCTCTTCTTTTGAATCTTGTCCCATGATTCCTTCAGACCTTAAAAAATTCCTTAAAAAAATTGTTCACAGCAAAAACATTTCTTTTGTACATCAGGAGACCCATAATGTGAAATTTTACTTGTATCTTAAATAACAGTCTAATCATCAGATGTGGAGATGCAGATGCTAAACAACTTGTTGACTAAGGGAAAAAAAGCTGTGTTTTCGTGCCAGTAAGCAGATGTGCTCAATAGACTGGCTCATAAGTGCTGATTTAGAAACAGCTGTTAATGCTACCATCATCTTTAATATTATTCATTTCCCTTCACTTCCTTTGTTTTCCATGTATACATCTATACATATGCTTGCTCTATACAGTTAAGCTGTGCTAAGAGGGTAGAGAAGAGGGAGTGCATTTTAATAAATAATAGGCAATCAGATCCTGACACCTTGGGCTCCTGCTGGAGCTAACTAAAACAGAATAAAACAGCTCCTACAGTGTGATGTTTGTCACAGTAGATATATAAGTTGCTTTAAAAGGACTTTTTTTTTTTTTTTTTCTCAAAAGTTGTAAATGGGACAAACTATTTTTTTCACTGAAAAAAGTGTTCAAGAATTTTTGAAGTTCACTTCATTATCCAGTCTTTTCCTTTCTCACTCATATATGAATTTCATTATTTTTCTTTCATTCACATTCTCCCCACAAACACTCCTCTCTTTCTCTCTCTCTCTTCCTTCTCCCTCCCCCAACAACCTTTCTTTCTGAGGATTTTTTGTTCTGATGCATGTTTTGTGCAACACCTGTAAGTTTCAAATGATCTGGGCAATTGAAAAACACAGTTTTCCATTACTTCAAATAAATTATCACTTCATTCACACAATTTGCTTCACTTCCTTTCCATTACAAAAATATAGATGGATCACATATCAGTAACTACTCTACCCACCATAATTGACTCTTCAGCTCCAAAGGAAGTTCAGAATTCCTATATCTGAATTCGATCTTCAGAGGAAATAACAAGTGAAGGACTTGTCTCATATTATTAACACTTGGGCATTAAGGGCCTCATCTAGAGTTCATTGAACTCAATGGGAAAACTCCCACTGACATTAATGTACTTTGGATCTGGTCAAAAGTGGATTTCAGTATTTTAAAATGGAGGACATAAGGAATATATATATATATAAAGAATACCTAAAGTATTCCCTTCAGTTACATAAAAATAAACTCACAACATTATTAATAGGAAACTTAAATATAATTAATTTCTATCCTTTGAAAATAATCTTTGGCATATCAATTAATGATTTTTTGTTTGTTTGTTTGATATTCTTTAAGTAAATCAGTTGCAAATTATTTGAAGTCACTAACAACAAAAAAGAATTAAAGCCTTTTTTTTTTTTTTTTTTTTTTTTTAATTTTTCACCAGTTAGGTAGGTGATAAGAGGTACTCCCCTGCCTGTCTCATTGCCTGGAAGCTGGTGCCACTCAGTTCTCCTGATTTTAATGTTGAAGGAGAGAGACTTCTCTGTGCTGCAATTTTGTAAAGTGGTCCACATTATAAATATATATATATATAACAGGAAAAAAAATAATAATTTATTAAAATTATAAGCTTCAGTTTCTTAAGTAGCCAAAAAAGAAATAGACGCATATGGATGGTGGCATGCCCAGGTCTCTCTTATTTATAGTGGATATTGCAGTTAAAGTTAAAATGGGTGGAATTCAGGTTATGCATTGAAAGTTTTTGTTTGTTTGTTTGTTTGTTTTTAATGATACATTCCTTGTATGTATCATCATTTTGTTTTTGTTTAAGGACATAAAAACATTCTGAGAATTGCTTAAATCTTTAAAACATCTCTCCAACCCTGTAATTTCTTTTTATTGAATACAAGTTTATAGGCCCTTTTGTCAGAAGAAGAGTGATAGTATTCTGTGGTACCAGGCTGAATTCAAAGTCTATTGATTTTTTGTGTTTGCATTGTGCCTGCAGTTGCATTTACTACCTTTTCTTGCAACAGTGTAGTTTTGGCTTTTACGAGAGAAACTTCATTGTCTTAATAAATAAATAAACAAATTGACATCTTAAATTCCCCCAGAGAGCTGCCAATTCTGTACTAATGTTGCACCCTTTTGAAAACAGTTTCAACAGACATCTCTGATATGTGACCCAAGAGACCCAAAATTCCCAACATCACAGCAGCCAGTACCAAATACCTTCCCCTTTACACTCATTTCACTGTACAAACCAGATGCTTTGGTACTACTGAGATGACTAACGGAAATGATGTGATAGGCATTAAGGCTCTTAACTAACCTGGAATCATTTTGCTCTGTTCCCAAGTGATTGGCTTTAACAGCTTGCATTGGCTTTAACAGGAACATAGACTATAAATAAATATAGTCTATCTATCTATCACCTCTCTTCCTTTCCACATGTGTACATATAAATAGTGAAGTCAACTATCAATTCAATTGTAATAAAGTTTTAATGTAAAATTCAAAGTGATGTTAAAGGTTAAACACTGGGATGTTTCCGGGATGTATAAGACAGATTCAGCAAAACAGCATTTTTGTGGCTCTATTACTCATGTTGTACAATATGTCCTGCTGTGACTGATCCTTGCTGTTTCTTTTAAAACTCTGAAACACATTCTGCTATACACAGCAGAGGATACACCGACACTGCAAGCTTACTTGCTTTCCTTCCAAGGGAAAAGTTGCAGATATTGTTTATTTTTTATTGTGGAATCTTCCTTTTAAGAGCTGCAGACATACATGCATTATTTTTTTTAACATTAATTCTAAATGGATCAACCCCCAACTTTCTTCTCATTCACAAATAGTGCTTTCAGTGACAGCATTTTAAGCTGATTTGAAATCAGCATCTAGTCTGATCTAATATGGTCTAATATATTTGACAGATGCTATGCACATCCTTTTTTTTTTTTTTTTTCTTTTTCTTTTGGCTATTGAAAAAAAGTCCTTGTGGTTTGCAGTGCTGGTACTTTTGGTACTTTGGAACTGTGCAAATTTTTATTATTATTATTATTTTCCCATATATTTCTATACAGAGAAGGAGAGGAGGGCAAATGAGTTTCAGCTGGAGTAAAATCTCAGGGTTAAATGATATGACTTCAAATGTGCAGATATATTTTTAATCTTTCATAATTTCTTTTCCAATCTCATCTGAATTTATTCCACATCTCTACCTGCAGAATTAATGCATTCTTCAAGAGCGTGTTAACTCTCCAATGTTTTCTAAAGGGTTCTGAGGTCTTTCTGTGGAGTGCAAAACAGCAGTGATGCATATTGCAGCTGGTCCTGCAGCCTTTTCCATCCACTGTGGTCATTACCCTCACATCCCTAGCACTCACATCACATCCCAAACTTGATCTTTCACTTGTCAAGGAGCTCTTGCTGTGTTTTTTACCGAACAGACAGTGTTGTACTATATCTAGGAAGATCATTATCAACCAGTGACCCCATTTCTATTTTCTTGTTTTGTTTTTCTTCCACAAAGGTAAAAGTTTGGTTCCAGAACAGACGGATGAAGTGGAAGCGGGTAAAAGGGGGCCAGCAAGGGGCAGCAGCCCGGGAAAAGGAACTGGTGAATGTGAAAAAGGGCACACTGCTCCCCTCCGAGCTCTCTGGCATTGGGGCAGCTGGTCTCCAGCACACAGGGGACTCACTAGCGAACGACGACAGCCACGACAGCGATCACAGCTCTGAGCATGCACACTTATGATATACAGAGAGTGTCCCAGCTCCGTTCTCAGGAAAGATGCTTTGCTGGCAAGCCTTACACAGGCATCGTTTACGTATGCAAGTGACTCTGGCAGTGATTTTTAGAGTTGTTATGGAAGATTCAGGCTTATTGTGTCTGCTTTTCTTAATTTTTAGATGGTTTACAGTAAGTGCCGTGTCTTAAAGGTGCCTCACGTATGGAGAAGTGGAAGAAGAACTTTGAACATTCCAGATTTGTTTGTCATGTTCATGACAGCGGGCAGGTATTTTTGCTTTAGCTTGCACTGAAAATTACATTGCTCTCAACAGACGTTATATTCTGAAAACCACAGTGCCACAAAATCACTATCTAGTGGATAAGAAATGTATTTTAACTCTGTATATATTTACCTTACAGCATTTTCCTGTCTTCACTAATTTTAGCAATGCATTCATGTTAGCTGATGGCAATAGTCACTCATGACAATAAATGGCTTTTTGTCTCTTTATTTTTGTTTTGTTTCTCCAAAGACATACAACATATGCAGATACTTTTGTTCAAGTAGAGAACAATACAATAGTGTCTGCTAGTACACGTCCTTGTATGACAGACAAAACAAACGTTATGTTGCATTTACTATCAACTGCTGCTAATAGGGTATTATTAAACTTACCTAGCTCCTCAATTCTTCTTATCTTATAACTGCAAAAATGACTTTTAGGATCATAAGAATAGTCCAGTAACCTGCCAGAAAATTTTTAAGTTCCACTCATGCTCAGTGGAACACCCCTAAAAGATTGTTCATTTCTACTTTGTCATCACTGAGTACATTGATAAGTACTGACACTGCAGAAATGTTGTTGCTTCATCTTCAGTTTAAAAAAAAAAAAAAAAAAAAAAAAACCAAAAAAAAAACAAAGCAAATAAGCTGAAAGTTATTATCAACTGCTCATGTTGGTAGGAATCAAAATATGAAAGTAACTCAGCATTGTGTCCCACATGTTAAATCAAGACATATTTTCTGTTATAAGCTTTTGTGTACATACAGGCAAACACCAAACCCCAAAATTTAATGCAAACCATTGATTGTACTTTGTAAAGAAAAATGTTTAATAAATAATCCTTTTTAAATAATTCTTGACTCTCTACAATGATTTCATAGGAAACTTAAAACAGTTTTTGCAAAAGTCCTACAGAGTTCTGCCTTTCTTGGGTCTTTTGGAGTTTCATCTGTGGACAACACAAAGTTACATTTCCAAATTTAAGTTTTTAATCTTGTATAAACCTTCCACCGTGACCCATTTGCAAAACTCTTTCATTTAGCAGGAAAAAGGCATCTATGCAGTTAATGACATCTTCAGCCAAAACCAATAAGACTCTGTTCAAATATTTTTCCAGATCTAAAACAAATGTAAAGGGTTAACTTGTTGGATCTTGTTGAAATTGATTAAAAAGGAATAAATATAAGGAAACTTACATACTTACATTATCACACCTTTGTTTAATAAAGTTGTTTGAAATAAAACAAAACAAAACAAAACAAAAAAAAAACACTAAAAGTAGGAGGTGAATTGGACTGGGTTGTGTGGTAGAAGGAGCAGGTTGAAAGAACAAGAAAGAAATGTGCATGTCATTGTGAGCATTCACTGAAGATCTGCAATGAGGAGCAATAGGACATCATAAAAGTTAAACATGATCAGGAGCTCTGAGTCTGTTCTCCAAATCCTTTCTACTGTAGGCTTGATCTTCCTTGCACATTAGCTGTTGTCATGATCATTTTAGTTTAAAATATCCAAGCAATGGGTAATTCATTTCTTTAAAGACTTCAGAGCATTTTATTGAATCCAGCAGTTACAGAATTTTGCTTTTGTTTTTCCGTTCTTTTTCAAATGTCTTTCTCATACAAAATTGCTTAGAATGTGAGCAGGATAGAGAAATAAGCCAATTGCTTGTGAATATTTGGTATTTTTAATTTGATGGCTGGATGGGAAAGTTTTTTTGAGTGGTGCTGGTGATTATCAAAGTTGAAAAAAAAAAAAAAGTGATCCACACTAAAAGTTTTTATTCTTGACTAGTTTTTCTCACTGCTAAGTGAAACATGGCTAAATTTCAAAATGAAAAAAAAAAATATATATATATAACAAAAAGTTGAAAAAAATCATCTTGAATTTTGAAATACTACCCATTTTGACAACAGAGACTTAGTCAAATTCTGTGTGACTCATTTAGCTAGTAAAGAGGTAAAAGAATATTATTAGCTTTCATATACTGTAGTTGCCAAAAGTACCTTTTCAGGCTTACAGAATCAATTGCAGTTGTCTTTCATATGCAGTTTAAGACTGAACCTGAAAAGTGTTTGGGCAAGTTTGAGGTGACGTTTCACAGAACAAATGGACGTGCTTTATTTACATTACCTAAAATGTCTTCCTAGCCTAAGGTGTGAGTGGCATCATGATTTGATCAGGATACTCACAATGGGTAGGCAGCCAATATGTGTGATGAGGGCAAACATGAAATATAATAATCTCATTACCAGGAAGAAGTTTTTCCATTTGAGAAGTATGGATTTTTTTTTTCCCCCCATTTTCTTAGATTAGATGAATATGTTAGGATTTAAAAAACTGAGAGAAGGGAAAGAAATATGCAAATGAATTTAAAGTGTGAGGAGAATTTTTGATTAGATTTTTTTTTAGATAAATCTC
Organism: Aythya fuligula; assembly: GCF_009819795.1. Classification (NCBI taxonomy): domain Eukaryota; kingdom Metazoa; phylum Chordata; class Aves; order Anseriformes; family Anatidae; genus Aythya; species Aythya fuligula. The sequence continues at coordinate 30,794,123 of NC_045560.1, read as the reverse complement.
AAACAGAACACTAATATTATGTGACATTATATTTTGGGGTGGAGGGGTGGAGGGAGTGGGGGGAAAAGGAGACTAACAAAACTGATCATGTTCCATGTTCTAAAAGCAGTTAAGACTTTGAATGTGGCTGTAAGGCGCTAACTGGATGTAGATTATTTAAAGACCTCCAGTGGCTTTAAACAACTGTTTTGTGGGCACACCATTGCAAAGTGCAATATGGTGTAGAGATTGCACACTGACAGAGCTTGAAGCTATAAAATCTAAGCACAGTGAGCTTTCTACCATGGTCTTGGAGGAATTTACTTACAAGCACAGCCTCACAGAAGTCCAGACATGCTTCTTCCAGATTTCAGCTAGCTCATGTTCAAGCCACACAGAGCAGCAATGAACCCTCTGCTCTTTAACACTGGTTTGTGGGTAGCAGGTCTGCTCAGGACTCATCAGTGCAGATGATCGGGCTTGTTCTGAACACTCCAATTACTCAAAAACTAGCTTATGGAAGCCTCTGGGATCAACCAGATGTTGCAACATATGATTTTGTATCAAAATTTTAGCATAATTTTATTGTTGAGAAAAATTATGGATAAAGACAAAACTTGAAGTTTTGTTTTATATTTAATGTTTTTTGTCTGCCTACGGACTAACTGAGGGTTCTTCTACCAATCTAGTCATACAGTATGGCTAAGAGTATACCATTTAACAGATGGACACAGTCAAACACTAAGATTGTGATTTCCCCAAGGTTGTGCAGGCACTTGGTGGCAGAACTAAGTGGTATGAAACCTAATTTGTTTTATATCTTTTCCTGATAACATAGATATAGATATATATTTATATATTTTTCTGATAATACAGATATATATATATATATTCCTGATAATATACATGTTTCTGATAGTACAGAGTGGCTAATCACATTTGTGTCTTATCCTTCATGAACTTCGTTATTTTGTCTACCGGAGCCCACTGCTCTTTGATGTTTTATTGTCAGCATATCACCAAGCCAGAGATAGACTATATACAAACACAGAAAATCTGACTGCAAAAAGAGAGTAATGTTTAACAGTTTAATTTTCAACATGTTCGATGATTGGAATTCTTTTTTTTTTTTTTTTTTTTTTTTCTCCCGCCTTGGAGATACAAGTCTATACAGTATTTGTAGGGTTTCCTTCTCTTCCTTTATGTCTGTTGACTTTTCATTTTGTCTTATTGTTTACTATGGCTTCATTGTTCTCAGGTTTATTTTGGCAATAGCTCTTCAAGAGGTGTGGTTAAAATAACACCATTGTGAGCTAGTATGATTTATTTAATCACATAATGGAAGTAGTTTGGGATTTCCGTTAAATACTTAATTAAATTTTAATTAAATACTTTTTCATTAAATACTTTTCCTAAACCTTTATTTATTTATTTATTTATTTATTTATTTATTTATTTATTTATTTATTTATTTTCATCAGATCCAAAATAGTCAAAAGCTTAAAGAGTGAATCTATACTTATGTCCTTCCACCACAGACCACATTTCAAGGTAGTTTATTTATCTGGCTTTCTTAAATGAAGACTCTGACTGTTGCAATAATATTATTTATACAAATAAAGAAAGAAACAAGGTTAGGACATGCACTCTTAATAGCTATGAGGAAACAGTTATATAAGGTAGGGACAAAAAGTCATCTTAAGCCTTCGCTTAGAATTTTCTGGCTTTAGTCAGTTTATGTCTCTTGTATTCAAGTCTATGTCACTTGTATTTAATAGCTTACATGCAGTATTTAGGATCAGCTGCAAGACTCGAGAAATTTGAAAGATTAATATTTAATCAATGGTGTACTGTAATTTAATATTATTATGCAACATTTTTGGATTGAAAGGAAGAATTCTGTACACAAACTGATGTTTATATTGACTCAAAAAAGATAATGTACCTGATAGCCTGTAATAACTGGTGGCATAGGGCTGATGAACATGATTGCCTCAGATTAATAAGAATTTACTAGAGCTCATTTGCTTTTATGTATTTCTATCAATTTTTATTTAAAACCCATAGATTTTTATGTACGTTACAGCTGAAAGCTTCGGTATAGGAGTCAATTTCAATGTAATTTAAGGCCTCTGGCAGTTAGTCAGGGCCTCCATACGGTATAATCTGACATATTATCACAGACACATTATATGCATTATCGCAGTCATCTGTACAAACTCCAAATGTATTAGAAGTTTCTGAATTCACAGTTATTCGTTATTTCTGCCCAAACTTTGCATGCAAGACATGTCCAATGCATGTTAGACATTGTCGTTTTCCTGGCATCTGAACTGTCACTAGTCCTATCTGTGGAAATCTAATGAAACATTGCTTCCATTCAGTTGGAAAAAAATCATCTGGGCATTAAACTTGGTTAGTATCAACAACTATAGAAGACCCTGCGAAGTGTTGGAAATGAAGAACTCATTAAATAATAGTCATAGTTGGAAGTAATAATAGTTCCTTTAGTTTTCAGTGCTTTTCTGTAGACAGACTCTCCAAAGAGAGTGTCTCCAAGGAGTCTGTCTACAGAAGAAGGGTAAATTTCAAAATATTTTTACTGGGAAAATTATAAGAGACTTAAATGATTTGTACTGGTCACCTTATGTCTCAACAAGCCTTTTGGGATTAGTTTCAGTGTCCTACAAATTGTGCTCTGAGAACTTCATAATTCTTCTCTCTCTGTCTGTCTCTGTCTCTCTCTTTTTTTGCCTGGCTTATTTGGTCCTTGACGGATTTCTGTGATGACTCCTGAGACCATGAATCCTTTTGTTGACAGACAATTCACACAAAAGAGCAAATACGCAGTTCTTCAAACCACACATGAAAAATATAGTTGAAATAAGATAGAAAAACATGATCCAGGACATTAAATAATAATAAAGACAGAATTAGTTCTGTTCAGAAGACTTGTTGCCTGGAGTAAAGCACACCCCTGTTCTTTCTATAAATGGTTTTGTATGTTTTTTTTTTTTTTTTTTTTTTTTTTTTTTTTTTTTTTTTTTTTGTGCAGAAATATCATTACTATACACATTTTTTACCTACTAAGTTTAAATCTATTAAGGTTATGTACTTGAATTTAAATATTAAGTTGTGATGTCTAACAAAATGTAATTTTTAGTCTACACTCAAGAGAGAGACAAAATGTGACCATAAATACTTTCTGCTGTTTGTATTGTGTTTATAGATTTTGCAAATTTAACATCCATTATGAGGAACCTTGGAAAAAGTTATTTTACATTCATGAGCAACAAATTTCAGATACACCCATCCATCAAGTAAACTTCACAACAACTGATTTCATTAGGAATTTTCTTGTCTTATAATCACATGAAAATATTATATCTTTCATGTTGTAAGAGTGTGCGTTTGACCTATCTCAACTGCAAAACCATATGAAGCAACAAACATTGCCAATATCAATGAAAGCGGTTTAGTATTTAGAGACATATTCTTATCTGTAGTATCACTATATTGAATATAGAGACATTGTATATGCTACTTATTTTTGCTTATGGACTGAAGTTTTTTTAGAAATATGCTTATTCTGAATGCTTACTGCATTATTTGGCAAGAAAGTCACATGCACAGCTGAAAAAATACTGAAATGGGCATTTTCTCAAATTAAAAAATTGTCTTGAAAAGTGACCTTAGAAAATTTTTATGCAACCATCACAGAAATGCATTTAAGAGAGTAAAAACTAACAGGAGAGAAAAAAAATGTAATTAAGACCTATTGTAAATAATTTTGAATATGTATTTCTATGATTCTCATGCATATACCTATTTGGAATTGCAGAGAAATTCACAGGTTTTAAATTTATAACTGATAATAAATGCAGCATAGATTTGTTACTTTTCTAAGACTAGTATAAGGTATTTGATTCTGAAGACTGAATATTATGAAGAGTTCTCGGGATTCTTTTTATATAGAATATTTTTGCAAGAAAGAAGTAAAAACTCTTCCAATAAAGCAAAGGACCTCATCTAAAGCCTATAGATGGCAATGGAAAGATTACGATGGATTTCACAGGAATTTGGATTTAACCCAAAGTATACACAAAAGTTCATACAAATCAGTGGGCAGTCCAGGATTAAGACATTAGCCAATAATTTCCAAAGTGACTGTTGACTTTGTGCCTCCGTTATGACACACAGTATCCGGATTTCAATGAAGTTTTGAGTACACATTGGAAATTAGGACCACTTTATGGAAATGTGAGTTGAGGACCCCATATTACTAGCCAGTTAAGAAAATTTTGTTCTTGATTCTGACAAGAGTCATATAATGCTGGATTTCTATAGCTGGCAAGTCATCACATTATGTTATTAAATCATCGGTTTCATAACCAATATAGAAGAAACTTGCTATGCTGCTTTCCTTCTGCTATAATTTGTAGCATTAGTAGATAAGAAAAATAAAGCACATTATACGGAGGTAGGTTTGAACAGATGTTCTTGAATGTTGGAGGGGGGTGTGTGTGTAGGGGTGTTGAGGAAGGTAAAACTTTCCTTTCACTCAGATGTCTGTCTTGAATTTCTCACAGTTTTTGCAGACAGTTTGGCTTACTTCCAACATACATCGTTGCCTGTCTGGTATGAAAAATGCCATCTGTGCTGTATGGAAGTTCTTTCTTTAAAAGTGGCCTGCTAATTATTCTTCAGGCAGGTGTTACTAAAGTGAAGTCAGGTGTCAAGCATAGTATAACCTTTGAATTGCCTAAAATTGCCCAGTTGTCATGCTCTGTTCTTTCCCAAAAGAATAGAATATTGCAGAGAATTGAAATGTTGGTTGATACAGGACTGAGATGACTCATGCAGCAGTATATATTGTGGTGACACTCAAAAACTTAAAGGATGTGGGTTGAATGAAGCATATAAATTTTCCAAAACAAATATTCTTCTGATTCTTATAAGTTTATTTTCTGTTCCTTAACAGTTCCTATACTGCAGTCTTGAAAAATATTAAAAAGCCTGATACTCTCAGAAATTTCAGACAGGGTAAATGGTGGTAGAAAGTTTCCTTCTGTTTTTTAATAGACCGAGAGAACTGTTTTTTGAAAATACAGGGGAAGATGCCTGTACTATGTGAATGACACCCGCAAATTCTCACCTATATTCACTCTCCCAAATACTCACACTTTAAAGATTTTTGAAGACTAATAGGATGGTTAATGGGCCAGAATCAACACATGGGGGCTGCAGGCAGTCATTCAACTGATCCACAAGTCCCAGCTCCCAGGATAAGTACCGCTGCTGCCTCTCATTTACAATAGTTAGTCTGCTCCCCTGACTTCCTTACATGACATCAGCCCTCCCAACAGAAGATGAAAACTTACCACACTGAACCAGATGTTATAACACTTCTCTCTCTCCAGCAGATGAGTGTTGTTAGGAGGTAAGGGATTACGAGTATAAATGCAAGGCTTCCTCTTTTTCTATGAAGTTTTCAGAAGGTCTTTTGAATAAATGGTATTTTTACTCTTACTAATCTGAGTGTTCAGAATGAATGACAGTGTTAGCAGTTTAAAAAATGAAGATGAGGAAAACACAAGTATATGTACTCTTTTTGACAGTAAGGCTTTGAATTGTTTGCTCTAACAGTGATGAAAGTAATCCCAATCCCACTTTTTCCCCAATTTTATGCAGAACTTTTGATAAAATATTTAGAATAAATCAATATTACATTGAGATAAAGAGCAGTCCCATAAGTAACTGCATATCTAGTGCTGTAGTATTTTTGATCAACCCTCAGACATCTGGAGGATTTTGAACTACCAGTCTTCTACTACGAAGAACAGTTTTACTTTCATAAGGACTTCCTCTTGTGTTTTCAATATCATGCATAGCCTCTGACTGACTTAGCATATTGTGATAATGAGATGTACACAAAGCACTGGCATGCAGCATTATTGAGATGATTTCCTTTTTGGCTCAGCCAGATTCCTGTTAAAAGTTATACAGACTCTTAAGAGACTAACAAAAGAAGAATTAAAGATCCAGCAATAGCACGAAGATAAGACTGATGAAGCTGGAGTTAGGATCTCCTGAAACTAAAAGCAGATTTCGTACAAATACATTTATTGAAATATACAAATGACATTTCATTAAACAACAAACCAAAGGAGGAAAATAACTAACTAACTAACTAACTAAATAAATAAATAGATCTCTACTTGGCCCATGTTGCATACCATCAGAATCCCAGAATTTACACATTAGAATAAATTCTTCACCAAATTTGTAGAACAGAGGCTTAACTAAACACATTTTGGTTAGGGAAAAAAATAAATAAAGGGAAAACAAAGCTGAAAACTACACTGAAATTTCTCCTCCATTTTAACATGTTAATGGCTAAAATCCATTCAATACCTGTCCACATAATGGATTAAATGAGGATGAAGCCATGAGTTTATTATGAGTTTATGGTTGAGTCCATCCTACACTGGTCTTTTGAATGACTTTGTGAAAACAGCATTCAATATACTATTGAGATTATTATCTCAACATGCTATGCAGATATTGAGATATACTGAGATTTCTTTCCATTCTATCTGGAGACTATTGTCTCCTAACAAAGACATACAAGCACCTTCCAAGCACCACCAGTATAACAAAAATTTTGCACATTGAACAGTCCTTTGGGAATGTTTTGATGAGTCTGACAGAGTTCTGAGGGCCAAGGTGGAAGTAGTTTTTTCACAAATTTTGATGTGTAAAGGTTATGGTATCATCTAGACATTTAATTCTGCTTCTTAATCATGATGAAAATTATAAGCAGCTTTACACAACCCATAAAAACCCATTGTCTCTACTTTTTCCCTATCACTGCTGTGCTGCTCTCTCTGAGGTGAAAATTTACAGCTGTTTAACAATTCAGAGAATGACAACAGAAGAAGAGAAGAAGTGGACATGAATAATGATGAATCTAGGCACAACTATAATTTTCTTACCGCTTTTATTACTGCAGTTACACAAACAGAATTTTAATCAGGATACTGGATTTCACTCCAGTTTTTTAGTTTCTCCTATATTGAAAGAAATCTATGTTGTAGACCTCTTTTTAAAAGTCAAAATATTTGGGAAAGCCAAATATGATTGCATTAATTACTTGTATGAAATACTTGTGTAATTTTTGTTAACAATAAATATTATGTGATATATTTTAAACATTATTTTTCATATATCAACAGAGCAATGGCAAACTAACCAGAGTATCATCAATAAAATCATGCTTGTGTATTATAACTATCTTGAATTAAAAGAAAGGATGACAATGAAAAAAAAAAAAATCACCTCAGTTGCCACCTTGATCTTCTCCAGTTCATGTACAAGTCCTAATCTGGCATAAAACATGATATTTCATTTTACAAGTGAGGTTGCGATGCTCAAGACAATATGGCATTCTTGTTTTTAAGGAAATTACAGATTATTTTGTGTGTGTGTTTGTGAGTTACAAAGATCAGGTGAAGGCTTAGTGATATATCTGAGATAAATCGAATTGTTCTTCTGAATTTAATGAATCGGATTTACCAAAACTCTTCATAGCTCATATCTATTTCAACTATGACATACATAAGCAAAATTGAAACGTATGAACCAATATTAAGAGTGTTTTAAATTAGGATGCCACTTTCACATTTTGTTTCTTATTTAAATGAAGAAATTGATAAAATTTGGTGTTGCTTTCACTCTGTTGCAGTAGCTTTGGTATCTCACATAGGTGTGATTCAGAAAAACAAAACTAGGTCAATTACTTACATGAGCAATGGAACAATTCAGAGAATTGTTGCCCAAAATAGCCAAGGAAAATAATGTAGTGAGTGCTCCCCTCTTCATCTGGGAAAACAAAATGTTAGCTTCTCTAATGCCAGTTGGCATAAGGTCCAAGACATTTTTAGTAGGATAATGTCAGCACCACAAGATGTCTGTGGAGGGAATTAATGTAGGAATGTGCTTCACTGGAGCAGAACTATTGGATATGACAGATATCAACATTTTACACCCTATTTGCACACCTACTAGTTCAGAACTACAGACCAAATATCTCAGTCCAGATTCTAATTTCAGTTACAGTAATGTAGCACTGAAGTAAATACAGATCTGTATGCAATCACTACACCTAGTTTCTAGCAGAGGAAAAAAAAAAAAAAAAAAAAGAAAGAATCTGAATCCTCTAAGAAGCATTTCATTTACAATTTTCCAATTTTCCTTCCTCACTACTTTATGGTAAGAGTCTGTGTTTGCTCAGTTTGAAAGGTAAAAAAGCTTAAAAAATACTGAGATCTGAACTGAGACACAGAGCAACACATTGCATATTCCTTCAGCTTTGTGACAACACCTGGACTCCAAAGATGTACAATATTCTGTGAAATAGAGATTCTGGTTTTAATATTAACATTCTTCTCTAAATTCTGAAAAGTTGGTAGAGGAAAGTTGGTGTTTATTCTTGGTTTACCCACTTCCCATCCCATCTCTTCCTGTCACTGTTTTCCAAATCCAAAGTTTTGCCTCTCTCTGGTCCATAACAAAAGGCTAGTCACAGAAATGGCTCAAACAAGTCAACAGCAGTTTTACTGATTGAGAACCATGGTCTAAAAACTTCACTAATTTACAACTCAATACAGAGAGCTGTGAAGTCAGTGCATTTTTTTTTTTAAATTGATAAATACAAAATGATGCATTTTATAACTTATATTCCTGTATTCAGATGATCTATGCAGATTGTGCTAGATTTTGTAATCTTTTAAGAATGAGCATGCATTCCCCAGGTAGCTCATCAGTCTCTTAAAAACTAGAGATGATTCATGTCAAAATTATTGTGTTGATTCATTGCAAACCTATTCTAAGTAGACAGAACTGACCCAGATAGTTGCATCTGGAGTCTTGCAAATCTTTTTTTAATTTTCCACTATTTTGTCTCCCAGAATCTTGAAAAATTGCCACAAAACCCCCACAAGACACTCATTACCCCCCCAGACACTACACATACAAATCTTACTATTTTGATTGTTTTTTGGCTCAGATGTTAAACCAGTAAGAGATTCTGAACAGGTAAACAGCACAGAAAAGGAAAATTTACAGACATCTTGATCACAGCTGCTGTGTAAGTTACTTTGTAACACTGGAAGGATTCCCCACAACTAAATATCAGGGAATACATTCCATACTTATGACATACAAATTTGAAGCCTATTTCATTCCCTGAACATAAAAAGAGATTAGAAACATTCATGAATATATGGCGACCTAAATTTTGGAACTAGTATGAAGGAGAAAAAAATAGGTATTTCATAAGTGAATATTGTAGTGAATAGTCTTTTTTTCCCCTAAAGTGTATGAATAAATTAAATTTCTATTTATATTTACATTTGTATTCATGATATTAAAAGAGGACAAAAAAAGAAAAAAAAAAAAAAGCTTCTTTCCTATGGTAAAATGTGTCATATATTATTTGTAACTTGATTGATCATGCTCCAATATTTTATCAAATGACTTTTAGAGTTATTGTTGCATTTCATAACATATTAGAAATTCTAGGGCATGAAATGAGCTTCAAGCTTGCAAAATGAAAAACATTAAGAGATTAAAAACTTTAACAGACAGTACCAGTGCTTATCCATTACAGTAGTATTTAATTAACCTTATCATATGCTATTTTGTCTGGAGAATTTTATCTAAATTTCTGCTTTAAATACCCAATTGTCTAGAGAAGTGGGGATTCTATAGAGTTCTGCTTGGTTGGTCTATTTATTTATTTATTTTGGTGGCACTATTTTCCCTCTGCATTTTTTGCAGGTATTTTTTATTATTATTATTATTATTTATTGTCTCAATTTTAATACTTCTTCAGTCCAAATTTCAGTTTTTACTGTTAGATTGGTTATGAAGAGCACATTGGAAATGTTCCAGGTATTACACAACTAGTACTGCACAGCATTGCAATGACCTAGCATTGTAGGGCTAGGTCCCCGGTGCATGACAGATAAATTACCGGCAGTGCACTGGAGCAGATGAACAATGTTCACGTTTGGTTGGGCTGTGGGGAATATTTGGTGCTTCTTTCTGGGGGTGGCCTCATCCTCAGAGGTGATCTTTGGCAGAGGCACCTCGGCACTTGGTAAAGGAGCAGTGGGAGGAACAGTATGACTGTGTAGCATCAAAGATGACAAGAGGTGATGGACAGGGACCCTGGAGCATTTTCAGAAACAGCTGTGTTCTCTATGTAAAGAAGGAGTGTGAGTGAGTGGCTGGATGGGTGGTGGATTCCATGGATGGAGTCTGGAAGTTTGTGTTTTTGGGCAATAGGAAAAAGGCCACCAGATCTAAATTTATTGTATTTATGCAGTTTCTCAAAGTCAAGGCAAGGGAAAAACCTCTGCCATGGGAGAACATGAAGGAAGGTGAGCCAGAGCTGAGCATAGTGTGGTAGGAGACAGTGGCTGCACATTCCTTTCTGTGGGGGGCACCAGGGTGCCCATCTCCCACCAGGCTTGCTGTCGCTGGAAGCTTCTTGCAAGAGGCAACTTTACTAGAAGAAAATAAAAAGGGATTTCCATCTTTCTAAAGGTATTCTACTCCATTTCATAGCTAAGCACTTTATTATTTACTTTGTTGAAGCTCTTTAATTGCACTCAGCATTTATAACTCACTGTAGCTTATTTAAATAATTCATACACAGAAAAGAATCTCTCCCTCCAGAACTAGATATTTTTAGGGTAGAAATGAACAGAAACTATGTGATCATCCTCAGGAAAAGAAATTATACCATTTCTTACAATAAAGAAAAAAATGTTAAGGCCAAACAGTACTTGAACATCTCAAACTTCAGAATTTTACCCAGTGATTTTCTTATTAAGTACATCTTCTGTTGGTACTATAACGTATATAATGTGAAAAGTTGTCCAGTGTCATTTAAGATAATAATCCTTCTGCTGAAGTTTGAAGATTATATGTGCATAATCTTTGTAATTCTCTAGGACTGTTCCTTATGCTAAAAACATCAGTGTTTTGGCTAGTCTTTTTTGAATGGTGGCATTTTGCATGCTTTCACTTGAGAATGACCAAAATGATTTCTGCCTGCACACAAGCAGCAAAGTGTTAGTGTGTGCTATAATTCATGTGTTGAGATGTTTCATAATTTCAGATCCACCTGGTGTGGATACTCATACACTTCTAATTTAAAAACATGAAAGAGACTATTCTGGTTATAAAAAATAATCATATAATCATTTATAATCACTGGTCACATAATGTAAAGACCTACTAAATAAGTTGCAACATATCTGATCAAATGATCTTGATGTTCAAGATATCTACCCAGAATCTGAGTTTGTGTTCTATATAAGCTGATGTACTGTGTAGCAACTTGAATCTTGGTGTTCCTAATAAACTAAACTAGAATAAGATTTTCAGTAATAAAAGTGCAAGAAGTTGCATAGCAAAGCATGCCAAATAAAATTTGGAAACACCCACAACAGGTGGGTAGGCTGTTCTAAAGTTACTTGATAGGCGCCTTGAAGATGGAATTTATTTTTCCAGTAACTCCCATCCCATCCTCTCTCCCACCAAAAAAAAACAAAACACATTTCTCCTCAGAGGGAACAAAAGGTTAAAGTATTTCAAGACAAGAAAATGCCAGGGGAGAATAAAAAAAAAAAAAAAAAAAAAAAAAAAAAAAATTTAAAATAAACTCCTGCCTTGTTTTTCAGACTGAGTACCCTGATGACTGCTTTCTGACTCACTAGGCAGCTGTGTCTGCATCAGAACTGGGCATAGGCAAGTCAGATGATGTGGGACTTAAAAGCAGTATTATGACTTAAAGCAACTTGTTGGAGCTACTTTAGTTTGCACAGAGATAAGCAGTCAAAGAAGTCAGTTTTGCGGAATGCCAATTACTGACCTAATTAAGAGTTCACCAGTTATGCAGATTGGTAGCTGATGGATGGGGCAGCCTAGGAGCACACCCATGGACAGATGTGCAGCCCAACAGCTCAGAAATTAAGGCTTGTGGACAGGATGAACAATCATTTAGGCCACATGCCTGTTTATTGAAATACCTTTCTAGAGAATTTAGACATGAGACACCAAGATCAGCTTGATTCTCGGAAGTTCCCAAGCTTTCCTAATCAGCCTTGACTGCCATGTTTTCCTGATCATCCTTTCCATGTGAATGTCTCTTGACTTCAGTCCAGAACAACTTAGGCCATTTTTAGCTTTTTGTTTTGCTGGGCTCACTTTTCTGCTGATGGAGCTTGTTAAAATGACTTGGTTCAGTTCTAGTGACCACGCCAGCTTACACAAGGAAAGCAGTGAGGATGCACAGTGTGCAGCTGGAAGTGGGGGAGGGCTGAAACCACTGCTTAGGCTCTCTTGGGAACTTCTTGCCATTACAGCACTGTTCAAGAAGGCTAACATGCAAACATATTAGAGGGTTTTCTGCTTGTGGTTGGCTCCCAAAAATCAGTCAGAATTTCAGGCTGAACCTCCCTCCCCATCTTCCTTGCAGTCAGCATGGCAACCACACCAGAGTTTTCTCTCTATATATTTTATTTTATTTTATTTTATTTTATTTTATTTTATTTTATTTTATTTTATTTTATTTTATTTTATTTTATTTTATTTTATTTTATTTTATTTTTATTTATTTATTTATTTATTTATTTTTAGAGTAGAAACTAAAACAAACCAACTTTTAAAATACTTCTGTATTTCTGAAAAACTGAAAACTGAGTTTTTTCTTTGGTGATTGAAGACTAATAGAAATTCAGAGCACAAATGCCAAATCTCCTGCTGCTCACATTGTCCTAATAGGGTGGGCCACCACCTTCAGATCCTGTATTTCTCATCTTTCAGCCTCAGCTCTCTTTCTGTGTTGCAACAAATTCTGAAAAACTCTGGTCTGCAGGAGAGCCTTCCTCCTGCAATCACATCTTTCTCTCCTTCCCTACGGATGCTCCATACCCTAGTCACATGCGGAGCTAGAATATGGGGTATACCAGGGAATATTCTTCTTTCCTATCCAGCAAAAACCCATCCATAAACCACAGCATATAACATATATAGCAAATAAGTAAATAACAGAAAAAGCTTCCATCCTGCTAGAGACTGGCTTTCCAGAAAAAAAAAAAAAAAAAAAGAAAAAAGAAAAAAAAAAGGCAGTTACTGAAGTGGTGATATAAAGGAGGTGTCAACTGTTTGGATGTAGTTGCATGCTGACATATGATAGCCTGCTGAAGCCATATTTTTGGCAAATGCACAGGAGGCAGTGACTCCATGAGCTGTTCATCTGATCTAACAATTTGCTGCTGCTGAAATGAAGAAGTCCTGTTTCCACCTCATCCTCCCATTTCTGGTTTGTAACTGTGTGGTCCTGTCCTTTGTCTTCTGGGCTTTCATGCCAATTTCTGCATTCCCTGGACTCTCTCATGAGCCATTTATCTCACTAGAGCAGTAGTAAAGTATAACAAGTGTATATATATATATATATATATATATATATTTTTTTTTTTTTTTTTCTGGCTTCATTTCTTGCAATGTGAGTTTGTGAGGTAAATCAACTCATGTGAAATCCTGTCATTCTTGGTGCCAGGCAAAGGTAAGGAGTTGAGGAGTCCTGTTAGAAGCAGGGAGGGAAAAGGTAGTGCTGTCCATTTTCTAACAGAAAGTCAGCAGTTGGCAGTGGGGAACCACAGTCTAAGGTGCAAATTATTTCAATTATTATTATACTAGGGAACAGAGAAAGGAAAATAAGAAATTTTAAGAATGATAACAAAAATATTTTTTTATTCCAGAAGAGATTTTTTTTTTCTCCAGAAGAGAAAGATAAAAGATATCAGGCACACCACTGTTTAAAATAAAATAAAAATTAGTAATAATAAAAAATCCTCAAGAATAGATGTTAATAACAAAGAAACACATAGGATGCAGTTGTAAGAATAGTATCACAGAAAGTTTCTCTGGCAGATCACCTGAAGGGTATATTACTTTCTCTGGCAACCTTTGAATAAATTGATTTTGCTAACAAATCACTGTGAATTGAGCAAATAATTATTATGCTCTTTGGTTAGCAGTCCTGTATAGAAGAAATCAAAACAACCTTGAAGTTTGTAGTGAGTAGTTAATTGTATGTTTTGGTGTTGATTAATATAGCACATCTCTGTCTTCAGGCTTTTGGAGTCAGTTATGCCGCTATTAAGACCTGCATATTAATATATATAGTTTATTTAATGTGAAGAAACAAAAACTGGAATAATTGTTTAAAAAAAAAACACTATCAAAACAGCTGTTATACAATATAAGGTTCATCACCGGCAAACATATTTGAAATATTTCATAATACCAGTTTTATAATAATTATGCTATTGCATCTTGGCATCCATTGCCAAGCTTGAATAAAGGTTCTGAATACTTAGATACATGAAAACAAACAAACAAACAAACAAACAAAAACCCTATTTAATCTACACAATATACTTACATAAAATGTTTCTATATTCAAAGTTATCACTACATAAATAGAGGTCTCTAAGCCCAGCTCAGTTCTGGATGTGATTCAGGTTGCTGTGAATGATTGCCAAGGCAGACTATATCGCCCATCCCAATTTCAACCTGCCCTAATTCCCTTTATGAGTTTATTATTTAGTGCTGGCTTAGTGCTCAGAGAGACACAAACAGGAAGTGTCTGGGCGTTCTCTGTTCATGAAGTGGGTGGGATGGAGTTCTTTAGAGAAAACAAAATACGATCCACCTACAGATCATGTTAGGCCAGCTCCCCAATTTCCTCTAAGTAGAACAGAGGCTTTTGTTGCCTTAGTTTCTGGAATGATCTACTAGTCAACAGCAGAATCCTAGTCTCCAGAGAGAACATCATTTCTGCATTTCTGGTGGCAGCACAAGATGGGAAATAAATGCTTTATTTATTTATTTATTTTCTGTTAAATATATTTATATATTTAAATGAAATATTTAAATGAAAAAAATGGTCTTTTGCTAAAAAGAGATTATGCAAGGTCACTGAACAGACGTTGTTTGTTAGAGGGTTAGGACTTCCACTCAGGCAACATTCCTGGATGTTTAATTTTCCATTCCTTTCTTAACAAAAAGAAGAGTGAGTACTGGAAACTGCATGCTAAATTTCAAAGCTTAAATAGAGAACATCAGCTACATTTGTACAGCCAGATTACTGACGTCTGTCTAAAACTCAGGCGTTCCAGATAGAATTTAAAATTTTTCTTCTCCTCACTAGAGGTGTAGCTATTGTAGTGCTATCTATTTTTCCTTGGACACAGAAGCTGGAAAGCACAACCCATCTGCTTCCTCTGTAAAGTATAATCAAATCCAAATAGCTTATTTTAGTTTTGAATATGTGAATTTCAGTGTGGTGATACTTGAGTGACAATTTACACTGAAATGGGGATCCAAAATAATTTTTAAGACAGTGTTGAGTCCCAGAAAACTGTTGGATTATCTTTTTTTCCTGGAAGGGTATAATATGAAACAGCAGTTCCATCTTACTTGAAATGTCTCACCTTTTGTAGCTGTGGACTCCCTGCCCTAGCAATTGTTCTTCACATCCCAGATAGTGATAACTGTTTTTTGTTTGTTTGCTTGTTTGTTTTGTTTTGCTTTGTTTCATTTTTGTTTGTTTGTTTGTTTGTTTGTTTGTTTTGGGGGGGGGGGGGGGGGGGGGGAGAGAGAGAGGGAGGAGGGGAGAGGAGGAAGTAACCGATTTTGGTCACTTTAGCTCTGTGGGCTGACAGGGGACCAAGACGAACATGAGCACCAGAGCAAAGAGTGGCTCAACATGCTGCCGGGATGGTGCAAATGAGCATCTTGGTTCTGGGGAGGCCAAGCAGCCTGACTATGAGATTAATGTTGTAAAATTACCTAGGCTAACCTAAATGAAAGGAGTGAAGAGTTTTAGAACCCTGAAAATCTAAATAGAATGCTGTAGATCTGTGTGATGGTGGGTGAATTTAAAATTTTCATGTCAACGTACTGAGGTTTTAGATGTTAATAGCTAGAGTTCTACAAGAACCACAAATCACCATTAATCAACGTTGGAGTTGAGACCACTAAGCTGTACTTTAAAAAATTTTAATAAGTTTGTTAATCAATTTTACCTGTATTACAGTACTAGCATAAACAATACACATTAAGAGAATGCCAAAATACAGTTTATATTTCATTTTCAAATACTCATGCTCTGTTCAGCTTAACATAAAATATTTCCAGTAAATTTATTTGTGTACTATTGTATTATGTTCTTCAAACTGCAGAATATTGTTTAAAACTAAACCTCAACTGTTCAAATTGCAACATGATTACAAACAGCAAATGTGCTTTACTTTAATTATTTTAATGCCAATTTCTACATATGTTTCTTCTCCTAAACAAAAATTTCAGCTCACATTACCTGTCATAGTTCCTTTCCAAAAATAAGGGTTGTTTCAAGGTATACATTTTTTCTTAGTTTAATAACTAGAAGGATTTTAAATGTGGCAAAATCTTTTACAACAGGATTTACAGTCCATTTCTTCTGCAAAGGTTTTAAGTGGAACTGAACATTTGAGAGGAAGGGGTCATTGGGACATCATGTTATTTTATTTCTGGCTCATCTATTTTATCAAAAAGCTTATTATTTGTCATAATGCCAATAATATCAAGGGTGATTGACAAACATTTGACAGGGAAATGCATTCTCCTGAGTTTTGGATCGATGGACTGAATGTACAAAGCCTCTTCTTATTTCTGTTTCTCTAAGTCATTTTCTACAGGACACTAACACACATTTGTTTTCACTGTTTGTTTATATTTCCCTAGTTTTTACTCCTTTCTAAAAGCAAACCTGATAGAGTCTGCCTTCAGCATAGTTATATTAATCTGAGCTATATAAAATTGAACTACAATAAACACTTCTTAAAGCTAAAAAATAAAAACATTGAACAGAAGGAGTGCTTGGCTGCCCCATGCAGCTGAACAAAGGAGCTGACGAGCACACCTCGCCTTGTTTCTCAAAAATATAAACATATTGATTTAAAATAAATAAATAAAACTGCATTTATGCAGGACTCAAAAACTGAACGATATTTTGTGGTGGAAAAGTTGAAAGGGGTATCTTGAGCTCTGCTGTTCAGGGATTTTGGAGGGTGAGAGGGAAAATGCAGTAGGTCGGTATGTGAAAAGTTGGCCATCCACTGAAACAATGATGAAAACGAACAATATTAGCGATAATTTAAAGATCTGCATAGCAGCACGGTCAAAGGACAAACGAGAGGCTTTTCCCGAAAGCAGGCTGCGAGACCCCCACCGCCAAGGGGAAGCGAAAATAGGGCTAAGGGCCAGAGCAGGCGCGGGCGCGGTGGCTCCGCGCTGCGGGCGCCGCTCCCAGCGCACCTGCGGAGGCCGCGCAGAGCCCAGCGGGCGGCCGGGGCGGGCGCAACGCGGCGCAGAGCAGCGGGGCCATGGGCAGCGCAGCGGGCGGCCCGCGGGCCACCACGCCGGGACAGCAGCTCCGCGCTCTTTTCTACGTGCTGCCACCCGGGGAGAGCTCCTTCCGCACGCTGGAGGAGGTGCCCGACTACGTAGAGAAGGTGAGAGCCCATTCCTCTCCTCTCTCCCCGCAGCATCCATCCCTCCCCTCCACTCACCCTGCGTGCAGCCACTGCCTGCCTCTCTTCAAAGGCTTGGGGAAGCGATGACTGCAGGAGAGCACCTCAAATAAGATTAAGTACTTTGTCATTCTGTCTCCCTTCACTCCTGGGCTTGCTGGCAGTGTAGCCAAGTATTCTATTAATGTATTCTAAGTGAAGGCTTGGATGCTTTCTCCTAATACCAGTTTTCAGAGGAGCACCTTACATCTGAAGGTTGGTGCTAACATTGTTCACATTGGCAGAGCTGAGTGATATAATGACAGCAAACTTAACTGAGTAAACCAGAAAGCATGATGCTGTGTTGGGCTATTCAGGCTAGGCTTCTACCTTGCAGATCTTCAAACAAGCAAGCAAGCAAGCTAAAAAAAAATAAAACACTAATAATTATATATATATATACACACACACACATATATTTAGAATCACTATTTAAAATAAATAAAAAAAAAATACACAAAGATTGTTTAAGATAATTAGAACAAATATTTGTTTTGGGACAGTGCAGACTCCTAAAGTTTCAAGGCAAGAGTACAGAGGTCAGGCATGAGAACTCCCTTGGCAGCAGCATATCTCTCCCTCCCCTCCTGCCCTACTGGCTTGTCCGCTTTCCAGGAGATACCTTTGCACCCTTCTGTCCTACCTATTGCACATATCTTGGTACATATCTCAAACTGCTGTGCAGTAGCTGCTATTGGGCTGTAATGGGGGTGTCATGGACTGTGCAGAGTGGTACAGCAGTGTCAGCAGCTTTCTGGGAATGTCAGTGTTCAGCAACCCATTACTGATGGTGGTTATCAGCAAACACGGCCCTTTTGGATAGGGTAAGCAGACAGCTGCTGCAAATCCAACCTGTGTACACAAAATTTGGTCGATGGACTGGTCTCAGAGGCATTTTGCAACAAAGCTATAGCACAATGGTCAGGCAAGTCTGCCTAGAGCTTGGCAGTTTTGCCTAGTCAACTGATTGCTTCCTCCAGCTCTGTCTAGTGCTTATCCCAATCCCTTTTACTGTTCCCACATTTTCAGCTGAGTATCATTCAATTTCTTGCCAGCGCTGTTCCTTAACATCCCTGAACTTCCTTCTCCCATGCAGACCAGTGCAATATTCAGCTCAGACCTTGGCCTAACCTGTGACTGTTGATACAGGGCAGACAGCTATGAAAGTTTGCAGAAGGATTCCTGATACTTCTTTGCATTATAGAAGTGTCTGCAGGCTTCTGCCTTGTACAACTCCCTTGTGATAAGTTTGTAAGGGAATATGTACCTAGCAAAAGTTACGCTAAAAAAGTTTTTCAGGTATAATTGCTGTCTGATAGGTTAGCCTATTATCTTAGGCTTATAGCTTAGTCTAATTTGTGCACGGTATTCTTTGGTTGTAGTTATATTACTTCATTTTTTTTAGAAGCAGGGCAGTTCCTGGTCTCTGCACTCTGCTCTGTTGGCATAGCTGTATGTTAAGGCCCAAAGTCCTGTTCAAAACATGGTCTGATTGGTTACCAACGACCAGTAAGCAATGTTCTGCAGTGGGGCCCAGGGGGAAATCACCCTTCCAGCTAGACTCCAAAACTCTGGGAAAAGGGGTTCAAATCCTGGACCACAATCGTGGAATTCATTTTTATGCGAGCTTTTGTCAGGTAGACTTTGAAAACCTTTATTTTCCCTCAGTTGTAGAAAGAGAAGAGAAAGTACAAGTCATTTTTTTTTTTTTTCCTCCAGTTTAGAACCCAACTCTTATAATGCATACCAATGCTTACCTTGTCCTTTCACAAGGACTCAAAGTATATAAGAATATACTTTGCTTGCTCTGTTTCTTGGATTCTCTCGATGTTCTGCAGATGGGCAGAGGGAGTCCTTCTCTTTCTTTTTTTTTTTTTTTTTGTGTGTGTGTGTGTGAACATAATTTCACTTCTTGTTACCTTCTGGAATTATCATTTATGTGCAGAAGAGACTTTAGTCTACTTTAGTAGACTGAAGTAGACTTTTAATCTACTGACTGTAGTCACTGTAGTCAGTCCCAGGAAGAGAGTACGCTGTTCCTTCCTCTGAAAGCCCCAAAATGGAAGCACTAAATTTAATAATTACTGTTTTTCTTTTCTGTTTACTCTCTGTTTTTTAGAGCCTAAAGATTAAGTTCACATTTACACTCAATCCACACTTCTAGGCTTTGCTTCTAAATAATGAGGCACAGAACTTGCTTATTTAATTCTATGTGAAAGCTGAGAATCTTATGTTATGAGGACCTGGGACTTTAAGAAAACAAACTGTTTCAAGGCTTGTAATAAAATCATGAATTTATGCTGACTTTCAACTTAGTATTATTTTTTGCAACTGTATGAAATAGAAATTGATTTAAAATGGTCCTTTGCATTGTGTAAGAATTGGTTACTTGTAAGGGAAACCCTTTATTCAGCATTCAGAGTAAGACTTCCAAGTTATGGATCAGTTATTCACATAAACCACAAAAACTAGTGCAAATCCCCATTAGGCATTTCTGGTGATGGGTGAAAAGAAAGCAGCTGGTAACAGAGTAAAGCATTTGTAGATCAGAGGATATCAAAAGGGGCCAGCTTCCATCTCTGACCAGTGAGGTCAACAGTGACTATTGCTTAATTTTGTGGCACTTTGTTTGCAGGGACAATACTTGAAAACTTTTCCTGGATATGTAGGAGTTACCTATCCTCCTCATGTTCATTAAACATCTTAATTGTCATTTTAACTACTACCCCGCACACTTGTACCCATCCGCCCTCCCTTACCCCCCCCAAAAAAAAAACCAAAAGAGACTAAAAACCAACTAACCATCCAAAAACCTAATGATTAGGCTACTTGAAACTTGTCTGCCTTACTGACTGCCTCATTTTTTCCTGTATTATTTCTGTTATCCTTCTGCTGTCTTACACTTCATCCCAAGATGATAAGTTGTTAGGGACAAGGAGTGCCTTTTCCTTCTGTTTTTATGGCATCTAACTCGATAATATCCTGATCTATGACAATAACTATTAGGTATTATGTTCACAGAAATAACATATACAAGTTCTGAGGCAGTTGATTTCTTTGATCTATTTTGGACACAGCATAATGTGGGTGCATGGAAGAGAGGTAGTAATATCTTAGGTACCAAGAGGTATGTCATAACACTTTCCTTTCTCAAACTCTTTGATAGGCAGGAGGTTAAGACTGTCTGAATGTTTCTGTATCCTCCTTGCTGTGACACTCCCTATTTGTGAGTCAAAAAGTGGTGTCAAATATTTGGCTGTCTCACAGCTTCACAGTGGGAAGAAAATATTTAATGAAGTCAATGGGAAAGAAGTTGTATTAGTATAAAGCCAAGTATTTTAACTATTTCAGAAGTTGCTAGGTAAAGTGAATCACCATGCAGTATACAGAAATTGTATATTTCCTGTATGTTATTTTCATTTCTTGAATAAAAGATCCCAGTTATTCTGCCCTGAGCCCTTTCAATTTGCAGTGCAGCTTCTGCTATTGCATGACTTTGAAATTTTCTATAGTCTGTGCTAGAGTTGGCTCTTAATTTTCTGGTAAAATCTTTCTTAGTGGTTCTCAATAAGACCATTTTTATCTCTGATGGATGTACAGGCATGGTTATATGGCTTGTTTAGTAATTTAGGAATCTTTTTAAATTATATCAACAAGAAAAAAAAAAAACAAACATCTTATCTACTTAGAAATTATTCAGTTAAAGCAAAACAAGGAACATTTATATTTTTTCTAGGATGCTTCAATGACCTCTAAGACAGTGCATTTTTTTTTTTATTGATTTCAAGTGTACAAAGATTTACCACACTGGTTTTGCTGGGTACTGTTTAGGATTTATCCATAAGCTTTCCTTTGTTTTTGAAACTTTTCTATCATCGGCTAATGTGTATCCCAAACAGGCCTTTACATACCTAAAGCACTGTTAAAGTTCAAGCTAGGCATCTAAATTAAAAAGTGCCATGTTGATATTAATCTCTGTTCATCTGTTATTGTAACCTAACCCTGAGCTGTTGCAGTTTATGAACTTTCATATTTCCTAGACACTATAAATCTCTCTCTGCTTGCATGGTTTGAATCATCCCATTCTTCTTCGACTGAGAAATCTGGTCTATATCCATCTTAGTCTCTTTGGTGTCCTAGCTTGGTAGGAATTCCCGGATCACATCTCACTTGGCAACAAAAATGAGCACCCTCCAAAATGCAATGGCATTTGCAGAAGCAACATGCTTCTTCCATTAAAAAAATGTGTAGGCAGGAGCAACCTCTCTCATACAGTGCAGTGTGGAAGGTTTCAGTATATGGATCTATATTTTTGCAGTGACCTGAATGGGACAGTGAAAAAAGTCTAAGGGGTACAGGGACCAGTCTAGCAGTGTGATGTCTCCCATATTGGTGAGTGGATAGTCTCACAGGTCTTGTACTTCTCTATCCCTTAAAAAACGCAGTGTGAATTTTATGCCTTAGTACCAGCAAAAAGGAGTTGTCTGAATGTCTCCAAGGTTACCTAAGCTTTTTCTGCAGAGCAAGGGAGGTGGTTTAAGGAACGTTCAAGTTCACAAAGATCTGAGGCAAATAAAATAGCTACTTCTTATATTCCTTGCTGCAGGCCTTCTGGTGGTGGTCTTGGTGTCTGATGTTCTGTCACTGTCTCATCAGTTTTTCCTCCCATAAACTGCAGGCACTATTAAACATAAATAAATAAATAAATAAATAAATAAATAAATAAACGCTCTGCCAACTACTACTGTTCAATCTTACCCCCTCCACCTCCCTCCCCCCCCCCTGCTGATGCTGATGAAAATTTGAGAACAGCTGTAGCAATCAGTCTGCACTGATGAAACATGGTGTTTTCACAATAATTTTTGCCAGTTCTACCCCACTAGTCACATCCATACCATTCTCTAATGGGTGCTGTTCTTGGGCATTTTCATCTTGTCCATTGATCTGGGACTCAGAATATACAGTGTGAGCTGAATCGTAGACTGGAACAGTGTTGTGGGTGAAAAATGTTTGTCTTGCGCAGTATTATAGTTTTCTTCAGAAAGGCAGTAAATGATTTGACAGCTAGTACAACCCAAAAGAAAAAAAAGGGAGCACCATTTCTACTTGATCTGGAAAGAATACAGGCCCACATTGGACTTTGTTTCATAGTTATTTCACATAATTCATGGGTTCTCTAGTTAAAATGCATATGGAAGAGATGTTGCTATCAGCAGCAAAAAGCATGGCAACAGATATGTTAAGCAGAAAGTAACTCTAATGTATCTTTCAGATAATATTGTTGGATGCCAAATTCAGTGGCTGAACACTTTCAAACACTGCTTACATATTAAATTGAAAGCAGATTCTATTTTACCTTGGAGTTAGAGGAGTCCACAAATGTTGATGCCTTAACTGATTTATTTGAAAATAAGAAATGAGTTTGGAAAGGCTTTTGTATTTTGTTTTGATGCCATTTAATAATTTATGTGCAGACAATAGAAAGTAATATGGGATGAAGTTAGTGCATTGTATTTATTCTGGTGGCATCTATGCCTTGGCGGCCTTGGTCGTTCTTGTTTATAGTGTCCATGAGGAGCTTTACTTTATTTATCAGGGTGCAATAGTAGGTAGAAAGATCCAAGTCAACCTGAGAAGTATCTGTCTGCATAAGCTGCTCTTTGAATCATGTTTGGAAGAACCTTAAAGATTATCTAGGTTCAATCTCCCTGCCAGGGTCAGTGACACATTACACTAGATCACTAAATCAGGTTTCCTAAAGCCCCATCCAACCTGGACTTGAACATTTGCAGGGATGGGGAATCCACACCTTCTCTGGGCAAACTGTTCCAGTGCCTCACCAGCCTCACAGTAAAGAATTTCTTCCTAAAGGAAACTGAAAAGGCAGATCTGATCCTACTTGTGTTGTGACTGCTTTTCTCCCATTTCTTTTTCAGAGTATTCCTTTCTTCATTGCTTTTATTGTGTTGGAGTTTGCCGTCAGCTGGGTTCAGAAGCATAAGCTGTCAGGTCGAATCAATGATGGCATAAGTTCTCTTTCTTTAGGTATCCTGTCTCGACTGCCAGAGTAAGTATATGTGTTATATTAGCTTAAGGTTGTTTGCTAGCCACTGAGAAGGAAGAAGAGAGAATTTAATGTATTTAAATTGTTAAATTATTGAAATTGTTATTGCTAACCCAAAGTGTTAGCAACAAAGCATCTAGATTTTACTTTGATAAATTAAGTTGCATAAATGTCTTTCTAATCTGTAAAACTAAATATGATACTTGCAGGATATTTTCCTGTTCCAATTATATTCATCCATATTTGATCTTGGCTGTCACCTTTAGTTGTTTCTGGGACTTCAGTTAACTGGTGTCTTAGATTATGTTAAAATCTGAGTTTTTTTATTAACCTGCAGAAAGGAGAGAAAAAGAAGTCCTTTATATTCATTAGCCTTTAAAGAAAAATTGCATGCATATAACCAAATAGAAATGTGAATAAACATGTGATTCAAAGCTCTTTGAACTCAGTCATGATCTTGCTTGAGTTCAGTGGACTTCTCAGAGGTTTTAATGCTCAAGAGAAATGTTGCAAACGTGATCATCTGTTTTTTTCTCTCCTGTATAGAGGTCATAAGATTAACCTGAATTACTTCATGGTGGATGGAGTTGTGTTTTAAAGAAATATAAATTATAGATTAATAAATATTTAATAGTAGGGAATCCAGCAAATTCTTTATATAAAAAGATCTAAGTGATTTTCAGAAGCTCTAAATGCTTCTTAGGAGTATTGTGTCTTAGATCTGCCTTTTCATAAGATGAGCTTCCAGATGATAGATTTTATTACATCTTTTCTGTTAAAAAGGGATTCAGTTTCTATTCCCAATGTATGAATTTACAGATTACCATTGTTGCATATAATCTATTCATTACATGAAGAAAAGTTTCAATTATTTGAATTTGACTATACAGTATATTTTCAAGTCTTTCAGTTATTCCCACAGTTCTTTTCTGAATCCTCTACAGTTTTTCAGCCTTCTTAATGTTGATGTCTCAAGTGCACTCCATATTTCAGAATTTGCTACATAAGTGCCAAGTAATGAAGTCATTTGTTCTCTATTTCTACTTGTTGTTCCTCCGTTTATATATCCCAGGTCCATGTTAGTCCTTTGAGCCATCTTTCATCCCCAAATATGAATTTAAAATATAAATTATTTTTTTAATATAAAAAATAATTTTTAGATTGTGGCTTGCATTCCTCATTCATAGACAATATGTTCTTACATTTGGCCACACAGAAATATATGGGTAATGCATTTGATCATCCTGAATATTTTGAATCAGTGCAATGATGTCTTTCCTACTTACAGAACCCTAGTTTTTGTCATTGCAAATTTTACAAAGGTATTGCTAAAATACATTAAAAGAGCACAGAAACAAAAAATTATCCATACTGTCAAGTAGCGACCATTTTTTTCACACTTAAATTTTGAAATACGTAAATCACCCAATTTGTAGTCTATTGATGTTTGAATTTGCACATTTAAAAAAAAATGTAATAAAGGAAAGTTTTGATAAGATCTATATACCTTTAATTTAGGTACAAAAAAAACTTGTGATTGGTCATCTTAGTTTTAACTAGTAACTGTCTTGAATGAAGTCATTTAGGGAGTTTGGCAGATAAATAATGTCACTTAGAGACACTCTCCCAAACCTCTGTATCTTGAAATAAGAGACAATAACTTTCAGAAATTATCTCGAACTTTTGAGAAATATTCAAAGTAACGTCTAAATGGAGAGTTGCATGAAGCTAGTTTTTGCAACTAGCGAGCAATCTATACTCAAACTATTTTGTACACATTTAATAAGATCCGTGAACATGATGTTGAAGGAGAAACATGCAATTTTGTGTTATATTTTAAGCCATAATAAATTATATAAAGTATTAGACTTGTATGCACTGAAACACACCACTAAAGAAAGTTTACTCTAGTTTTCATGCAGCTAAAACTGAAATTATTCAAATATAATTTCTTCAAATTACAGAATTTTTCTAGACAGTCATATACTTCAGATTTACCATGCTGAATGCTTATTTTTCTTATCTCAAATATTCAGGACTGATGAAGTTAGGGGGACTGAGATATGTGTGATGGAAATTTGAATGGTTTTGTGAGGTCTTTTGGCTGTATTTTAAGAATACTAAAATGCTTCAGGGGCACTCATTCCTGGAACGAATGCTTGTTAAGAAAACTAATGTTGCATGTGTAGAACACAGCTTAGCAAGGTGCTGAGTACTTTTATTATTTTGGCACTCAGTACTCTGCTGCAGAATTTGGCTTGTAGGCTAAGCAGTTTTCTTTTGGATAAGAATTATTTTGTGAAGTTATCTTGAGTGAGTGAGCTAAATGATCCTTAAGGACATAAACTTTGTAGGATCAGGCAAATCGGCAGTACACTTACTCATTGATACACCAGCACAAGAAGTCTCTTCCAAGTCACTTGTACTGCTTTCCTGGCTGGAAACACAAGACCTTTCTCAGCAGTTCTATCCAAAAAAAAAAACAAAAAACAAACAAACAAACAAAAAAAAAACAAAAAAAAAAAACAAAAACAAAAAAAAAAAAAAAAACAAAAAACAAAAAACTTTTACAAAGCTTTGAAATTTCTTACTGAATGTGAAAGAAACAGTTTACCCTTCTGTCTTCTGCTTCCATGGTGTGGTCAGAAAAAAAAGGGAGGGGGGAAACTGCACACACAATCCATTGCTAAGACTTTCACTTCAGTCTTTCCCTTTCAGGCAGAAAAAAAGGTAGGGAAAGCTGACAGAAACTGCTAAAACAATATTTCAGCAGAACCCACAGCATCAGGGGAAATAGTAGTGCAAATCATTAACAGCTGAAGGTTAGATTAACACACCATTGATTGTATCCTCTCCCAGGGACTAATTTTCATTTTCTCAACTAGCAGGAATGGTTTGCCACTTCCTTAAAAAATCTGTGGTTAAATCTAAAATGGTGGGCTTCAGTCTATTAGTTAGAATGAAGCTTCAGATGCATCATTGCAATGAGGTCTTTACATTGTATGGAAAAATTATTCTGCCTCTCAGTATGTTTTTCCATTTCACAGTCTGTATAACAAGTGCTGCATCTCTTGAGGGAAAACAATATTTATTCAGTGTTTCTTACTTCATTGTTGGAGAAAATGCAAATCATAAATTGTTGATATTCCTATGCCAAATATTAAAAATGTAGGTGCAAGAAGAAAAGTCTAATCAGAAAAGGCAATGTGGTTTGTTTTTAGGCTTATTAGACTCAACAGCATATAGAAAGTAGAATTGTTTTGTGTGTACATGTTACTTCTTGTAAAATAGCACATACATTTCTTAAATATATATATTTTTTTCCTTAACACATACTGTGCATTCCTTTGCATGTATGAATGCTAAATGTTATATGCAATGAAAAGCAGTTTGGGGGAAAGGGACACATTTGAATTACTAACCTTACTCCCTGCATCTTCAATGTTGGTGTTTAAAAAATTTCTGAGAACTTTTATTCTAAATAAATAACAAACTTCTCTAACAAACCATTGCCAGGAGACTTGAAATGCTGCTTTAAAAATATTCTCCCAAGAGAAAGTTTATTTTGGGTATAAATATCCACTATACAAGTATGTGCATTATTTCATATTGGCCCATTTCTTCTTTTAAAGCAGCAGAACATAAATCAAATCAAAAAGTGTTTGGGGGATAACTGAGGTAGGTACATTTTCAAACTAGTTGGGAAAGTCTCCATTCTTTATGGTCATGCTCAATTGCCAGTTTTTAGTGTTCAGCTCTGCAACACAGTCACACAGTGTGTGTGAGTTTATAAAGTGTATATATATATGTCTAACAGTTTTGTCAACAAATCTGCAATGAACTTTCCCATTTCTAAAGTGAACATTAATTTTTTTTCTGTATTAAATGTTTAGCTTTGTGAAACGCAGGAGGCTGAATTTCTCCAAAGTGGTGTTGAGCATCAGAAAGGAATGAGAAAATGTTTTTTGGATAGTTCATGCTATTATGCACTTCAAAATTGCTCATCAGCAATAACTGAATCAAAGGAGGATAGAGTTTGTTTCTCCTGTAAACCAGTATGGTTCAATTCTGTATGTGACCTGGATTTTAAATAATTTTTCCGCAGAAGAAATACTGAAGAAGCAGTTTCACGTACATATTAGGCCAACACTGTGGCCAAATGAAGGACCCTTGCCTGATTTGTACTTCTGTTTGAATATTCTTGCCTCTGATCTTTCTCTCCCCTTTCGCTGGCATCAGCATTTGTGTTACCCTGTGCTGAAGTGGCCCAGGAAATACATCCAGCACCACCACGCCCTCCCCCCTCCCCCCATCATACTAACCTGGATCAGCTCTTACCATGGTTCACAAAATCTTGTACCAGAACAAAAAAATGAGCATGGAAAAAAAGCAGTCAGAGGTGCAGGATAACACTCAGTTCTTTTGTAATATTACAGAGTTATCCACATAAAATGTATGTAAAATTGCAGTCTGAAAACAGAAGCTTTCAGTCCTTAATAGTAGTAGTGTGCAGAACTGATTAAAATGCATTTGTTTCAAATTAGTGCAAGCAGTTCACAACCCCATAGAGCTGGCATTTTCTTTGACAAAACAAAATACTCACCTTCATGGATGCATCCATTTAAAGTATGTCCTGGCTTCCTGATAAATCTGCTAGTACTTCAGTACACTTATGAATGCAGAAAATTATAAGCTCGTAAATTAGTGACTGCATCTCTTAAAAGAAAATTTGATACTTGCAGTGTCTTGTAAATCATATTTCCACTTCAAGACTTATTAGCTAAATTTTTCTCTCCACATCTGCTTGAGTAAATCTTTGGACAGATGTTTACTTAGAGAATGGTCAGATGTGTTGCTTCTGATCCAGCTGCCCCCTCAGATCTGCCAACATAACTGCACATTTAATTGCTCCCTAACCTGGTCCTGACAAAGTGATCCAGCTAAAAGCAGAAACAAAAGCCCCCCAAGAACTATAAAAGAGGTGTTTAAGCTCAGCTGCATTCATTTTGACAGAGCAGGGTCAGGGAGCAGCTATGCATGCAATTATGCTGGCAGGTCTGATGGTTGGTAACCACCAGACTTTGGGCAGTGATGAGCAGATGGGGCCAAACTGGAAAGGTAATCACTTAACCTGGTTAAATTGCAAGTAAGGCTGCTGTGCCCCTACACCAACTGAACTTCTAGCTACTGCACTTCTGTCCTTTCTATGCTCATTTACATAGTCGTTCCTTTATCTTGTACTGGTTCATGTGTTTATCCGATCCTGTGCTAAGGTTCAGTTCAGTAATGTGCTATTTCAGTTCAGTAAGGTGCTATTTCATTTCAGTATAGAAGCAATAAGGTTTTTGCTTAAAGCAGAAACAGGCAGGCAAATGTGACTGGCAGCCAGCAGCTAGGCTGGCTTAGGCTCCACTGAAACTGCAGACACCAGCATGCCTGTAGCAGCTAGTTATGGCAATTTAGACACTACCTGTCATTAGATGTTTCCATAAAATAGTATTTTAATAGGTGACAAGTGTGAAGAGATAGAATCAACTCATCACCCCATTCCTCCCACTCTTCAAATAGTGTTTTGTAGTTATATATTTCATAAGAATATACTCCTGACTGCACTGTCCAATATACTCTGCTAATTGTTTCCACATTTTGCCAAAGGTCACAGCCCTCACAGCTCTGTCAGAAGAACAGGTTTAGCAATAAGTCACTAATTCTCCATAGGTAAAGCAGTCAGAGTAGGATAAACAGCTTCAGAAAGTGGGTAGTGCTGTGCACTGGAGCTGGCAATGCTTTCAGCAGGCAAACCTGACTCTGGAAGGGAATTCTCTAACTTAATTTAGTCAAGCTCGTGACAGGGACTGTCTGCATGAATGATCTTTGGTCTAATTCCCTTTTTTGTTGAGCTGTTCCATCATCAACGAATTGAGTGGGATCAAATCAGTAAAGGCTAGGTTAATTAATCCATGTAAGGGTTACTATCATCTTAGTGAATCAATTTAACACAGCTTTATAAAATCAGTATAAGCTACACTGTGCTTTGGACAAATTCAAATCTAGCTGTGCCCATAAAAGATGTTAAAGCTTCCTGCCTGCTCACTGACACCTCCCTGCTCCCCTGTTACTATCTCTCACCTTCTGTCAGTGGTGAGTCCTCCCCTGGCCATATCAGCAGCATTACCTTCAGGGCATTAAAATGCATAACTTTGCAGCCCTGGTTCATTTTGTTTGAAACGTGCTGGAAAGCACCTATGTGAGCAGCGCTGCTGGCACAACACAGGAGTACCAACTAGCAGCTGTGGACAGCCTGGCGTGTGTAGTGTGCTACTTTTTGGTGATGACTAAAGCAAGCTCTGAGCCAAAATTTAGAACTCTGGAGTTTCTAATGAAATGATGTAAAAGCTACCAAACATTAAAGAGCAGAATTTAGGAGACAGACTTGGGAGAGTCAGGATATTCTCAAACTAATTGACTGAAACAACTGGTAGTCCCTACTATAATGTTCAAGAGCTTGCCATGTTTCCCACAAGCCTGTCAGAAAGCCAATTACTCTTTTAGGTTCTAACCTCTTACATTGAGACAGCTGTTTGCAGAATTCATATTTGTCTACATCTTCAGTGTTGCATTGTTACTTATTTTCTAGACGCTGGACCCAGTAAATGTCTCAGCGATTTTGTGAATCTTAGAGCCCAGTTTCACACCTGCTATGTCTCTAGAAACAGAAACAAGCTGTTAACATTTGTTCTCAGATA
Source organism: Aythya fuligula (assembly GCF_009819795.1). Classification (NCBI taxonomy): domain Eukaryota; kingdom Metazoa; phylum Chordata; class Aves; order Anseriformes; family Anatidae; genus Aythya; species Aythya fuligula. The sequence continues at coordinate 30,763,641 of NC_045560.1, read as the reverse complement.
CATTTGTGCTCTTATATGAAAGTACAGACTGTTAACTGAATTTACCCTTATTAAAAATATGTTATTTATTAAGTTCCATAATCAGAGGCTCACAAAATATACCAATTTCCAAAGCCCATTAAATGTTGCATATATTTTATTCTGTATTTCTGTATTATTCACTAAGATAAATGCATGAAAACTGATGAAATTTATTTTTTTTAAAGCCCTCTAATTCTAAATTGTCTAGAGTATTCTTCTTACTAAAGTACTTATCTGCTAAAAGATATATTAAGTTTAAATCAGGATTCCACTAGATGGAGCACAGGGGTAGCATTTTTAAAGCTGGCCAATGTAGTTTGGTGGGATGATAGTTATGGAAATCAGGGAAAAATCTCTCTTTATGATTCTGTAAATCAGTGTTACAGAACAGAAGATAACAGACTTGTACCACTGCATATAAAATGGACAAAGGCAAACTATGTCTATAGAAGTTCAGAAGTATTACAGAAGTTGATCACTAGAAAATCTTACACAAATATTTCTTCTGATTCCATCATTTAAAGTGCTATGATGTGTCACTGAAGCTATTTCACTATATTTTTACAGACTATTGGAACAGTCATCTGTTATCACTTTCTTTGTTCTAGATAATTTTAGAACAAAACAGGGTTGAATTGACCTCATAACTTCTGCTTATACATGACCTTTGAGAATATAATATGCTTTCTGCTAATCTAACTCAAACCTTAATGCAAATTTGCTGACTTCAGTGGAACAGTCACTATTCTGCAAGTAAGAGAGATCAAAATCAGATTCTTTATTGAAAAAATGCACTAAGTAAGCATTTGTATTACACTTGTATGTTGTTATTTATACAAATATTAAAAAGTCAGGTCTGTTCCCTCACAGAATGTTCTAGAATCTCCCAAGATTGTATATCCTGAATTTACTAGAACACAGTTTGCTGTTCAGTGTGCTGGGAAGGTATAAATATGTCTAAAGAAATGACACTTCCATTCTTATAAAGGTAGAAAAGTAAGCTACAATGACAGAAACTCAGCTGTACTGAAGGATTTAAACTAGTATTTGAAACCTTTTAAAGATAATTTGTAATTAAATTTACCATAGGAGTGCATATAAACTTAGGGCAAGAGGTATTACTACCATGGGTTTTATTACTAAAGGGAGTGGAACTTTTCATGAAAATATTTAAGGATTTAATCTCAGATTTTTGATTGATTGCTTCTTTATGTCTGAAAGAGCAAAGCTAAATGATGTGACATAATTGATATAGGCATGACTTTTTAAGAAGCATGACAATGACATTTATTCTTTTGCTTTCAAAGCCCGTTGTTTCATGTTTAATTCCACCCACTAACAGAAATTAATACTAGTCTCAAGTTGGAGGATAAAAAGTGAAGTGCAGCAGGAACAGGGCTGGTGAAGAAAAGGTCAGCTCTGTCAGATGAAATCTTATGTAATACTGCACCTAATACAGCTAGGGATACCAAACTCACCTCTATTTTATTTCTTTTTGCATTTATAGTTTTCTGTTTTTTTTTTTTTTTTCTTCTTGAGGAAAAGTGGAAACTGCATTATTTAGACTAAAATACCAGAGAAGAAAGCCATACTGAGGAAGAGGAGAGGCTTTGATTCAGCTTTTGTGTCTGGTGGGAACATTTTCTCAAAATGTAGGTGCTATTTCCTGTAATCAAGGGCTTTCCAGAGTTTGATAATCATTTCCCAGCTGTATCATTTTGGTGAATTATTTTTTAGCCTTGGGTTATTTCATGACTGGTTTTGCATATTAAGAATAGGAGAGGATCGTATTCATCTTGATGATAGAAAGCAGGGAATAGAACTCCCACAGCTCTTTCTCCCCTTCCCTCTACCTTGTGGAAAGTTTGGCTTTGAGCTAAAGCGTGAAAAAAGCCTTGACTGCAGTATGTCAGGCGTATTTCAGCTCGATTTGTGTCAACCCTAATAAGTCAGCTGACAAGGTAATAAATTGGGTGTCTGTTCAAGACCTGGCACCTGTACAGGAAATAAAAAGGGATTTCAGTTGCAGGAAGGTTTGCTTTGTTTTGCAAATGGACATTTTCTCAAGGCTCCTCTACCTCCTTCCCCCTTCTTCTCTTTACTGAATTCTTGTTATCAAAATGTTTATTTCAATTGTGACTGGAGCTAGTTTTTCATCCTGAAAAGAAAGCTTTCTGAGTGTCATTGGAAATGGAAATCCTTATACTTTCCACTCTGAAACAAAGGCTTACAGAGCATTTAATTATTCATGTATCCTTCTGTTACGTATATGGCCTGAATAGTTTCCAATTACAGAGTAGAAACTGCCGTTGTTCAACATTTTGAAACTTTACATTGATGTAGTATGCATCAGGCTGGGAAAAATGACTTTGTTTAACCCAGGGAAACAATGTATATGTAATATCTCACTATTTTTAATGATAATATAACCTTGTGACCAGGGTGTCTCAACGTGTTTCCTCCTGTGTCTGACCTCCAAGGATGCAAGTCTGTTACAGCTCCTGAGAGCTGACCTTTTGTAGGTCCAGCTGTAGAGTTGTGTTTTTAGCTCAGGGGACCCAGGATGAGTCCCAGTGTGATGCGAGGGAGTGTCTGCAGCAGTGACGAGCCTGAGTTGTTTCCCTGGGGTCTTCGCTTTCAACACACAACTCTTCCTCCATGCTCAGAGGAGAGACAGCACCTATTGTTCCCTGATCCTTTTCACTTTTGGAGACTGTCCTGGGGACCATGGAAGAGTTCCCCTGAAAATTAATTTCAGGTTCTAAGGTTGATCTGTGAGGTGGAGGAAGCAAAACAGGATCTGACATTCTTTGCAAGGGGTCAACTGTGTGTTCATCTAGTTGAGTTTTCTTCACCTTTTCCATCTTTCATTATTCCATTGGGATCTACTGTAAGTAGATCTTCATGTCCACATGGAGAGTTCATCTCCCAGAATTTCCTTCTTGGACTTTTTTAATTAGAGGAAGTGATAATCTGACCCGGTGGAAGGAGAAGGGGGAAATGGTTTATTTTAAATAGTATATCATATATAAATATATATCATATATAAATAATAAATCACCTTTAAGTAAAACATGTACAATTTTTAGACACAGCAAGATGAAAAGCCTCTCTCAGTCAAAACAGTTGCAAAAGTGCATTCTTTGCACATAGTAAGATTTTTTTTTTTCAGCAGAAATATTCAAAATCCAAGATAAATCTATGTAATGTGTATAATAAGGCTTTCTACGCAGTATATGTGTTCTAGGATTCATTACTCCTTATGCAGAAGATTGGGCTAGATGACAAAAGTCCTACCTATCTGCTTCTGTCATATTTATGGTTAAAAACTTACTTTTAAATGAGGAAAAAGTTTTCTTAAGTTCTCTTCAGTGTTTTCAAGAAGTGAAAATGTAGCTTGAGGGAGAAAAAAGGGGCAATATAAACCTTTAAAACTCCAAGTGAACTTTCAGAATCTAATTGAATGCAAGCTCTGGACTTTCCTATCTATCACACTGTAAATTTTTTTAAAATACTTACCTAAGCAACTCTTCTTTCTCCAGCATTGCATAGTGATATGATGGATTACTCCAAATTAATTACAGTAATCAGCTAACATTATGTTCTGTAGAATTATGATTCAAGCATGAAGGAAAAAATAAGCAAATTCTGACTTCTACAGCAAATTATACATATAAAAATGTGTTGTGAGGTTAGCTCAAGTTTTACACTTTGGCCTTAGCTTGTGGAAAAAAAAAATGAAAAGACTCTAGGGTGAAATACAAAAAGCTGATCAAAAATGGAGGAAATGTACCCGTTCACATATCTTTGGATGTACTGCAAAGGCATTATATGTTAATAAAAGCAAAAGAATAAAGTAAGAAAACAGTACCTAATAATAACTGATACTATATGTTGCAAAAGGTGTTTTAAATTTCCTGGTCATTGAAAAGATGTCAAGAAATGCCCATTTCTTTGTGTTTGAATAATATCAGCTCCCTTCTGACCTGTTGTGAAAGTGCTTGAGAATTTATACCAAACTTTACAGATGCCTCATGAGGTGAATTGCAAAAATCTGGTTGGACACATATAATCTTCTTTAAAAATATTTACAGAAAACAGCTCTTATGAAAATTAAACATGTTCCAGGTGTGTATGGCCCAACTTCTGGGCATAGCTCAGTTGTTTTTGAAGTGGCAGATACACCTGCCTTTGCAACTCAAGAGAAATTCTTCATCTGCCAGCTAACAAAATGAAACTGTGTTGGTTTTGTTGTGTTTTGTTTTTGTTGTCTGAGATAAACTGAGATGTTTGTAGTACATGTAGGAATGAGCTAGTTGCAGGTACGATGTGGTAGCTGTCTGTGGGGAAAACATTAGTTCTTGTCTTCCCAAGCAACAACTCCTTGTAAGGTTTCAGCTTCTTAAAATAATATGGTGGGTGTGGTAATGTTTTGCTTGTTGCCTAGTATTGGGAACTTGGAATTTTCAACTGACTTTGTTCCCCATTAATAGATAAACTATCATCACAGTCTCAAAATGTTTCCTTCTAATATCATTCAAAATACCATTATGGGAAAAAGTGCTAATGCTGGGATCATAAAAGTACTGAATGGATGTTTCTGCAAAAATATGGAGGTGACCAAAAAGTGAAGTGAGAGCATGGGGGATGGTTCATAAGCTGAAGCAGTGACATTTTCTGAGGTTCCTTCATGTTTCAGTGCAGCTACCCAAAAAAAGACAGTGCATGGCCAGATTATTTTCAGGGACATACAACACAATTCTCACAATTCTGCGTTACTAGTAGGTGTATCTGAATTTTTTCATGTGCGTGAAACAAGTTTTTGAAGGAGAAGGAGTATAATATCTCCTCCTTTAGTCTTGCAGGTTCAAGTATTTTGGGGGCTTTGCAGTAAACTAAATCACTGAAATCATCCGTATCAAAAATAATCAAGCTGAAAAAGGAGGTGGCAGGGGGGAAGGGCGTGGTGGTGAAACAAGAATTGGGAAGAAGCGTCACTGAATTAGAAATGAGCAGACATGGACAGACACATGGCATCCTGAATATGGGCTCCCATGCCTTCATTGTGACAGTCCTGGTATTAAATCCCACTGGATGCTGAACTCAGCTGACTAACCAGAGAAGAAACTATCCCTAAGAAATTGGAGAGGAGGAAGTCTCTCCCTTCAAGTGACACTGAGCTTAAACTGTAACAAATAACTTCTCGTACTCATCCTCAGTCCCATATCAAACTTCATCATATTTACAATATTATTTAAAAAGTATTTTACCTTACTTATTTTACACTACATTACGGTTAGTTTTTGAGAATGATTGCCACTAAACTTCACTTCTAACTTGCAAGTTAGTAAGGATGGGTTTTCTCTAGACCTGTGAGAACGGGAACACTGCACAGCACAGACTGTATAAGGGTTTCAGCATACGTAATGCAAAAATGCAGGTGGTGAGTGGCTGATCTTAAAATCTTCACTGCCCTGAAGCAATGGTACTACTGAAGTTAACAGTGAAGTTAACTTGACAAAGATTGTGGAACTTGGGCAGTGTTTATATGCTTTACAAAAAGACTCCCAATAGTAAATATACAGTAAAACAGTTCTGTAATTGCAGTTGACAAAATTATTGATAACACTCTTTGTCTCTCTATTTCAGTGTTTTATTCAGAAGTGTCGACTTAATTAGTTATATTTATGTATGGAATAACTACCGACTCTTTGAACTGCCCTGGGACTCACCATGGACATGGTATTTGACATTCCTGGGAGTGGACTTCGCATACTACTGGTTTCACCGCATAAGTCATGGTAAGAGTTAGAGTTTTTCCTGTATTAAAATACAAATGGTGTTAATTATTATTATTTATTATAATAATTATAATTGTTATTTATTTATGAATAAAGTGAGGTATTTATTTTCATTTCTATACTTAATCAACTTTAGGTGCTCTCTTTCCAAAGTTTAGCAGAGATTTACTTGTACTTTGAGTATGGAAAACAGTCTGTACATCACACTTTTATGCAATAGATATAGTTTTGTGAAAAATAAAAAAAAAATAATAATAAAAAGGAGTATCTCTTGGCTAGTAGCACCACAAAAGAAAAACAAGATGTATCACAGAAAAAAATATAAATAAATGAAATTTATGATAAATAAATAAAATTTGTATGGCATAGTATCCTTTTGTGCCTGTATGGAAAATACAGCTTCATACAAAATGGAGGGGAATCAAAAGCAAGGTAGCCAAAATAATGACAGGACATCTGGCTAACTTCCTCTGCTTCTCTGTATATATATTTAACATTCAATTATTGTTTAACTGACAAATGAATGAAAGTGGTTCTGCACTTTATATATATAGATATAAACATACATACATTTTATACACACACATATATATGCACATATATTTATAAGTTTTTTAGCAATTCTGTCTGCAATTAATACTTGACTTAAAGGTGATCAGTCTTTCTTTTTTTTTTTTTTTAAAGAAGTACATTACTTGCTCTTATATATGAAAATATAGATTTTAGAAAGGATTCAACTGTTACTTATTGTAAATGGTTGTAAATTGTAAATGTAAATCGTGTGCCAGTTACTTCTGTTCATGTGTATTCTGAAGATGTAATAATATTGATCTGTCTGTTTATCCATTATATATTCCTCTTACTGACAACACATTTTTGCTATAGCCATTTGTATTCAGTGCACAGATGAAATAATGCTTTGTATCACTCCTAATTTTGGATCTGATCTAAAGTCTGTAGCAATGAAATAAGTATCTCTTTATTGTTTAAGAGACTTTGGATGGGGCTTCTCAAGGCAGCATGCCCATAGCCCACAGAAGCTGTGAAGTCTAGTAACAAAAGTTAATGTAATGCACTTTCAAAAAGGGAAAACATTTTGATGCCAGTAGGTCAGTGGTAAATGTGGAAGTGGGTGAGAAATGAGTGTGAGCTTCTGGGGGGAGGTAGGAAGGGTCCCTTCCGGGTGGGGAGAACAATACAGGGTGGGTACAGGGGGACAACAATGGTGTGAGGGGACGGGTCTCACAAGGGGACATGGTGGGAGGTGAGGAAGTTGGGGGGAGCTGGAACAATGTGCCGGGGGGACATCACAGCCGGGAGCTGGGAGCCCTGCGTGGGCGTGCGCGAGACTGGGAATATGCTTCAAGAACAATGACATTAACAGTGCTGGCAAGGCTGCAACTTTGGGCTGAGAACTGGACCAAGGTGGGAGGATATTCCTGTATTTTTAAGAAATAAATAAATAAATAAATACCTGAGAGTGTTAGAAAATCAGTAGCCTGGCTCTACTTTCACCAGATTCAGTGGTAAAATTCCCACTGCAAGAGAAAGGAGCAGGATCAGCAATTCTGAATTCACTCTCATCTGCTTTTCTATATTTTGAGAGGAACATTGGGACTGTGCGCTTTGAAATGAATCACTCTGGCCATTTTAGAATTAAAATCCAAAACAAGTCTCTTAGTATGTAGTGAAGTCGTGGAAACCACAAAACAAAATGTTGTCCATGTCTTAAAAAGGTCAGCACTGAACTGTTCTGTAAATGTTAATTTAGTCTTCTGGAGGTTGCAGAAATGTTTCTTGCTGTCAGGTCTGTGCTGCTCAGCAGGGAACTGATGCAACATTATAGAATAGCGCTTAAAATGAAGGTTTTAGCTTAACTGACAGCCTTATTTCTGATCAAGCGATGAAATCTGTAACAGGGTAACACAGCTGCAAAAGTCAACTGCTTCAGAAGTTGGAAAGGAGAATTTGAATGGAGGAGATGCTTTTAAAATGCAAAGTGTAGTTTACTGGAAAATACCTCTGTGATTTGAGAAGTGGAGGCACTGGAACAATCTCTACTACAACTGGACAAACGAGAAAATAACAGGGCCTGGTGATTCAGGCTTGGATCCCAGAGCTAAGTTAAAAATTAATAGCATATGTATATCCCAGGAAATTCAAGCTGTGTGGACTTATGTGTGGGGATGTAAATAATAACACTAATTGTTTCAAACTGAAGAACTTAAATTCAGATGCATTTTCAGGCTGTTTATTAGTACTCAAAATAATTCTGTTACAAAGCATCGTCATTGTATAGCTTTTCCTATCTCTAAGCAATTATTGGATAACACAAACTCCTGTCTACTTACTATCTTATTTTTATGTTGTCCATCCAACAATTGGATTGTTTGTTCTGCTATTTGAAAGAATAGTCTGAAAGTATAAACTTCTTTCTGTAGTACTTCTTTCTACTGTAGTAGAAACCCTAATATACAGATTCAAGCTTTTACCCTGTGCTTGGGAATCTATCTTTTCCTCTTTGCTTCTATGTGTGTAATAGCTATTATCATAAACTGAAGTTATACAGCAACAAGAGGAAGTATTTTCAGGTGTGATCTCATTTTTTTAAAGGATAGAGTTATTCTAAGTATGTGCTTGTATTTTCCATTGTTTGCAGTAGCCACTAAAAAGTTAGAAAATAAAATGTTTCACCACTTATTCCAGCATTCTTCTGGGCCTGATCCAAAAGCCATGGCAGTCAATGGGAATGCTTAGTTAGACACTGTTTTTTTTCTTGGTGTTTTAATGAATTTATATATCACTGTAACTTTTCCTTTTGTTTCAATAAAAAAACACTGCTTACAGTGATACTACTGAAGAAAGTAAGCTGTAAAATATCAGGTCTTTTCTTTTCTTTTCTTTTCTTTTCTTTTCTTTTCTTTTCTTTTCTTTTCTTTTCTTTTCTTTTCTTTTCTTTTCTTTTCTTTTCTTTTTTCTTTTTTTCTTCTCTTCTCTTCTCTTCTCGGGGGGGCGGGGGAGGGAGAAGGGGGCAAAGAGGATATGCGTGGGTTTAGGGAATTTTTAACAGATATTTTAATCTAGCATATATGGATCACTCCTCAAGCTTCCTCTCCAGGTGCAGAGTCCTTGCAGAGTTATTCCTGCTAAAAAGCAGGATTCTCTGGTCCCAGGGCAGTGCAGAGCCCTGGCTGTGGTGGAGCACACCCCTTCCCGAGCTCTGGCTTTGCCGGTACTCCTGTTGCAGACATATGACAGCGGCAGTAAGGAATTTAGAGGCTCTGTAAACTAATTTCTTCAGCAGCCACACCTTTTAATCAGGGAAGGAAATCTAGAGACTTCCAGATCCATGCAAAAAACAAGGGAGCTGTCACTAATGGATACGCTGCTGCTGAGCAGTGGATTTTGTGGTCAGTTTGGGGACCCTTCAGTTTTCAGGCCCTGGGAGAAGTTCTCTGGGTTTGGCAGGCAGCAGGTTCAGAGAGCCTGTCTCTTTTTAACAGCAAATTCCAACACCTCTTCTTTTGTTCTCCTTTACTGCTGGGGAATTTCCATTGCTTAAGTGTCCCTCCCCTCAGACAACCTGGGAGAAGTGAGTTTCCTTCAGCTGGGCCAACCTCAGCAGCAGCTGCATTGTTCTGCCAGGCCCTAGGCGGCCCGTGTCAGCAGTGCGCGCCCATTGTCCGCTGGCGGCTTCCAGCCGCCGTGAGGGATACGTGACAGGGTCCCTGTCAGCAACAGGCTGAGCCAATATCAGTTGATGCTTTGAGTTATGTGCAGAGCGTGTAAAATAGACCTCGGCTGATAAGTATATCCTAGCTGGATTCCCCAGCTGCTACATACAGTTTTGAGTTAACGGCCCGTCTCTTAATATTTCTCTGTTTATTTATGGTGAGTGAGAAATAAATTGGGCATATTCTGGAGAAACAGTCTTTGAGCTCTTCAGATTCCTCCAACCCACAGGACTGACCATTTGGCCAGCACTAGGTTCTGAAGGATCAGCAGACACAGGAGAAACTCTAAACGTTCATTTTGATTTTGCCCCTCAAAAGGCTGTGCCTGGGATCTGTAGCAAAATGTCTCAACTGAGGATGCTGAGGAGGATTTCTTTTTAAGATTTCCAAGAATCGGAAGCTTTAACTTTCAAAAATTCAGCAAGGCAGGAGATGAGAATGTGGATTTCCCTTAGCTTTATTTACACATGACTTACATAGCTTCTACCTCTCCCAGTAAACATCTTTACTTAGAGCCTCATAGAGAATTTTTTTTTCAGCAGCAGAACTGCCTGCAGAAGTTTCTGGCTATTCTTCCCTACACTACCCAGCCAGTTCTGAAAAACTTTCTGTAAGGTGACTATACATGTACAATCACTGAAAAAATAGTTCATTAAAAAAAAAAAAGGGGGGGGGGGGGAGGAGGTGGGATATATTGGGTTTTTCTTTTAAACAATGAGAAGCAACAACTTGGTTCAGTCATCATGGGGTCAACTTAGCTATGGGGCAGGAACTGCCCAGTGGTCAAGGACAGACAGCATAAACCAGATTTGCTGGTGCAGAATCTGTGGGATAACTGGAGACTTTGGGAAGAGCAGAGAAGTATTTTCTGTGTCAGTAGTACAGAGACAGGTACCTCATCTCATCAGGAACCAGAGTGATCCACTTGTGGATAAATAAGAGCAGGCAACGTTCATGATTCATGCTGTCAAAATGATGGGAAGAGGTGAGAATAGAACCCATTCCTATTCTTTCAGTTAGTTATACACATAGCCTTCAGAAATAATACTAATATGTTAGCACATTGGACACTAGTGCAATGGTATGTTTGCTATTAAGTAAGAAGATGAGTTTGAACTTTCAAGCTTGTTAAAGGAAAAGACAGCAGGGCTTAAAATCTTTTCAGCTTTTACATTTACCACTCATTTTTGGAGGGTATATTGGAATCATATGATCACACTATCTTTATTTATCGGATCCATTCCTGCCTTTGAAGTGCTCTTTTCCATCTGCATTTTATAATGTGCTTGTCTGAAGTCAGTATATCAGAATGGACTTGTTAAGTAGATTTTATATTAAGAATTGATAGTATATTGAAATAATTTTGGATTTAAAGAACTTTAGTTTTATGGCAAATTCATTATAGTAAAATTATGTCTGACTTTTGTTACTGGGAACATGGTCAGAAACACAAGGTTTTCTTTTCAGAAAAACCTGTATTCCCCTAGAAATGCAGTAAATGAGCATGTTCTTTTACATGTCAAAGGCTTCATTAGGGGGGACAAGGGAAAGGCTGGTTAGTGTTTTTTTAAGCTTGTTCTTGCATGTGGCAAAATGTCACTGTTTACCTGACTAGCAATTCAGAGTTACATTGATTACCCAGAATGAAACAAATTTAATTCCACCCCAATGAAAGATGAAAACAAAACAAAAACAAACAAACAAACAAAACATACAACAACCAAAAAAACACTTTGGGGAACTGTCAAGTGACTGAATGAAGTTCTGCTCTTTTTCTTGTCACAGCTTGTGCTGATTGCAAGGGGAATTGATACCCAGTGATTAAGATAAAAATATTCTCTTCTTGTGAATTTTAGAGAAAACACTTTTGGCCATTTTGGTAGTTGTTTTTTTTGGATTATTTAGACAGGCTTAGGAAAGAAAGATATTAAATTGCTGACTCTGCAAGCCTCACAGAAATAGCAAAAGCAATAGCTGGTTTTCATATTTTTTGTTGTCTTCTGATTGTTGCTAGTCTAATACCTGCAGACTGGATAACATGAATTAAAAATATAGAGTTCATGTGATTATGATTCATCCCCTGCCTTCCTACTCCACCGTAAATAAACTACATCATTTGTTATTTCTATATGCTTATTTTTGCAACCACATTTTTTACATTTCTTTTACTTCTCAGAAATAAGAGGTACTCCTTTACATAGCATTTTCAGAGTGAGTAATACATTTGTAGAAGACAGAGTCAATCAAACCAAATGATAACACTTCTTCTGCCAATTAAGTGTATATTTGGTTTAAGAAGGGTTCACCTGAAAAACCTTCAGCTGCAATCAAGCTTCCTGACATGTCGTGGTCTAAGGTCCTGTAAAATTACAGGAGCTTGCTTGTATTGTTTTCAGGTTGTTATTGTTCATAATAAGTTCCTGTTGTTTGAAAGACTGATTTCTCGTATATTGGCAAGAATAATGTCCTGATCTGGGGTGAAGTTAAATTTGTTGTGGCACATGCAGATATCAAAAGCTCCCTCCTGTTCTACTTTAAAAGTTGAGATAATAAGAGAAAAATTTCCATAATCTCTGTGAAGTTTAGAAGATGGGAATGAGAGGAAATCTACTGGATTATTTTTGCTTAATTTTCATTTCTGAATATCCAGAAGAAGTTTACAGGTGAATAGATTTTCTAAGCATGCTATATGCCAGAGGTTATTAAGAGTGATGGTAATAACAAATACACTGACAGGTTGGACTGCAGAAGAAGTGATTGACTGCTGATTTTTGGCTCTTTAGAATATTGGCTGTGCTCCAGGGTGGAAGGTAGGACATGGATCATTGCTATAGATGAGGCATTAAATTTGTTTATCTGGGTTCAACATCTAATCCAAGAAGACATAAGCTGTTTGCTCTTGGATGTTGAAAAGGTATCACTGAGAAAAGTTACAACACACTTGCCATGATTCTTGCATGTTTTCTGTAAACACATGGTAATTGCTTTTTTTTTTTTTTTTTAATTTTTTGGCCACAGGATACTGGGAGAAATGGATCTCTATGGCTGTTATGAATTAGTCCTTGATCTGAAAATAAAAACAGGCTTTTTTGTTTTGTTTTGATGACATCAGACCATGTATCTTTTAATTTTAAATATAATGAAATATTTATTCATGAAAGTGTGAGCTGACTCTGTTATGACATAATTTTTATAGCAAAAATTCAGGTGGTAATTCCAGCTTCTCTCAGCATTGTTTATCTTTTCTCAAGCTTCCACCATCAAGAGATCTGGCAAGCTCCCCGGTACCAAATGAAAAAGAAACCATATTCCTCAATTTTCCTTGTTAGCCGTCTTTTCTTATGGCTGGGAAAGGGTCCAGCACAAAGTTAATACTGCTCTTAAGTATCACTGAAATCCTGCTTTGGGGATTTAGATAATACGTCAGCCTTGTCAAGGCTCTCTATATGGACATACATTAACAAGAAGTACCTATGGGTGTCTGGGGGGGGTGCAATCTCATTTTTTTCCTATACTCAGAGCCTGGAGTTGTCCCTCAGTGCATAGATTTGTGAAAAAGCTCTGGATCTGCTTGCACAAAAGCAAGTTGGTAACATGCTTTTACAATAAAACACTAGAAAACGTAAAATAAATATCCTTAAATATTTAAACCACAGGGAAAGTCTCTGTGCTTTCTCACCTAAACTTTTCTTTAAGGTGGTAAAACCTAAAGTTTCTGAAGCTTGAAATGAATTCCAAGTCGTTTCACAAATGACTGTCTTCTGAGATCCTCAAGGAAATATGTACAATGTGTGGATTAAATGAGCAGTTGTAATGAAGAAACTGATATGTTGCACACATGGCTGTTGCGATTATGGTCATGCTCCTGACTATTAAACTAACCAGACAGAAGTGTCATTGAGCATGAATCCCTTAAAACAGTATATTTTAGGGTGAAGTGGGAGAAGAAAATTTACTAGCACTGGTCGACCATTCAGAAAGACAGCTGAATTCACACATTCATAAACTTGGCTAGTGCTGCCCTCTAGTCTGTGCATGTACATTTGGAAAGGTGAAAAAAATCCCTTTCTGTTCTCAGAGTGGAGACACGAGGATGAAAGTATCTAACACTGTGTGGAGAAACAGCTTGTTTGACATAGTTTTCCAAGTGTGCTGCTGAAAACCAATGAAATGGTGCATAACGCTTTATGGTTCTGTAGTACCTTAAGAAATACAAATGTGAATTATCAAAGCTTTGAATCGAACCTTTTTGCAAGTAGTGATTGTGGGAAAAAAGAAAGTACTTCTGCAATAGTTTGTAGATTTTAATTTTGGGGTGTTTCACCTGGAAAAAAGTTTGAAATAGCTCTCTATACACTATTTGACCTCTCTGTTGTTACAGAACCACATGCAAGCAGGTAACTTCATTAGCTGAGGAGAGAAACTGTAAAAGAAGAGTGAATATAATTGTGAAATAAGTGTGAAATTGTGAAAATAAGTGAAATAAGTGAACCTGCTTTCCCCAAACTTCCAAACATACAGTTTTGCTTGCCTTAAACATTCAATATGTATTTTACATTAAAAACATATATTTAGAGTAAGTGAAAATGCACCAGATAAATATATTATTGTTTCCCTATATCTAATTTTAAGTCATGTTACTTATTTCAGTTAAAGACTTCTTACTAACCTAGACATAAACAAGTATGTACTTCCTATATTAGTTGCACACAAATCATTTTGCTTAGGCTCATCCAAACACCCTTTTTTTTCTTGTTGTTGTTGTTGTTGTTACCCTAAACCAGTTGCAATGACTGTGGAGAATTGTCACAGAATTATCTAGGTTGGAAGAAACCTCACGATCATCGAGTCCAACCTCTGACCTAACACTAACAAGTCCTCCACTAAACCAGATCGCTAAGTTCAACATCTAAACATCTTTTAAAGACCTCCGGGGATGGTGACTCCACCACTTCTCTGTGCAGCCCATTCCAATACCTCACAACACTCCCAGTAAAGAAGTTCTTCCTAATATCCAACCTAAAACACCCCTGGTGCAACTTTAGCCCGTTCCCCCTCATCCTGTCACCAGGCACATGGGACAATAGACCAACCCACACCTCACTACAGCCTCCATTAATGTACTTGATAATTTCTGATACAGCGTCTTGCTGTATCACACTATATCACACTGTATCTTCTAGCACACTTGCTAGAAGGCTTTGTCCTGGATAGTCTAGGAGTGGCAAGGTTCATTTTTATGTCCCTTCTACGTTTTACTAATCTGCTGAAATCAGCAGATCGGCAATAAGAGGTATCAAATGTAAAAACATTTATTTTAATTTGTTATATGAAAATTTGATTGTAAGGAATTAGGTTTAGAGTAAAAGTACACATCATGTAATTATCAAACAGCATCAATGGTAAGTTTTTTTTTCAGTTAGATTTAAGGCAGAAGCATAATTCTAGAGAAATAAAAGGCATTGTTAGAACAGATGGCCCATTTTGATGCTTGTATTTTTCCTGTTACCAAAAAAAAAAAAAATGTTTCTCCTGCTGTGCTTGTAAAAATGTTTGTCAGTCTGTATAGTTTTAGAATGGAGAAAGAAACATGTAGAATACTAACTCTCAGCATCCCCATTCTGAAGCTGCATTTTAGCTAATGGGTACTGTGAAGACCTGTAGTACTTTGCAATTTCAAATGGCTCTTTTGAAATGTCTTTAAAAACACTTTTCAAACTGTGCAGAACTTTGCTTTGGAGCATCCCTGTGTCGCTCTTCACCGTCTACCTGTGGGAGAAAGTAACTGGGGTGTGTAGGTGATTCTGTAGTTCATAGCTCAGAAACAGACCCTGCTTTCCTCTTGGTGCAATGAGCCACTCTGAAGGCTCTATCTGCTCCTTAGTGGGACATTGCTAAAAACATCCAGTATTAAGACCAGGGATATTCCAGAAATACCAGTATTTCCACTTGTTTCAAGAACATACGTTCTTTATGCAAAATTTTCTGTAGCTTAAGTAGTATGAATAGATATACATTGGAAAACATTTTACGCCTGTATATAGAGAGAAGTTTTTGATTATATATTGTCATGGCTGATGTGACTGACAAATATTTCCCAGCATGTGCAATCTGTTCTAGATCTTTTCAGAATTAACTACCAATAATAATAATAATAAAATTAAAAATTGGAATAATAATAAAAAAAATTAAAAAATTGGACTTTCTATTGCTAATCAACAACCTTAGTTCTTGTTGACTGATGTGCACTCCTTACAAAGAATAAATGCTTGATTATTTGTAAATTTGTAAAGGGTGTCATTTTTTTTTCTTTTCTTTCTTCTTATTTATTTTACTATATGTAAAAATTCTGAAATGACTTTTTAAGCAGACTAAAACTGCATTACACCCTAACCCCCAAAAGGTAAGATGTTCTTTTCAGGAGCATCAATTACTCAGATTTCTAGAAGCTTGATGTGTGTAATAGTTCTTGCTTGCTAAAAATCTGGTGAGGCCTTTACCATTTAAAATACTTTATCATACATTTCAGGATTTGCAGTTAAAATATGAAGCGTGTTTAGAACAGACAAACCATTAGTGTATTTGGACAATATCCTTTGGATGTATGTTTCCTTGGTTGTATCTTTATTGCCTTAATTAAAGTATTTAAACTTCCCAAAATGGTTTTTGAGTACAGAGGTAGCAATCTTTTCCACATCAAACACTATCTGAATTGATAGCACACTGGTGGATAACAACAACAACAACAAAAAAGGTAAATATAATTTTGCTTTTTTCTATTTTTAATAGCTAAAATTATCATTAAATCCTTTTTTTTTTTTTTTCCTTGTTTCCTAACCAAAGATATTTAAACAACCTATACTACTGCTTAATTAGGTTCTCTCAAGAATCACCAATTCTTGGATAATCTAAACAAATTCATCAAGGTTAAATATGTTATAAGTAAAATTACCTGTTTTATCCTAAAATATAGATAAATAAAACAAAACAAAATGAAATAAAACAATACAAAATAAAATAAAATAATAATTAAAAACATTAATAATTATTAATATTAAATTATATATTAATAAATTATTATTATTATTATTATTAAAAACAAATCAAAACAAAAACTAGCCATACCCTAGATAGAACGCAAACATCCCATTGCAAGAAAGATTTCTACAATGTTCTCATATGAAAAACTGTATGAAAGACAGATACCCCAAATAAGTATCACTCAACTATGATATTCATAGTTGAGTTTTGCAAAGCACTTGGATTTTAATACTGAATGTTGGCCTCTGCTTTATTGTTGCTGGCAAACAAACGTTTTGAATAATCAAATTGTATTGTTCTGTTTGTGTGAGGAAATGTAAGTTTTTGCAGGGTCCTGAAGTGGACTAAGGTCTTGCTCTCTTGGTTCCATCACTGTTTTAACTTTATAGAATCTCTTAAGAAACTTTTCTTCTGATATAGCACCATCATGCTCAGCCTTACTGACAAGGACATGTAAATGGCAGTCACTACATAGACTATCAGTAAATCTGGCTGGGGGTATTCTTTGCTTGAAACAATGCAGAACAACTAAGGCACTGGATCTTGTAAAAAATGTATGAGATTTTTTCCTTGTTACTTTTAGCTTTAATAAAATAAGGAGAATTCCTTAAAGTGAATGTATATCACAAGCATCACTGTCATTCTGATCATACCTCTCCATTTTATAGTTCTAAATTCAACAGTGTCAAAGGTATTGCTAAAATAAGACTCTTATGTTGTAATAACACTATTGCATGTGACAAGCTTTCATAAGGAATCATTTCAGAAATTAATGACATTTTTTTGGTGTTCTTCTTCAACTCTAAATATGTCTATTAAACTGTGACAATTATTTATTTATTTATTTATTTATTTTACAGCAGTATTGTGAGGAAAGTATATGCTTTATATGCGCATCCTATATTTTACATGCTTTTATATTTTCCTTTAAATTATAGTCACTGTAATACATCCTTCTTATGGTGTTGGTTTGTTTTACTCTACTCTTTGGACAGTAAAGTGATCTATGGTGTTACAATTTTATTTATTTATTTATTTTTAAAGAACTGTATATGAGTAGTTTATTAACTAGGAGTGATATGAGGCTAGAATAAGAGACCTGTTAAAGCCGGCTCCCAAGTCTTCCCCACTTTTCAAATCTTCTGGTCTCTTATCAACACATTCTGAAGTGAAATTATTTTAATTTTTTATTACTGTTATAAATGTTGTTTTGTTACTTAATTATGTATTTTGTTTGTTGATTTAAAGTTGAAAAATGAATCTAAATGTATTAAGGAGAATACACAGTTAAGTATGTAAGCTTGTTATGTCATTAACAGTTTCCCTTGGCCATATGGGTAAAACAAATTCCAATCAGGCATATTTTCAACATTCTTATGGGGCTATTGGTAGTGTGCAACATGTATGCAATACATGTTAAATAAACTCATATGAAATGGTATAATTTTAAGAAGATATAATTTTTATGTTAACCACTACTTTAAAAGCACTTCAATTTCACTAAGCAGAGTTAAATTGGAAAGCAAGAAGCTGGTTCAAAGAAATAACAAAGGAAAAGTGAGTGAAACCTCAGGTAAAGAACAAACTTCAAAAAACTCACTGCCTAGTCCGAATTCTTTATTTTTTGTCCAAAAAATTTTACAAAGTAATTTCAGTCTGGACACTAGGATGATGATATGGAAAACTGGAAGTCAGATATAGATTTAAATTACTGAGTAGTAAGAAAAACTACAATTATTTAGGAAAGATAGCCTCTGAAATGATTGATCAACATTTTGTTATGTTAAATATGTGTGTTTGGTAATAGCATTTAAATGTCTTACAGTGGCTTTTTCATAGTTAAACTGCAAAGTGTTTTGCAAAGGAGATGACTTTCATTCTACCTCTGTAAGATGGGAGAAGGATGGAACAGGAAAACAATTTTCATAAAACAGCTTTTCTTTTTTTAGAAAATTGATATTCACATTTCCTGTTTTGTGACTATCCCAAACGTGAAAGGTTGATTGGAATAATATTTGCTATATAGTTTATTCACAAATTAATTCCTACCTGTCCCTTGAGTAGTTTCTTCTGGATTTTACTCTCTTCATTCTTTGTAAAATATAGAACACTTTTAAAGTCTGTTTTAAGATGTAGGAGATTTTGCATACATTGCAAATATGACTATGTAATAAATACAATTGCATATGTATGCTCCCTGTGGCTATAGACGTACATATACACAGAATAAAAGCTACAGTCAAAAGAATCCAGACTGCTTATTTTTATACTTACTGATATCCCAGGGAAAAAGGTAAAAAGCAGTTTATAAAACCTGGACAAAAGAAGGATGTAACTTTTTTTTGTACTCCCCTGGGTTGAATCTCAGCTGAAATAACTGACAGTTTTTGGACTTACCGAAGGAAATGATGAGTGAAGATAAATATCCAGATGTTTGCTGACCAGATGTATAAGATTACATTTTGGAAGGCATGAATACTCTACCTGTGTCTTCTGAGAAAGAGGTTGTAAACAGTAAACATTCTAAATTGTCTCTACAATCTGTGAAAAAAGGGATTAAAACTAAAACTTTTTTGTTCTGCTTTCAATGTAATTTCTTAAGAACAGATGCAGGTTGCACATGCAAATTTACATAGCAGACAAGTGGAATTTTTTCAAGAGTCATTATGTCTTCATGGCTAACTTAACACCCTTTGTGCATTGTTTTTAATTTAGGGGAGATGCAGCTTATGGAACTGTCTTAATTTTCCAGCAGTAGGAAATAGGTGTGTCCAGTCTTTGAAAGTTTCCTATTTTCTGTTCCCATGTTTCAAGCTGCCTATTTACGACTACAAAAATTTAAACCTTGACTTTTTCCCCTCTTTCCCCCACCTACGCTAAGTCTCTCCCTTTCCCACCTAACATACAGATCTGCTTCTTTTCAAATAAATTGTTGGAAGCGGCTGCCTGCTCATACAGCAGCACAGCTCATCTCAGCTTGTGCTTGCTCTCAAACTTGGGAAGAGGAAAGAAAAGTCTTGTTAAAGTCAAGTAAATAACTTAGCTGCTAGGCAGTAGGAAAAATATTGGATTTGATTGTGTATTATTCCCATATGGGTGAGATATATTTAAAATTGAAAAGGAAACCAGCTCCCTTAAAACTTAAAGGGACAGATTTTCAAAAATTGGCAGCCAATTTTCGCCTGTAATTGTACTTAATGTGAAAGGGATTTTCCTCTGCTGATGAGGGATAAGAGGGTCTTGCCACCGGACCAGCAGTAAAGCAGTGGAGGCCCCTTCCTCCAGAACGTTAGTGTTGTTACTGGCCATGTCTCTCCTTCTTAGGGCTAAAGACCTCCTATGGCCTGCAGGACTCTGGGGAAGTGGGTGAGGGCTGGAGCCTGTGTAGCAAGATGTGGTGCATGTGAATGAACTCATATCAGCTCCCTCCTCCTTTAGGAGTGCCAAAACAACCATGTAGAGAGTATAAAATCACCATGATTCTTCTCCAGGACAGGCAGTGTTGCAGCATGGTTCAACACTGCAAATTCCCTTAATTGGTATAGCTTGTAATTTTAAATGGAAACAGCCTTAAAGTTTTGTTTGATTATTCTGTTTATGTAGATTTGTTTGTGTTCTCATCCTGTCGGTGTGTAAACATTAGAAAACATAAAAACCATATAATTACAGAAGTCCAATATCTCTTTAGATAGAAACAAAAGACTTACAAAAATCCCTATCTCAAAGGCTGTCAAACTCCTTCTTTGCCAACTTGCTGATTTCTTCCCAGTTGTGTATATGAACAAAAAGGCTCTAGAGGATGACCTGAAGGTTGGCCTTTGGAAGCAAGTAGAAATAGACTGTTTCAATTTCAGTGTAATCCTCCTGATGCTGCTTTGAAATGTTGTGTACTCAGGTCAAGATGCTAAAAGACAGAACAATCTGTATGTATCACCAGACACAAAGCTCGGTGTCACAAGTCTTTACCTATAGAGAAGAAAGAAGCATGGTTGAGAAGAAAATGCAAGATAGTTACCACAAGGAAAAATTAATTGTAGAATTGGTATTATCCTGCTCCTATGAAGGTCTGGGGATCCTGGTCCTGGGAGCTCAACCCTGCTCCTGGGGCAGCTTCTTTTCTCCAGCAAGACAGAATAAAGTGCCAGGGAATAACCTCTTCAGCTACAGGTTGAGTAATGCACTTGGAAGTTGTCCCCACCTGGTGCTGTGGTCATGGCAGCATAGCATCTCCTGGGTGGGCAGGAGGCTGGACCCTTGTCACTTGCAGCTGTGGTTTCTTCATGCTGGTGGGGAGATGGGACAATAGAGAGAAAAAATACCTATTTCAGATTTGCTTATTAAACTATTTCTCAAACACATCTCAAGCCACGTGGTGGCTTATCGATCCATGTCTGTTGCCAGATGTTGCTATGTTACTGTGTCTCAACAACTTTATTGGCAGTACAGGCTTTGAAATAATTCTGAAATTATTTTTCCTTTGGCTTTGATTTCTGTGCCTGTAGGACACATTTACTTTTTTTTTTTCTTCTTCTTTTTTTTTTTTTTTCCTGTGTCTAACAGGACTGAAGTAATTTTTGTCATAGTGAACAGGCTCACAGGTGAAGCACTAATGGAAATTTCACATATCACAAGAATAACTAAAGGGAGAAGTCAAATGGGCAGGCAAATATTCAGATAGGAAAATGTTATTGATCTGAGTGTGCAAGTGGGATATGGAAACACCACTGGGTGTGGGGGAGAACGAGAAGAGCATGAGGAGAACGAGATGGAGCAGAGGAATGTGACAGAAGACAGTAGGTGTTGGGGTGGTGCAGAGTCAGGACAAAATGAGGAGGACTGGTCTGAGGTTAATGTGAAATGAGAAAATTTATGATGGATTCATTAATGGCTACTGCATGGTATAGTGGAGAGATAAAGCCCTGTCCCATAAAGCCTGCAGAAATTTTGCTGTTAATTACAAAGTGAGAGTTTGCACCAGAAGTGAACGAAAATCCTCTTTTCATATCAGGCAAAAAGAAATACTGTTTTGTTTTTGTTTTTGTTTTTTGCATACTGCTAAAATGAAATTTTGCAATATGGTTTGGGCAGTCCTCTCGTGTGCTGAAAGCACTCTAGCCACTTGCTAACTTATGCTTCAAAATCTTATGACTGTCAAAAGAATCTAAGGGTTTTTCAATACATAGAACATAGAATAGTAGCTTTTATCAGAAGAGTTGGGTAAAATTGTCCTCTACTCTCTGTTATGAGGGAGAAGACAATGGCAAGTGGTGGAGGAACACATTTTTATGTAAGATTGTCACAAGAACACCTCTTTAGAAATATTTAAATTTTTTTCATTTGCTTACATTCAACAAATAGATGTATAAATATTTGTTAGTTACATCTTGATTTATATCTATTAGTCAAGTGATGGAAGCATCCCTTGAGAGGTGCGCTACTGAGTGTTAATATAATTGCTAAAAAGTTTCACGCATTTTTTAGGTGGGAATAATATCCAGTATGTAACGCATTTTCTGTGAGGTGATAGCACAACATTTTACACATTAATCAAAATAATTCACAGAGCTTACTTCATCTTCCACTCTAGAAGGATATAGTTACTACACAAATAACTTTAGGACAGGAAGTAAGAATAATACTGTAATTAACTGAAATTGCAGGGGAACTTAGGTAGTCAGAATGTAATTATGCAAGGCACAACTCAGTCAGGAAACAGGATTAACTTTCCTGTTCTTTTGAAAAATGCCAGATGATTGCTAATATTTATAAAAGGTTTTTACACATCAACTGAATGATGATGCCTGTGACAGAGAAGCTGCCTTTAAAATTATGCTAAACAGTTGGTTCCTCTCTGACTCAGTGATAAAGATGCTTCCTCCAGAAGCAGCTGTTAAATTTCCTTCTTGAAAGCTATATTTCCTTAAAGGTGACACATGCAAACATTGACTCAATCTTTATTAGTTTGTCAGGATTAATTTGATCACAGTTTATCCAAAGTAAAGTTAAATTGAAAATGACTTAATTAAAATAGTTTGTTTTAGAGGGGGAAAAAAAGTGCATATTCTATGTTATGTCAGACACAGGAAAGCTCAGCATGACAGATATTGCCTCAACAGTGAAACGGACACTTTCTCTAACTTCCAAAGTATTACAAGACCACTGCTAACTTTAGCAGATATTGTTTCTATAACCTATATCATTGCTGAAAATGTTTACTATGTGGCTCAGAAGTAACGTATTAAAGTCAGAACTAAACTGTGCCAGAAGAAAGAGAAAATAGGAGTAGCTACTAAGTATTGTTGATTTAAATCCATAGGCAGGGAATGATATTTAGTTCTGGGAGAAATTTGCCATATCTGTGATTTGCTCTAAAAAAAAATAAATTTGGATTACTAATTAAAAACAAAGTATGGCAGTCCACAAGTCTGACACAAGTGAATGCTGTATTGACAACTGCTTTGAATGCTAAATATCAACAAGGTAAAAATAAGCCTCAGTATAGACCTAATGTACACTTCTGATTCCCATACACTATACACAGTAACTTCATTGCAAATCTGCCTGGTGTTATTTTTAGGCAAGTCATGAGTTTAACCTTAGATTATTTTATTTATTTATTATCTACTTTTGAACTTGTGTTTGCAATGCTTTTAAGTATTTTAAAATTAAGTTTCTGACTACTATTTTTTAAGTCAAAATTAACTTTTTCTTTTTTTCTTTTAAATTTCATGGCTATTATCCATAATGGTGAATAAGTCTATAAGTTCTTTGTTACCTGCTAGTTTGATTAACTACATTTATAATATGATGGCTATTAAAGGTCACTTTATAAAAAAGCACATAATGGGCTACTGATTACAGTTTAGTGTATGATATTATATATATATATATATATATAAAAAGTATTTTGATCTGATACTTCAGGAATATTATTCTTAATACAAATTAAAATTGTTAATTTTGCATCTAATTTTCCTGCATTGGCTGAGTCTACAGGGTAAAATTACAAAAATCATATCCCCACTTTTGAGAGATTTTGAGAGATTTGTTCTGCTTTTGATATGTGTGTTTATATGGAAATAAGATTTCTGTAAGCAATGCTGTTTATATTAGATGTCTAACTGACATATTTTTATCTTTTTGATCAAATAGCATCCTGCACGTAAGAGCTGAAATGTGACAGTTCCATGCATTGCTTTAAGGAAAGCTAGCAGAAAGCTAACATCTGCCTTTTTGACTTCCCATAGCAGGGAGCGGATCAGTGAAGAGATAGAAAACTTTAATCCTTTGTACTCACTAAAGTATGTCTGACATCATGAACACAATTCTGTGGTATTTCTTATGGAAGACTTGCCAAGACTGTAAAGAAAATGTTTTTGCAGGGAGTCTTACTTTGTCTTGACATTTACGTGAGGACACAATTCTCCGTGAACCTTTCAGTCTTCCTCTGTCAGAGAATAATGAAAGGAACCTATTCATTGCAGTCTCTTGGTGTTTTTGTGGAAAAATAATAGTACAGTTGCACAGACCCACTCCTCTTCTGAAATATGAGTAAGACCTCGAACTAGAGCAATCTGTGCCCACTGCATATTTCTACCAGGATGCTGGACTGTTGCCATTGTTAATAATATTGAACCTAAAACCAGCAAATACAAATGAAAGAAACAGATAAAAATACTTATAAAAACCAATGCCAATAGTATAAATATACCAAAGATCATATTAGAAAAAAATATGTAGGATTTCTATTTATTATTACATTACGTTTTAAAATATTTACACTCAGAAATGGCCTTCTCTCATTTTGTAATTGTGGAATATTCCTTTGGGAGCAATGGCAGGATGTTTTCTGTTAACCTCATTTTTATTATTATTTTTTTTTTTTGACTAGAAAAGGAAGGCCATTTCTAGCCATTTTTTTTTTCCCTCTTGTAACTAGGTAATAAACTTGTATCTAAAAAAACACTTGCTAGAAAGTGCTGTTATCTGTTTAAAATTTACGGAAACACTGTATTTTAATGGTACAATAACTAATGCTCAATTATAGAGGAATTCCTCCGGAAGAACAAGTCATGACAGCAAGTGCCAAATAAATCTGCTGGTGTGACACGGATAGTAAAATTTCATAACAATAGTAATCTGAGGATTATATTTTCAAAGCAGATCATGTTGATAGTACTACAGCTGACCTGGCTACGTTTGATTTGGTGTGCATGTGAGGTATAACGCTACCAAACTACTCAGGATTGAACAGGGTGACTCTTGTTCATAAGGTGAAAAGTCATGAAGTTATAACCCAGATGAAATACATTTTCAATAAAGTAAATTGGACCAAGGTCACAAGAGTTCTCAGAAGCATGAGCCTTTCCAGAGTTTGGTTAAATTGTCACAACTTGAATGTCTCATAACAGGGGCACAACTGTCAAAATAAAAGAAAATACTTTTGTAAGGTCCTATAAAAATGCAAAATAATCAAAAAAAAAAAAAAGGAAGAGAGATAAAAAAGAAGAGAACCTTTTTCAAAACTAGAGTATTACCATATAGAATTAATATAAAAACTGAAACACCACAAGGAGTTTCCATGTAGGCATAAATTCTGTATAGAAGGGGAGTTGCAATTTCACACTGAACAAGATTTTTACCATGACTAGTGCTGGAGTTGACAAGGAAAGAGTAACATTTTTAGATTAAAAAATAAGCTCAGCTTCCATGTCCTTGTGGCATTCTGTTCAGTAACAATACTTTTTTTTTTTTTCCCCCCCAAATGATTCTTCAATCTTTTTTTTAAAAAAATGAATGTGTTCTCAGGTAAAATGCCAATGTTT
This sequence comes from Aythya fuligula, assembly GCF_009819795.1. Classification (NCBI taxonomy): domain Eukaryota; kingdom Metazoa; phylum Chordata; class Aves; order Anseriformes; family Anatidae; genus Aythya; species Aythya fuligula. The sequence continues at coordinate 30,738,219 of NC_045560.1, read as the reverse complement.
ATGCACTTATTTTTTGCCAATTCATTAAACAGAATAAGATATTATTCATAAGATGAAATATTTTTATTTTTACAGACATAATAAATTGTTATTATGTATTCTTTTATATAATTTTAAAATAACTTCTGTTGTTGAAAGTACAAAATCAAAACTAGCAACAATGTTTAATTCTCATGTTTTATTACCTGTTAGTATACTTGCTCTTATGATTTGAAAAAAATATATATTTTAAAACACTGTTGTGATTTAAGTCAATTTTTTTCAGATCACAAACATCCTGGTCAAAATATACAGCTGTCTTCTTTGAGTTGTATATTCTTCATTTACTCTGGAAATATATTAAAGAACTTAAATTTTCTTACAATTTGAGGCTTCCAATTAAATGAGACAGTCCTGTCAATTCAAAACATTTTAAAAGAAAGTTTAATTGTTTTTAGAACTAGAAGATTTACTTTTGGTTTATTTTTCATATTTATTTTTATTTATATATTTATTTGCAAAGAGGGTTTGCATTGTTTTTATTTAATGAGTGAATCAGAAATGTTAATGATCTAGTTGAAGCAACATGCTAAGATTTTGATATAATCATGATTTCAGCCATATAAATGTGCAGCATGCACAAAATAAGATTATTTTTCATTTTCAAGAAGCAGAAGAAATGAAGGAATAAGGACTTAGCACTTATTATTGAATATAAGTGACAATAAGAATCTTAAATAACAATAATACCTCAGAATTCACATATCATTTGCTTGCTGGAAGCATTAATTTTACTGTGCAGCACAGGGAGTAATTACTAAAGTAAATGGTTATTTTGCAGTGCCTTGAAAATTTTGATGAGATTGATTCTTTAAAAAATATGTAGAATATTTTTTTAATATAAAATTTAGATAAAGTTTAATCACATGTTCATTCTAAATACATAATCACTCTACAACAACACAGCAGCAAGTACCTAAACCTAGTTCTTAAAATTGTAGGTATCAAAATTAGTTTTCAATTATTTCATTATCTCATTTCAATTTCAAATGGATGTAAGTCTATCGAAACACCATCATTTAGAGAGGCAATCTCACAGAGCAGATATTTAAATATTTCTTCATTGGAAAGGATTGAAAATAGTGTCTACTGAAGAGTCTGTGGCATTAGTGGAGTAGGCTCCCTGACAGCATTAGGGATAAAGTGAAAAAAAAAAAAAATCCATCATTCAGAGTTCTCATCACTTTAGAAGATTAGGTGACCTAAGGAAAAGGTACAAACGTATCTGCAGTTGTCGTGGAGGAAGAAATAGGTATGGTAATGTATGAGTTGTGTATCTTAAGAAAAAGGTTCTACAATTTGACTTACTACTTTGGGCAGGAGACTGTGAACTGTTGCAAGGTAAGGACTGAGAATAGTTGCTGCTGTTGCTTGATAAATTAGGGGGTCATTTATGTTGAAGCCTCCCATGGAAAAGGTCAGCGGAAATATTACTAGGGACGTGTTGAGGCTCTAGCACTTCCCTGATGGCTTAGAAGGGAGGGCCTTTCCCTTACTGCACTGTGACTTGTAATGTACTTTACATCCAGCCGTAATGGAGGAAGTATGGAAAAGTCATCTTTGCAGGAAAAAAAAAGTTTCTGAACCTGTGCACGTTTAATGGATGGCTATTTTTATATGTTTATAACATTACAAATATATGGAGTATTTTCTATTTTAGAATATTTACTTGAGACAAAAGAAACTACGAGGGGTGAGGCTGCTCAGGTAACAAAAGATATTGCTTCTTCTAAATGCATCTTTTAAATTGAGTCATACAACCACTGGATGGCAAACAACTTCTGATAGTCAATGTCCTGTTTGTATTGAAAACTTCAGAACGGCTTTGTGATTTTCAGTGTAGGTATAAACTTTTTCACCTGCTACTAAATTGTAACTATTAAGTTGTACATATAAAAATAAGTGTGGCTGAGGATCTTATTAGACAATATTCTTACAATTTGTATGCCATGTTCAATATATGTTTAATTGTATTTAATTATAAAATATAGAATATTTTTTAAAATTATGTTGATGATCCCCTCATCATGGAGACATTGGGTTGTCACTAGTTCTAGAACCAGCATCAGAAATTTCCATTTGCCAGCCCAAAGAGAATTATTAGCCACATTTTCAGGTCATACCTTAAACAGTCACGGACTTCTGAACCACTAGATTGCATACTTTTTAGCATGATAACCTGTGAGGGAGGCAGATCAGTTCATTGACCCAAAGAATAATCAATATAATTTTCCAACTTGTTGTGTGATCCTGAATCAATATGAGAATAAAACATAAAAGGAAAATGTATAGACTTGAGCATCATTTTCTGATATGTTTTTAAAAAGTTTGAATTTAAGGGGTGACAGTGTATTATTTTTCATGTCTGAATGGAAAAACATGAGGAATACTTTTTCCTCTGAGAGGACGAAGAACATTATCTCTTCCAGAATATCTGTGTTCTGTAGTAATTGCTCTTGTGAAATTAATTATCCGCTACTCAAGGGAACATACTTAATCGAGCTGGTTTATTTCTGATAGCCATGGAAACACAGAACTTATTGCCAACTCTAAGACCCTAACAAAAGAGAATCACTTTTTATTATTTTTTTCTGCCTTGGTTTGCAGTACCCCAAATAACTAGTTTCAAGATAGATTAGGTAATTCTACCCAGTCTGTAGTAACCAGCCACTTCAGAAAGGCTTCATGCTTGGTGGGTTTTATCTCATTTTCCTTTGAGTAGGAGTTAGTCAATCCATGCTATAATTGCTAATAATCTTTTTGTAAAGGTAAGCATGTTTCAAAAGGTATTCATTTTATGAATACCTTTTTCTATGTGTGAAATGCCTTAAAAGAGACAAAAATATCATTTTGTACAATATGAGTGTTATTTTACTACTGCCAGGTTCTGATTCAACAGCAACATATGTATATACTTTTGAATGAAAGATTTTTCCAGTTACTTAGTGTTCAAGATGGATTTATTATGAAACATTCAAGTGCCATTAATGTTTCTTGTTCTGTTTGAGCAAAATAATAGCTTTTGTGTAAACAATGTTCATTTAATTCATTTCATCACTCTTAAAATTGTGATGCTAATGGTTTATTTCATTGATCTACTCTCTCACTGGAAAAAAAAAAAAGCAAAAAAAAAAAAGACAAAAATTCTAATTTAAGACAGGTTAACCTCCACTCCTATATAAAGTAAATGGACATGGCAGTGACAAAACTGTCAGTCCTTCTACCTGTCTTATTAGACTTTAGAAGCAGTAGTCTTTAGTTTAATAAAGGCCCTGTCTTCCAGCTGGATTTGTGAAGGGAAATGCTCCCACACAGAGCTCATTGTAACTAATGCTACTTTTATGTGTGAATGCTATAACTATGCTTATGGCATTTGATACAGTGAATGAAATCTAATAGTTAAACTAGCCATCAGTATTTTATAAAAGTGAACAATTTAGCATACAATATCTCAATACCCTTCATATTATAAGCTTCTATTTATCATTTAAGTAATTTTCATTGTCTATCGCTTATGTTTTTTTTTAATGCTGTTGCTTTCCATATTCACTTTAAACCTTGATTTAAATTCCTTATGCCTTTTTGCAGTACATTACCAATAAATGCTTCTTGCACATTGTTCATTTTATAGCAGAGAATATTACTTTTTTATTGGTAATTGCACAGCAGATTACTATGTGGTGAAAAAAAATAAATCCATTCTTTTCCTAAGGCACAAAACCAAGTTCCTGTCTGTTTTGCGGATGTTAAAAATCCCATGACACTCAAAGAAGAAGAGTGGGAGTATTAACTCTCAGAAACCCTTGGCTGAGTATCCATGAAAAGAGTCTTTCTCCTCCCAGCACAGGGGACTAAGCTTGTTAGGAATGCTTACTGTGAAAGAAACACTTTATGTAATCTTAATAAATAAAACAAATTTAAGAGCATTTTCTTAAACGGGAGGGAAGGAATGGGACCTAGTTCAACTTTTTATGTTATTAAGAAATATACAGAGTAGGACAGATTATCTGATGATTTGTCCAAGCTTCTAAGCATGAACTGCTTTGGGGAAAATGACTGTAAAAATAATTTTCCCTACCTACTTTTAATATTTAATAACTGTGGGGGGAAAAAGTCATTTTTCTCTCTCTTCCAACAGATATATAGAATAAATAGACAAACCACCTGCACTGTAAAGGTCATAAGGGCCTTGAAAGTAACTTAACATGATGTAGAAGAATTATTTGAAATGACGAGAGATTGTCAGTCAGGGTGACCGCCCTAAGTAGTAGAGTAATATTAGTGACTGCCACATAAAAATAAAGGGTCTTCCACAATAATTTAGTATATTCAAAGTCTCTAGAGGGTCTCTTACATATTACAGACTTCACAGATTTCCAAACTTTTGCAAACATATAAGGTTATAAACCCTCTGGCTACAAAAAAAAAACAAGCCTTTAGAAACTCAGAGATTCTTTGAGTTGTGGGCTATCTCAGCCAACACCAGGCTGGCAGATAGCAGCATATAGGGCTACTGTGCCTAGCGGAACTGCTGGCTGCCCGTGCTAGAACCCAGGGCTTTGTGTTAAGACAAACAGGGAGAGCGGGTGCCAAGAGAGACAGCCCCGCAGAGCTGTGGATAGATGTTATTATTTTTAAGAAGAAGCTGTCTGGTGATATAACAGGGCTGACCTTGTTAGTGGAGGCTTCATAAATCTTTCTCAAGTGAAAGTTCTGGCCGCGCAGGTTGGAGGGCAGACAAAAGAATCAAAAGAGCCAGGATGTGAAGTCTCTGTACTGTACATGTGAGGGCTGCCTATGGGACTCTGCAATAATACAACAATAGCCAAGATTGCAAGGCACAGCTTCAGTTCACTGCCTGCTTTCAACTGCTTCTAATAACAGTTTTAATTTTAGATTCCTTATGGCCTTCTCCATAAATTCTTAAAGCCATAGAAATTTGCTAAAAATAAATACATTAATTAATTAAATGCTATTGAAAACACTTTTGAAAAAACTCTCTTAGTAGTATAGTAACTGTTCAAGATGATGATTAGAATAGAAAACAAAAAGATAGAGTGGCTAGAATATAAATGTTTGTTTTGTTTTGACTTTCCACATATTTGCTGCGCTGTGATGAAAAGAGCTTTATATAATATAATATTGGTCAAGCTACAGGAGACCATTTTCTGTTGTTATCATCTGGTAATTGTTTGAGTTGGATACTTTGCCGTACAGAACCTTCCCAAAGCTGGCTGAAGAAGCTTGCTGAAGAAGCTGACTCCTTACAGATGGGATGCTGCCAGTCTCGCGGTCCAGAATGAAACTGAAAAACCTTCTTTGTGGTTAATGTTTGCACCTGTTCAAACATGACATATATGTATGTGGGATATACATAGCCTGTCTTACTCCATCAGAGCTGAAGCCATGAGCATTGCTGTTTGCCAGATGTGTACTGTTGACACTACATATAGGATAGGCACTTTTCAAGTCCAAAAATCACAAGACTTATCTAGTTGAGCTAACTGGGTTTACAGTGTAATTTAGTTTTTCTTTGTGTTGTAGCAGTATCAGAGATCACGTAATCCCTAACTTGGGGTTGTACCTGAAACTTTTCTCTTATAGCTCTGTGCAGTTGTGTATAAACAGGTGGAAATTACATTTGTTACACTGGAATCCATATTTATTGTGTAAGAAGGAATTGAAGGACTAGGAAATGAAAGTATAATGTTTAGATAAGTATTCAGGACCAGCTTTAAGGCCATCTGAATTGAGTAGGGAGACTTTTTTTTTTTTTCCCTTGGAGCTGGGACAGGAGCAGGATGTATGTTGGTAGAGTTTATGTGCTGTAGTATTTCTAGGGCAAGTTTTCCTTTCTTTATTTGCTATTCTAACATTTCAGCATACCATCATTTCCCCAAGTGGAAAATTTACACGAGGTGAAACATAATGAAAACAAATGAGCAAGGCTTGATTGGCTTTGCAATTTACATGAAATGTTGGCAAGAGCTGTGATTAAGAGTTTAAATTCACACAGGCTTAATCAAAAAGAAATTAAAATCCTGTAAAAATTTTGCTCAAGATTCCCTTACAGAAACCAGAATTGTCAGCAAGAGCTAATTCTGTGTGTTTCTATCAAGACTGGGAGAAAGAAATAGAGCATAATGAGCAGTCAAAATGTAATTAATACATGTACATCAGTATACAACCAGAAAATGTGATAAACTATACTCGGTGTATAGCTGTGAGCTTGGGACAATGTTATCCAGTGGAAGACACAGGCTGATCTGGTTGGCAGGAAAAGATATCATCTTGTGGGTGCTGCTTTATCATTCATGTTAGAAATGAATGAGCACAAAACTAACAGTAGATAACGGGCAGTCTTAATGTCCCTCCAAGTAAATCTGTCCTGACATCTCCTCATATTATACCCCATGTTTTTTTTTTTTTTGTTCAATAGTTCAGGAAATTCTTACTGGACGTGTTGGAAATTTTTAGGCAATATGTTATAATTAAACAAAATCAGAGTAGGTTATTCTCTGTATGACCAAATTATCATTCACATTATCCATCATCAGGTACACAAGTCCTGCATTGCAGTACAATTTAATGACATGCCAGGGAAGAAATTGAAAGGAAATCTAACAGGTTTTAAATGGAAGAAAAGAAATAGAATAGGAAGAATTTGAAAAGAGCTAATGCTTATTTGACAGAAAGATTATAAGTATTAAAGATTTAGCCAGTATCATTCTTTTACACAATCATTTGAAGCTTAAGAGATGGGAGAAATGTGGTTTTTAAAATGAAAGATAGCATATCAGGAAAAGGACTTCATTATTTCAGAAGTGAAGATTGAATTATTTATGCTAACTGTTAGTATTTTATTACTGTGGCCTGCACCACATATTTTATAGCAAATTTCATAAAGGTGTAGATAGGAAAAGAATTTGGCCCAATAATTCTCACTGTAGATGTAGTAGACACAGTGTAGACACAGTGTAGACACTCCTATTCTTTCCAGTCTTCACCAAAAGGAAAAAAAAAATCAATTGTTTCCAGTGTATGGATTTATATAGGTCAGTAAGAATCAAAATGTGCAAGGTCTGTATTCTTGTTAACTAAAGTTCACCATAACTTTTGAACCTGAGTGGAGATTTATTTTTTTTTAAGTGGAAAATAAAATCTAATAATTTCACTAGGAACATGTTCTGGGACAACTAATCATTTCCTTTCTGTGGGTGTGAGCCTTTAATGTGTTTGAAGCTATTTTGTATTTTGGCAAGTATTTCACAACTGTTATAAAATTTGAAATTTGCCAAACATATGATCCTGATGCACTCTGGGCAGACAACAGTTTATAACAAGTACGAGAAAATCACGGTGCTACAATTTGTTATGTGTATTGCTGCCATACTAGGAGATCCTTGTTTTAGCCAGCTACAGATCTTTTATATTATGGGGAGTGCAATCAATAAATTGTGTGCTAGTAACAACTGTATGTATCACATCATATTTCTGTATTTAGGGGCCCAGATCAGGGTAGAGGGTCCCCACATTTTATTATACTAAGCTGTACCTGTTCAGGTCTCAAAGACAGGTTAAGAAGAGTTGTTTTCCAGTTCATAGTAATTGCAACAACAACAACAAAAAATCACTTCCTTTTGCCAAAGGGAAACAAAGCAAGGCATTGAACAGAAAACTCCATTTACTAAACATTCCATCTTGCTCAGTGTCTGCGGCCTTACTAAGGAATTGCAAATAGTGCAGAATAAACAAACTACATTCTTTGTAAGAAATCTTCATGGGTAACTACTCAGATGATAGTTTGCAATAGTCCTTTAAAAGTAGCCAAAGATGCTTTTGACATAACGTCTTATACGCTTTAAGACGGAGCCTCAACTATCCAGATTTATTTAGCGGGAAAACATATTTACATTAAGTTCTGCTTTTTTTATATATATTTTTATTAACAAGAGATTCAGTGGACACCCCACTCCAGTTTTTATTGTGGGCTGTAGATATTGGAAATGAATGTGTATACTTTATATTTGGTTCTGTAAAATACATTGATACTGTAAATCCTGCAAAAATATTAGCATGGCCCACAGACAGCTTTCAAAACCACATTCATTCAGTAAATGTTCAGAGTACACCAGGTATGTCAAGTTGCACTTTGGCAACAAGTTTCTTGGAGATGCCCAATACTTTGTGATTTAAGTGATGAGATTGGAAGGAGGAACCATGACAAATGCAAAATAAAATGGCTTGTGATATATTTTTTTATCTGTTAGGTAGTCTGTATAAACTGTTGAATGAAGAAAGAGACCATCTTTACTTAATCAGAAATTGCTGGAGATTTAAATACTGTTGCACACAAGTAATTTTTTATGAAAACTGATTTGAGGGAGCCTGCATTTAATATAAAAAGCAGACTTATTTTCTGGTATCAGAGTGAGAACAGCACTATGATCTGTGATGACAACACGTGACATGTCCAGTGTCCTAGGATCCAGTAGTTGTTTTGCTTGGCCAGCGTCACACAGCAAATTCCACAGGATTTTGTCCCCCATTGACTGTGCTGGTGACAAGATCTGAAGTCAGTCAGCAGACAGAAAATCAACAGCTATTCAGCATATTGCTTGCATGTGCTTGACTCCACTGTTTTCTGTAAGGTTTATTAGCTGCTTTCATTATTTTTTGCAGTAAGCATTGCACTTTCTGATCCAGAACAAGTTTAGAAAGCTATAAAAGCTGATTTTGTGCTGCTTTTTTACAGTTTTCACTGTGTTTAAAAGTAGAAGCACATGACAGTTTATTGAGTTGCATTGATTTTAATGAGTTTTCAACAGCTCATCTCGCATTTATTTATTTATTTATTTATTACAAAAAGGTTGCAATTGCAATGTGAAATTTCCTCCCTAAAGCATCTCAGTTCAGATTACATCATAAAATGAGAGATTTTGTATTTCTTCTTTACTGACAAAAGTTGGCATACTCTGTTTTCCAGCATTTGAAAAAAGTGCTCTAACAAATACCCTTGTTTCTTGAAAAGAATTTCCAGTTACATGTACTAGAGCTTCTACATGCATACTTGTGAAAAGGATACAGAGAAATAGAGTTGAATGTTCACTCATAAGTAAAGCCTATTTCTATATGAGTTGTACAGTGGTACATATGCTAATGCATTTGTATGGTCCTCACAACATTGCCTCACAAGTGGCAATCCCCTTCCAAGATCCCCTTCCAAGAGTATATATTTTTTTCAAAGTACCTTTTTAAAACATGAGTAGAAGTATATATATATATATATGCATATATTTATAACTATATATGTGTATGTTTAAAATTTATATATTTAAAGATATCTTTCTTTTTTTATTATTATTTTTAAGGGAATTTCTTTATCTATTCTGTCCTTCTTATCAAATATGCTATTAGAAATTATATAATAATTTAATGGCCTATATTTAATGGTTTAAATTTTAAACCATTTAATAGATGACTTTTTCTCCTATCATACTGATCCTTATTTTCATACATGTGTAAAAAGATGCTGTCAAAAGGGGCATATATGAGTGAATTACATCTAAGTTGTTTTCTCAGGAAACAGTGATTCATGAATGCCATTTGAAGATGACCTGACTTTTCAAAGGTGAAAAATGTCAAGACTTTTCTCACAGTTGAAGGCCCAAATGTTGGTTTTGTGCTGCATGTTTTCATACTATATGTATATCAGTAGCACAACTGTCTTTCAAAACCTACTTTTCCATGCAGGAATGGAAGAAGCCTTTTCCCTTAAGTACGTAGTGTACTTGGTGGGAAGCAGCAAATAAGCGCTGGGAGCTAACCCACTCCTCCCATTCACCTCCCCCCTCCCATCAAAAACAAAACTACATTTCTTTTTATTCCCTCTGCCATTGACTTAACATAAGAGCATTTTGTAAGAACACTTTTAGTTGATTTCTTCATATTTGGCTATAAGCAAGCCATAGGCCATTCAAGGGGAAAAGTGTGTATCTGCATGCAGAATTTTATGTGGGTAGGTTACCTTCTGACACTTTGTGCAGATGACAAATGAGCCAAGCTGTCATCAAAGGACAGACACATGCATGAATATATACACAAGGAATTAAAAATAAATACATAAATAAAATCAAAAATGAAAATAAAAATAAAACATATGAGAAAGCAGAGAGTGTTTTTAATATTCATATATTTACATGTCCCCAAAAATATATTTTTCATATTTTTCAGTCAAATTATGTATTGTGTAATCTGTCTTCCTCTCTTCTTTGTACCGGATCTTCAGAGGTGGTTCTAGTATTTTTTTGTTGGTCTTTAAGTGTGTGTAAGCAAAATGCTGATGTTTTGAGCAGTTTTTCAATGACAGTAAATTAAAAACCTGGTATGCTCTGGGAGGAAGTCTGGCTTCATGGTCCTACTCCTGACTGGATAGGACTCAGTGCAAAAGTCCCTGCACCTGCACAGCTGTTACTGCTTGTACTGCAACATCGCTTGCCATCATACCAAAGAGAACAGTTATCTATATCCAATGGGATGACTTAAGTGCTTCAAGCAGTAGCCTTTCAGATGATGAATAGTACTTTTCCATACAAAGCACAGATTTAGGACTGCAGGGAAATGTTAAAGCTTGAGAATGGCAGAATTTGACTATAGCTTGTTTGAAGATTACTTTTGCTTGTCTCCATTTCAGAACAGTGCCTGCCATTTTGGACATCAATACCTTTCCCTATACACTCAATGAGGGATAGAAGCACTCTCTGAACTTCATGTCTGACTTTTAGGTGTTTCTCACTGCGGTTCTGACTACATTTGTAAAACCGGGTCCAAATGACATGCTGGGAAAAACTGGGATTAAAAGGAAAACTAAACAGCTGACACAGCCAAGGATTACAGTCCCACTTCTTCTTTTACAGTGACAAACCAAAATTTATTTACTGAGTTGAGTTATCCTACTAGTGTAATTTACAAAACAAAGTTTTGGTGAGTGCCAGAGGGAGCAGTAGTGAGTGGTGGCTAGAGATACAGGAGGGAAAAGGGGAAGACCAGTTGAAAACTATAACCACAGTGGTTATAGTAAACGAGATGGGCTTTGCCATGGAGTCTGACTTCTTCCTTCCGCTCTGTTCCTCTTCCCACAGTGAGCAATTCCTCTCCATATCCCCAGGTGGAAACTGAAGCAGGATGAGTCCAGTGCAGCCAGGATAAGAGAAGGGGATTTCTGTAAATCCCCATACTTCCATCCATTGTGGCAGACGTTATTCAGCCCTGCCAAGGAAATCACTGAGTCTGCAGAGAGAGCCATAAGCTTTTCATAGCTGTGACAGTCAAGTACTGATGCTGGGTAGCTCTAGAAGAGGTGACATATCACTGCCTCCTTTCAGGTTGCAGTTTCACTGATTGCTGTGATTACTAAACATTTTTCACACAGTCACATTTGCTTTCTTATTATTTATTTATTTGAGTGAGAAAGAAGGAAGTTTTTGTTTGTTTGTTTGTTTTCTTTTCCACCAGAAAAAAATAAATAAATAAACACAGTAATGGTCCTGTTTTTCCATTAGAAACTTGCCACTGGGACTTAAATTCCCTAGCATCCTACCAGAGGGAAACAGAGAGAAGTCTGGAATAACAGCTCCATTGATAAATGGCAATTCTGATAGCATGTTGCTGTTTTTTCTTATCCTCAGTATGTTGCTACAAAGGTGTGATGATGTTTGACTATTTAAATTTCATGTGAAACTTCTGGATGAAGTGATTTTTAATACATCAGCTACATAAAAATGTGATAAACTCAAATTTCTCACCAGTCTTAAAATCCCTTTTAAATTAAAACTACTCTGAGCTAGAGTAGTCCACTACTTTTTTTAGGAGTTCATGTGAATCTATAATAAAATAACAGAGCATGATATCTGAGATAACAATTTGCACTAGATTACAAACACATAATTTTAATTCTGTAAGAGGCAGACTGAATCACAGAATCATCTAGGTTGGAAGAGACCTCCAAGATCACCTAGTCCAACCTCTGACCTAACACTAACAAGTCCCCCACTAAACCATATCACTAAGCTTTACATCTAAACATCTTTTAAAGACCTCCAGGGATGGTGACTCCACCACTTCCCTGGGCAGCCTATTCCAATGCCTCACAACCCTTTTGGTAAAGAAATTCTTCCTAATATCCAACCAAAACCTCCCCTGGTGCAACTTTAGCTTATTCCCCCTTGTCCTGACTGTTGAATTTTCATTTTGTCTAAACTAAAATTTTAAAAGTGGAAGTAATAGCCTCTGGTCATGCCCAGAAAACATTAACACATACTGGTAACTAGATACATTGTAAATGTTTAATTGTGTAAGATTATTTTGTACTTTACCTTTCAAAGTAACAGAAGTGTTTATTACGTTTGCTAGATATCTAAACTATTTGATGTAAAATTTAGCGTAACAGAATGTAGCAAATGAACTCATATAGGACCCAAGTGATGTGTAAGCAGCTGGAATTATTTCACATTTCCAATATATCATTAAAAATTAAAGGAACTCTGAAATTAATCTTGCTTTTAGCAGATCTTCCCCCCCCCAACCCCCCCCCCACAGGTTGTGGTTAAAAAAAAAAAAAAAAAAAAAAAAAAGCTCTGATCAGTTAAACACAAGAAGTGTTTGTCCTTAAATTTCCAATATGTATTGTTAGTACATTCCTTCCCTTAGCATACGAGAAAAGCCTCCTCATAAACTTATAACATATACTTCTAGTGGCCCAGCGGGATAGAATAAATATATCTGCTTTTTGTTAGCAATGTATCTTCTGGCAGCTTGAAAAAATTAATAATATAAAGACACTCAGAAGGGAAATGAATATTTTATTTTATCTATTTGTTTCTAATTTAAAGTTGAAAAGGAAAGTGAAGATTTTTAGGTCTGTAATAAATTCAAATTTCCTAGAAGGACACATGGATTTTTTGCAGTTATCTTTCAATTTCGTATTCAATAACTTCCAAAACACAGTACATCATAAAATACTCTTTATATAAAACATAATAAAAATCTTTCCTTTACAACTAGGCATTTGTTATTTCTGAGTAGTCCAAAAGCAAAGACTCTCAAGTCTCAAGTCTCAAGAATATCTTTCTTCCTAGGAATATAGGAATATAGGGTGTCTGGTATAGCCATATGCAAACATTGGAAATTATTCTATTTCAAGCCTCTGCTTTTAAAACACTTTACTGTCTGCTCCTCAAGTCACAAAAGTAATGAATGTTGTTGGTGCTGACTGGTGGATTTTGGAGCCAGCCTATAATGACCTAGAAGACATAACTAGGGGTCAGACTAGAGAAATATTTCAAAAAGCTTTTTGAGCTATCCAGATTTGTGAAGAAGCTGACATTGTGTTTTCATATGTAAGTTAACTGAACTGGCCTTCACCAACTCCAGAACTGTGTCCATTTACCTTTCTTAGAGAGTGTCATCTGCTCAAAGCAAAATGAAATTTCAGTCCGTGTTCCCAGCAAGATGGCTATGTATAAAATTGTCGATCTGGGCTGATTTTACCAATCTGTGCTAGAAATCCAGAGAAATTTTTTGTCAGCCTCTTACATGCTTTTGTACTTCAGAATCTGCTGAGCTGGGGAGCTAAAAAAAAAAAAAATCCAGTTCTTTTAATTTTCTTGGGAGTCTGTATGCATCCTTGCAGAAGGGTTGGAGGACTTGACAATGAAATCCAACTACTCTGGAAGGGCATTTGAGGAACAGGCTACGAGGACAAGGCAGGCCTCCTTGGAACAGCAGGCCCAGGCATTGGAGCTCTTCCCTGCTCTTTCCATTGCCAACAGTATCTGTTTGGAGGAACCTGTGTTTCCAGAGTTTCTCCCCACTTGACCCCAGGTATAAACTCTTTTCCTGTTGCCTGATTAGCGGAAAGGCTGTAGCAGGAGGAAGAAAAAAAAAAAGATTCAAGCTTCATTCAACATGCAGTGAATTATCTGTGTCTTTGGGGAGGACAATGCATGCCCAACCCTATTTCCAGGGTGTTTCCAGCCACACCAAATACTTTCTAGAGAAGCCCCAGGAGCACATTACTTTGCAGGAACAGGATGTTATTATTTGCCAATGTGTGGATTTAGAGACTGATCACATCTGAAAATCTTGAGCTTGACCTTAGGTTACGTACGCACAATTCATATATGTAGCCACACAATATATACAAGTTCACGTTATCTATGTACATTTTGTTTGGTTTGCATTTAGCTATTTCAGGATAAGATAAGAAAGACAGCAATCTGCCATTGTAGCTATTTTTCTCTTACATGAAACTTAAAATTCTGGTAGTACTTTTTGATTAATTCTAGCTAAAGCAAATTTGGCAAATAAACTATTTTATTATTATTATTATTATTATTTTTAAAAGCAAACCCATAGAAACGTATTGAGAAAGGAAATTGTATCTGGCAAGTAAAAGCAGCCTGGATCACCATTCTTTACTTCACCACAACATACACCCACACAAACATTGAACTTAATTCCTAAGTTCCTGCTGGCTGCATTTCCAAAGATTCAAAATTATTCTAATAAAAGAAGTCATTGGCCAGCTTTTTCCTCTGAGTTCTGAACTAAATGGTGTGACCTATAGTTGCCAGCTTCCAAAATTAATGTGTGAATCATAATAAAAGACACTTTATTCTTGTTTATAATTTAAAAATATTGGTCTCTATATTTAGTTTGTTGTTGTTGTTTGATTGTTTGTTTTACATTATTCACAATTTCATTATTAAATGTGGGAAAAGTTCTTAGTGGGAAAAGGACACTGCAGGCCCATATGCAGATCCCCAATCCAGACTCCATATTGTTATTCTCCTATTGCCTCACATCTGGAATGTGTAACTTGTAAATTCAACCATTACAAGAATTATGGTTGAGCAAGTTTAAAAGTTTGCATTTGCTGAGTACAGGAGTAAGGTTGACCTTGATAAGTCTGCCTTTTCCTTGCCTTGCCTTGCCTTGCCTTGCCTTGCCTTGCCTTGCCTTGTCTTGCCTTCCCTTCCCTTTGAGGTCATAATGACCAAGTTATGCAAGATTATGGTTCTATTTTCAAGGCTGTTACTGTCAAGTACAGAATTGAGTATAGCCTGCTGTGTACTCCATCCTGTATGAGAAAAGAAATTGAAGACATGTAGGCTGACAGAATTCAAGCAGAAAAAAAAAAAAAAAAAAAGAGTATGATCCCCTAACAAATATGAATAGGAACCGAGGAAGTATAAACTGAAAAGGTTTGATTCCATAACTATAACAATGGTGTTTATAAACAAGAAATATAATCAAGAAAAGTGAAAAGGAGAGGTAGATCTTTAAAGCTTTATGGCCTCCCTAATGCAAGAAGGTGAATAAATTATTACAGCTAGGATCTCCACAGCTACAGACTAATCTTTCTGTTAGCTGATGATGAATTTACATGAGTTATTGGGTTAAAAAAAATTGCAAGATTCCTGACTACTGCAGCTAGACTTATAACATGTGTTATGCACACTTCTTTCAGATGTGTGCAATGAAAGCATCATTCATGGAATGACTCCTAGACAGGAGTAAGCTATCCTGAAAGCTTAAGTCCTCCCACTCCCAAAATGATCAGATCAGTATGAGCAATGATTGAACCATCCTTTCTATTTGCTCCCATTACTGATCTGTAAGAGAACACTGTAAAATATGGGTGAACATAAGATTAGCATATGCTCATAATCTGAAAACATTGGATATTCAGGATAAAGATGTTCATAGTAAACAACGGCCTTTACTCGCGAACACTGTATCTTTTTCAAAATAATTTCAGCTTAATAACTATTCACTAAAGAAATGTGATATATTCCATTAACCTGGCTTTCACTTCCTTTCAATAGCTCAGTTTGCAATTTTTTCTTATCTTGCAAATTTGCTGATTTTCATACCTAATATAGGGTATCTTTATTATTCATATTCTTATTCTTATTCTTATTCTTATTCTTATTCTTATTCTTATTCTTATTCTTATTACTATATATATATAGAGAGAGATATTACTATATAGAGAGAGAGAGGCACAGAGAGAGATAGATGATTTAATGAGGACAGTATTAGCTGCGCAAAAAACTTGGCCAAAATGAAAGTCATTGCTCCTCTGGATGGTAAATGATTAAAAGTAAAGCAGGCACATATGCTTGGTGCAAGTTTGAAGTAATTTTATTTCCAGGTACTGAATCTGATACTTGGCATCTAAAGTAATTTGTAGTAATGGTAGGAAAGATAGTGAAATGAAAACATTTCCATTTTTACTAGGTTTCTTCTTCAGTACTTCCAGGCAGGCTGTTATCTTAGAAATCTAACACTGGTTTGTGCTCATAGAGAGATTGAATGCCATTAATATTATTGGTTATGCTTATCTAAATAACCAGTAAGTTGAAAAATAAATAAATAATAATAATCCTAAAAGACTTGGTACTTTTTATGTATTTAACAACACTTTCCTGATGCCAGAAATTAATTGCCTTACAGAACAAACAAAAATAACTAGAATTTATTGGATTAACTAGAATTTAAATTTTTAAAAAATATATATTTTATTTATAAATAAAATAACTAGATATAATAAAATAAAAATAAATATTAAATAATTAATAATATTAATAAAAATAAATAAAAATAAATATTTTATTTATAAATAAAATAACTAGAATTTAATGGATTGTTTTCCATTTCACAAATCTAGATCTGATAATACACTACCAATACACCAGTAATTTTCTATATCTATATATATAGACATGGATAAAGTGTTAAAGATGACACACGGTGATATTTGAATATAAACTGTTTATTGTCAAGTATAAAACTTTATGACATAAAAGCAAAGACAATTTCAAAAATATAACAAAATTAATGAGAATTTTTGCTTTCTGTGCTCATTTTTCATGTTATGCTTGACAAAGTAGAAAAACACATTTCCAGAAACTGATTATATTAGGCTCTTCACTCATTGTGTCTACTTGTCTGTCCATCAAATGTCTTGTAAGTTCTAGCATTGGCTTGTGAGCAGTTTCACAGGTAGATGGAAATAACATTTACTTTTTCAGCACTTAGACTGATGATTTGAACCTGAGGGATGCACAGGGATCACAGCCCCATTCATAAGGAGGTGCTATACACATTTATAAGAGTGACAGCTAACACATACAACTACTTACTCAGTTCTTACTTCTTAGTCCTTCTTTTTTATCAAAGAAAAATCTTCAGTCTCATTAGAAATAGCTTTAAACAATAAATTTCTGAACTTGTGATTTTGGGAAAAAAAATGCAAAAATCTAGCAAATATGACCCAGGTTCATTATATGTATTCTAAAATCATTAGGAAAAAAAATGTAGTTGCTTTTTACTCTTATTCATTTAACATAATGCCTTCCCTAACTTCTTAGGGACTGTTCTCCAAGGATGGATTAAAATGTCTAGAGGTGATGGATAAAAATCGGATATTGAATGATTTGATTTTTTTCTTTATTAATCATTTTCTCTTTAATTTTACTCTTATTTTAGTCTAATTTTGTTATAGTCACAATTTAAAATTAACAAATTCCAAGTCACTGCAACTAAATTGTCATTATTTTTCATCATTTAGAGAGAGACATGTAAAATTTTGCAGGGAAAACTTTGCCTCTCTTAAGTGTAATTCCTTTGTGGGAGTTATTTTGAAACTAAAATCCTAGTCAAGAGACCCATGTACATCAAAAAACAAACAAACAAAAAATATCTGGTCATTTTTTCTGCAACACTGACAGTTTTGGCTGACATTAAAATTATAAAAATACATTTAAAACCACAGCCCAAGATCTACCACTGGATTTTACTTGAAAATATAGCTTGAATAGATATTTCGTTTTTATTCATTTTATTCATTTTTTATTTAATACTTGAGTATCATCATCTATTGCTATAATTTAAAATGTTTATTATTATTATTATTGCAACTAAAAACAATAAGTGTTTCCTCATTTATGGTTAAGCTTGGTTTTGAGTTCAGGATACAAAATGGAAATGTCATGCTGAGGCTATTTCAGAGCTTTTGGGCCAATTTCTGTGTTGAGGAAAGAGTGTGGAAATATTTAACATAGGGTTTTAACTTTTTACAGCAAATTTTGCTTGTACAAAGCTTAATAAATACTAAACTTCATGAAATCAGTGGAACTGTGATACCATGATTTTCTCTGCGTTTTGGATTAATAAACAGTTGGGATAGCTATGTTTTATTTTATGAAGTGTCAGAATAATGTGAAACTCAAAAGATTGTCCTTTTCTTTGTTATCAGCAAATTTGTTATTAGCATTACTGGCTTACAACAGTTGTTTATGTGGTTAACAATAAATTGAATTTATTGGGCACAGGAAAATTTGAAATTTGAAGGATATATTTGTTATTTACTTTTACTATTAATTTTGCTGAGGTCATTGGCTTATGGAAAAGTGAATTCAGAATTTTAACTGTAAACAGTAATCTTTCCTTCCAATTTTTCTCCTTAAAACAAGAAAAAACCTTCCACTTTCTAATCCTAGTAAGAAATACTAAATATATACTAAATACTTAATGCTAAACAACTTTAAATGACAGTTTTTCTACAAACGAATTCCAATTCCAATCTGTTTTGTTTGTTTGTTTGTTTGTTTGTTTGTTTTCACAGAAAATATGTTTTAGAGGTTTTTTTGAAATTAAGAATTGAAATTAGCTTTTAGAATTACACTGATGAAATTCTTGGAAGCTGTGAGAACTGTCTATCAGTTAGGAGGACCTGTGTAGGGTTTAATTTATGGTTGTCAATCTCACAGGAAAAGAAATTGAAGTGGAAGACAGAGAACAAAATCCCATTGTTTTTTTTCCATGGATCTTTAAATACATCACTAGCATCTAGCAATCATTTTTTTCTCTAAAACTGAAATTGTATTCAGTAGAATATGATTAGGTGAAATTTTCAGAGTAGCAATAAAAGCAGCTGTTGGATCTCCAGCATAAGAAATATGATGCCTCTTATATATGTTAAGTCTGATTGAAGAACAGAGCTTTGGAAAGAGCTTAACAAAAATATTCAATAAAGTAAGTTAAGTAACGTTCAGGTAAGAGAAGAGTGAATTATTTTAAAAGTAATTATTGAAACCATCTTTGTTGTATGTGAGGAACACTTGTAAAGTCAATCACCTTTACATAAGTAGCTGTTATGTGTGCTGTCATCTTTGATACCTGACTCATTAAAAGATCCTTCTGAACCCACTATGGATCTTTCTTATGTACTTTCCAGAGAAAATCATATGTATAGGGTTGTGCCTTAATGTGCAGTATGGCCATGTCTGTGCAGATGCACAAAAACATCAGCCCAATATTTAGATTAATAAGTTAGGCTAACAGAATAAGTTTGCTTGTATGTTTGTATGGGAAACATCGTTTCATAAATTCTTTATTTCTTTGTCTGCCTTACCTTTTCAAACTTAGATGCTGCCATTTCTCCTTCAATGCCAAAAATGTTTGCATGTTGTGAAATCAGGTGATCATATTTAGTTGCCATAAAACAGGAACTGCCTCTTGAGTTTTGTTTTTAGTTGTCTAATCACTTAAAGCTCCACTGACTGCAATCGGCTTCTGAAGGGACCACCACTGATCCCCGCACTCCAGATCATCTCAATCCACCATCAAGCAGGTTGCTGGGAAATTATACAAATCCACAAACTTGTGGATTTGTGAGAATGACACACTGTCATTCTCCTTTGTTCACACCGTTACCTGACATTTTATTCTCCTTTGAGTCCAGCTGCCACCTCTCCCATCCCTGACTGCTTTGTTATCTTGATGTTCATCAGCTTTTTTCTTGAGATAATTCAATTTACTAATCCAGCATACTCCAAGAACAGGCATATTTATTGTTTTCATGGGTTTCAGATTCAGAGCTGTAAGAAATGTATTCTGAAACTACAGATAATATAGTTACCACCTCTGAGTCATCTCATCTAGTTAAAATGGTATATGTGTCAACTTTCACCACTTTTGTAGGAAGTTAAAGATTTTTTACCTCGACTTTGACATCCAGTGCCTTTTAATGTCTTTCATATGAAATGAGCAAAGAACAAGATTTCTATTGACAATTACTAAGTAGGACAAACTCACAACATATTACATTCTTGAGTTATTACATTTTTACTCAAGAAGCACTAATACTTAATTTTGTGATAAAGAATCATTTCATCTCTATAAATATGCACACAGTTTTTAAAATCATGATTTTTAAGTACGCTTTAGTACAACTTTTATTATAAGTCTGCACAGTTTGGCAGAATGATACCCATTGGTAGCTGGCTGCAGTGATTTATGTTAGCAAGATAATTTATACTTTGTATTTAATTATTAACAGCACTGTTAGTGCTTTTGACAGCTAGTCTTATTATAATCTCTGTTTTTTGATTATTATTATTATGATTTCTGTTTTTAACTCAAATTTTCACTGAAAGAAATGTGCTTATTTTAAACTAGCACTTTTTTTTTAAATATATTGATATATTAAAATTGGTCATGATCTATTTTAGAAGTTAAGAGTACTTTTCACGAAAACTATAATTTGTCTATAACATTAAGTTAATTCTATCCCCTAACTACTAAACCAAGTCATTTAGTACTTTCCTTCCTAAAGAAACAAAGATATTTTGGACTTAGTAAGTAAATAGTTAAAGTGCATACTTTATGGAGTTATAAAATACAAGTTCTTAATATTAAAACTGTTAAAGTCTCCTTGGAATTTTAGTATTAACGATTTCTTTGTTCTTAAATTACATCCCCTAGCCTCTCTTCTTGGAGGATTTTCTTCATAGCTCCCTCAGCAGTACTGAGGCCACACATAGCAAATACATATTTGATGCTTATTTATAAAGGATTTGACCTATCCCTTCTGTTTTCCCCTTGCAACTTCTCCCTTATGACCTCATCATTTCATTCAGTCAAGCCCTGTAAAATTCTACTTGTTTGTGGAAAGTACTTTTAATGAGAGAATATGGTATAATTTCCTTCTTTTGTTTTTGGTCATTGTCCTCCCAGTTGATATGATAGGGTTGGTTGCACAGATGTATTTTGAACTGAAAATTTTTCATGACACTTGTGTAAGGCTGCCTTAATCGTAATGGGCTTTCTCAGCCGTCCCTTGGCTATGATCTTTGACATCTTCACTCCCCTACTTCTAAAACCATTTCCTAATATAGAACCCAGCATATCTCATCCATGATAAATTGTAATTCTGGGTTGCAGCTGGAGATCTCATCAGATGTACAGTGTGTTCTGGGGCTCATTCATTAATCCAAAATAGTGACCACAGGCAAATCCCTATATGCATTTTCAAACTTCAAAAGTTTTGTTGTCCTGAAAACTGGCCTAGTAAAATAGGCTATGGGTAGGATCCATGTCTGTAGCCAGTCACTACTCCAGCTGAAATTAGATGTCAGAAATCAAGGAATGTAACCTTTACCTGTTTACCAATGTGTGACTCTACTGCAGAAGGGTTATCATTAGATAACACATAGCAACATACTTATTTAGAAATATAGAGTACAACATTTTTATGGACTCAAAATCTTATGTACATGTTGCTGTGCTCTGTTGGTTTTATATCTGTAAAACTTTATCTTCTAAAGAGCCATCCTGTTAAGAGCTTAAAATTCATGCTTTATGTCCTTGTGTATTGTCCTTAGTCTGTGTTTCTTATATTTTATTTGGTTTTGTACTGACTTGCTAGGTTAAAGAAACAATTTTGACAAGCAAAATGACAGTGAAAGGGCAGAGAAGTGGTCTTGTGCTTTGTCAAGATCGTTATTAGTCAGTAGAGGATGGTCAAGGATATAAAATAATACTTTTGACCATGCTTTGGCTACCATAATCATCACTTTGGGTCATAGCAAATTAATTCTAGATTCTAAATCTGATTCTAGACCAGAGTTTCCCTTGAGGATGTTGTTGAGGTAGGACAAGGCCATATCCAGGAAAATCAGCAGCACTGTTTGAACTGGAGCTGGCAGATTCCTCTTATAGTCCTGGAACAGTAGCTTGGCTATTTTAGAGATTAGGTTGAGGTCCAAGAATAAAACATTGGGCTTCACACTCAAAAAATTATGTTGTATAGATCTGGGGTAAATGACTGGGGAAAAAAAAAAAAGGGAAAATTCAAGGTAGAGTAGCTATATCAGTATCTCAATAACAATTTCACTGATTTTTTCTGATATAACCTGATATTTTTCAGTAGGTTAGTTTTTCCTTTTGAACCATCAGCACTTTTTTTATTTCCTATCTAAAAAAAAAAAAAATGTAGTATGCTTCTACGGGTAACATTTGTAATGCAAAAACTAGGAAAAATCTTCTGGATCTCTATGGTTGATGATCATCTTGATTCATCTGAAAATATAATGCAGATGATTATCATTCATGGTTCATTCTTTAAATGCAAGAAGACCACCCCACCTGTAAGTTTCCCTGATGACCTGCTGCATGAGGTCAGAAACCTCATGAGGTTGGCATGTAAGCTCCCAAAACCTATCAGACACAAAAATCATGATATTCTTATAGAGTTCAAGTCCAAGAAAATTTATTAATGATTTCCAAAGAGTCCCATTGTTTCACAGACTTTATTATCTCCTATTGCTGTAGTCTGGCACTGCAGCTCAAGAGAAGACTGACAGGCTACTGTACGTACACAGTTGAGGCCTCAGCACTTGGCAGACTTAAGCCTTATCTGAAAAGCTGTTTGCAAAAGGGACTTTTTTCCTGATCGCAATTTGTATGTCCTTTTTGTCTGTTCTAGTTTGATAAAAACAGGGGTAGTGGTTTTAATGCTTAATTTAACAATCCTTAATTAAATGCTAAATTAACAATGTTTAATCTGTGTGAGTGTATAAGGCAAAATGCAGAAATAACATAATAAAGATCACTTTTCTGAGTTAGCATTTATATTTTTATTTTTATAATTAGCTGATAATTGTACAAATAGAAGGAATTATAGATAGATTTTTTTCTCTCTAAAATGGATTAAAATGAAGGCTGCAAAGCAATTAAAAAAAAAAAAAATAAAGAGAGAGAGAGACTGTTCATGAGAGACCAAATATCTTTAAAGAGTTAAAAAGAGTTTGCCTATGTTCCTATGTTCACAGCAAACCCACTCATAGATTTTGTTTAAACAGATTTTTCCCTTGGTTTGGAAGTGGAAAATCATGAGGTCTGAATACAATTTTATTTCTTCACTTGATTTCTCTACTGGAAGAGGAGAGATGAATTAATTGTGAACAGAGTGTTGTGGCCATGTTATTCATTTAGAGTTTTTGAGAATCCTGAAAAATGTGTTTGCTATGTACTTCCCATTTTGTGCATATTCATCTGTTGATCTAAAAGCTAATAGAATATTGATGCCTTTGCAAATATGTTAGAAGAGGTATAGAATAGACTGGAGTGGCTGATGGATGAAGTACTGTTTGTGCCTTTTTGATTCTTTTCACTTTTCAAGTGTCTCTTCCTTTCAAAATTCAGAATGATTTTAGATGAACATTTTGCTCTGCTGCATAAAAACATGGGGGGTATGGGGTGAGGTTTGTTAGTCCAGAATAAATATCTTAATTAAAATGTGCAAAGGCAGAATCAAATTTATATTAATGAACATCTGTTCAAATGTACATACATTACACTAACATAATATTTAGTCAAATGATCACATACTGATTATAGCTGTGGCTTTCAAGAAAAAATCACCCAAACTACCTCTCCATGTATTTTGCTGCATAATAATTTATTGCAACTGAATTTCTTTCATTTAATGTTTATTTTGTCATGCTGAAGTACTGAGATTGGATTAATTGATGTAATACATGGAAAAATATTAACGTGTTTCAGTTTTTCAGTGGTTTATACAAGTTCTACTGAGGCTGTACAATGTGTAAAATAAGAGAAATATTTATTAATCCCCATGATCCTGATTGAAAAAAACACTTGAATGCACAAATAATCACATCTTCATATGTGTCCCAAATTAACAAGACCCTTGAGATATAACTGCCCATCTGACTTTACTTGAAATGTGAGAATGGCAGAATACAGGGAAGGCTTCCAGTCTCCAAAGCTATGCCTCACCAGAACAGCAGATACATGTATAAACTAGAACCAGAAAACTCTCCTAATACAGATACTCAAAAACATTGAAAAGAAGCGGTTTGGAAAAAGATGTGAAAACTCATGTAGCCTGCCCACTGTGTTATACCAGGGTGGGGTGGTGTAGCCCAAGGAAATTTATAGTGACATCCCTGTGCAATTTTTTTTCTGTGTCTGTAGGAAGGTCTCCTTCTTTCCATCATCTCAGAGGCTTGGCTTTGACTATGTTCATTTATCCTGTCACTCCACTGCCTAGCCAGCTATGCTTAAATAAAATGTGCTATATACTGTCACGATAAATGTCAGAAACCAGCCCACCATCTATACCAGATGTCAGTGAAAATGCTTGCATCTCCTGCAGAACCAGGATCAAGAAAATGTGTGAAGTGCATTGTTAAAACTATTGCTGAAATATGATCTATACTGGGAGCTGTAGCTATTTTCAAACTTTTCCTCTGGTATTCCTCTGGAAGATTTGCAAGAAAATCAAGCAGCTATCAGTAAGTATGGATATTGCTACCTGAAGGAAGCTAACCTACCTGCTTTAATAAGCAAAGAATAAATATAGATAGTTTATACACTTTCATAGTTCCCTCAAAGACTCTCAACAGACATAAATCAGAATTTAGCGGTTTAACACGTGGCACCTGGAACGTCTGCAGAACTGAATCAAAGCTCAGACTAATCCACAAAGATGACATTTTAAATGTAAATATAAAGAAATGCAGAATAATTTATAAAGTTTTATAGGCATATGATAGGCACAGTTTACTCTGTTTTAAATTTTATGAACTATGACATCAAATTACAGTGAAGAGAGTTATTTTGGAAAGTAAAGATATGTGTGGATTGCTCTTGCATCCAGTCATAGTAATGTAAACCTTGTCACCCTGTACTATTTTAAAACATTTTCAGGGGATTATTAGATTTTTTACAGTATCAGAATATGCCTCACAACTAGCAAGGTTTGCTTTCTTTACAGTAACTTAGATACAATTTCATGCAAAAGCCATTCTCACCTTTGTTTTAAAATAATCTTTATTTTATATCTGGAAATTACTTGTACAGTTTTGAAATAAATTAATGCAAATTAGGAGTTTAGATGTTAAATTTATTCTCGCACCTGTGAAATGCCTTCCTGAAGTTAAATTTACAGACTCTGAACTGTGACCCATGTTAGATGAAGGAAAGATTTAGACATGGTTGGTGCAGTTGTCGATTAATGTGTCATGCAATCTGTGTGACTACAGGTTAGTCATGCACGTTATTTTTCCTTCAAAATTTCATCTTTTTTTTTTTTTCAGAAAATATGGTTCAACTTTAGACTTTGATTTTATCTAGAATTTAGTCCTCTGGATTAAGTTTTTTGTTGTTGTTCTTTGGTTTTGTTTGTTTGTTCGAGGGAGTGTATGTGTGTGTGTGTGGGTGGGGGGGGGGTTAATTTAATTTTTATACGGTTTGCTACATAATTAGCGTTGTAAAAGACAAGATCTTATACCTCTTACACCTACCAATTTCTCCTCTGGGCAGGCAGCATTGTAAATTATTAAATAAAACTACAGACAGTGTCATGATAACTTTTAATGTGATGGTGAAGTGAGAGCATTGATCTTAGGTAATTTGAGTCAGAAAAATCTGAACAGGTAAACTATTTGTAACTTCTTTCAGCTGAATAGGAACATAAGTAATATTAGTAACAGAAAAAAAGGCCATCTGGTCCAGCTTGCCTGAGTTTGCTTGACTGGCTGATTATAATCTTAACCACCTGCTTTTCCATTGAGCCAGTCCTATCCTATTCCAGAAACAAATGTATCTGTCTTTTGTACACCTTTATAAATCTTTCCTTATAACTTTGATTATTCAGACCTTATGTGATCTTACAGCACAGGAGGTCCCAAAGTCTCAGAAGAGGCTGGGACTTTTATATCCTGGATGCTCAACAAATACACAGAAATAAATGTTCTGGTGAGGCCGCACCTCGAGTACTGTGTTCGGTTTTGGGCCCCTCGCTACAAGAAGGACATCGAGGTGCTTGAGCGGGTGCAGAGAAGGGCAACGAAGCTGGTGAGGGGCCTGGAGAACAAGTCCTACGAGGAGCGGCTGAGGGAGCTGGGCTTGTTCAGCCTGGAGAAGAGGAGGCTCAGGGGTGACCTTATCGCTCTCTATAGGTACCTCAAGGGAGGCTGTAGCGAGGTGGGGGTTGGTCTGTTCTCCCACGTGCCTGGTGACAGGACGAGGGGGAATGGGCTTAAGTTGAGCTAGGGGAGTTTTAGGTTAGATGTTAGGAAGAACTTCTTTACTGAAAGGGTTGTGAGGCATTGGAACAGGCTGCCCAGGGAAGTGGTGGAGTCACCACCCCTGGAAGTCTTCAAAAGACGTTTAGATGTAGAGCTTAGGGGTATGGTTTAGTGGGGACTGCTAGTGTTAGGTCAGAGGTTGGACTCGATGATCTTGAGGTCTCTTCCAACCTAGAAATTCTGTGATTCTGTGATTCTGTGATGTATGGGTTTGTAATCTACTTTCAGAGAAAGTATGTGGATGATTAGAAGAGGGATGTGATAAAATTAGGTGAATGTTTATGTGACAGTATGATTGGCTTGACGATTTACAAAATGCAAGTGTTTATTTTGCATTTAGGTTGAACAGGCACAAATACTATATATAATCTGTACCAATATCCTGCTAAGATATTTATTCTTTTATCCATTCTTTTTTCTGTGGTAGTAGAATGTTTCTTGTAATTTTCCTTGGGAACAAAGAGAGTTTTTAGGACTCTTCAGGTCTTTTTAGCAGTAGCAGAGGGAAGTTAACAGCAGCCTCATGAAGCTGCTGAGCCTCATATTTTCATCCTATAAACTAAGGAACAGAGATTACAGAATATTTACACAGATATTTATTGGTCTGCCCCTGTCTCTTAATTCTCCTGTCTTTTTACTGGATGTAACCGCTACCAAGGCAGAGGTTAAATAATTAGAAATATGATTTAAATGAGTTCAAATTAATTTGAACTAGGTTCTCCAAATTATAACACTTTGATTATCTGGGTCTCAATTTTCTGGTATAAACGCCTAGGAATTCCTCTGATGTTTTGGCAAGGGCTACTCTTAGCCTGGACTGACACAGTTGTGCTGTGTCTCCCTCTGGCCACTGGTTACTGTTCAGCTGCTCCTCTTGGCTGAGCAACTGAAAGAAAGACTTCATCTATTGCTGAGGCCTTCCACTTCAGAATGTAAGTTAGCACTGGGATGAATATGGGGTAATCATTTAATTTACAGGCTTTGAGAGCTCCCATGCTGGGTGTAGAGATAATGGGTACTGGCATACATATAAAATATCTTATGAAATTATACATAAATACTTGCTGTTTGATATGTCTTAACACACTGTAAAAATTTGTAGTTACAAGTATGTTTTCCATAAAAAAATCAACACATTGCAGATAAAGAGAAAGATTCTCTGTTTCCCTTTCCTCCCCCGCTAACTGTGGGAGGAGATTGGCTGTGGAATAACAGAAGTTTTTTGGTAGACTAGAGTTACGTTTGGCACAATCTGCCTAAAGAGGCCAACAACACTCTTGTTTTGGGTCAGCTCGTTTGACTAGCTATGGATTTTAACCAGAGATCTCCAAACCACAAAGAACCTTCTATTTTTATATTTAAAATAAAATACCCTACATTTGCCAGATAATAATGACACTTTATAAAACAGAAGAGGCTATTTTTCTTAGGCAGGTCTGTTTCCTATATACAATTTTAGTAGTTGAGGTAAGTCTGCAATCTTGTGTCTTGCACTTCATAGCTATAATGCTTATTTTTGTGTGTTTGGAAAGAGTAAAGTACCTAAGATTCATCTTATGTTGAAGTTTTAATCTCAGGTTGTTTTATAGCTTAGAGCAAACACGTAAATGATAAAAAAATAATTACCTTACAGTGAGATACATTAAAATGTCATAATTAATCAGTTAAAAATCATTCTTTTCCATACTTGGTGTTTTCTGTCTCTGAAATCCCTTCCTTTCTGTTAGCTCTGCTACTAATTATCCAGACACTAGCTATAGGTCTTTGAAGTCAGAAAGCACAACATCGGTCAGAAGACATGTGGCTGCAAAAACCAGTGAGCGTGTAGAAAGAGTGCCTTTACAGGTCAAGTGCTATAGCTGTTCTTTGACAAATCAGTCTGAATTAGCATCAGAGGAGCCTGTTGGTATTCCTACTCCCCCACACCTCCATCTTCATCTGTTAGCTGCTGTTGTTGCCAACCCTCATGTTAAACTCTTAGGCCTGGAATCTGTGTCTGCATGCAATGTTGAAGCAGGTTTGGCCCCACAAACATTGCTACCAAAGCTTACAGCAAACACTGATATGCAATTAATAATTACTAGATGAAGTCTGGCAGAGGAGCTTCTCTTGCAAATTTTATTTCCTCTTTCCCCAAAATATTTATATAAAGAAATCCCTCTGACTCATGGTCAATGTCCAAAAGACAGCATCAGAAAGCATCAATTAAAAGACTTTCTTGAAGGCCAGTTTATGCCTTTTGCTAAATGTGTTTGATCATATTGCTGTTGCCCCAGGGATGGCTTCAACATAAATATAAATCTACATTTGTGTAGAACTAATCTAAGCATGTCTTAGTTCCCTGCTGAAAGGACAGGGCAAGGAGTGGTGGGAGAGAGAACCTTGAAGACTGCAGTCTGTTGTTAGAGGTGTCCTCTATATAGTCCTAGCTGGTAGATCTAGGGATGGGATGTAGAATATGAGCTATCACCTGGCTGGGTAGAATACTGAGTCAAGCTTGCGTGCCCCCTTTCTTTTTCACTTTTAAATTAAGGCTGTGTGCTTTAAGTTGCCTCTTTATGTAATCTGTCCCTTTATGTAATCTGTCTACATGGCTTCCATATCCTTCTTGTTCAAATGATAAATGGAAAAGTTTATTATTTATTAAAGTTTTATTATTTAAAATAAAAGTTTATTTTAAAACATAAAAGTTTATTGAAAAGTTTCAGCATGTTCAATAGTGCTCAGAACCAATCTGTTGTATGACAGATAACAATAAGTAGTTACTTGATGCACATAGAATATCTATGGTTAGTGATACACTTTTAGAAATGTGAGTGTAATGTAAGTATTGACAATGGTGATGCAAATGCAAATTTATTTTTGCACGTACCATATACACTGTAAATACGCAATGGATCTATCACTGTAAAATAAGCTCACAGTATTACAGAACTATATTAGTTCTTTTTATTTCAAAGAAAAAGAATGTGAGACACTCGTAAAACAATGTATAAGTATGGGTGGCCTAGATGCCTGAAATAGAGTATGAAGTGTCTCCAGTGGTCTTTTGTTTTGAACTGTATATTTGAACTTGCGTCAAAATCTGTTAAAGGTAATGAATGGTTTTAAACCAAAATCAGTAAGCTATGGATCGCACCAATAGAGAGAGCACAAAACATATAAGTATTGCCTGAAATGTATGTCTATTTTTTTCTATGGTTTGTAAATCTGCAAACTGATGGGACCAAAGTTGAACATATATATATTTTTCCTAGTATATTTTAAAAGTTGATTTAAGGGATGTGGTGTGTCCTGGATGTTCCCCAGGCTTTCCTGATAGTCTTAGAAAACTTCAGTGGAATCCTTTGCAAATCTAATCTGCATTTCCACATATCTGTCATTCAGGATCTTGGTTAATAAATCATATGAAGTCTGCAGGAGAAAACTCGATAGAACTAATTCCTCGTTTACACGAGATAACTCCACTAATTTATCAGTGTTAATTCTTTCTGTATGTGACTTGGAAAAATGAAGAACAAAATAAATAAATACAGGAATCCAGCTACAAAGTGGAACTTACATGAAGGGCTCATGGATATTTCTTTTGAAAACTCTGTGCCTTTCAGTTTCGGGACTTTAATTCCTTCCAGTTCATCTTTTATTTTTCCCCCTTTTTTCCTCCCTTCCCCCCTCCTCCTCCCTTCCTATTTTTATACATTTCCCTAGCATTTTTGATTGTATTGTTCTGAGGGTCAAAAAGTGCTGAGTTAGTATCATTTATTGTTTTCTTCCTAATATTCTGCAGCTTTATGTTTCTTTAACGTATGCAAGCTCAGTTTTGAACATTGTGGGAAAAGGTTTCATTGGCATCCATTCTTGCCATTAAAGTGCTTCCCATCTGAATATTGCCTGCCAAAGTATGTGGTATCCTGCAGAGCAAGAGGATGAGGACATAGATTGCAATGAAGCTGAACAGTTTGCACTTCCTAACAGTGACACCAGACATCAATCTTGTGTAGAGACAGCCCAGAATACAGAAAAATAAGAACTCTTTTTAAAAAAAAAACTCTACCAAAAAAAAAGAGAATTAAATTATTTTCTTTTCTTTTGTTTTTTTTTTTTTTGTTTTTTCCATTTAATTCCAAAAGTTTTCTTCTAAGATTCTTCAAGATGAATATGTTTTCAAATTGCACAAGCTGACATTTCAGTGGCAGAGGCTTTTGGGGAAAAAAATAATATATATTATTTTTTTATATCCACACACATAAAGGATTTGGAGAAGGAAATTTATATATTGATAGGCTCTTTGAAGTAACTTTTTATTATTTACAGATTTTATTTAATTTAGTCTAATTTAGTTCTCTTTATCATCAAGCTAAGGAGCAGAGTGTTAATTTGGCCACAGCTAATGTGTTTCACACATTTATACTACAGTTTGACATCAGTATTCAGTAACACCAAGTTATATTATACAGTCTGGAAAGATTGCCAGTGCTGCAATCAGCCATATTTGGAGAAGACTGACTCAAGTCTGCAGCTTGTATGAAGTGGCATAGCTCTATGAAGTCTATTTGCACCAGCTGCTGAGGATCTTCTCCTTTACACAGGAAGTTGTTGCAGGTTTTTATTTTAATATATAAATCTAGTTTTACCAACAGAATGATTTATAGTTGGGCAATTAATGAGCCATATACTCCTCTTTGTAGTAAAAAAGGTGTGGAAAGAGCTAAGTGCTGCAAAAAGTTGCTACAGCAATGAACTGCAAAAGTTAATATATACCATGTCACTTAATCAGGAGGCTGTAGGGGTGTCAGGTGGGTAAATTTTGCTATAACCAGTAGGAATCCTCACTGAAGAAAAGGGTAACTGAAAAAATTGGGCTAACTAATAGACTTATGCTGGAAAATACATCATATGACTTAGGACTGTGTTCACAAACAGGATTTTTCGCTATGATTTAGGTATTCTTGAAGCTGCCATGGCACCATTTTTTTATTACTTCATATATTTTTTTCTAATTTGGAGCTGTTTTCAGACTATTACATCTAAAGAATCTCTTATGAAAGCCAGGACAGCCAGAAATCCAAACCTTTTACACCCAGGAACGCCTTGAAAGCAGCCCTGAGGAGAAGGACCTGAGGGTTCTTGATGAGAAGCTCAACTTGAGCTAGCAATGTGCACTTGCAGTTCAGAAAGCCAACTGTACCCTGGGCTGCATGAAAAGCAGTGTCGCCAACTGGCTGAGGGAGGTGATTCTCCCCCTCTGCTCTGTTCTCATGAGACCCCAGTTGGACAAGTGTGTTCAGCTCTGAGGCCCCCAGCACAAGAAGGACATGGTAGTATTAGAATGAGCCCAAAGGAGGGCCACAAAGTTGATCAAGGGGCTAAAGCATCTCTCCTACGAAGACAAACTGAGGGAGCTGGGGTGGTTCAGCCTGAAGAAAAGGCTCCAGGGAGACACTTTAGCGATTTTCCAAGAACTAAAGGGGGTCTATGGGAAATCTGGGGAGGGACTCTTTGTCAGGAAATGTAGTGATAAGACAAGGGAGAATGGCTTTACACTAATAAAGCATAGATTTAGATTAGACATTAGGTAGGAAGAAGTTATTTATTCAGAAGGTGGTGAGGCACTGGAACAGGCTGCCCAAAGAAGCTGTGGATGCCTCATCCCTGGAAGTGTTCAAGGCCAGGTTGGATGGTGCTTTGAGCAACCCGGTGTCATGGTTCCACTTGAGTGGGCAGCCGAGCTCCACCGCAGCCGCTCTCTCACTTCCCCTCCTCAAAGAGGAACTGGGAGAAAATACAATGAAAAGGGCTCAAAGGTTGAGATAAGGACAAGAAGATCACACAGTAATTATTGTAATGGGCAAAACAGACTCAGCATAGGAAGATAGTAAGATTTATTGCTTATTACTAACAAGCTAGAGAAGTGAGAAACAAAAGAAACCAAAAGCACCTTCCCCCCATCCACCCTCTTCCACCTCCTCCCCCCGAACAGCGTGGGGGAATGGGGGTTATGGTCAGTCTACAGCGCTTCTTCTCTGCCGCTCCTTCTCGGCAACTCTCGTTCCCTGTGCTGTGGGGTCCCACCCACAGAATACAGTCCTTGATGAACTGATCTGACGTGGGCATCCTACAAGCAGCAGCTCTTCCAGAGCTGCTCCAGATACGGGTCCGTACCACGGGGTCCATCCCTCAGGAGCAAACTGCTCCAACTTGGGTCCCCCACAGGCAGCAGCTCCTGCCAGGTCACCTGCTCCTGCGTGGGCTCCTCTCCACAGGCTACAGGTCCGGCCCAGAATCTGCTCCAGCAGGGGTCTTCCACAGGCGGCAGCCTCCGTCAGTGCAGGGCCACCTGCTCCACCATGGTCTCCTCCATGGGCTGCAGCGTGGAACCCTGCTCCACCGTGGTACTCCATGGGCTGCAGGGGGACATCCTGCTTCACCATGGTCCTCACAACAGGCCGCAGGGGACTTCTGCTCCAGCACCTGGAGCACCTCTCCCCCTCCTTCTTCACTGACCTTGGCACCTGCAAGGCTGTTCTTCACTCCTCTCACTCTCCCAGCTGCTGTGTGGCGCAGCATTTTTTTTCCCTGCCTTAAATATGCTCTCACAGAGGCACAAAACAACACTGCTTATTGGCTCAGCTCTGGTCAGCTGTGGGGCCCTTACCAAACATGGGGCAGCTTCTAGATCCTTCTCACAGAAACCACCTCTATGGTCCCCTGCTACCAAAACCTTGCCACATAAACCCACTACACCCGGTCTGGTGGAAGGTGCCCCTGCCCATGCTAGGGGTTTGGAAATGGATGATCTTTAACGTCCCTTCCAACCCAAACCATTCTATGATTCTGTGATTCTATGAGAGATGAGTAATTGTGTAACAGCTGCTGCCATCAAGGTTTCTCATGGTCCAAATATACAGATCTTGAAACAGAGATTATCCAAAACACAGACAAACAAAACTTTGACTAGCCACAGAGCTCCTGCAAGCAAATAGAGAATTTGAACAATTGGCTCCAGAAAGGTGTGAGAAACAGGTTGTTCAGGCAAGTTGGTATAGAAGAACGTGTGTGAGACATAGCAGCATACTAAAAAATACTTGCCAAATGCTCAGTTATTTTCAAAGATTACACGTGCACACGTTGCTAAAGCTTCATTCATTCTTTGTATTTCTTAATTTTCTGAAAAATTTATATTTGTCTTTGTGGTAGTGTCCAAATACAACATTAGCATGATAAAATTTCTTTGGGTCGTTTATCTTCTCCATATCTTTCCTCATGAAAGAATACACATTCATTTGTTATTAAAACTATGAGTGAAATCAGAGATGGAGTCAGTGTGAATTAACTTCTGAATTCTTACCTAATAAACTTTATTCTCTTGTGTTTTACCATGGCATGCATGGAGAGAGACTGTTCAGTTTCTAGAAACTATATGAAGAGCTTCTCACAGGCAATAGGTTAGGACTGACCTATTGCAATGAACTTATACATTAATGCAAACTAGAGTAAGAATATTACTTTGCAGGCAGCGTGATTCACACAGCTTAGCTTCTGATGGAATTATTCCTACTATAAGAGACAATGAGTCTGAGGAACTCTGTGGCTTTTTCTAGCCTTCCCAATGATATTCTATGCTTGTGAGCATGCCAAGAAATAGCACAGGGCACCTATGGGTTGGAAAGACCATTATTTTTGACCCAGCCAAGCTCGGCTTTTCTAACCATGTAGTACCTTTACAAATTCAGAAGTGTATGACAGTATAGTTCGCAATCCTCTTAGATTATTGCTATGAGGGTATATGATCTGGTCCATTGTTTGTTCTGGGTAGCATATGTAATACTTTGGCTTGTCTTGAGTCTTCCCACGTTTCCCTAGACCATTCTGCATCTTAAGTTTTTCAGATCTTATTGTGGATTTTTTGTGTGGGAGCAGTTTTGTGTTTTCAACTGGTATGGCAGCAGATCAAGCGGGAGGTTTTGGCTTGTGCACAGATTCTGGAGGCAGGTTTTGTAGAAGGTTGCTCCAGTTTTTGGCTTGTAAGCCATGGGAGCATATACCATGTATTACTGGATTGTAAGTTAGCCCACTCACTAAATATTTTGCTGACCACATACAGTAATTCAAGAGGGCTGAAAAACAGAGATAGTACTGAATAAAGCACAGAAAAACAAACAAACAAACAAACAACAACAAAAAAAAACACCACCACACATCTTACATCACAGAAGAATCAGATGCTGAATTTCTATTGAAAATTCTTAATTACATTGGTGGATTGCAACTATGTATGTAGCGTGTCACATCGTAACATTACTTTCTGTTTGAGACTGCTTATTTGGTATTCCAAATGATTATCTATGCTGGAATTACCTGTGTAATAAAATATATTTCATTATAAAATGACCAAAGATGGTGCTGAGGCTGAAAAGGTGCTTCTGACTTGTTCCACTTATCCTCTTGAAACACAAACTCTGGTAGCAAAGGCTAACATAGTCTATTTTTCCTTTTATGCTAACTAGCAGCAGAACTCCTATTTTCTAATTGCTGAAAACTGGTCTGTGTCAGGCATACACACAGGTAGTGCTTTCCAATAAGAATGTGAAAAAGATTAAAGTCCAGAAAATTGTTTGAAGCTATACTGTGAATGATATCTAATTCATGACTCAATCCCAATTCTCCTTACAGGTAGTTTTTTGATTTCTGTGTGTGACTATCCCGAGAATGCAAATTACTAACATTTACTGTAGCCAAGGCCACAATGTAAGAAAAAGATCTTATTTAAAAAAAAAAAAAAAAAAAAAGGAAAAAAGAATTAGAAAGAAAGAAAGATGTGTGTTTCCCTGTATGTGCTCTTCTTTGTGTGTGGCATATATGTCTTCCAGATATTTCCTTGGATCTTATCCTGTTTTCTTTAAACCCATGCAGCTCTTTGCTTACATTAACATAACGGAGGGAATAATTTGTTCCTATAAGAATTAAATTTGTAATACAAAGGAAGTGGAGGCTTTTGGCAAATAACCTATCTTGCAACACTTACTGAACACTTAAATGAAAAACATCAAGCAAAGTTGGATCAGAAGAGCAAGAAAAGAAGGTCTACAGAATAAGCGTATAAAGATTTCTGTTTTCATGTGAGATAGAATGAATTTGAAGGTGACTTCTCAATTTTAATAAAGGCATTCACTCTGTGTCCCAGGACACAGTTCTTTAGCCAGCTTTTACAAAAAACAAACAAGCATTAATTGTATTTCCCAGTGACAAACCACTGGCTGTCTCAGTGTTTTTTCATCCAATGGAAATATAGAATCCAGCTGGGAAGGTGAATCTTTTAAAAAAAACACCTCCCTCTATGAGAATGGATTCTTTCAAAGGTTTCAGAAGCATCAATGGAACAAATCAATTAGAGCGGGGCAGGAAGGTAGTGAGTAATCACGCAGTTGTTTTTTGAGTAAGTGAAGCTAGAGTTCAGTGAAGAAATTAAGTAGCATTCCTTCCTCTCTATTTTACCTTTATTGGGAGAGTAAAAGGCATATAGAAGGACTGGAAGTTTCACTTTCTAGGCCAATATCCTCCACTTTCTGGAGAATAGACTCATGATATGACCCCTTAACTACCACTTGTAGGTGAATGCAAGACCGAGTACCTGCATTTGAGTATCAGCAGGTCACAGCTGCTCTAAGAAGCAGCAGTTGTCATGCTGGGGTTAGCAGGGGCCACACTGGGTGAGGGGTTTCTTGCCATTTGCTTGTTTTTGTGAAGTTCATCACAAAGTGTTAACCTGTGGCATAGGACAAGTAATATTCCTGTCTTAGTTTATACCCAGTTCAATTCAACACTGAATCTTGTAAGAGGTGTCAAGCATAGTCAAACTGAATGTTTTGTTTAATTTTAACTGGATGCTAAGGGGAAACTTTGCCCTGTTTGCTTAGCTACAATCAGTGTTGACTTAAAGAGAACAGAGACTATACGAGACTATATGGAAACATTCCTAAACTATCTGTTTGTTGGTAGGTGTTTCGTTTGTTTGTTTTTCTTCCCAGTTTATCTTATGTCCAGAATTTCAGATGTAAATAGGTTACAAAGAAATTACCAACCATCAGATCTTTACCATGTCAATTATTTTGAGGATTGTGAAAAATGGCTGTTTTCAATGACATGGCTCCTTGAAATTACAATGGGGTATTTTGGCAAATATATTTTCTCCAGTTGTTAATCAAAATGTAGTGGGATGTGGAAATCACTGAAAGCTGTGGAAATGAACAACAACAAAGGCTCATTTTGAACTTCCCACGTCATGTATTCTTAAAGAGAAATCTTATGTGTATGGTGACCAGTTTCTGTCACCACAAGGGAAATACTTCAGTGGTGAAATATGGCCCAGGTGTTGGATCTATCTTTTAGTCCCATTGAAAGGGATTTGATTAATGCCAAAACAGAAAATCTGAAGTAGAAAAAAAAAAAATAAATAAATAAAGCTAAGTGGAATCATTCATACCACTGTGATACGGTTGTGATGGTGTGTGAAACTGAATTTTTATGTATTACTTGTAATGAGGAGGGAAGAAGGGGGGTGGAGGAAATGATAACATCTTCTCTTCAGCTTTTCCAAAAGGAAGAAAGATTAAAGTGGGACGGAAATTTAGTAGTCTCCTTCTGCATAATGAAGACCTATGTCTAATAGAAGATAAAGATGGCATTTTCATTTCAGGTAGTTCTGTGAAAAGTTATACAAATTATAACCTAGCACAGCAAGGGTCTCCTTTGATGGTATGGATTTTCTTGTGTTTTGTTGGATGGAAACCTGATGTGCTGTTTGGATACAGGGAAGAACAGAACAACATCTTACTACTGGAGTTAATTATTGCTTAATACATTGCTGTTATCATTGTGCAGAATCAGTGAATTTTTTCACTTGCTAGACAATATAAATCCTGAAATAATCAGCCTGTAATTTTACAAGAGAATGAATGGTACCATCTAAATAGAAGGAAAGAAAATTGATGCTAGAATGTTCTGGATGATGGACTGGTTATCATCTGGCCCTCAGTTTTTCTCTCTAGCTCTTCAAGTCTACACAGACTCATACATGCAATTACTAAAATCAGAGGGCTGAGAGTAGTTTGGAGATTTGTATCGTAACCATAAAGGAAAATAAAAAATTGTCTTTTGTACTATTATCATTAGTCTGATATATGAATTCTATTGATAAAAGAAAGAAAATGAGAGGCTGAGGGAACTGGATCAGAGAGTAGGAGGGGACCTAAAAGTAGCTTTGCAGCATAGATGAAACATCTTTTGTCAAGAAGATAGAGCCAGGCTTTTTGCAGAAGTGCATGGTGGGAAGACAAGAGACGATGGAGAAGAAAACAGGTTCTGGCTGTATGTAAGAAAAAAACTTTTCCTCAGTGAGGACAATCAGGAACAGGTTATGGAGAGAGTTTGTATGGTTTCTGTCTTCAGAGGTTTCCAAGACCCAGCTAACCCTCAGAAACCTCATAGTTGTTCTTGTTGTGAACAGGAGGTTAGACTAGATATCTCTTCTAGTCCTTTACAGCATGAATTCTATGATGTTAATTCTCCTGAATCAAAAATAGAGGTTTTGTGCTTATTTTTTTTTTTATAATTTTGTATACTAATTATATTGACTTAGAAAACAGTCAAAATTTCATTAGAGCATTGTCTACATGACAATTCCATTGCCTACTTTTATTCCCGTGTCTTCACTTATGAATTTAAACTGGAGAGATATAAAAAAAACCTACTATAATACTTCCTGGTTTGTATGTGGATTTCTTAAAAAAAAAAAAAAGTTTCAAAATTAGCTGTATCTCACTCTTGCTCTCCTTTTTGGTCATTATATAGTAACAAACATGAGAAAATGCACAAGACGGTCTTTTATAATTTCATTCTAATTCAAATAACGTTTTTCTTTTTATTTCAAGTAATCATTATTACATATGAATGAAAAAGTGAAAGCACAACCCTATTATAGACCCAAACTTTTCTGTTTCTGTTTTGGATAGTTAGTAAGCAATCAGATGTATTCTTTGATGAGTGCTTCGTCTGTTTCTTACATTTGTAGGAAGTAATGGCTATAATTATTTTTAATGTCCTAATGGTTACAGACTGAGTTTTGGGGTGATCCATTTCACGCTTATTTATTATGTTATTTTTCTGCTCAAATAAAAGTTATAGATAATCAGTTTCTTCCCATTAATACTGAGGACAAAAAGTATTTCTGATCATCAGCGCTGTTAGGTCAAGGAATTTAACATAGACTGTGCAACTGGTGTCAGCAAAAAGAGGATTAAGGAGAAGAATTTAATTCATTTAACTGTAGCAGAAGAAGTCAGAAATGGCCTAAGCAGTTAATTGCTTGTGACATAATTGTTTGTTTATGTCTCTAATATTCCTGTGGTACATTTTTGAATGATAGATCATTTAAGTTGACTGGCACATCTGAAAGATTAACATTATACCAATATTCAGTTACCTTGTTCCGTAACTTAGCTAGTGTAAGAGGCAGTTTAACTGAAAAATGAATGCTAATAAAGTGCCTGTTTAGTAATTCATTTTGAAAACCGTTTGACCTTAACTAGAATGAAAGTAGACTGTAAAAATCATCATAGATTCCCTTCCTTGAACTTTTCACAATGCTGAAAAATGACTGAGGGAAAGAAGCAAGATCCAGTTACTGTACCCTGTTTGTACAGCTGTACTTCATTGAGTGGAGGCTTGTGTTACACACAGTTTGTGATAGGAAGTAAATGCTTTTAAAACAACTAAGGAGACAGGTCTTTAACCTCCACCTTTTCAGATGCTTTATTCACTCATTTAGCTTCTGTCGAGGTCTTGGGAAACGTTTCAAATACAAATTATTATTGAGTACTGAAGCTCACCTGAATAATTCATCTCCTAGTGAGCTCATTAGAGAGAGAAGTTAAGATTTTTATATATATATATATTTTATTTATTTATTTATTATTATAATTATTATTAGAGATAGAGATTACTAATTATTGATACAGAGAACATTTGCTGTTTCAGGGACAAATACGTTTAAAGGAAGAATTCTTAGACTGAATATTAAATGAGGTTTATGATAGATGAAGGTAGAGTTTTAATTCAGCAATGGTAATGATTTTCAAGGACTTAGAGGACATTCAGAAATG
Source organism: Aythya fuligula (assembly GCF_009819795.1). Lineage (NCBI taxonomy): Eukaryota > Metazoa > Chordata > Aves > Anseriformes > Anatidae > Aythya > Aythya fuligula. The sequence goes on along the minus strand of NC_045560.1, from coordinate 30,698,555 downwards.
ATGTTGTCATGTAGTCTGTAAAAAATCCATCAAAATTCATTGTATTTTAAAATTTTAATTTCTAACATAAGGCTTTTAACTCCTGTTACAAGACTGTTCAGTCATATTAAATGGTGAAGACATTTTAAGATTCTTTAAGGGGATTTTTTGGCAGTGCTTCAAATTACAAGAACATGTTAATCACCAGACCTAAACTGTTTGATGTAAGCTTGGCACTAGATAATTTCAGGCATTTACACACTATAAGGTCATTCTGTGAATTAATTTCAAATATCTGCCAAGGGCACTTCTCTAATTGCTCTGGTGTAAGAAGTCAGTGGCAATGGCAGCATGCAGTTGATGGTCAGCTAGATAACTTTTAATTTCTGTAATCAGCTGAGGCTGTGTACATTTCATCCTTTGAAATACCTTGAATTTAGTTTCATTATACCTTGAATTGACCTTGAATTTAGTTTCATTATAAATATATATTATATAAATATATATATACTGCTATATAATGCCAAAAAAACCACATTATTTTGTCTTCATTAACCACCCATTTTCACATTTTGCTATAATTAACGTCTTCTTCATAGCTTGTAGCACTATATCTGATGGCCGTGAACATTCCTGGCTTTCATTTCTGTTGATAACCTCCCACTTAAGACTGGTCAGATATAATTATTTACTGCAATGAGGCCACTCCAATGAGGCACTTAAAGGGAAAATGCCTTCATTTAATTTAATCCAAAATTAGGATTTTGAAATATTCTTCTTCATTTTAGTACATCAGAGGTCTCATGACTTCATAACACAACTGAAATTAGTTTTACCCTTATTCCAGCAACTTTTTAGAACCACAACACAATAGAGTAACTGCTCTCCTTTAGCTGAATCTGGAGTTTCCAGCAGTTTTGAGCAAACAACCATTTGTTTTTCCATTTGTGGAAAAGCAGTGGGCAGGCAATAGTTGCGTTTCATGGTCTGGGGTACAAGTGGACTTGAAGATTTATGTGATTTTATGTGAAAACCATAAGCATAACAGCAGATATCAGTTAAGTTGTTTAAACAGTCAGCTGACATTTAACCCAGTCTAACCAAACTCATCACTGGACATTAGTTTTTACTTCCTGCTATACTATGTTATATTATGGTAAATTGTAAATTGGCATTGTATTATGGCAAAGAGTAAATTGGGGATTTAGTTCCTTTTAGCTTAAGGAAAAAAAAAAAAAAAGCCATAGGAAACAAATGTTGCTTTGTTCTGTGGTATATGCCTCATTAGAAATTATGTGTTTTGCAGAGGTTAACATACTGTGGGCAGCACACCAGGTACATCATAGTTCTGAAGATTACAATTTATTCACGGCTTTGAGACAATCTGTACTGCAGAAATACACCTCCTGGGTAAGTTGCACAAGATTTGAAAAACAACTTAATATCACCAAGATTTAGTAAAAGTGAAAATATTTCCCTTCAAATAAAAACATGTAAATTATTTTATACTTTAAACACTGAAAAGCACAGATGACTTTCAGATTCTTCAGTTTCATAAGCTTTAAAGGTACATTCATTAATGATTTTATAGCAAACTTGAAAAGTGATACACTGATTAATTTTAAGAAGGGTAATTTTAACTCTTTCATAAATTCATAACTTTCCAGGAAAAATGTGACTTTTTAAAAACATTATTTAGTTATTCATGCATCAGTGCAGGAGAAGATCAGAATATAGTATAACTACTCTAGAATATGTCCATGTAGCTGAAAGGAGCAGAGAAATAAGAAAAGATTGCTTTGGACGTGCAAACAGATTTATTTTTGTATCTGCTCATGTCATACATCAGCACTCCAGTAAGTCAAAGAAATATGCCGCCACTTTTATCTAGCTTTATTTCAGACAAAATGTATTGTAAATAATGATCTGTGTATGCATCAAATAGAAATTAAGATAAGTACTCATTTAAAGATTTAATTGAGAATACTATCCAGTTTTGGGCACAAGGTAACTGCTGCTTTTTATCAGCTGCTCTCTCATATTCTCTTATGACTGCTTTTTTAAACTCATTGTGGTTTCTTAGTGTTTTTTTTTTTTTCATTTTTTTGGTTGTTTTTGAAGTATAAAAACTTCAAAATTCGAACTCTTAGGATTAAATTTCAGAAGTAATTTTAAATATATTTTTATAGATAGAAGATATATAAAAGCTGTCCTGCAGTGAGATATAATGGTGGAATAAACATACAGTCCTCTGTGAATCTCTATGACTAGCCTATGAGCAAATGACTCAAACCCAAGCGTGTGCACTCACAAAAATCCAAATCCAGTGTAGCTCCATTAACTTCAATGAAGTTTGGATTTATGTTCACATAACTGAGAATGGGTTTAGCCTGTTGTTCTTAGTTGTTTCAAGCATATAACATTAGATAAGTTTAAGCAGTAGGTTCCAAAAAAGAATTGAGCTTTTCTAGAACTTGTGAAAACTCTCTCTTAGTTTTGCTTCTTAAAATATTCTCTGTAAATTATTATTTTTATTCATAAAATAGTCATCTGATTTTAGTACCAGTGCTGCAGATTTAAATGGCCATTATGAACAATAGTCAAAGTATCTCTGTCACAGCCCCACTTTCTGTGTAAATACTGCCATGTTAAAGATTTAACTTTGAACATTTTACCCATTGGGACCATATGTACAAACGCTTAACAAAAACAATAATTCAAAAAAGACAGAAAGCCTGTGTGTGTACATATGGGTATGTTTATGAGTATTTTGTCTGCCTGAGTGGTTTTGAGGGTGATACCTCAGAGAGTACAAAATATTGAGGAAGGCCAAGGCATCTGGCCATCTTAGGTTCTAGAGACCATCCTCAGGACCACACTAGTACCACTTGTCAAATAATATATGTGTATTTAAAATTGATTGGTTTTGAACAAAGGGAAAACAACATAGAATCTATAATACTTTTGTGTGCAGTTTTTTTCTGCCAATATTTTATATTAACCAACACATTTTGTTAGTATAAATATGGGGATTTTCCTCTCCCCATAACTTTTGGAGAAAGAAAACTACTACACATTTCAAAGCCTAAATGTGCACAAGCACTATTCCTGCTAATTCTTGCACTTTTTTTTTTTTTTTTTTTGGACTGCCAGACTTGTCCAGAACCACATAGATGCTTCAAAGCTGAAACCCAGTGAAATCTTTAGTTATTCTCTGGGAATGATCTATGTCACTGAATCTGTACTGTTGAATGCAGCTTCAGATCCAGTTTTGTGGACGCTGTGAGAAAGTTGTGGTGGATGATGTGGGATTTTAAGACTGTTCTGTTGCCAGCTATGTATGTGTTTTAAGTTAAGGAGTATAAGATAAATAAATTAGAATATCAGTCTCTATGGGTTGTGCTTGTGCTGACTGAAAAGATTTGAAATGAAAAAGAGAAAAGTGTGCTTTAACTACAATCAGTGGTGTGAAATGTACTCTTGAAATTGGAACCAAATGTCTATTACTTCATGTCATTTGCACACAAAACATTTCCCTTTGTCCAGTAGAGGAGAGATGATGCAGACCTAGTGTTAGACCAAGAGATGGTTTTGAAGCCCATTTGGGGAGGAAGTAGATGGAAAGAATGTATATTCATTTTTAAGAGAACATCAGGATGCTAAGGTTGTATGCCTTTTTGCTATTGATGAAGCACCTAGTTGAAGTGTAATTGTGATAATAACTTGATAGTTTTAAACTGTACTAAGGTTTCAATTATGCTCTGTTGATTTTAATTCAGTGGAAATGTTTGTATATAAATTTCAAAAAGGTAATGGGTAACACTTTTTTCCAGCACAGAATCACAAATTTGACTTCTTTTCTATTGAGGAGTCTGACAGGTCTTGGATCTGTAAAGGATGCTTTTATTATATTTACCTTTATTTCCTGAAATAGGAAATAGTATACAAGGAAAAGTATACCCCAATGTGAGCTGCCATGGAGGCAGTTTTCCTGTGGATCCTCACTGTGCCCCACAACCCCTTTGCTTTGTGCTGATGGTGAGCCTGAAAGATCAACAGGTAGCCCCAGAGACACATCCTGGAGAGAGGTGGGCTCAGCACTGGATCTGTGCAGGAAACAGCCCTTCTGCTAAACCTCAGGATCTTCAGACTTTTCCCTTTCTTTCTTTGTGGAAGCATTCATAAGCTTTTGCTTACAAAAGAGAGACAGAAAAATAGGTCATGACCAATTCAGAGAGCATGTAATAATGTGGTGGACACACATCCTTCCAAAAGGGCCGATGCTTTAATTCTTGAGGCATAGTTGTGATGCAGCAGCCCCAGATATAAATTCCTCTCCACCCCGTCAGTAAGTGCCTTTCCCATCAGGTTATCAGTTACTGTGGCTGTGCCTCAATCTCTGTTGCTGAACCCACAAGTGCGAAAAGATCTATGAGTGTGATAAATATTTTTTCTTGAGTTTTGACCAGAAATTCCATCTTTGAGCCAGGAAATATTTTCTCCTACAGATTAGTGAAAGCTGGTATGTTCCCATGAAATGTTTTGATTTGGTGAATTGGCATTTCCAGTGAAAAAGTACTTAGGGATTTTTTTTTTTTTTAACTGACATTGATCTTGTTGCAGTGGAACCATAAGTAGGAGACTTATTTTTTTATTTTTAATTTTTTAAGAGTAGTTTTCATTTCTCCCTACGGGTTCTGATTTTGTGAATGACCTTTCAAATCCTTTCTGTCCTTTTTTACGTTTCTATAAATACATCAACACAAAAAGGAGGACTAAGGAGAATCTCCATCCTTTGCTGGATGCGGGGGGAAACTTAGTTACAAGAGATGAGGAACAGGCGGAGGTGCTCAATGCCTTCTTTGCCTCAGTCTTTAGCGGCAATACCGGTTGTTCTCTGGATACTCAGTACCCTGAGCTGGTGGAAGGGGATGGGGAGCAGGATGTGGCCCTCACTATCCATGAAGAACTGGTTGGTGACCTGCAACGGCACTTGGATGTGCACAAGTCGATGGGGCCGGATGGGATCCACCCAAGGGTACTGAGAGAACTGGCAGAGGAGCTGGCCAAGCCACTGTCCATCATTTATCAGCAGTCCTGGCGATCGGGGGAGGTCCCAGTTGACTGGTGGCTAGCAAATGTGACACCCATCTACAAGAAGGGCCGGAGGGCAGACCCGGGAAACTATGGGCCTGTCAGTTTGACCTCAGTGCCAGGGAAGCTCATGGAGCAGATCCTCCTAAGAGTCATCACGCAGCACTTGCAGGGCAAGCGGGCGATCAGGCCCAGTCAGCATGGGTTTATGAAAGGCAGATCCTGCTCGACGAACCTGATCTCCTTCTATGACAAAGTGACATGCTGGGTGGACGAGGGAAAGGCTGTGGATGTGGTCTACCTTGACTTCAGCAAGGCTTTTGACACCGTCTCCCACAGCATTCTCCTCAAGAAACTGGCTGCTCTTGACTTGGACTGGCGCACGCTTCATTGGGTTAGAAACTGGCTGGATAGCCAGGCCCAAAGAGTCGTGGTGAATGGAGTCAAGTCCAGTTGGAGGCCAGTCACTAGTGGCATCCCCCAGGGCTCGGTGCTGGGGCCGGTCCTCTTTAATATCTTCATCGATGATCTGGACGAGGGCATTGAGTGCACCCTCAGTAAGTTCGCAGATGACACCAAGTTAGGTGCGTGTGTCGATCTGCTTGAGGGTAGGAAAGCTCTGCAGGAGGATCTGGATAGGCTGCACCGATGGGCTGAGGTCAACTGCGTGAAGTTCAACAAGGCCAAGTGCCGGGTCCTGCACCTGGGGCACAATAACCCCAAGCAGAGCTACAGGCTGGGAGAGGAATGGTTGGAAAGCTGCCAGGCAGAGAAGGACCTGGGAGTGATGGTTTATAGTCGGCTGAATATGAGCCAGCAGTGTGCTCAGGTGGCCAAGAAGGCCAACGGCATCCTGGCTTGTATCAGAAACAGTGTGACCAGCAGGGCTAGGGAGGTGATCGTCCCCCTGTACTCAGCTCTGGTGAGGCCGCACCTCGAGTACTGTGTTCAGTTTTGGGCCCCTCGCTACAAGAAGGACATTGAGGTGCTTGAGCGGGTGCAGAGAAGGGCAACGAAGCTGGTGAGGGGCCTGGAGAACAAGTCCTATGAGGAGTGGCTGAGGGAGCTGGGCTTGTTCAGCCTGGAGAAGAGGAGGCTCAGGGGCGACCTTATCGCTCTTGGTAAGTACCTTAAAGGAGGCTGTAGTGAGGTGGGGGTTGGTCTGTTCTCCCACGTGCCTGGTGACAGGACGAGGGGGAATGGGCTTAAGTTGCACCAGGGGAGTTTTAGGTTAGATGTTAGGAAGAACTTCTTTACTGAAAGGGTTGTGAGGCATTGGAACAGGCTGCCCAGGGAAGTGGTGGAGTCACCATCCCTGGAAGTCTTCAAAAGACGTTTAGATGTAGAGCTTAGGGGTATGGTTTAGAGGGGACTGTTAGCGTTAGGTCAGAGGTTGGACTCGATGATCTTGAGGTCTCTTCCAACCTAGAAATTCTGTGATTCTGTGATTCTGTGATTCTGTCCAAAATTAAGCTTACATTGCAAGGAAACATGAGGCAGTTAGGAAAGCATTCTCCCTTGTCAATCTGAAATTTACCTATACATTTATATAAAATTTTCCTCATCTCACAACTTAGGAGGTGGTAGCAGTACTTAGAAGTACTTTTAAGTAGTACTTCTAGTACTTATTGAATATGAACCTTCCTTTGCCTGAGTCACCTGTAAATACGGTCAAATTGCATATGTTAATTTTAGGGAAAAAGCATATAATTTTTAACTCTATTTTAAATCCAGCAACCAATTCCATGCATGATCTGAACACAATTTTGTTTTGTTTTGTTTTTTTATTTTATTATTTTTATTTTTTATTTTTATTTTATTTTCAACTTCCTTTCCATTCCTTTTGAAAATTTCCTAGTTTTATCATGTCATTAGACAGGTACAAGCAGTAATAAGAGAAAACTGCATTAGCTTTACCAGCCGTGTGTCCTACTTCTTCATTGGCTTCATTGCAAGATGACCTTTGAGAAAAACCATGCCAGCACCCTAGATGTTGTGAGACAAATATCTTCCAATCTTTTCTTTTTAGAGCTTCCCCCACTTTTAATAATTAAATACTAAGAGGGCTAAGGTTGGTGGCAGGAAGCCAAAGGATCTCAGACAAGAGACTGACTCTATGTCAGTGTTGAGGTTATTTCTTCTAAATTGTGGGAGATTTACAGAATCACAGAATCACACAGAATTTCTAGGTTGGAGGAGACCTCAAGATCATCGAGTCCAACCTCTGACCTAACGCTAACAGTCCCCACTAAACCATACCCCTAAGCTCTACATCTAAACGTCTTTTAAAGACTTCCAGGGATGGTGACTCCACCACTTCCCTGGGCAGCCTGTTCCAATGCCTCACAACCCTTTCAGTAAAGAAGTTCTTCCTAACATCTAACCTAAAACTCCCCTGGTGCAACTTAAGCCCATTCCCCCTCGTCCTGTCACCAGGCACGTGGGAGAACAGACCAACCCCCACCTCACTACAGCCTCCTTTGAGGTATCTGTAGAGAGCAATAAGGTCGCCCCTGAGCCTCCTTTTCTCCAGGCTGAACAAGCCCAGCTCCCTCAGCCGCTCCTCGTAGGACTTGTTCTCTTACACTGGATTTCTGTCTCAGATCATGGAGAATCATGTGTTTGAAAATAGTTCTTTTATTCGGTGCATAAGATCTGCATTAAATATTTAACTAATACATACCTCTACTCCAAAATTTCATGCCTAAATGAAATTTCATGCCACCTTCGATGGCATTTACTAGCTCCCACCTTCAGTAAGAGCTGATATGAACTCTTGTGAGTTTAACTAGACCAAATGATTCTTAGGGATTGAATGTGAAAATTTCACATGAATATATTTTCTTTTTTTGTTGTTTGTTTCATAAATATTTCAGAAGTGCTTCAGTCTTCAAGGATCAGACTGATTAAAACAAGGTTTCTTTCCAGTGCTTTGGTCTTGTTCCAGTGTTGAAGCCAGCAGACCAAGCTGGGATTGGAGGGCCTTAGTACTCTTGACAGTGAGAAACTACTGTGGTGATTTTCTCCAGAGCATCAGTCACATCAAAGGGATGGGGATGCATTTGTTTCATAGCCCCAGCTTGATGTCTTACCTAATGGGTAGATCTCTTGACAAAAACTGTGGGAATATCATAATTAAATACTGTATAATACATGTACGTGCCATTTTTTTTTGCAGACCTATGCTAAAAGAATTTATGGCTCAGGAGGCCTGTCGTGGCTATCTTATTGCTTTCTCTGATATTCAAGGAGTTGATTTTGTGAGAAGGACAATAGGAATTTGAATCTGTACTTTAGGGAAGGATTAATTTCTCAGAGCAGCTGGTGTAACACAAGGTAAGGTAGAACAAAAAAAAAAAAAAAAAAAACCAACAAAACACCTTTGCTCTGATGAAAGAAGACTGACTTCTTAACATGTGAATGTCTTGTAAGTCTCATCCTATTGCTCAGCCAGTTAAGAAACTATTTGTGAAATTACTGGGACTCCACTCTGTAAGAAAACATTATGTTTCCTAAGGAGGTAATTTGCTGAAACTATTTTCATGCCAGCACATCTTTAGAACCCAGCAATATATCAGGGCGTCAAGAGAGATGCTGTGAGGAAGTTAGGGTGAGAAATTATAATTAATTTTGAAAGTGGAGCAAAGTGCCTTACCCTCATGATGCTCATGGAGGGAGTTCAGATGGAAAGGCTATAATGCTATAAATTCCCACCTTGCTTATTCTGTGATAATTCTCCCCTTTAAGTAAAGCCTTCATGTCAAGGATACGTTGCTGCATGCTACATATAGTGCAAAGAATAAATGTCTCATCTCAGGATTTTTAAGTTCTTTTCTTGATTTTGCTGCTTGCTCTCTTTATGACTTTTGGTAAATCACTTTCACTGAAATTTGTCCCACCTGCTATTCCATGTCTAGCAGTAACATAATAATCAGTATGTACTCTATATAATGTCCACATTACAGAGGTTTTAGAAGATGAAATTAAATGATCTTATGCAGTGCTTTGAGCTCCTGAAATTGTACTTCATTATATCACCACAACTTTAGTGCGATAAATATAATGTATATTTTCTTTTTAATTTTTCAGATGTTCAACTTGCCAATGGCTCTTTTCATTCCACCATCAGTGTTTGCTGTTCATCTACAGTTTAATCTACTTTACCAGTTTTGGATACATACAGAGGTAAACTAGGTTTTTAAGCCATACCTAAACAGTTAGCCTGGAGCAGTGTCCTGGAAATCTACTAGCAGCTGATTTATTGTGTAAGAAAAATCTTTGTCTGAATTCTTTAAGGAGAAACATCTGTTCATTTTTATTCCTTTTGCTGAATATATATTGCTAAGTTTATAAGAAGCAATGAGGCCAGTTGGTCCCAATTAGATTAAAAATAATAATAATAATAACTGTAAGGAATCAGAACTTTTTAATATTTTAATACAATATTTTCCTGTCTTGCAGCTTATTAAATATTTCTGGCAGATACTGAAACTGATTTTATTTCTAAGATAAATATTTTAGAGAAAAATATCCAAGCTACAGTACTTCTTAAAGACCATTTAGAGTTAAAACTTAAGATATTGTTTCCTTTTTAATGCAAGTAGTTCTCAGATGAAAAATATTATTTAGTTATCTAATAGCTATTTGCTTATGACTGCACCTATTTATTTGTTTTGTGGGTATATAGGCAAAATGTATTTTACATACATATAGAGTTAATTACCCAGTGTAATTTGTAAGTAGTTTTCCATACTTCTCAGGTAGTTGGACAGCCTTTCATTCTCACTACAGTAGAGGTGTTTAAAGGTTTTGCATGTTATATGGCAGTAGCATGTATGTCAGTAGCCCCTGCTGGGCTGCAGGCTAATTACCTCTGCAACCCTCTTACTCCCTTGATTACTCTCACTACTCAGATGCTTTTTTCCCTCTGTAGTTTCATTATGCCATCTATAGGAATTTTATTTTGGAAAAACATATATATATTTTTATTTGCTATTTTTTTAAATAATGTTTTTATTTTCTCTTTTCTGTGTGCTTGCTTAACAAAAAAAAAAAAGAATAATAATAATTAAAAAAAAATAATAATAAAACTAAGATGTACTTAAAACTACTAAGTACTTACAGTGGCCCAATAACAAACTTCTACTGTTGGCATTACAGTTCTATTGGGCAAATTTCTAAAACCATTAATATGTGTCTCATATTAGAGGAAATTTTCATAGTGTATGTGCAAGTGTAAGTTTAGACCATAGTCTAAACAGGAATAAATTTCAGTCACAATAAAATGATAAGTACCCTTTACTACTAAATTATTGTATCAGTAGGAAAACAATGTATCTTTTATACCGATCCAATTGATCTAATCATAGATCTTTGTTTACAAAGGAGATATTCTTAATGTTGATATTGTTGAATTTGTAGTGCAAATGAAATCAACTGAAAAATGTTGAAGTTAGGCTTTAAGATCAAAACTGATGTCAAAACAGAAATAGGGTTACACCACTTATTAACATGTTTCCTGCTCTCAAGGACAAGGACCTAACAGACAAAAGAAGGGAAAGCAAGGGAAATAACAGCAGCTATTGTAGCCATGGAGGTTTATATTAGCCAGTATTTTTGATGAAGTTAAACTGATGTTTAACAATTACATTTTTTGTGTGTGTGTGTGTGTGTGATAACTGCTACAATTCAACTGTTTTAGAGGTTTGACATCTCTGATATTTTTTCAAATAGTCATTTTACTGAATTTTAACAGTATCTTACATTCTACTAAAACAAAAATCATTTATGTAATTCCCAGTTCCATCATAGTTCCTCAACATAGCTCCTCAACAATGCGGGCCTGCCACATTATAGAAAATGTGATCCTGGTTCAGTGACTGCTGCTAAACCTTGATCTGAACACTACGAGATTCATCATCCCCAGCTGCTCTGGAAGCCTGTGCTGGCTGCTGATACAGTGTGGCACTTTGTGTCATTAGGGGGTCCAGTGGAGATGCCTTTCATCAGTCATATTCTGCCACTAGAAGATGTAATAGTTTTCTTAAATTGTTTTCCAAAATGCAAGAGGATTTGTTAACAAATGATCAATTTATCCTCAGATTTCTGTTACTACTTATCAGTATTCGTATTTCCTTAGGCAGAATTTGGGCCTATATTGACTAGTCAAGAATGTTTGGAAACCATAACTTCACTACTTTCAATTACACATCTTCGTCCTTCAGAAAAATAAAATCTAGTAAGATACAGTAAAAACGCTTTGTTCTATAGTAATCGATTTCTTTTTTTCATCACACTGAATGTCTTGTGCACAATTTAATGTTTTATGAAAGAAAAGATACATGATATTTAAATAATAGGAAACAAAAATTGTATGAAACTTCCTGAGGGAAGATATTTTATTTCAGTCTAGCTAGGTTTGAGTTTTTGCTGTTGTTGTTTAAAGAAATAACTCAAATTGAATTTAATAATTAAAAAGAATTATTGTGCTTTGCTGAACCTTTGTATGTCATGTTTCAGCCTAGAGCGAACATTCATAGCCAAAGTATGATCCTTTATATTTTCCCAAACTTTAACTTGTTGTTTCAAGGCACTGAAAGGGCTGCTGCCGGGAAAGTTAACATTCCAGCCAGACCCAGTACAACAATGTTCAGAGAAGTTTCCTGTATTAACGCTTTGGCCTTCTTCAATATTTATCGTGTCAATTTTTGTTCTTCTTTCCTATTAGAATATCAGGCATGGTCCATTTCATTTTAACTCAGGTAGCTCATATATTCCTTCATAGACAGTACACCGAATCACAAATATCAAAAGTACCTACTTTTTGTCTCAGACTTCCCTAGTTCCCGTATATTCGGTAAGCTGTTGACCTTTTATGTAAAATAGTACAGAATTCTAAACACTTTGAATAAGGATTATACTATACCATATTTTAATAGTAATAAAAGATCTTAAGCACCAAAATCAGAAGGGGCTATTGATACAGATAAAGAATTTCTATAATTATTAAATAAATGGTGGGTGTCCTAGACTGAAAACAGCTGTGTGACTTAAATAACTATGTACTTTCATTTAACTGTATTTTTTCTATCTGATTGAATAGAATTCAATAGATAGAATTTCTGCTATCTGATGTCCATCTCTTTTTTATTTGTTTCTTCATTGCTTCTCTGCATTATCACACTGTATATATGGCAATCTGAAATAATATCACAAATTTTCCAAAGATTTTTCTTTAAATCTCCGAATAACACTCAGGTATTGATATAAATATATATAATATATAATATATAATATAATAGCTCATTTAAATGAGAAAGGAGAAAATAAATTAAAAAAAAAGTTGTTTTTTTTTTTTTTTTAATTGTGGATAAAGATAGGATCCCAATAAATCAAGAGAAAACAATTTTTGGAATTTTGGTTCAATCCAATCCTATCATGTCAATGGAATGAGTCAGATGTTGCCTTAGATGGACTGGGAGAAATTTTTCTATGACTAGGCCATGCTCATCTAGACATCATCATGAGAGAAGTTTAAAAAAAAAAAAAAAAAAAAAAGGCCTTTGGTCAAAAAACACTAAAAATCTAATTTTTCAAAAGCCACAAAATGTTTCAGGACTTTTACTGACAGACAGAAATACCCTATTTCAGTTTATTTTCACAGGTGATTCAGGTCTGTGGCTCATATTAAACTATATCCTTCCGTTATGCATTTATTACAACCAATAAGTTAGGTGCGTTTATAACCTGATAGACACCTATGAAAAACAGAAATTAGTTTCTGTTGGTTTAGCTGTAATTTTTATGAGATGTCAAATTGTATTTGGAAAATATCAACTGAATCAATCCCTGTTCATATTAATTGTGGCAGTAGATTATTCCTTGTCTGTGTGATCTTTGACACGCATTAGTTTCTGTTTAATTTTCTCATTTAGGAAAAAAATGAAATCTATGCCCTTTACCATACTCATAGAATTCAGGTTTCTTAAGGCATCTCTTTTCCCATGTTTGTCTTCCTTCCTTACCAAAGCAGAAAAAGTGCTACTGTAAACCAGGAGTAACATGGGTGAAAACAGACAAGAAAGGAGTAGGAAACATTTTGACACCTTATGGAGGCTGGCAAAAGAGAATTGAAATCACTACAGAGGCCAATATTTTATTTATTTTATTTTATTTTATTTTATTTTATTTTATTTTATTTTATTTTATTTTATTTTATTTTATTTTATTTTAATCAGAAGATTAGTTCAGTAAAGCTGATGCTTGTTGTGGAAGTATATGGTATTTGGCGTCTCCCTCCCTTTCAAAACCATGGGTCCTATTTCCAAATCACAAGAGGCGATTTAGTAGGACACTCCTGTGCTGCATGCAGGTTAGCTTCTTTAGCTTTGACTTCTGCTCTGTGTTCTTAAAAAAAAAAAAAAAAAAAAAAAAAAAAAAAAAAAAAAAAGTGACATTGTGGAGGCTTCACTCTTTCATGAAAAGGAATCCTGTTTCTGGCACGAAGCCATCCACAGCCCATTGGCTGTCAGTACCAGGTGAGATATTGTGGCTCAGTCCTGAAGTCCCTACCTCAATCAACTCTTACCTAAGAAGACAGCCAGATTCAGAAACATCTATGCTTTTTGAAATGTAAGTAGTCGATAAGGAAATTAAACAAGATGATTAAAAAGGCAAGTAACATTAATAAAAATACATACAAGTTTATGTACTTGTTTTAAGAAGCAGTACACCTGTGATTACTATATCAATATCAAAAGCTTATCTTGAAAAAACATATCTTGAAAATCTAGAGGACATATATGTCTCTTAAAGCAAAAACTATTTAAGACAAAAGTCCAATGGGTGGCAGTTGAAAGTACCTAATATCTTTTGCACAATGTGATAAATAAGTGATAGCATTAGACAATAGATAAGATATTCAAGTGGACAAAAAGTAACAGTTTTAAATAGAGTTTACATTCCACATGAGGAAAACAATCTTTACTATGAGAGTGGTGATGCACTTCAACATGTTGCCCAGAGAAGCTGTGGATGCCCCATGATCCTTTATTGATCCTTTATTTTTTCCATATTTCATTATTCCATTTACTTATGCCAGCCTTTTCCACATTTTGTGCTTTGGTCTCATTGAAATAAACAAAAAAGGAATGCAGAAGAAAACATGTAAAAAAGGTTTATTTAAAATGCTTTCAATAGCTTAGCAGTTTAAAATGAATTTAGAAATCTGATCCTTAAAACTAAAAGGTATTTTCTTGACCAAAAAATAAGATTTTGATTTTAAAAAGCATTTTAACAAAATTTAGTTGACTGTAATGTGTACAAGTCTTTGTAATGGGAAAATAATTTTGTTTTTGTGGCTATTTTGTGGAGTAGGAGGAAGATTACTCCTGGCAAGTAAAAACATAAAATAAAAAAATAAAAAAATTCCCAAGGCCATAAGTTTGCTAAGGTGTATATTTGTCCCTAATTTAGTGTACAGTGAATAGTTCCTATAAGGTCCATGAGTAATGAGTTCAACTTAATGTGTAGAAGTTTTCTGAAAAAATAATGGTGTAGAAGTGCTATCGAATGGATCACAATGGAAACCAAATATGATTAACTAATTTAATTTACTGGACAAGATAAACATGTTTGGCTTTTTTGTTTGTTTGATTGATTTTTGTTGTTGTTTTGTTTGTTTGTTTTTGTTGCTGTTGCTTTGTTCTTAAATAGTAAAAGGTAAAATCAGTAATCTAATGCATTGAGTATAGTTGTGAAATTGTAGTCTCTTGAATTTTTCACTAGAAATTCATTTTTAATTAAAATAGCACATGTCAACCAAATCTTTCATTTTCTGTATGCTAACATGTGGGCTCATTTAGTGAAAGAACAATCTTATTTTCTTTAATTCAGTCACTTAATTCAGTGCACTAATTGCACTTTGATGTGCCCTTCAAATCATAAACACACACGTCTGTCCTATTCAGGTTACAAAGGATTAATATAAATTCACAAGCCATTCATAAGACTTTCGCAAAAAAATCTTAAAAAAAATCATAAAAAGATTGATCAGGGGTGAGATAGGCAGCCACAGTGGTGAGATTGATCAGGGGTGAGATAGGCAGCCACTCTCCTAGTCTGATATTTAAGATTATATCTGATAACAGAGTGACCCAGATGATTAATATGGGATTGCTAGAAACAGATCACATCATCTGATGTTCTACTGGCTTGTAATTTTCTCACTGTTATGAAGATACATTAAATTATTCTCAAATGAACAGGAAATGAGCCAATCACTGAGTTGCATAAAGAAAAAAAATGTTTTGCAAAAGAAAGTTGTAGTCTCTTTCCTGATAGATGACAGTTGTTTTATTTATTTATTTGTTTGCTTTTTATTAATATAAAGAAAATCATTGTTCATCTGCCACAAACTGAAAGTCAAGCATTTACTGTGGGAAGAAGGAAAGCAAATACATTAATAAATACTAGGGAGATAAAAATACTTTAAGGAAGACAGGGCCTTGGTAGGTCCAGATAGAATATGTACATGATACAGACAATAAAACTCAACCATGATTCTAAGAAGCAGATCTTACAACTTCAGTCCAGACATTCACAACAGACCACAGTGCTCCTGTCCTGTCAAGTGTTGCCTGCACTTGAACACTATTTAATCACTGTTTATATAAAAAATATAGAGTCATGAGGCTTGGAGTTCTTGCCTTAGCACCTGTGACCTTAATGGTGATAAATGCCAACTTTACAACTTAGAAGCACCAGGGTGAACCTCCCAATTTAAACTAAATTTTAAAAGTACTCCTTAGACATTTTTTTTAACTGAGCCTATCTAGCAGTGCCCTGACATAAGTTTTTTATTCTTATCTAGCTTCTCTTTTAACTAAACTGCAGAATAAAGAGAGACTTAAAAATATCAAAGTCATTTAAATGAGCTTGCAAAGTACATTCAGCAGTTCACCATTCCGTGATCATTTTCATTCAAGAGCTATCTGTGCAGGGGAACTATTCCCTTCCATTGCTGGAGAAGGGTCACTTGTGAGGCAAGAAATGAAAAGTTTATGGGACAAGAATATAAACAGGAACTTGACTTGTCATCCTATTTATTAAGTCCTTGAGTTTGAGTGCTGGCTTCTGGTCCTAGCACCAAAGATTCTTCTTGCAACAGACAGATATGAGTCGCAGTAGTGGGTCTGATTATTATTAATGTCCCTGCAGAAACCCTAAAACCAAAAATCATATTCAATAATTTTATTTAGATGACTCATGTCAGTTGTGTCTCTGGAGAATTATGAAGATGAAAGTAAAATGAGCTACTTAGAGATGCAGCTTATTTCAGTACTTTTTGAATACTTCAGAAAAAATTAAACAACCTACTTACCAAGTAAAGTCAATAAAATAATGAAAGAATACCACAATAACATGGACATACGTTAGAGAGATCAAGTCCTGTACAAACAAACAAACAAAAGATATTTAATTTTCCATCTCTTTAGCATTGTTTGCACATATTAACCTTGGGTTTTGCTCAGAGCTTGTCCTTATTGAGAGTCTATTTTAATCAGTTATGGCTTCAAAAGTAAAAGAAAATATGAAAGACATTTATTTATTAAAAACATAAGGTGTAGGATGCTGACTATACTTTTGTCTTTTTAAAGAGAAGGGTGAAAACAGCACTTGAATATATTTTGGTTTGTTTCAGGGCTGCCATATGATTTATTGCTTTCTGCCCCACCCCCAAAATTTCCAGCATGTATTTGTCAAGCTGATGAAAAATACTGAAATTGTATAGCAATTCTTCTCTTGGATTTTGTTTAAAATCCTTAACTTGATATATGACTGAAAGAGTGGCTTTCTCTGTGTTCTGCTATATGTAATGCTGCAATTAAAACAACCCATTAGTGATGGTTTTCTTTCATTTTAGTGGACAACCTGATTGAAACATCTTATATATCCTCATCTTTCCTAAAAGAGCACTTCATTAGACATTTAAAAACAAACAAACAAACAAAAAAGTTGCATCCAGCAATTGGAAGTGTTAGCTGAAATACTCATCTCAGATGTAAATTTGATTCAAACCTTAACCTGTTTGAGGCATAAACCAATGAAAAGTGACAACAGTCACTGCCTTCAAGGTAATTTATTATAAATACATTTCTAAAGTTGATGTGTTTATTATATAAACATACCCTAAACTTGACTATACATTAAAACTAGGCTTTTACCTCCCATTCCTAAAATACAAATTTATCAGAAAATCGTCCCCCTATGAAACTCTTTATGATCCCAACAGGCCTGATTCCTTTAGCTTGTTTTATTTCCAAACTCTAAATATTGTTTTTTCGCTCCTCAGTGTGGAAATTTGGACACATCCATTTTACATGCTTACTGGAGTAGAAAACTGCCTAATCAGATAGGAAAACAGTTGGCAGTGTATAAATCAGGGTTTGCCGAAGATTTCAAAGTGTGAAACTGGGCAGATGAGCACATATCCTAGGAGTTCTGCCTTTCCCTAGCTTCCCTGTAGAGATTTCACATGGCAAATATGATCACGAGGGCCATCTGTATAAATATGTGTGTTGTCCTGAATTAACACAGCAGCTCTATTGAGGAATGTTATTAGGGTCTTATTTTTAAATTTCCCCACCAGACTGTCTGAAATATAGATTTATGTACTGAGAATAAAAATCTTATCTGGATTTTGATGAGGAAATAATTCTAATACCTATTTCACTACCAACTAGTCTAGCAAAAACCCCAAAGTTAAGTTCAGAGTGCTCCTTAGTGATGCTCAAGTGATGAATTTATCTTCTCCTGTCCTAGAGATCAGTTACACTACAATATTGAAAGTCATGCTCTGCTACAAATGGCTTTTCATATACTTAAAAAAAAAAAAAAAGTTTTTATTTAGCAGTGGTTTTACTGTAACATTGCCTACTCTACTCAGACGACATTCCTTCCTAACGTTCATGTTGAAAGAGAGTTAAGCAAAGATTCATGTTGCAGTGGTGACAGGAGGAGTTGTTACACAAGATGTAAAGTTTCCCTTGGATTTCATGTCATGATTTTTTCTCGTTATTTAAACAAGAACTACATTGAAGTGGTGCAGGTACCAGGCAATAAAGATTTCCCTTGGTGCTGACAAACTCTGAGACCGCAAATGGAGGCGCTTACATGCTGCAAGAGATATCGCATAATGTTCTTTTCCTTTATGTTAGGGATTGCTGTCACAAAGGAAACATCTTTATATAAGAACCACTACTATAGAAAAAAATATTTCTCATTATATATGAAGATCTCATTATATATGAAGATTTGACTTCCGACATTTTTTATGCAGTAATGTGTGGAAAAATTTCTAAGGCTGCAGATTTTATCCTGTCTTGTTTTTCAAACTACTCTTGGAATCGCTACAAGTGTTCTCATAATAATTCTGCTTTATTGTTTAGAAATACCTCAGTGCAATAATGTAGGAATATGTTGCCTGTTTGTTTTTTTTTTTTTTTTTTTTTTTTTCCCCCAAGAAAAAGGAGGAATATGTTTTCAGTAGAGATCTTATAAGGCTTTTATGAGTGATTTACATAAGACACCTATCAGATTCACAGGTATTTTATCAAATCTATTTGTAAGGTTTTGTCATTTTTTATTTTCTATTTATTTATTTTTTGGCTATGGGATGTTAAAACATAAACAAATCAAACAGGAAAAGAGTTTTGCAGGAATGCTGCAGTTCATCTGTGGGTCACTGGCATACTAGCTGAGGTGCACATGATGTGTTAACTGAGAGGAAAAATTGGAGGCAGGGCTTGATTTAGAACACTAGGTGTCTGTATCTAGGAGACAAACACAAGCATAGCCCCTCTCTCCACCTCCCCCAGCCATATTAGTCAAAATACTGATAAAATCATACTTGGACAACAGTTGAGATACTTCAATTTCTAGGGCTATTGATAGTTATTTTTCTGTCTTCCTAAGATGTTGATATAGACAAGAGTATTTTATACTCACAAGTAGACTCCTTTTTCTTGCAATAGTATGAATAGGATTTGCAGTAAAGTCAATAGGGATATTGGGCGATGACATTTCCAATATATATATTTTTTTTATTTTTGAAACTAGTTTCCGGTAAAATGATCTGAAACAAAGCTTTTATGTGGACTGTTGTTAAACAGTCCACATAAATATGTGGACTGTTTAACATAATGTGTTGTTAAACCACATTAAATCCTGTTATGAGTGAATCCCTACAAAGAGCAGTCCTTTCACTGTGATTTCAGTCCTTTTAGCCTCACATAACAGGGTCATAGAGTACAGAATCTTCCCTGGCAAAAATTGTCTTATTATCCTACCCTTCACAATTTACTCTGATGAAGGATCTGCTCTACGACTTTTACCTGTGGTAAGATGGTAGAAGATAGAAAAATTCAATGAAAATCAACAAAAATGATCTTCACATCGTGGTGCTGTAGGAGGCTTCAAAATCCACCTTTACAGAGGTGATATATTTCTCCTTGTTGGAATGAACTATGGCCCTTTGGAACCAGAAGTTTTTCAGTTATAACAGCTTTTTTCTTCTATTTTAGAAATGTTCAAAATATGTAGGAGTAAACTTACTGATAGCAAAGAAAATTTCTAGAAATAGCATCCTGTACCGTTTTAAATACCTGGTGGAAATGTATTTTTGATGTGTTTTAGCCAAAGTATTGATTTCTGTATTGCTAATTTCAACATGCTGGATCTTTTTTTGGTCAGGTACAGAGTACTGTGCCACCTCTGATCTTAAAAGTCATGTGGTCATCATTGTTATCTCAGGCAATATTTCTATCACCATGTGGCTAATATGTCGCTTAATGGAGGTAACCTTGCTGAACCAAAGTGGGCCCAGGCATCAATCACTCATGATGCTGAAGGGAAGATGTTTCAGGAGACTTAAAATTGTCACCACCCCCAGAAAAGACTGTATGGTGGGCTCTTCACTTTTAAGTGGATGAGATACATTTCATTTTCCAAAGAAAATGCTTTCTCTAGGATTAGCCAGAAGTATTCATTTAAAATTGTACTAAAACTCCTGAGATCCTCAGGGAAGCTCAAAATGTAAAGTTTAACTTTATCATACCTAAGTATTATATGGATTTTCAAAAGAATGACTTTTAATTTTAAAATACGAAATTAATCAGGTGGATATTGAATACTTCATGGAAATTTTATTATAATTTACCTGTAGGCTAAAAGTGAAGACTGCTATCTCTTAGTGATTCTCTGCACTCCTGGCACAGATTTAGTTTATTTTTACCAAGCAAACATTGTTTAAATATTTAGCTAAAAATATACTGAAACCAAGTAGGTCAAAGTTAGGTGTAGTCTTAGAGATAAATCCTCGTTCTCTTAGGTGTTGGACTGTAGTTCATTCTAAGACATTCATCTCATTAAATTAATTTAGTGGTTACATCTCACATACTTTAAAACAGTGGGATTTTCTGCTTGAGAGAGGAGGAAAATTAAGCTAGCATGAATGATGAATTGTTTCTCACCTTTATGTGGTCTTTTAAAGCTTGAACTTATTTTGAGGGAGTACTGAGAAATAAAAATGGCCTTATTTATGTTGTCCTTGGCTTCTGATTAAAACAAAACAAAACAAACTTGTCCCAGTGTTCTGCTTTTCCAGCCAATGTGTGCAGGATTTTGAGACAGATGCTCCAGATGTTACAGTTCTCTCTGTCTGAAGAATCTTCTCATTTCTATACTCCTTTCTTTACAGAAATGTTCTGCTTAACCTGATAATTAGAAGTTACTTTTATGTTATGAAAGACAAATATAAACAAAATTGTTTATTAATTTAATTATTATATTTGCTTTATTCACAAAGATTTAAATTCATGTGATGAAATGTCCTGTGTCTACTTTTTGAGTTCAGATCTATTTTCACTTGCACAAGTGGAACTGAAAGTAGACAGAAATGGAACTGGTATCTTTTAGAACTTTTATCAGTAAATTTTATATGAATAAAATCTTTGTATTTTTAGTTATTTAAAAGAACAGGCCTACTCTCATGAGTAATGAGTGGCTGCCTATCTACTTAATGTGTTACCTGCCAATATTATCTCTATTTATGTATTACAGATCACTCATTTCTACAGAATGAGTATTAAATTTATAATTATTATTTATTAAGTGGTAGGTTCTGCTTTGTTTCCTAAGGTATGTAAGTATTTTATTATTTTATTTTATTTTATTTATTTTATTTTATTTTATTTTATTTTATTTTATTTTATTTTATTTTATTTTATTTTATTTTATTTTATTTTATTTTATTTTATTTTATTTTATTTTATTTTATTTTATTTCTCTTTTAACTGTAAGACGTTATGGTCATAACCAGACGTGGCAAATAGATACCATTTTGTGATATATTCTGACCACAAACACATTTTACTCATCCAGTGATTGCATCTATTTTTGACTGATGGTTCTGTGTTTTGGATTAAGGAATAGTGGCTATGTCTGGTTATCCACACACTTCTATTGAGCTAACCAAAGCAAAAGATTTGAAGTTAATGCTAGCTTACCTCTGGCTCCATAATACAGGCAAATACCTTTTAGCACAAAACCCTGCTCATACAAACTTAACTCATCAGCATTTTATGACAATGCTTGAATCATTAGAGTGAGTTTATGGCAATCGATGTTTTCTGGTCTAAAAGGATCAAGGCTGGATTTCTGTCTGTTGAATCACTGACTTAGCTTGCAGGTTCACTATGAATTTATACTGGTCTCAGTTGCCGCTGCTTCTTACGCCTCTAGCTCATGTGAGTATTTGTGATCATATATTGGATCAGATTCAGGAACTGATCCAGTTAAACTAATTAAAAAAAAAAAAAAAAAAAAGTATCAGTTCCCTAATGAGGTTTGTTGTGCTGCTTCTGCTCGGGTAAAGGAAAGCTACTGACAAGTAATCAAAGGTACTGAAGGAAGAAGAAGTGGTTGTTTCTGGGTCAGTTCCAGCCATTTTGTGAGGCAGAGTGTTCACATCTTAAACAGTTACACTGGATCTTGAGCAGTGCCAATGGATATAGATAAATATTGTGAGTGAAGTGATTTGTGTAGAATCATGAACTAATAATAAAATATAAAAAGAAAATATGATGTTTGATCAAGAAAATATGTATATATTTTAACTTTTATTTAACTAGATTTCACTTTTTTTGTTGCTGAAAATTCTTCTAGCTCACACAGTGAAAAGGTTGAGGCAAAAAATTTGCATTCTTCTGAGGCAAGTCTCCCGAAGATAAACATCTTCTATACGCCTTTCATCCTCCTCTTTTCCCTCTTTCCTATTGATTTTATACAGTATTTTCAAACTTATATAAACATTAATTGTTTTCCAGGTTATCACCAATATTGGTCCTTTGGAGTGGATTCTTAACACTCCCAGTCATCACAGAGTTCATCATGGTAAGTGTTTTTTACATTTGAGATAAATTACTAAGCAGGAATTAAGCCTAGGTAACATGAGATAATTTGAAGATTTTGAACAAAGTAGTTAAACACTTGCAAATATGAGGAATGATAGAAAAATATCTCAACTTCTCTGACTGCTAAAACATGATCATCTTGTTGATGAATAACAGATGCTCTTGCATTCAAATTCAAACACTAAATATGCAAAAATATGTTTTTCTTTTTGAAGTAGAGCTGTTTAATGTTTTAGTGGAATTTAGTTCCAACTGTCTGAATTTTTTAAAAATATCACTTCACACTTGTACATGACAGCTGATATGACTTTCCATCAATATTCAGAACCATTAAACACAGTACTAAACACCTAAATTTGATTAAAAATTCCAATGCATCATAAAAATGCCATGAACATAGCTGCGGAATAAGAGTGGGTTTCATAGATGCCATTAGCTCATTCAGTGTGCATAGATAACAAGGAGAAATGTAATAGTAGCATGGAAGAGTAAAATAATTTGAAACAGACTCAAATGCAGTCATATGTACAGAGGATGTTATTAATATTTATTATATCCTCCATGTAAAGTGTTTATGGCACTGTAGACTTTTTAAAAAGACTGTGGTGCTGTAAGTGTCTAATCCTTAAAATTTGCACAAGTACTGGTAATCCTGGAGGGAGACACTCTGCTCTTGTTTGCTCTGCTGTAAATCCAGACTAATCCTCTGAGCCTGATCCCGATCAGAGTTGAGCAGAATCACTCCAGAGCTGATCAAGTGTTGTACAGTTGTTCCAAACAAACTCCACAAAGTTGGGGGTATTTAAGCAGTGTAAGCAGTGAGGGTTTTCTTTTGGTAGGATGGCTCATATACAAATGCATTCTCTAGCAAAAAAGGATCATCCTGAATTTAATAATAAAGACAGGATCAGACACATGACATAGAACATGGACAGACGAAAGCCATTAATGAGATGATTGTGCATAAATATATCTGATATATATTTGCTTAGGTATAAATGCTTAGGTATAAATTGATGAGGTGATTTTTTTGTTTGCTCTTCAATTTTCCTTTTCTAAATATATATTTTAGCTAAATTTACTTTCCAAATAAATCTATTTATTTCACAGAAATTTGGGATATGACACATTTGATCTGTGTATTTGAATCTGAGTAGAAAGAGATTACATGCCTAATAAGAAAAAAAAGACATTTTATAGACACATAAAAGGTAGCTAACCTACTACAACTTAAAACTAGACTAGAAGTCGATGCTAAGATTTCCATCCATATTTCAGTCACACATATTCTTATATATGGAATGACTTGCCAATGATTTTCATTACAGGCAGAAATCCTTACTGCATTGACAAAAATTATGGTGGCACACTCATTATCTGGGACAGGATATTTGGTAGGTAAAACAAACAAACAAAAATGTTCTTCCTTATCTTTAGTTAGTTTGTCAAACAAAAATAAGTATACTTTTAATTTGATTGTTGCTCTTTTTTTTTTTTTTTTTTTTTTTTTTCAGGAACATTTGAAGCAGAAGATGCTAAAGTTGTATATGGCTTAACACATCCAGTAAATTCATTTGAACCCATTCTGCTCCAGGTGCAGTTTGTATGCAGTTTGTATCACTTTGTATCACTGACTGGTATTTTCAACAGCCACTGATGTTCAAAAAAACTCTCTTAGGCACAATTGAGGTTAACTCTGCATTGCTGCACAAGTCAGTTAATCTATCTTCATTTATTAATTGTAATTATTTCATTACAAAAACCAAATATTTCCACTTGCTGCATTGAACATATATAGATCACGTAGAGCCATAATTGATGTACAATACTGTAAAATTATTAACTAATTATGAGGGAGATGTAACAGGTCTGTGATTTACCCACTGAATGATGTCCATTTTGCCATGCGCAAAGGAATATGCAGAGAAGCACAGATGGAAAATAAAAAAAAAGTCTGTTGTTTATGTCTTCTCTAAATACTACTATTTCATAAATAGTCCCATGGTGTGATATCTTTACTATCTGTTTTTATCTGTATGGAATATTTCCTCTTCAAGATACTACAGAATGATTTGTGTTGACAGGATTATATATCATGGTTTCAACAAAAGCTGTAACACAGTTTGAATGCAGTTTAAAAATGAAGAAAAAAAAATCTTAGTATGATGTTTCTTGGTGGATTTCTTGGTCCAGGCTCCTCTTCAGCTGGGTAAAAATTCTCCATAAAAACCTCAGGGACTGAGGAATAAATAAGTCCCAATTTTCTTCATGGGGACTTTTCATACCCCATGAGGTATCTTAGTGAATGAGATTCTACCCAAAGTGGTGTCTGGGATGGAAGCTGGAAGGATGGCCACAGTCTGTGCAATTATATATGATCCAGACAAAATCTAAGGAATTTAGGAATCGAGAGTATATCATATATACTCTCATACTACTGGGACATCATATATGTCCCAGTAACAAAATTCTACTTTAAAACCACCATAAATAGAGCTATAAAAAATGCCATTAAATACAATGTATTGCTTACAAGAAAGTGAAATTTTCCTCTGAGCAGAAGTCATCTGTGAACCAAGGGCCTGATACAGCTCCTGCCTATTTCAGTCAGGTTTTCTGAACTTTTCTTTTTTAATTTATTCTCTTTACAGACTTTCAAAACTTTTTATTTGAAAGCTAAGAATGAGTAAAATATAACATTTTACTAAATTTTATTTTACTAACAATGAAAAATCACTTGCTCTTTTTTTTCAGTTACGTCCCTTGGCTCATATTTGGAACACATTTTGGGCCACACCTGGATTTTGCAATAAGCTTTCTGTCTTATTCAAAGGGCCAGGCTGGGGACCAGGCAAACCTAGACTTGGCCTTCCTGAGGAAATCCCAGTGGTAAATATAACATGCAGAGGCTCTCAGTTTTGTGTAATTTTCTTGGACCTCTTAATGCTAGTGGATCAATGTTAAAAACTCTACACATGCTATTTTAAATTAGCAAATTATCAGTGATAAGGCATAAGGGAAGATGAAATGGGAAAAGAAAATGAAGGAAATTAATGTTTTACTTTTTATTATTACTACTACTACTATTATTATTTTATTTTAAGGAAAAAACATATCTTCTAGTTTATCTTTTCATTATTCATTTCCTAAAGAGATTTCCAAAATAGTTCTACGGAGTAAGATAATTTATCTTTTTCTTTCTGCTGTGAACATACACGCACACATATTTAAATTCTGTTGCATGCTAGGTATTACATAAATTTGAAGGTAGATTATCTCTGGGCAATTATCTATGCCCCTTAACCCTTTTGTGTTTGTAATTATAAAGAATACTAAAGAATATCAGACTGGATTGTGTCAATGATGAAGGCTTTTCTTCATCATGATCTGCTTTGCTTCATACAGGTCACTGGAAAAGAAGTTCCATTCAACCCAAGAGTACCAGCTTACCTTAATTGCTATGCAGTAATGCATTTTGCAGTGATAATGGAGCTGTATATTGACCTCCTTGCTACTGTGACTGTAAGTAATTCATATCTGTAAATAATTCATATCTTTGAGTAATACCATCTCATGCTGACAGTAATATGTCTCATGACATATGTCTCATATTTAAATAATAAAGCATAATCTAAGTCCTCTAATAAAGAAACTCTAAGGCCTGTATCATACATGTATATTAACTATTATAATCATAAATTCTGTAAAAAGTCCAATAAAAATTACTAAATATATAATAATATACATTAACATGTTAATTAAAATATTTAATAACTTTATTAACCATTTACAGATGTATGTGCTTAAGTTAAGCAATTCAATTAAAAATAATAAATGTTCTGTAGAAAAAGTATGTTTCTGCTTCAGGTTTTAGGACCTCATGCAAGGAAGAACATACATGTATCTCAGACTTGAAGCTATATAGGTCTTAAGATATCAAAGTTGGTCAAATTTATGGATTCCAATATTGTCCAAGCTTTAGAAGGAGGATTGTAAAGGTCTTGTGGTGCTTGCAGGTAGGAATCTTCAGCATGAGTTCAGAGTTAGTGGACCACTGCCTTGGGGCAAATTGCTCTTCCAGTATTGAATGTGCAACAGCATTGACAGAAGTGCAGAGAGAGGGAGATATTTCCCAGCATGGGTTTGGGATGACAGGATCTCTCTAGTAACACAACACGGTTACCCTATGTGTGGTCTCTGAAGGCCTTCTCCACCTACAAGAAGTGAGATATTAACACACCTTTCCAACTACCTTTTCATTCTTTCTTCCTTGAAAACTCTTTCTACTTTAGTAAAGGGATTTTTTTTTAGTTAACTAGCATAATTTGAATGCATAAACCTAGTATCCCTGAAATCAGTCAAAAGCCTACCAAAACCACCACAAAGTCAAGCATTTAATAAAATGTCGTTTGCCCTTCTTATATTCTTTCCAATTCCTCCTTGGTTAAGTAGCGGTCTTTTTGTCGTTTGTGTCACAGACATTGCAACAGGCCAGCAGCCAAGGCATTGAGGGCCCCCTGGGGTCGTCAGCCTCTGCCAGACCATGGACCTGCCTCATCCCTGCTTGCTTTCCCACTAATCTCTGGCCCCTGGCCAATGGCAATTACTGTCCCCTACCTACCTTGCTGGATTGTGACCTTTTCCTTGGCTCCATAGCCCAGCCCACTGGACTGCTGCTGGCCACTATGCCACTTGTGTGGGGAGCAGCTCCTCTTGCTGTGCCCTGATGCCTTGAATGACATGTCTGAATCTGTCCAAGTGGTGGATTTCTGGAAATAAGTCTATTTTGCATGTCTAAACATGTTCAAAGGATTCCAAAGTATTGCGAAGTTTTCAGAAGTCTTGTCTGAATGTTGAAGTTTCTGCCTCAGAAATGCTTACATCCCATTGCAAGAAGGGCAGTGAAAAGGGTCTTTGTGTGCAATAATGGAAGACATGGCAGCAGGCCACTTATTTATTTATTTATTTATTTATTTGCTTAATTGTTTATTTGTTTTGTATTGATGTGTTCTGAGTAGCACATCAAAGCAGTAGAACAATACTGGTTTTGAGAAATGTTTAAAAAGCATTTTATGTAGCATTCTGAAAGCTAACAAGATACAAAAGCTAACTCAGGAACTCTCTTCTGATTAACATTAAAATATTCTACACATCATGTTCATCTCTATAAAAGGTCACACCACAACTGCAAGGAATTTAAAGATTACTAAACCATCTGAAGTTTAGTCTATTCTGAGAAATTTCTGAAGACAGGAAATTAACCAAAGGTGAGCATTAATACCTCCCAAATAAAAAGGGTATACACTTAATTCCAGTAAATAAATCGAGAAAATAAATCGAGAAAAGCCTTTGCAAGATTTTCAGGATATGCTTCTAGAGTCCTGCATATGATCAGCAAGTCATGTTTTTCTAGGGATCAAATCAAGCGTTTTGTTGTTTACTTGTTTGTTTACTTTGTTGAAACTGCTTTTAATGGCAAGAACTAAGGAGTCTGTTCACAAGTTTTTTCATAATTTTTCTTTTCTCCTTTTGTATTTTTTGTGGTCTGACAAGGAAAAATGGATGGTCCAGATTATTTCTCTGCTGATAACTGCAGCTGTTTAAGAATGGTAATAAGGGAAGTTGAAAAATGCACCCGAAGCCCAGCTGATCATTAAATTCTTGCAATCACAGAGAGGAAAAGTATACATCCACCATGTATAAACTTATTGTAGCAAAACAACGAGAAAATTCTCTGCAGAAAACTGTGGGGAAATAAGGCAGTAAGGATAAGGAGAGCACAGGGGACTGGAAGCACCTCATCTCAGGACATAAACCATTGGCGTGGGTGTAGAAAAGTGCTGGTCCCAAGGCAGAGTTCCAGCATTGCTCTAGAGTACAGTGAGGAAGCTGTCATGAGAAGGAAGCTTGTGTATGAATAACTTGGCAAAAATCATTCTTCAATATCAGTTTTCCACTACACTGAATTATGAAATGTCTATGGATACAACTGGAACTTTCTGTCTGGCTATGAATTATGTCATAACTGTGGCATAGCTCCATAAATGGAGAAAGCTAACTGTTTTCCTCATTTTTAGGTATAAGTTCCATTTCATAATAGCCATAAGATGCAGCACACAGCTATTACATTTCTCAAGTGATTACAGTTGCTCAGTGTTTGGTCTCACGCCCTGTAGAAGTGTTAAGTTTCTCTATACGCAAAGAGCAACTGTATACCTGTAGTCTGAATGACCTACATTTTTAACAGAAAAAGAGCAAAACAAGAAAGAACAAATATATATTTTCCACAGGAGAGCATATACAGTGTTTATTTTCTATATAGCAATCTGTACTACATCCAGAGAATAAAAAAATACTTCTGAGCTCTGCACATCTAGATCTGATCCAAAGCTCATTGAAATAATGGGATTTGGATCAGTCCCAGAGAGAGTGCTAGGAGTGTAAAACTGCAGTACATTCAAAGCAAAAGTCTCATAGCTCCAGGACG
Source organism: Aythya fuligula (assembly GCF_009819795.1). Lineage (NCBI taxonomy): Eukaryota > Metazoa > Chordata > Aves > Anseriformes > Anatidae > Aythya > Aythya fuligula. Next base: position 30,669,524 of record NC_045560.1, on the reverse strand, counting down.
GTATGTATCACATAAATCAAAGTGAAGTATACCTTAAACACTTTTTGCAGTGTCTTTTTTTATTGTTGATAGATACTATAACATTTACTGTGATTATAAAGCTATGAATATGAGAGCAGTTTCAATTAGACAAAAACTAGTAAGTGATAAGATAGGTCTCTTGAAAGTTGAGAACAAAATTAATATATCCAATCAATAGGACATGACCAAGCATCATGTAAGTAATATTGCTAAGAATTCAATTTTTTTAAGGAATTCTCAGTTAAAATAAAATGCATACAAAGACACCTAAGAACACAAGTTCCATAGCATTGTATTAACACGCATCATTTCAATGTTGAAAGTATCTGATTAGTGGAGGAGTTGTTAGTGTTAGGTCAGAGGTCGGACTAGATGATCTTGGAGGTCTCTTTCAACCTAGATGATTCTGTGATTCTGTGATATGACAGCAGGGCATCTGCTAAATTATGAAATGCCCTGACATCTTTTTCTGTTGAACCCCTGAAGACAACAGGCTGAGAAAATTATTAAATAATTTAATTTATTATTATTAACAGTCAATAATAATATATTAATTAATTAATTAATTAAATTATTAATAATAATATTAACGACATTAATAACATTTATTGTTAAATGTTATTAATTAAATAATTTATTAAATTAATGTTATTTATTCTTCAGTAGGAATAACAATCTGAGTCCTTTGAAATATAAAAGTCATTTTGGAATCTTTCAATTTACATCTAAATGCACATTTGGACTGGCATATTTCCTTGGTTAAACAGATTTATTTTTTTTCTCTCTCTCTATTTATATATACGCTGTGATAATCTGTCAGTTTCAAGCAATGTAAACTTCTTCCCAAACTTCTATAACTCTTCTTCTTTTTTAAGGCTCCAAAATATTTTTTCGAGCTTTCAATGGAATAAAAATCCAACAAAAATATTTTTTTCTGTTTGATTACAGCCAATAACCACATTGTAAAGTTGTGGCTGACTCATAACTGGGGAACCTGCTGTGGTACAACAGGCTTCTCTGTTTATGCAAATACTCCAGTATATAAATATTCATTTATTTTATGTATATATCCATTCAAATAATGTTTAAGTGGGTTGAAAATGCTAGTACTAACAAAGGTGTAAAAAGCACATTCTTTTCTCAGTACAACTTGCAGCGTGTAGATTTATTATAAGATGTTTAGTTTAGTGATATAATCCACTGACTAATGTTGATTTTGGTAGAGTGATGCCTAGAAAATGGATGTCTCAGCTGCCAGCATCCAGTTCATAGGGTGATACAAATTTGAAAATAAATATGAGAATTGAGACAGTATGTAACTATATCACTGGAACTGTAAAGAGCAAGTTAGGAAAGCAAACATAAATAGATATTTACGCCACATGATTGGTTTGCTGTTTGCAAACTTGCACAAAATGTCTGTGTTTTGGTAAAAAATCCTTCAGGTGATGGCAGTTCTCTTTCTCCAACGGGTAAATCTGCAGACTAGATGGCAAGATATCTATTGCTGAAAATGCTGCCAGATCTGCTTTCTAGGGTCATCATTGGCGTAGAGCCAACTGAAGAACCAAATTCAAATACATCTCCAAAACTCTTGAGTATGAAGAAGTGTCATTATAACACTATCTTATCTCATCTCATCTCATCTCATCTCATCTCATCTCATCTCATCTCATCTCATCTCATCTCATCTCATCTCATCTCATCTCTATTATTTTATTTAGTTATTTTAAACATGAGTTGGTTGTTAATAGTTTAAGAATCTTGCCTGTTAGCCAAAAAAGATGGATAGTGATATGCTGGGAGAAGATTCATGGAGATTTTTGAACTCAACCCCAACTCACAAAACTGCAGTTGTTTCCAGATAGCTTTTCTGTATTTGCCACAATTTACCTACTCTTCCTACTCCCAAATGGCATTGTGGTGTATTTCACCACAAATTTCTTGGTAGTCCTTGACTAGGACACAAATGAACAAACATTTCACACTTTTTTTTTTTTTTCTTGCATGTGAATATGATACATGTATCTATAGTGAAGAGTAACTTACACCTTCTACCTTCACAGTTCCCAGTAAGGCTCCAGCCTTCAGAAGGCAAAGGACTTAGGAAGTCAAAGGCTGAATCACAGTACTAAGATTTTACATTGCTATGCATTTGTGTGAGTTTGATGAGATTGCAAATAACTGCAGGTTGCAATTTAGATTCCTTCAGTCTTTCACATTCTGAGACACAGATGGTATAGACCCATAAGAAAATTTATAAAAGGCTACTCTTCAAAATCTTGTGGTTCTGAAGTGAGTGTCTGAAAAGGAAGACAAACAGAAATTGACCTCAAAAAGAGAATCCATATAATGTGATTGTACCTGGCTCTGGTAGCTCAAAATAATCAAAGAACCTCACATAGCATTTTAACCTAAAAGATAAAAGGTTGTTTATATGTGAATTTTATTTTCCTAAATCATAAGATTATTTCAGTTGTTTTTTCTGCTTCTATTACATTAAATTTCTTCTGCTATTCTGCTTCTAATACATTAAAATGTATTTCTGTTCCTTTTTTTTTTTTTTTTTTTTTTTTTCCCAGACACTGAGAAATTAATTAATCATGGAAATTAATCCATGTTTAAAACTTAATTTTGAATTTTTCATTTTGTCTCAATTTTTTAATCTGTGTATTTTTTTCTTCTGTGATTTGGTAAATTTGGTGAGTCAAATGATAACTTCAAGCTGTAGTTTTTCACGTGTTAGAGAGACTGTTTGAGTAAATTTAGTTTGCATGTTCATGGTCCAAATTCTTGAATTCTCTCCTTTATTTCATTGTGGAGAGAAAGCTGCAATCTGAATTACTATATTACAGTGTCAATGTTATCAAGCTTATCAAGATCCATCAAAAATGAATACAAATCCATCAAAAATGAATAATAAAAATATTTATTGTTTCCTGAAAAGATGTTAATTCTGAGAGTCTCTTTTGTGTTTTTGTTATTCGTTTTCTTACTTTTTTAGAAATGGAAACTAAAATATCTTTTAGGGAAAAAAAAAAAAAAAAAAAAAAAGAAGTTATGAGAGAAAACACCAGGAAAAATATGCCCACAATGTGTCTGTTTTGGAGAAGTGTTTCTATCACCCACTCAAATGCAAGACTCAATCTAGGAGAGTTTAGCCTGCTATACCTACTTTCACCTCTATACTTAATTTCTAGCTAATGGCAAGAAACAATCATTCAGTAAATGCAGTCTCCCACTGAGTACAGAGGAAGCTTAAATTAATAATATGGTTTTAGGCACTCCAGTTACATAAAGAAAGGTAGACTTAATCAGCTCCTCAGTTTTCTGAAATTGGAATAATAAGGAAACCCAGATGCCTAGGACTTAGCTGTTTGTCTAATGCTGGCCAACTCAGAACCAGTGGAAGGTCAGAAAAGTGTGAAAATATACAGATTTTTAAAACTGGAACTTGGAGACACTCGTATTCATTCACAACAGGTGCTGTTGGGTCCTTCCCTGAAGACAAACATTAACATTTATTTTTTTCAAAATCATTGTAGAGATCATTCCTTTTCTGCAAAGTGTGACTTTAAGCATATATTGTAAAGTAGCAACTACATGAACTCTTCAAAAATTACATGGCATCCTCAAAATTCGTATTTGATATTCAGTTTTCTTGTTACCTAAGGCTTTATGTTCCTTTCCTCAGAACAATGCTCTATCAGTCTAGGGACATTTTTAAGACAGTCTGTAGAAGCCAGTGCATTGCACTGGAAACACAAAGCAAAATCAGACACAGCTGGCCAGGACTAGTTTTTAAAAAAGGTGCAATTCTACAACTGAAAAGTGAGGACAATCTCTAAAGAGGAAAAAATCTTGAATTCCAGTCCCAGTTGCCTGGCAAATTCTTTTATCTGACAAGAAACAATGATTGAAAAACATAACAAAGCATTTCTACAAAATTTATGGGTGAGTTCCCTTATGCCTGTGCCTAATCATGTTTTTCTTTGCTTGCTTTACTTCTTGAATTTTTGTATGACCCAGTTTTTACAGGAAGCTGAATTGAGAGTTGAACTTACTGTGGCAAGATGATCAGTTTAAGAACTACTCTTTTTATTAAACTTAAATAGAGTCTGTGCTGTATTTTATAACAAAAATAATAAAAAAAATACTGTCCAAAAGTTTTGTCATTTCAACGCAAATTGCTTCATGTTGACAACTGAAAGTCTTTTAACCTTAGGAGAGCTGTAGAATTTTTGGATTCTAGAAACTGAAGTTTTCAAAAAGAGTACCTTTAATTTATTCTTTTACTGACATATTTTAAAACCTATATTGGGAATCTTAAATTGTATTCCAAACGATAAAAATGTTGATAAAAGTATAGACCCATCAGAGCATTTTGGCTTTCTTGATTTAAGCAAGAATTTCAAAACATAAGTGATATATTGAGTCTCCCCACGGTTCAATATGTAGTTCAATATCTTGTCTCCTGTGGTGACCAATAGCAGATGCCCAGGGTAAGAGTGTAAGAAAAGACTTTCTCCAAGTCTTCATCTAAGTAGACTACAATACATCAGTTTGAGATTTTGTAAGTTTATCATAAGGAAGGATGGAATGGACGGCAGTGGATCAATCCAGTAATTAATTTGATCTATCCTTGTATAAATCTGTGCAATAGAGTGATTTGTGAGAAGTGTGTTCTGGCTTGTAAACTACTGAGACTGCTGTTTAGTGTGCATGTTACTGGGATGTCGTTTTCTTTGTTCAGTTACCATTTGTTAAGGATATCCAAGTAGGTGCTTGTGATTCTTCTTTTAAACAGAACCCTACCCAGCTAGAGTGTATGGTTTGATGTTTTTTGCAAACATGGGCACTGTAAGTTCACACAGCTGTAAAACTTGAGATTATTCTCCTGTGGCCTCCCACACTCACAGATACTTTAGATACTTTAAAGGTAGGGGCCACCACTGAAGGAAAGTGGGCTTGTCACAGAGTGGAGTTTATTGAAATTAAGGCAGACATTCACAGATTTTTATTTTTTCAATTCCTGTAATCTTGAAGTACAAGATGTTGTTCGTAAAATTTATTGCTATTCAAACTAGAAAGGATTCTAGTATATAAAGGATTCTAGTATATAGTATATATAACTCAGCAAAATCTACTAGTTCTGTATTGTTGTTGTTGCTTCAGTGAAAAAAAAAAAAAAAAAGGCTTTTCAAAATAACTTAGATGTAAATGTTAAAGACATAAATCCTCATGCTGCTGTTTGTCCAAATGATAACACACATGTTAAAGTTTAAAAGTTTTAAGTCTGATTAAAGTCAATGGTATGAACTGAAGAGTTTTGCTGAACTGAGAAACAAGTGTTGAGTTTTCATGAAGGGACAATAACAATGTTGTTTCTTGTAATATCAGTGTTGTTTCTTGTTAAAATATGGTTATGTTGTCACATCATTTGAATTCTTAGTCTCACCATTTTTTTTTGTGTATGTTTGTTTGTTTGTTTTGTATTCATTGGGATTCATAGGTAGCAATTGTAAAGACGGTAATGTAAGATGAAGAAAAAGAAGAGGGCTGAGGTGGTTTTAACTTAGAGATATGATTGTTTTCTCTTGGACAAAGGCATAAGAGAATTAAATAACTTCAGGAAAACACATAGTACAGAAGGATATAAATTTATTATTTTGGACATAGTGGCAACTATAAAGGTGGTTACTGAAAATCTTTGTAAAATAAAACAAATTACCTCAAAAGTGAGTCAGTGGACATTAACATCACTGAGTGAGGAAGCTGAAACTGCTGTTCTATTAGGTTCAGTTTCTCTTTAGCAAATTAGTCTAAACTAATATTTTTCTATTTTTTTTTTTAAGGTGTTATCACAGGGAACTATTCTGCTGAGAATTTGCTTTATCATTCTGTCCCTGACGTCTTTTGGATTTCTTATGGAGAACAGGCAAGAGACAGAAGTTTTTTTCTTCTTCTATTATTAAGCATTATTTGTTATTATATGGAAATCTCGAGTGTGTCAAAAATATATTGATAAAGAACTATAAATGTACTCTGACATATATTTCTCCTGGAAAGAGTCCAGTGGAGGGCCACAAAGATGATATGGGGCCTGGAGCATCTTCCCTATGAAGAAAGGCTGAGAGACCTGGGTCTGTTCAGCATGGAGAAGAGAAGACTGAGAGGGGATCTCCTCAGTGTATATAAATATCTGAGGGGTGGGGGACAGAAGGATGTAGCCAACCTCTTCTCAGTGGTTTGTGGGGATAGGACAAGTGGCAATGGCTGCAAGTTAGAACACAGGAAGTTCTGCACTGACATGCAAAATAACTTCTTCATGGTGAGGGTGATGGAGCATTGGAACAGGCTGCCTAGGGACGTTGTGGAGTCTCCTTCTCTGGAGATATTCAAGGCCTGTCTGGACGCCTACCTGGGCAGCCTGCTCTGAGGAACCTGCTTTGACAGGGGGGTTGGAGCCAATGATCTTTCGAGGTCCCTTCCAACCCCTACAGTTCTGTGATTCTGTGATATATGTTTCTACTTGTTGACTAGAAGATAACACAAATAACCAATAAGTAAAACTAGGAGTACTCCAATAGCAATTAATGGCCATATTTATATTGCAGCACTGGCTGCCCATGTGCTCAAATTTGCTAGCATTTGTTGGGTCATCATCTCTGGTTTTGAGATTCTTGCATGCCAAAATGGCTTGAAGACTGGCCCAAGGCTGTTTAAGCTCAGACATATTGTATGTGTCCCATGTAGCACACCATGGGTGGCAGATAGATAGGCTGACAGTATATGAAAAGTGCATGGTATAGCTAAGACTAGACTCAAACTCATGTAAGGGATAGACCTTAGTCTAAATCTTTGACTTTAGACTAAATTTAGTCATTATGGTTTCAAATCAAATTGGTGCTTAAGAAAAACAACAGCTCAGTGAGACATACACTATGGAAGTAGTCCATATAGGCACTGTGACCCTACAGAAAAGTAAATAACAATTTTCTACAGAGAAACTATTTGCCCTGCTAAAACAAAAATGTATATAGAACCTTCACCGTTGTGCCACTTCTACTTTTGCACCTACTATTCTTTCTATTTTATTTTCTCAGAAAGGAATACCTTTTGCTTGTATGTACTGAAAGTTTATTTCAGAATAGGTAAAAGTCTGTCAATATACCAGAGATCTGTATTAACAGCCTTAGCAAAGTGAATTAGTAGAAATTTACAGAAATAGACCTATGAAAAGATTCTGTGCTATTCAAGTAGCAGTTTTCAGAATTTTGCTGTTGTAATTTTTCAAAAGACATATTTACACTTGGGTGAGTTCACATATATTCTTTGCATATATGTATTCTCACAGCAAATTTTAGTGTTCTAGCTGAACATAAAATCCATATGCCAAAATATAAGGTTAAGAGAGGTGACTTGATGCAAGTGCAGGACATCACAGACTATTTCTACATTCTCTATTTCACTCAAGTTAATAAAGAAGAAAAGATAGAACACTAACATGAATTATTTCTTGTTCTTAGGCCCAAAGCAGGAATTCTGGAAATCATCCGCTGCTCAGTCTTCTTAAGTGTATACAAACTTGGCTACTTAAGGAATCAGCTTACTTTGTTGGACTGTGCATATGAAGTAAGACATTTATTTTGAAGTATACTGTACTATACTGATGATCCTATATTACTATTGTTATTACTTTTATGGCATCCTTGCCTATGGCAGAGGGGTTGGGACTAGATGATCTTTAAGGTCCCTTCCAATCTGAGCTATTCTATGATTCATTCTGTTTTAGGAAACAAAACAAAAACAAAAACAAAACAACAAAAAAAAGATAACATTACATTTACATTTGGTTTCTTTATTTCCATTACTTTATTTGAATATAATACTTTTGTTTGTTTGTTTCTTAGTTACTTATTCCTTTCTGCCATTTACTTTTAAGAAAATTATTGTTTTTGCTACACCCCATGTACATTGAAAAAAAGTCAGAAAACTGTTTCTTTACATATCCTTGCAAAAATACCGAATTATTGCTATATGCTTTCACCAGAATATCAGAAGTGTATTTCTGAATTGGAATTAACTCACATTTCACTGGAACAAATCTGAAGAAATTTGGAGGCTGGAAAAGTTTCAAATACCAAATATATCACTCTGTACTTATACAGTACATCAGGAACAGACTTTTAGCCATTGACAAAGATAGGATACTGGATTAAATAGACCTTTTATCTTATTAGGTATGGTTATTTTTGTGTTCATAGGACATACTTTTATCCTGTTTGTGACTTTTGCTTTTTAATCTACACTGCTGGTAGTTTTTTGTTTTGTTTTGTTTTGTTTTTTGTTTGTTTGTTTTTTGTTTTCCTCAGCAAAATTGGCAATTCCTCTTAAAACAATTCTTTTAATATAATCTGAGTTGGATAACACTTAATCATTATTATGATTCCGATCAGAATGACATTCCCAAGCTACTTACTGCTGGTCAGATGCAAAGTTGGTTCTCAACAATGTTATGAATCTTGCTAGACTAATAGAACTGTTATCAGAAAGTTAATCTTTGGATTAAAACCAGAAAAATAAAATAAATAAAATAAATAATAAGGATCAAGAATCAGACCTGTTACTGGTGGAACTCAAAAGGATTCTCTTGACTTGCAAAATTTATAGCTGTTGATAACTTTTCTAATAGATTTCTGGTAGTCGTGCTGATTCTCCTGCTTTTCTCTGAGGTCAGGCAATAAGAGAATGGAAAAATACACTATACTTATGTAGGTCTTTTTTTTTCTTTTTTCTTCGGACAGGAAACAATAATTATTGGACAATATTTAAAGCCAGACAAATGCCACTAATCAAGAATGATTTTTTTCCCCAATATTGTTATTTTGTCAAAGCTTGGTGTGTAAATCAGAGTTCTTGAATTTCTCTGATAAGAGTCTGCCAGAACTCAGCAGATATTTTAAAGATTTTACTTGCTTAAATGTCTTATGGAAAATGTTTTTAGGATTTACTGACTAACAGATAGACTTGATGCAAAGACTTTTAATATTTGGCAATTAATTCTATCGTGCTAGCTCTGACTTTAGGTACTAAGGTATTCTAACTGAATTTGTGAAGAGTTATATGTCAAATTGTGGTTTCACCCGGCTGGCAGCTAAACACCACACAGCTCACCTAACTGAAACCCCTCCCTCTCTGAGATGGGGGAGAGAAACAGAAAAGTGAAGCCTGTGAGTTGAGATAAAGACAGATAGAGATTATTAAGACAGGAAAATAATAATATCAATAATAATAATAACAATAATGATGATAATAGTACTACTAATAATACTGTGTACAAAACAAGTGATGCACAATGTAATTGCTCACCACCAGCTGACCAATGCCCAGCCTAATCCTGAGCAGCTGGCTCCCCCACCCTGGCTAGCCAACCCTATATATCGTTTAGCATGATGTCAGATGGTATGGAATACCCCTTTGGTCAGTTGTCCTGGATCTGTCCCCTCCCAGCTCTTGCTGCACCCCCTGCATGCCCACTGGCAGAAGGAAGTGAGAAGCTGAAAAGTCCTTGGCTTGGTGTAAGCACTGCTCTGCAACAATTAAAACATCAACGTGTTATCAGCACTCCTAAAAGTCATTCAAAACATAATCCAAAACATAGCACCCTACCAGCTACTAGGAGGAAAATTAACTCTGTCCTAACTGAAACCAGGACATAAATATACCCTCTAAAATACCAAAAAATAAAAATAAAAAATAAATAAGTTGCATTTATTGCCTTGCTGAGTTGCATATGCATGAATAGCTCCCTTACTATGAAAGGAGTAGGAGCAAAATTTTCAGGTTGTTATTTCTATTGTTTGGAGGAAGCTAAATAGTTTCCTATTCTGTCATGAAGAAAATAAAATATTTCTTTTTCTGTTCTTTAGTTGTATCTGTCATTAAATTTTAACCTTTTTGCCCTCCCTATCTGTTCCCTCTTTCAGATGTACCTTCCTCTGATTTCTTGTGTATTTTTTCCTCTCCTTTATATTTGTACTTCTCTATGACTCTTTTTTTGGCACTTGTTTGGCACTGACTAGGTGGTTCATTTAAAATGAGAAACAGGAGAAACATGCTCACATTGTTTTGTTTGAAAACGCTTAATAAATAGGTGTCTTCCAAATCGTTTGCTCTTAATGCAACCAGAATAAATAATGCTTCTGAAGAATTCCAATATGTTAGTGCTAGAGAGTTGCATCTAATGTAATGGTAAGAAGCTTTAGTGATGTTTATGATGACATTAAAAAGTCTCCCATCTTAAATAATTGATTTACTGTCACCTGTTTTGCTCATGTACTGTCAATATATTATTCAATTTTTGAATTCAGGATAGGAAAGTTGCTATGGGCAGCTATGGGGTATAATGGTATCTACAAGAAAAGATTCTTGTAACAGTAGGGAAACTACTATAAAATTTTCAATTAATGTTGAAAAGTATTGAAATATTAATATTTTCAATTATTATTGATGTGATTGTTTTGATAGAAAGCATAATAAATGATTTATTTTTTTTTCCTGGAAATTATGTATAAAATTTGTCCTAAAAATTGTTTCTGTTTAACATTTATAGAGGTAATCTGCCCTTCATAATTAAACACAATAGTGTAGATAACTCTGAACATCTTGTGAGGTTCATAAAACAATTATTGCTGCATTTTTCCTGGTAATTTTTATCTGCTTGGTTTTCAATTTCCTTTGCTCTACTTCTTTTTCAAATCCAATTGCAATTTGTAAGAGGTATGGAATAAACCATTTATTTAATCTTTCTTTTCTTCCATCTATACATATTCCATCTTTACTACACATCCAAATTTAACTGACCTTAATCTTCTTAACATTACATTTTTAGTACTTATGGTCAGTAATATATTTAAATAATGTTCTTCTTACTTCATCATCCTTATTTGTTACCGAAAACTAATTCCTTCGTAATCCAATATTCATGGACAATAATAATGAATATAGGACACCACGTAAAAGAATTTATGTTGACTTTTTTTTTTTTTTTTTTTTTTTTTTTTTTTAATATATATAAAATGTATTTTAGTACACTTAGAGATAAAGAAAAATAAACTGCAAAAGGCATGATGGCAGTACTCAGTGCGTCTAGAATTTAACAAATAATTCTGTCCCAGCATTCTTAAGTTAATCATGCACATCACAGCAGGAAAGTGCAGAAACATTTTTTCCATACGTTATGTTGAATTGTTACTGAAAAATTATGTGACTCCTGTTAGTACATATTGTTTTTCTTGTGACCTTCTTCTTCATAAACTTGCACTCCTCGTTAATATTTTATAACCACTAAATAAGATTTCAGAAGTAAATACTATTTTTAACTATTTTTTAACCATTAAAAAAAGTGATTAAAACTTCAAATGATTGCCTGTTATGGGATTTGATGAAGGTGTGGTGTTGTAGTCATCTAAGTGGAGAGTTCCACAAAATTTAATGATACAAACAGCTAATTCCTAACTCATTCTTGCCCTGCTCCTAGTTCTGCAAATAGCTTTCTACCATTTTAATGAATTAGAGCAGCTCATAAACACATCTAACAATTATCAGAACTACAGCATGGGAGGAAGACCATCTGAGTTAAAACAAAAAAAGAAAATACAGAAATGGGAGAAAACTAGGAGAGAAGAGGAGATGAAAGAAGAAAGAAGCCTTTCTCATTTTGCCCTTAAATTAGCACAGGTGGCTGTGAAAAAAGCAGCCAACAACTGCAATCACATCAGGCAAAGCAGCTCCACCCTTTTGCTTCAGCCTCCTCCAAACTACCCAGCTAACTGGGTCACCAGGCTTTTCTGATCAATGCAGCCAAAGGTTTATCTTCATGTTAGTCAGTAGATACAACTTTCTTCAGAGCAAGAAAGTTTTGTAATGCTAAGACCAATGGAAGGTGGAAGTAAAATGCAGCTAAAGATAGGTAAGAAAGAACTATTGTTTTTGGTAAAGCTGTAATCTTTGTATGATTGTTTACTGTGTCCAAGCACTAATAAATATGATATTCCATGTTTTGAAATTATATATCAAATAATGTGATTACTAGTCTTGGTTCAATATGAAAACTATGTAGTTGTTTCTATTGTTAAAATATATAATTTTCATTACTATTATATTTGAATCCCTTCCAAGAGAGTTGTCTCTTGGTGTTCTTCCATTTTTGCAAAAACAATGATTAGAAGATACTAGAGTTAGAAAAATAATTTTCTCTTCTAATGGGAGGTGGAACTCTGCATATTTGTCAGTATGTATTTTCAGTTCTTTGTGCTATATGTATTTCATATTGATAGTTATGCAAAAGGAGTAGGCTCTGTGTTCTTTTGCTTTGTTGTTATTTTTGGTTTGGTTTGGTTTGGTTTTTGAAAGACATGGTGTTTAAGGAACATGAGTTTGATGAACTTAGATCTTGTGAGAATTCTTTTTTTGGGTGGAGGTCACAGGATACCTTGGTGGAGAGAGATATTCTATTTGACTGGATATAGACAGCAAACGTCTATAATACGTCTATAAACGGCTAATGTGTTTTGGTTCAACAGTCTGTGCTGTAATATCCTATACTAGTTAGTTTTCTTTAGGCTGATTATTTCATGCCTGTGTAATGTGATGATCATGTGTGTTACTAATGCCAAATCTTTTTTAGCCAGACTGGGTCTGGGATCTCCTAACCACCTGGAGGTAGCAAAAAAACTGAATGCTTGTGCATTCAGTTATGTGACAGTTCAGCAGGCACAATATGTAAAAATAAATCCGTGATGATGGTACACCTCTTCAAAGAGTTTCCATCCAACTGCTCTGGTTTGGCATCAGCCAGCATATTCCATGAGCTGATTTTGGTCAAGCACTGACTGTTACTTGACAGTACTACTAATGAGGAGCAATGAGTAGAAACGGGAGTCATTGACATGTTGTTGGAACTCTTGTCTCGAATATTTTCACCAACTCATAGTGGCTGCAAGTCAGTACTGAGACTCTTAAGCTAAAGGACGAGGATCTAGGAGCTGGAGAACAATACAGATGTCTATTTTGACATTGTTTATCTTTTACATTTGTTTTGGCTAAGTCCTTTTATCTGAGAGCAAGTCTATTCATCCAGACCCATTGTACACTGCAGCTTCCTGGGCAGCCTGGCTATGAAAGCATCTGCAGTTATGTATTCACTTATGGTTAGGAAGGATAAAGATATAGGACAACTGTCACTGGGGAAAAGAGAGAAAAAGGGAGGATGCATACCTCTGTGATATTTTAAATGCAGTACTTGTTTTCCATTTCTCATAGGCATGTGTTGCGTGACAAATACAACCAACTGTGGAAGATATATAGAGTCTTGTGCTGCAGGGCATAATTCAACCATTAACTAATGAAAACAGAAACGAACTTCTTTGTGGTCAAATTATTTATTTACTCCTCCAGAATATCTAAACTCTGTAGATGCAGCTGTTCTAAACATTTTTGGAGACAGTATTCTGTAGCAAACGGACTGCTCTGGTTTTCTGTGCAATTCTTGTATTCTTACAAGCATGTCAGCTAATTTGTCTGGATGAAATATATAATATCTCTTTATTAAAGAACTGATTTGCACTGTACTCTACATTCCACAGCAGTCCTTCTTAATGTGATATATTGCCATACAACTTACTTCTCCTTTCATCATACAAAGATTTGCTGTTACCTCACTTGTTTCTTAGTGTAATTTACTAGCGTCAGAATACTGACTTATGAGTACTGACTTAAAACAAACATTTACTCATAAGAACTTATTTCCACATCAACGATAGTTTTCTGCTCTGTAGCATTTTTCCTTGGTCGCTCATTATGATCATCTGTGCCACATTTCAAAGTGCAGCATATCCTATATTTGGTTTCCATTAAGGTGAAAGCTTCATGCCCTGTGCTATGATTTACGACCTCAGCATTTAGACAGTCTTAGTGCTCTAACTAGATTGGCTGGTGTATTTGAAATGTATTTTAGAAATGAAGCTGGGGATAGAAGGAAACTACTGCTTTATGATAAAAAGCCTTGTCAACACACATGGAATTAAATAAACACGAGTTGTAATCTGTATTTTCTATGTTAGACTCATTCAGAAAAGTCTGCTATACCACGCAGTGGACTGGACTTTTAATATTCCTGACAACTACCCTAAAGGGAATAATGTCCCTTAGAAAAAGTCACAGTAAAATCTGGCAGTAGATTAAGTTAGTTTCCATTTAGGTGTGACAGCAGAGTTGTTACTGATTTTAGATTTAGCCAGTTTGAGAGTCGGCTTCACCACCATCAACTACAGACTATGATGTATAGTTCCAGATGCTTTGGCCAATTGACCGTAAAATTGCTCCGCATTTCTGGCAGAGCAGCCAAGCTGGAGCTTTTAAAATCTCTACTCCCTGAGCTCAACACCCTCCCCCTCTGCTTAAAAGCTGCTCATTATTCTTCTTCTGCCCACTGATCTTAGCAAAAGAAAAACTTCTGGAATCAATTAGAAGTGTCTGCACTTGATGAGATTTGCACGTGAGTTTGGAATTGTGAGGCTTTGATAGTGTCAGCCAACAGCTGCAGTTTCAGGTGGTAAAATCGGGGAAGGAATTTTCCAGGGTTTATTTACAATCATAAAATAAAACAAAAATCAAGACAAGTTGGAAACCATCTAATGTGTCATTAAAATGAAGCCTGAATTGGGCTATATATTTTGTCTGAAAAAAAGTAAACCAGTTGTTTATTATCAGGATCTTTTCAATTATCTTGCAATTATTAGGCTGTATGGACTGGTTGTAATAAAATGCAAGCTATGGCCTGCTTGCTGTAGTTTTGACTATGAAAGAGGCATCTGCTATTACTTTTGTCACTTTAATTGCTTGACAAGACAGGAAGGTAGTCATACTTAATAGAAATCAGAAGTGTAGTCAAAGATGAAGCAAAGGTGCAAAAAATATACACATTCACATATACTGTCTGAAAATGTTACATTTCATTTTCAGCTACTGCTAAATAAGTAAATAGAAAGGTAATGTTCACATTGATAATTCTAGTTTATTTTATGACAATTCTGAGTCCAAAGCAGTTACGTATTGTCTTGTATCTTAATGCAACATTTACATTTCAAAGATAAGTCATGCCAAATGAAATTACTAATGTTCAGTTATACATCTGAGTGTCCTGAAGATGAAATTGTGCCATTTCATGCACATTGTCACTAATTTGCATTGCAGACTGGTTTGGCTCATAAGTCAAAGAATAATTTTTCTAAAAGCTAGGAATGCCACAAGCCCCATCAAACTGCATTCTTTTCTACATCATAATAACACATGGATTATAATAGAAATATTCTCCATAGCAGTGAATTGCTTCATTCGTATAAATCTATGGTGACAACTGAGTTACTCCACATGGGTCTATGTGTCTGTGCAATTATGACTCCAGTAGAACAGCACTTTTGTTGTTAACGCATAAACACATTTTTGTTTCATACCTGGATTTATCCTGTGGAGGTAGCACTATTAGGGGAAGCCATACTGTAATTATTATCTTTCTCACTTTAAAGAGAGATAAAAAATCAGCCTAAAAATAAGTGCTTTCATTGAGAGGTCTCTTGGAGGATTCCTTGTTTGTAGTATAGTCATCTGCGCATGCGCTGAGGCATCTTGGCATCGCTATTTTAGCAGTGCATAAACTAGAGTGAGAGGCAGGCATAGGGGTGGACCTTGCCTGCTTTGTATTCTGTAGGGGTGATGCAAATGCAGTCAGAGCAGGTTCATGTTATTTGATATAGCCAGTGTGATCAGTTTGTACTTTTTTACTTATTTTATGTTCAAAGTTGATTTAACATATAGCATAAGATAACAAGACAAAGTCAAAGGTAAGAGGACTGAGAGGCACTGGCTTACTTGCTGAGATTCTCCACTCATGCACATGCTGGGGGAGAGGCAGAAAATGCCTGCATCAGACTGTGTCCCCCCAGCTGTGCGGAGCACACTGGATAGAGGAGCCTCCTGGCCTCACCACGTATGGCCAGTGTGTATGTTGGCTCTGTGGCATAGCTGTTGTTAACCTATAGAACTCGCATGCATCAGTGAGTTTAGTAGGACTACCGAATGTGGAAAACTTCTTAGTAGACTTCTTGCCAAAATCAGATAGCCTGCCACCAAAACCACTGCAATTGGCAGGTTGGAACTGTCCTAACTGTGCCTGTGTTACCAAGACCATGAAGGCAGATGCCTTAGTTTGAATTTTATCCTCAACACAACATGCAGAATTAGCTTTTAGGAGATGACAGCTTTAATTAAGCCAGCTATTTTTGATGCAGAATAAATCTGTGTTTGGCAGATACAAAATGGCCACAAAGAACCAGACTAGTGTAAAAAGCATTTTGGATATTTTTATATCATGAGATTTAAATAGATAAAACCAAACTGTAGAAAAGACAGGCAAAGCAAGGCTACCCAAATTTGTGTGTCTTGTAGCAGAGGTGGAGGTACAAGTTTATTCCTCCTGAAAGTGTCCTATTTTACTTTGTAGGTAGGAGTAAATGGAACATGGCAGCTGTGAATATTTGGCATTTGGGGAATATAATGGCTGTGTGGGACCCACAGAATCAGACTGTAACGTAAGCTACAGGAGAGTCAAACACATGTTTTTAGGAACGAACAAATTAACTTAAAACATTCTATAGTACATTTTATTAAAATTGATTATTGGACTTTTATTTATTTACTCATTTTTTGCATAGTCCATTTTTGACAGTAGCTTTCAATGAAGAACAAAGGAGAAACAGCACAAATTGAGATTCTCTTTGTTAGTAACACCTGAAATAACCACTGAAAACTGGTTTGTGATGTTTGGGCTGTTGTATGCTGAATTCTACCTAGATAGTACTTATTAATCTATTGCTCACTTTATCTGTGCTGTATTTTATTTTTTATTACTGTCTTGTTTTATCATTCTTTTGTATGAATTATCTTTTCTGTGATGTTTAGAATAAGGGAATCTAGAAAGCAAAAATACTGTATTTATTACTGTATATATATTTCAATATTACACAAGTCAAAGAGAATGTCTTACAATTTCCTTTTCTTGCCAATGCTAAATAAAAATTGCCTGATGAAAGAAGATTAGCAACTGGTGTGTTTAACAACTGATTCCTGAATGCAGAACCTACAAAACACTTTGTATACTCAAAAGTTGGAAATAGGTATTATGGGGGGGAAAAAAAAAATACATACAAAGTTCTAGTTATTACTTGAAACTAAGGCAAAATAATACAGATCTCCCCTCCAACAGTGATCACGTCTGTCTTGACAGAATTGGTTTATCTTCATGTGAAGCCCATGAAATGCCCAGAATAAACTGTTTATTTTTCAGATTAGAAGCCAATACACAGTTGAAAAGGTCTGGTTTTGGTTTAATATTTTAGATTCTGTGGAGAAAAGGTTACTAAATTTTTTCCTTAGCTATTACCTGAATTCATTGCACATCTGTATATGACTACAAATCCAGATGTAGTTATTTCTCTTCTTGTTGACTTCATGTAAGTTGGCTACAAAAAAACAGTCAAATATTAGGTAAAAAGTGGTGGTTAAGCAGACTGTTAAGAAACAGAATCTGGCAGTTAACTGAATTGGTTTATATCTATGTATCCCCATACCTATCTTAACTTTCCTTTGTCTTCAAACAGTCTAGTTACAAAATTTGGGGGCAGATACCTGTCTTTCTGCATACATAAAAGGGCCTACTTCAATTATAGATCAGTAGTGAACAGAGCTGTCATCATCCTAGTTGAGTTCCTGATCATTTCTTTTCCCTGACTTTCAAATGAAGTCAAATTATCTTTTGTTTTTATTGTTTAATATTGTCTTTTTTTTAGTGTGTGTGTATGTGTGGGCTTCAACTGAGTACTTTTTAGCATAGTATGAGCCTAATTCTAATATCTTACTGAGTTGTCTTTGCTCATCTTTGCTCCTCATGACTGTATTGGTCTACAACAAGCCCATTCCAAATATCTCAAAAATACTATTGGAAGTGTTAATTAGCTTCTGGGATTATTTAGGCCTCATTAAAACACATCTCCAGACCATATAATGTGTCAAAAGCAGGAATTCAGCTGTCACAGACTTGTAAATGAGACAGAAAAATGTGTTACCAACATATCAGCAACTGAGATAACAGCTTCATAAATTCTAAAAATTAGGGGACAACTGAGTATAATTTGCCATGACCTCTGAACAGAAGTCTGGAAAGTGCAGTTGACTGATAACAATGGCATATGCTTTTAAATCTATCTAAACACTGAAAAAACATTTGAGACTTTCCTAAATGAAGGGGTCTGGTTTTCAACTTTTATTTCTGTCTTTATTCATTATCCCTTTAATTTCTTTTGATATTTTTTTCTTTCCAGGTGTGAAAAAGGAAAAGATAATAGAAGGAGGTGATTTAATGTTAAGACTTTCGTGGTTAGAGGAATTCGTTTGAAAAAACAAACAAACAAACTTGAAATATTAAGAGCAGAAAAACAAATCTTATTCATGAAATTTTCAAAAACAGCAATTCTAATGAGTTTTAGAAATTACGTATTTGTATCCTAGACCAAGTTTGCTGGTTACATCAGTTTTTATCGCCACCAGTAGCCACACAGTAGTGAACATGTTTTGTCCTATCAATTTGCTGAATATTCAAGTAGATCATTCCAGTAGAGTTATAAGTCTTTTCTGACCACACTGTCATAGCTCAATGTGCTCTGCCTCATTGACTCAGGTAGTAGAGAGAGCTGTAGGAAAACTTATTTTCTAGTTCACTAACCAAATCAAAATGGAACAAAACCTATAAAAGGATTAGAGGTCCACAAAAACTGGAAATCTTTTCACTACTTTTGCAAAATAGAAGACAAGCACAAATAAGTGGGAGGTTGGAGGGAATTATTAGAATATTTCTGTCTACTTAATACATTTTTATTTTGCTCTTCAATTGTTTTTGTTTTTGTTTTTTTTTTTTTTTCCCCCTATCATTACAACAAAAGAATAGCCAAAATCCAAAAGGAATTATTGCTTGAAATAAAACCATCTCATTCAAACTTTTGTATTTAGTATAAAATCAAAAGTCTTCAACTTTCTCTAAGTTCATTAATAACAAAATCATACATTTAGAGAAATAAATTGAGTAGATTGTACCATCTCTACTTCCAAGAGTTAGAGAGAGAATAGTGAACGTTTTGTCTGAGTGACTACATGAGGACCTTGATGTTGAAAGTGAGAAGATTTCAGTTAGAGAGCCTGGATATTAAAAAAAATAAACTGTCTGGCAAAAGACTGGCAACTGTCAATTTTAACGCAGTTTTAACACAACTTAGAATTGGTAGAATATTAAGGCCTGGGATTTAGCTCTTTCACCCTGTTTGATTCTGTCTTGATACTTTGCTTACTGGAAGCTCAGTTGAAAAAAAAAAAAAAACGTATTTCGGAAGTGAGAAATTTTCAGAAGAGGCTACAAGAAGATCTTAGGGGAAAAAAAAACCAAACATCTCTTACACAGTGTTACTCCGATTAAGAACAGCGATAGAACAAATACAGTTGGAGAGCCTTAATTTTTATATAAATTGATGTCATCCTAACTTCATTTTCAAGTATCTAATTGGACTATCTAAAGTGATAAATTTGCTAATTTCTGCCAAGTTCTTAGAAAAATCTCAGTCCCCTGCCCCTTCCAGTGAAGTAACACTGACAGCTCAACTGCTGGCTAGTGGAGAGTTAAGAACAGGGAAAACAGAATCATTAATGGATCCAGGTTTATTCTTTTGGCTTTGTAAACTCTGTGGCTTTCAGAACATATTAGTATCAAATAAAAATCTATAGCATTGGATTGCAAAACTAACAAAAAATAATAGCTGTGAAAGCAGCATGCAAACAAAACTCTCCATTCTCCTGGACAGTCCACATAAAATCTCCCGTTAGCTACTTTACCTCCTCTGCTGTTTTATTTTGATCTTTACATAGATGAAATTCTGTGGACTTTGTGATTTTATTTTGCTTTGTAATGTGCAGTAATACATACTGTTAAACCACACAAAAGCATATTGCAACTGTAAAATTTGCATGTGTTAGATTGCATGTATTTAGGCCTATATGTCAGTAATTTCAGAGAACCCATAATTCATTTGGCAGTGGAGATTCTGATTTGCAGAAGTGTTCATGTGCAGACAAATGTTTGCCTCCTGTTTTAGGCTGTCTTTAGAATACAAATAGTCTTGGAAAAAAATATAGTAGAAAGGCAACTGTTCTGTTAGTTTAGTTGTAAAGAACTGAAGCTATGCTTAATACAGACAAAGATGGATCTTTTGCCAAATGTCCATCTGTTTGAAGGAAAACTGCTAAGACAGGCCACACGTTTCCCTTCAGGCCAAGGTGCAGTCCTTTTTGAAAGG
The DNA here is from genome assembly GCF_009819795.1 of Aythya fuligula. Taxonomy (NCBI): domain Eukaryota; kingdom Metazoa; phylum Chordata; class Aves; order Anseriformes; family Anatidae; genus Aythya; species Aythya fuligula. The sequence goes on along the minus strand of NC_045560.1, from coordinate 30,649,044 downwards.
AGACTTAGAAATTGGTGGCCATAAAGTATACAGTCAAATGTAGCATTATTACTGCTGGGGGAGAGAAAAATAAAATCAAATAAAATGCATATTCAAATATTAGCCAGGTCAACAGCAGGATGAAAGGAAATGACAGTGGGAAGACTTGGTAGACCATCTCCATGCCATTCAGGGCACAGCTGGTCCAAAGAAGTTGCTTCTGTGATTCCATGCCTGCTATATTATAAAATTAATGTATTACAGGAAATGAGAGAAGAGCCTTGTGTTTAGAGAGCTTTACATGCATCCTTTGAGCCCAGCAGCCCTGATTTCTGAAGTATATAGTCATCACGTCTTTGCAGACAGATTATCTCTTTATAATTTGGAGACAAGGCTGAGGAACCATGGTTGGATATACTGTAGGCACGTGCTTATTATATTTCTCAGTGTTCGTGAGTTCCTGAATTGCTGTTTTAAGCTTTAATGTAGTTTTGGGTTGGTGTTTTTTCCCAAAGTACAGAGGAAATGTTGCTTTTGTTCTTATTAATTATCTTAAGTTTTCCCCCTTCAAATTTTTTGAAGTAGTCAAAACTGCAGTTTCGACTAATGTTGTATTTATGCTAGGTAAGAATGCTGTGTGACTTTTTACCATTTCCCTATTACAGTTAATGCAGTCCATCTTACTGAAACCAAAAAGCTATTGCCATATACCTCTTAAATTATTCTCAAGCTGCCAGCTGTGCCATTTGGCTTTGATCCTTTCTTTCATTGTAATTGTCATGCTGAAATATAAAACTAAAATATATGCTGCACCAAAATGCCACTTTTTCATATTTTGGAAGATACTCATCTTCTTGAGATTTCTGTAGATTGTACATGCTATTAATAGTCTTCTCTATGTGCTATTGCTGCCATCAAGTGTAATTATATAATTATGCATATGTAACTGCTCATGTACTGTACCTTTTAAGGAATGCCAGCTCTCTGGAGCTCATTCTCATACAGTGTTTTCATACCACTTAGCTTAAAAATAATGCTTAGCATTACATGAAACACATGAAACACTTCATTGTTTTATTTTAATGGGAGCTAAAAAATTGAAAAATTCTGGTTGTATATGCACTTTGAAGTAAGTTGCTGAGTGGAAGAATAGATTGCTTTGTTATTAAATGAAATTTGGTAGTTCAGTGACTTGCTTTTCTGTTTCGGTTTGCTCTTACTGTTAAGATAACAGAGAAAAAATGTAGCATCATCAATGTAAATAAATACCCCCTTTAATACAAACAATTAGATTCTCACAAGTCACAAGTGTTATTACATGCTCAGATAAACATCTCTAAAATATTTTCCTTGCCAATCAGGTTTAAAAAAAAAATGCTTTCCAGGTACGATTTTTTTTTTCTCTCTGTTTCAAACCATTTAGAGGGAAAAGCACATTTCTGCTGTTAATTTTATGCTTTAGATATATTACTCTTACCATTCATATGTTTTTGACATTTGCTGTATTGAAGAGGTCCTGAAACATAGAATCATAGAATCATTAGTGTTGGAAAAGATCTCCAAGATCATCTGGTCCAACCATCACCCTAGTACCAATGGCACTAAACCATGTCCCTAAGCACCACATCCAACCTTTCCTTAAACACCCCCAAGGATGGTGACACCACCACTTCCCTGGGCAACCCGTCCCAATCCTTGATTACTCTTTCTGAGAATGTCTCCTAATTTCCAACCTAAGCCTCCCCTGGCTGTTCCTTCTAATCCTATTACTAGCTATCCGTGATAAGAAGCCGGTCTCCAGCTCCCCACACTTTCCTTTCAGGTACTTGTAGAGAGCAGTAAGGTCTCCCCTGAGCCTTCCTTGTCTCCAGACTAAACAACCGCAGCTCCCTCAGCCACTTCTCACAGGACTTGTGTTCCAGGCCCTTCACCAGCTTCGCAGCCCTTCTATGGACATGCTCCAGGGCCTCGATGTCCTTCTTATACTGAGGGGTCCAAAATTGACCACAGTACTTAAGGTGCGGCCTCACCAGAGGCCAGGAGTACAAGGGGATGATCACTTAATTCCTTCATCCAAATCATCAATAAATTGAAGATCTTGCTGCCCCTTCACTCTACAGTAGCAAATCAATATTTTAATGCACTGACGAAAGACTGGGCTGCAAGTGGCTATACTTCATCAATACTACCAGTATTTGCCAAAGGGAATAAGACTTATTTTTTTTCAGGAGCATTCTGGGCAGGCATTAATGAAATATGGCAATTCTGTTTGCAAAAATGTTTATACTGGAGATATGAGAAGACAAGGCTTTGGATGAGTATCCTGTATGTGTGAATGAATAAGAGTGATTATCTTGGGTATATCATTTAGAATGAATCTGCACATCTGGATGTGGTGATCTCAGGAGAGATGGAAATCAAGATGGGCAGACAAACAGTGATGATATCTGTTTTATAGGGAAAGAAGGAGGCAAAACTTACTTGAAAGCAGAATATATAAATAATTTCAACTATATGTAACCTAATCTGACTATCAGACACAAATATCAGGAAGGCTACAATGTAGTTTGTAAGGCTTAGAAGGGAAGAGTCTTGGCAAAGAGTGGAATATGCATGGAAATGATAGAGTTTGTGTTGGAGGTAATATTATCTAGAGGATTAAAAAAGCAAAACAGGGACATAGCTTGCACAAAAAAAAGTGATGTATCTAAGCCACATATAATGGCAGAAAAAACAGTGTACCTACTGACCATAATGGTATGAAATGGACTTTTATAGATTTGTACAAGATCTAAACAATAGATATTTTGAATAAAAGAAAAAACAAATATATTTTATTTGAAGAAAAAATCCAGATATACAATAAATAGATTTCTTGCTGAGAATTTTTCTTGCTGAGAATATTCTTGCTGAGTTTGCTCAGTAATGTGACTTACTTATTTCAGTGCACGTGAAAATGAAATTTCCTGGCAACTGGAACCAAATGTGGTCCCTGATCATGCTGCAATAGATTGCTCTAATACCACAAACTATTGCTATTGTCAGAAATAATCAGTTGAGGATTTACGTGTGGCATAATTATTCTTCAGCCAGCACTGTCTCTGGAAAAGCCAGAATAAATTGAAGTAGTTGTGAGAATACAGTAAACAATGCTGATGACAAATTAATAGTCAGAAGATGTAGAGATCAGTGCTCAACAGGAGTTAAATCTTTGCTATTAGCTGTCCTGCCTGGTATACACTAGAATATATAGACGCTGACATGTATATAGAATACAAATATATGGTATATATAGTGTGGGCAAAACTTAATTACTTATCTCTCTACACACACGCTTATACACATACATGTACATAGAGGAGGGGAAAAACAGTGTCTCTATGAATGAATATATGAAAAATAAAGAAAGGTTTCAGGAGAGAGCTTAAAATGACTGTATTGCTAGTGAGACTTGAGGAAAATGGGAGTATTTCTGACTGGAAGAAGGGAGAAAATAAATTTAAGCTGTGTGAAAGGATGTAATAAAAAGGAAAGGAGAAAGCAGTATGGTTTGTCAGGTAAATGGGAAAATGTTATGGGAAAAACTATTGCTAAATTGTATTGCTATGGCATTTTTAGGAGTCAAACATCAATAGTTATTCACAGGATTGTTCTCACATAGTTCTAATAGGTGAAAACTGGTAAATGCAAGGTGAAAATTAAATCTACACAACATGCTTAAGGAGTTTCTTAACAGCAAATTTGGTATAGTTTTGAAAAAGAGCATTCCGAAGGAGTTTATCTGACTTCTTGATTTTCGAAGAGAATAGAAGTGTAAAAAGACTTATAGACAAACATTTATGGTGAAAGTAAATGTTACAATGTTACACACTGAAGTTTTTTTTTTGTTGTTGTTTTTTTTTTTTTTTTTTTTTACTCCTCAAGGATCTATGCCTGGGTGAATGGTTCTAAAGTTTCACTGTGAACAAGTGTAGAGAGTGTGTGTATGTGTATGCATTAATTTAATATATGCATGTGCTTTCAGAAGTAGAAGACATCACACATAGAATAGATTTCATAACTTAGATCTCAAAAGATCATAGAACCCAGCTGAAATCACAGAATGGTTTGGTGTGGAAGGGACCTTAAAGATCATCTAGTTTAAGTTAAAGATCATCTAGTCATCTAATCTCTCTCCCATGGGTAGGGACACATGCCACTAGACCATGTTGCCTAAAGTCACATCCATTCTGCCCTTGAACACTTCCAGGGATGGGGCTTCCACACCTTCTCTCGGCAACCTGTTCTAATGCCTCACCACCCTCATAGTAAATAATTTCTTCCTAATATCTAATCTAAATTATCTTCTTTTAGTTTAAAACCATTCTCCCTTGTCTTATGCCTACAATCCCTGACAAAGAGTCCCTCCCCAGCTTTTCTGCAGGCCCCCTTCAGGTACTGGAAGGCCGCAAAAAAGACTCCCTGGAGTCTTCTCTTCTCCAGGCTGAACAATTCCAGCTCCCTCAGCCTGTCTTCGTAGAAGAGGTGCTCCAGCCCTCTGATCATCTTTGTGGCCCTGCTCTGGACTCGTTTCTTGTTCTTCTTGTGCTGGGGGCCCCAGAGCTGAATGTACTACTGTAGGTGGGGTGACATGAGAGCAGAGCAGAGGGAGAGAATCCCTTCACTCAATCTGCTGGCCATGCTTCTTTTTATGCAGCCCAGGACATGGTTGGCAAGTGCATGTCCCGGCCCAGGTGCAGAACCTTGCACTTGAACCTCATAAGGTTTGCACAGGCCCACCTCTTAAGCTTGTCAAGGTCCCTCTGGATTATCTGGAATCTGATTTCTGGAACCTGAAATGATTATCTTCATGAAAAGTAGTGCAGCAGGAAGACTTTGAGATCATCATAATAAAACTTGCATGTGGTATTACTATTTTTAAATAGCCATAGTACTGACTTTGTCTGTTAGAGAAAAACATAACTTGGAAGTATTTGCATCTGACAGTGATCTATTTTAAGTAAAAGAGGAATATTGTTTAGCTGCTAGTGCGAAGTGTGAATATTGTGATTGGCTACTGCACCAAAACTAGCAGACAGGTAATATGTGGAGAGCAAATGAATTGCTACTGTGTAAGCTTAAAACTGTAGACGCAAAAGCTAAAATAATATTTACCTATACATGGTATAAAGAATCTTTATTGGCAACTGGTATTCACAGACTATTTGAAAGGTGGTATTGGCCAGACACAAGTTATTTGGCAGAGATCTTGGTAGTATATATTTACGGAGCCTGTCTGTATAAGGATGCTGGCAGGTTTACCCTGATTTCTATTCCAGGTGACAAATTTCTGTCCAAGCATTTGAGTGATCAAATATTTTCCACTGGAATCTGGGCACTGTAAAATTTCTGAAGCTGAGTAGAAAAATTGCAGGATTTGTTTAAACTATAATAGCCTCTGCATACCAGTGTGATGGCAAAATATTTCCACTTGGACAACACCAGGGTGAACTGTGCTGAATTGAATTAAACATTTTTCTGGAAGACTGATGGTATTTTGTTGCCACTTGTCAATGGCATCTTCTTTTAACCTACAAGTTGTGATCACTGTACTCTTCAGTTAATTTCTCAGTGAAAATTAAGCAACAGCAATGGAAAGTAGTGTTACACTAACTTTTTCTACTAAAGCAAAGAAATTGGTCCAAACCAGATGAAAGCTATACCATAACCACATTAGCTTATTTTTTTCCTATGCAAAGCCAATTAAGAAATAGAACAGTTTCCATTAGTTTATTTGTCTTTCCTGGAACAATTACAATTGCTAAACTATACAAATGTGGAGTCTCCCCTTGTGACAGGTTGTTTAAATTTATAACTTAAGCTAGCATTTCCATCTCCAATGAAAGCCAAACAGACATTTAATTATGGTGCGTGACATTTCTGACTAAAATAGAGCCAACAGAGCCTGTCAGACAGCCCTCATTGTTCATGAATTTTGAACAAATTGGGGATCTGTGAATTTATAGCCAGGTTTTTCTCTAGTATTGTTTAAAATAGCACACATGGAAAACACGCCATGGGTATGTTGTAATTCAGCTTTAATGATGTAACACTTGGTTTCAGTCAGTTGTTACTGCAATCCTCCAACACTGGTTTAGTGCTTCAGACATTGCATGTTCCTTAGCAATTATAGTCCAGCTTTCAATAATGGCTGTTGGCGGGATATCCACAAGTGAAGTCATAGCAATTTTGAAAAAGAGCTAATAAAAATACACCTGCCTTGTAGTGGAAAATGAGCCTTTAATATCTTTACTTTGAAGTTGAGAGAAGCCCATAGCATTAACTAACAGATACCAGTATTATGATGCAGTAATCCACTTCCCCAGGGGAAGTCAGGGATTGAAGTATGAAAGACTGGTATTTTCTAGTCACATATTTTTTAGTCACCATAACATCATAAAGCAAGAATGGGAATAACAAGGTGATAATAAAAACTGGAAAGGGGTGTTAGCTGTAAAGTTAGGAATATGCAAAGCAATCACAAGCTGTAATTCAGTGATGCTACAATTTAAGTGATATATAATGAGTCAGTTGTTAGTTCTAATAACAATTCCTTACTTAAATGCATTCAAATCCACTGTTGTTAGAATGGAATATGAAATGTTAGAATGAAATATGGAATATTAAAATATTAATAAAAAAGAATAAGTTTTTTTTTATGCTACTTCTCATCTTACTATTCTATTATGTTTCTGTTCTGGATCAGTTTAACTTTTGATGTTTTTCATAGCCACTGAGTATTGGCAGCCATTACTAAACCTGAGTTGATTTTCTTCACCAAAGGGTGGATTCATTTTGTCCTTTTGTTATTTTTTCTTTCATATTCTCTCCTGATATACTTCATATGCTTTGATGAACTTTTTCATTCTAGGAAGCACGTGTGGTTTTAGTCTTGTGGCACATATACTCAAGTTATGCATCTTTCTAAGGCAGAATATAATGTAGTAGCTACATACAATCTTAAACTTCTGTTTGGAAGAAGTGTAACAAAATATATTTTCAATAAAAATGGTGGGAAAAAAAAAAAATAAACCTCTTTAACTACTTCTAGAATAGGATCTTAGAGGATCCATTCCAGCCTATTGCTAAATTAGTGACTAAGCAAATGATATAATCTTTATGTCTTCAGTTTAACTGAATAAAAAGTGCATCCAAGAATAATACATATATAATAAGTATTATATGTACATTATATTGTATTTTGTATTATAATGTATTATATATGTACATTATATGTGTATTATATGTACACTATAATGCGTTTATTAGGTATGATTACTGTATTTGTAAAGAGCTTCTACAATTACACTATGAATGGCCTTAAAATTTTAAAGTTAAAATGTAGGAAGAAACACAGTTCCCTGTTTCTCTTCTGTATTCTACACAAAGCTCTACATTTGCCCTGTCACAGAGACAGCTTTGTTAGTCTTATTGTAGTGAACGCTCCTGAAGAAACTACAAGCCAGGAATGTATTGGAGCTCAGTTTAAGCTAGCTGTTTTCTAGCGTGATACATTACACAGCTATTTTGCAATCACTCTTGTTGCAATAAAGATCCAAACTGGGGGCAGGGTAGGAGTCATGAGTATTAATACAAATGGCCCTCTAATCATACCTGGAGGGGAAGAGAAAATAAGATAAGTGGTATGTTCGTAGCACAACAAGACTAATCTGGAAAAACAAACAAACAAACAGCAGAGCTACTTCCATACTAACAATTAGGTATAATATTTGAAAAGAAAAAAAAAAAAAAGAATTTATCTGAAACCCAAGGCAGTTCAGGAATCTGTAGAATATAAATGCAATTCAACCTGCAATCGCTGTGGTATTAGAGGCTCTCTTTCTTAAAATAATCAATATTTGATCTGTATACCTTCAGTTGCTTCTCAGCCTCATCCTCACCCCCACCTTCATAGTAGGGTCCTCTAAATGGAGAGGTTAAAGATAAAGGGCGCTTAACCCCATGCTGGCCTGATCAAACACTCTTCCCTGCTAATACAGGAAGCAACATTCATCAAAGGGATATCGCTTGAGTATGATCCTACAATGACATGCATACATGCTTAACTTCACATTAATGGGACTATTTAGGTGCATGAAGTTAAGCATGTGTTTTGAATCTTTGCTGTATTGTAGTCTATATTTTCTTTTCCACTAACCTGAGCCCTTACACAAGGCAGTTACCTTACTGGTCTGAAATGCTGAAAATTGTCTATAGAGAAGCTTTTATATGTCTGAATTCACTTACTTATCTCCTCTGCTCACCCTGTGTTTTTAACTTTATTATGTCTGCTGTTTCTATTTTTTTTAGGGTTAATAAAACATTTAAAAATATATATATCATGTAACTCTTACAGACTTGTTACTTTTTCAGAGGAAGTATTTATGGAATTATTTTTCAAACAAAAATCCAAATAAGTATTAATATTAAAAAACTATTAAGAATGGTACAAACTTGTACTACTTTTATATACATTATATAGTTTTTATACTAGTTCTCACTCATAAGTCATTACCTTCACCTTAATATTGCCATAACATAACTGAAAGAACTATCTATTTAACTGATTTCTGTTGTATCATTTTGGGAGTAAGGAGGGGGCTGGAAAAGTTGCTCTTCAGCATTCAGTTTAGTAAAAAGAATGCAAGAAGAAATGCTATATCTGAGCAAAAAAATCATTAGACTCCAGAAATAGAAGGAAACATAGTAAGTTTTTCAGCTCCTACCATGTTCAATTTCATAGCAAAATTTAAGTGCACTTTGCATTCAGTGCTAGTCACTAAGATTTTGTTGTGCTGGGTAAATCAGGAAGTGATCCGTCACACTTCTTGCAAACTTCATAGTACTGTCACTCCGTATTTTACTGCTGTTCTTTTCTTTGTAGAATTCAAGTGTGTAATTTGCATCATTGCTCTGAAAGTAAATTGCTATCGAGTCTTGACACCTGCCAGCAGTGGTATTCATTTCAAGCTGTAAAACACTACTTTGAAATAAATTTGAGGAAACTCATTAAATGTTGTCAGCTGTATCATCCATACTAACAGAAAATAATGTAGTTAAATGTGTCTGGTTTCTATTTTCTATTCAAAAATGAACAAAGCTCCTTAAAACCTTTTTTTTTTTTTTTTTCCCAATACTTTAAAAGTATTTTCTAAATCTAAATCCACTGATTTTTACCAGTTTTATGCACACATTAATTTCCCCATGTGTTATTATATCAGAAATATGTTCAGTTTCTTTTTTTATACTTAGGAAGTTCAACATCCAATTAAAGGATTAACTGGGCCAAATCTGACAAGAACTCTCAATTTGAAATTCCCCTAGACTCTGTTATTTCCAAAATTCAGATGTAAACTAAATTTAACCATACTAACGCAACACAGTGCTTAAAGTCAGCAGAACCTGGGCTTTGACCTGGCTGTTGCTGGTTAACTCCCAGTGATTTCAGAGGTGTGGAGTGTAAATATCCAATGAAATAATTTAGATCTAAGTGTAGGAATTGTATAAGTGCTTATGATTGCTTCTTTACTCATTTCTAACAGCAATCTCCCTTGCCTTGTGGAGTAGATTTATCTTCTCCACCTTTAGGTTCACGTTGTCTAAATAACTTTATTGAATCTGGATTGAGATGTGTCATACATCTTATTCATGGGGGTAATTTTCATTATTAAAACAAAGGTGTTTGTAATCATGTATAATCAGCAGATGATTTCAGCTGGGAAGTGTGTATAAATTAGCACTAATTTACTGTGGTGTTGATAGATTTATTTTTCAAAAGGTTGTAGGAAGAGCATGAGAGGAAGAAAACCACTCATGAGCTCAATGTGCTCTTCATACTTGTGTTCCTACAACCCAGGATCACCAAATCTACTTCAAGAAAATATTTTGATTTTTTTTTTTTTTCCCCGAAGGGAGCTAACTATGATGTAGTAATGTTTGCCAGATAACTGTGATCATACCACTTTTGTTCTTGAACCTCCACCAACTCCAGTCACATGGAGTTCAAACTTCTTGCATTAATAATCAGGTCCCTTAAAATTCTGTGTACCTCACTGCATGGAGTATCCCATTACCTCCTGTTTCATAAGGGAGTTCAATTTTGAGTCTATACCTGAGTGTTTGCATTTGAGTTCTTCTGTCCAGTCACTCCTTTCTTTCACTGAATTCATCTTTTAAATTATTACCTACTAATGCCGCCTTTAAATCCTTTCTCAGGATCTGCCTCATCCAGAAGCAGTGTGTAAAGGGCTAGACAAAAAGAAACCTATAGATGGCTGCTGGCCTAAGGTATATATTAAAAGCAAATCCAGAAATTTTCTCTAATCTGTAAATTTGTTTGTCATTATATGTTGTAAGCTCATGAGGAAAAAAAAAAAAAAGACAGTGTATGACTTTTTATAATACTTATTGAAACCCTTATTTTTGCTGCAGAGCTTGACTGTGACAAAATAGGAAAGTCTACCCAAAATGAATATATTAATACTCTTTGTTCTTGCCAAGTAGATGAATTTCAGATGAAGATGCATTAAAATTTTGTAAGGAGTAATCTGTGACCTCCATAACACTAGTCCCTCTCACAGGTCATGCAGATGCTTTACTGTGGCTGAGAGGAAGTAGTGAAAGCAGGTAAAAAGTAGAAGATGTCCTGGAACTCCTCAGGGAATCATTCAAACAGCATTAGACAGGATTCATATAATCATTTAGGTTGGAAAAGACCTTCAAGATCGTCATATTTAAGCAGCAACCTGACCTACTGAGTCCTATCACTAATCATGTCCCTTAGTGCCAGATTATTGTTATAATGAAGTCTCTGAATTTCTGTTCTGTGAGAACAGAAAATGAAATTAGCAGAAGGGGAGCTGTTGGGAGGATGGAAGAATCATAGATAACGGTTTGGGGGCACAGGCCTTTCAAGTGGAGAATAGTGGCCTCAAGCAGAGGCATTAAGTCAGCATTCCCAGGCTGAAAAATCACCACCTGAGACAATTTCAAGCTTCCTGCCCTAATGGAGCAATCTGATGGAAATTTTGAGCAGGGAGTTGGACCATGATCTTATTTATAAGAACAGATTTTATAAAGAGGGAATAATGCAGCTGTATACATTTACTGAGTTTTCTTTAGAGAGAAATGTCACAGTACTATTGATATGCTTTGCAAGTTCCTCTACCCAGAACTATTAGGGTGTAAGCAGTTTGATTACGGAATGATAGGAACCAAATCTGCCTTGTGGTATGTCTAGACAAGTGTCTTAACTCCTGTGTGAATAACTACTAGACACATTAAGGAAAAGAAATTCTATACCGAAAATCTACTAGTTAATAGCCTAGTGATTAATCATTAGACAGATGGCAAAATAAGACACAAGAATTTTGCTACTGTTGGTAATTAACTGCGCTTACGACTTTGCATGTACACGTAACCTCAGGCACAGAATGATAGCCACTGAACTTGAAGCTGGGTCAAGTCCTTTTAAAGCATTACATTTTCTTGGCTCTCCATAGTAACCTATGGAAGATGTGAAATGATTCCATTCATTCTGGTTTTGAACTTACACCTCTTCCCAGTGCTGCAAACCCAAGGGAAAAAAATTCCTTTATTAAGTCTGAAGCCTAAGATTCCACTGCCTCAGCTACTAAGAGGATTTTAGAAAATGGACAACCCTGCCTACAAGAGGCTGAAGAGGGGAAAAATAGACAGTTTACAGGCCTAGGAGGATTAATAAATCTTCCCGTATTCCTTGAAATCCCATTGAACTAAATTTACAGTAAAGCCATGGAGACAAAGGTCTTATGCCTCTTGCTTTCCTGATCAAAGTGGAAAATAAATTTTTTTGGAGAGCAAATGATATTTTCCCCCTCTTATTTTATCTCTAAATAGCTATGCCATGGTTTGTTTAGTAGCTGGAAACTTCAGAACTTCAAGTTAACAAATAAATTTACCAAAGAAAATATTAAATTGATGACAATAGTTTTGAAATGCAATGGTTAGTATGTCTTACATATTGAAAGTACTTATTTCTGTGTTAATGTGGGAGAATATGGAAAATATTTCTGTAGTCAAAAAAAAAAAAAAGTACACTGTTTATGCTGGAAAAAAAAAGTGAAAGAAAAGATGTAAAGAATTTCCTTCTACTTGGACCTTTTATCTGAGAACTGACATCATGATAATAGTATTGCAATGTTACTATTTAAAAAGAAATAATCTACCAAATGCAATGGACATATTGGCTGATATTTGGCAGATAAAAGAGAAAGGTAAAAGAGAAGGACAGAAAAGAATGGAAAATCAGTTGAGAGTAATTATTCAGGGCATGGGATGGGAGGGGATAAGAGTAGCCCTTTCGAAAATAATCTACAAGCTAGCAACAGTCTCAAGGCAGGTACAAAAGGGCAGGGGAAGGTGGAACAGACTAGCAAGGAAACAAGAAAAAAAAAGTATGAAAAAATTCCAGAGAGACAATTTTTATAGTCAACAGGAAATGAACAATAAAATCATAGCACTTCTGAGATGAGTTGAAAGGACAAAGTGTAGAGCCTAAAAAGGCAAACAAAGATAATACCTTCTCTTTGTGCAAGCAGCAGAATTCAAAGGGTAGTGAAGAAGTATTTCTGGATATAAAAGGGTGAGGGCAAAATTGATGTGTGTAGCTATGTGCCCATCTTTGCCAGTATGGCAGTAAAAATAGTGGTGTTTTATCTTGGAAAATGGGACCTTCTTTGAACTTACTGCATAGGTGTTATACTATCTGATGTTATCTTTTTGTGAATCATATAACCACTGTGTCACTGATGTGGCTGATGTTCATATCTGTGCTCAACTTGCACAGCCAGAAGTGACTGAATGAAAAGAGGTATGAAGAGAGCAGTAAGAACCTTTGTAAAGACTTCCTTTGCTGGGAAGTGTATCAGATGGAGTTCCATCAGGCTTTTTATTTTTTTTTCCCTTCTTGTACTTTTCATATTTGTATATTACGTACAATAACGGTTTGACAATACTGTGAAATACATATATATTGCTTTCACAGAAAGACCTGTATATTTTTTCTTTTCTTCCTCCCCCCACCCCCCTCTCCACCCCCCATCTTCCCCAGAAAATCCTGAGTCAGATTATAGAAAGATGAGAATTTTCAAATGTGTTGATGACAAAAGACAGAATAGCAGATGTAGTTTCATTCCAAAAAGGTGAGGGGGAAAAAATATAAAAAAAAGCATAGACATCTCTGTGATATATTGTTGACTATCATTTGTTGTAGTGGCATCTAATTTAAGTCATCACAGCCTTTTCCTGGAGCTGGCCCCAAGAGACATATAAACCTTTTCCTATCATGTCCCATTAGCATGTGCTAGTTATAAAAGGATATGGGAACCAAACTTGGATTAAAAATGAAATGAAGCTTAGATCTAATATAAAGGAAATGCCTCTAACTACTGTAAGGCCCCTTCACAAGTCAAAGCCCCTCATTCCCAACCTCCAGTCTTTTATAGCCATTGGCTTATATCATTATTATAAACTGAATTTTATTTTTTAATTTAGTACATACTTTAATGACAGTTGTTTATAGAAAGCTTTTTTTTTTTTGTCAATAAGTTTTCTTGTTGTTGATAAATACTCTGTGAAGTTGTTCAAATGTTGCAACATAGTGTATACTCCAAACATTCATGCAGTTACCAAACTGAGATGTTCTTGCATCAAAGACTAAGAACAAATTAGGAAGCAAATTTTAGGATAAATTTCTGTTCAGGTTTGCTATATGATAAACTTTTCAGGGAACGTGCTATGTTTATTTTCATAAAACTTTACCTTAGGGATTTCAAACAGAAACATTTAGCTATTTTTTGCAATAAATTCTAGCAATTCAGTTGTATATATTCAATAAGATTATAAAATAAATCATGAGAATACATAATGCTAAATGTTATAGTAAAATACATTTATCAAACCACTAACATCTTCCCCTTCAGTTGAAGTGTGGTGAACCATTTGTTAAATAGTGAAGAAATGTTTTAAAAACCAAAGGTATGATGAGAAAGTCATTTATTTACTCCCTACTAGAATGAATACCCAGGAGCATTATCTATCATGAATAAAAATACACATTTGAGATGAATAGGTAAAACAAAAAAGAACAAAGATATAAACCTACAAATAAAATTAATGTCTGTGTTCCTATATGTATGTATGCGTAAGATGTATATGATAAAATATAGATATATATTTAACATGTATAGTGGCATACATGTATATACCAAAGAATGTAGCGTACAGTAAGTATCATAGAAAATGCATAAAAAATTAATTAGTATTTGTTTTCATAATGATGAACAAGATTATCAATCTTCCTTTCTCTTGCCTCTAGACTTTCAAGGTTGGATTGCCTATTAAAAATACAGAAACAGATGTGGTGTCAAAAATTACTAGCAGTTGCCGAGATATCAATTGATGTTTCTTGATATATTGGTTAGCATCGCAGGTTCAAAGTAAATGTTTGTAATTGCAACTGCTTTACCACATCATGATTAAGAAAATAAAATACTTGAACATGTAAGAATTAAGTATTACAGGGTCTTGCAAAAGAAACTGATTCCTTTGCTAAAAATTATAAATTTTGTCTACACTGAAATGTTCTGTAGTTTTCAGACATGCAAAATGTAAGGATTATCATAAATTAAAAAATAATACCTGAAGTAATATTTGGTACATCATTTGGTACTATTTAAAAATCAGTTCTGTTTGTGATTATTTTTTCCCCCCATCAAATTCTCACACTTTTGAATTTAAAAGGGCTGCTTTACAAAACTCTCAAGTTGTAGGGAATCCACAGCTGAGGCACAATTGCTAGCTCATTTGGCAATGAGAAATATCTGGTCATGTCGTTTATACATGGTATTATTACCAGGTTTCATGATGGACCTTTGCTTTATTAATGCAGCTTGTAACACATTGCTTACATGGAAAGACAAATGAAGAAGTTCTAGACCGCTTACCATCAACTGAAGCTATTGTGTCATGTGGTGAACAAAATAAATAAAATAAAAAAAAGTGAAAGGATGTAGTTAATGACAAAATGTGGCTTTGGCCTTGGAACTTCTCATAAGATGCTGTAAAAACATGAATTAAAGATCTAAGAATGGTTATAGTCTAAATATAACAAACAGGAAAAAAATCCAATGATTTTCTACATACAAAGCAGGAAAAAAAAAAAAAAAAATGGAAAAGTTGGACTGAATTTCAGCCCAGACTGTGGGTTGTGTACTGGACTGTGGTTAGGAGGTCTCGCAGGACAGAAACGTACAAAAGATTACGAAAGTTCAAAAATGAACTAGAAAGAAAAATACATAGAAGGTTTTTGTACAGAGTCCATAGTTGGTTCAGGGCTTCCTTGAGTGGAAAGGACTTGTCAATTTAAGGGGTGTGATGCTAAATCTCATTTGAATTCATGTGCATAATATGTGACTCTTATTGTTATTTTTACCAAAATGCAGTTATGACGGAAGAAGTTCTAATGTAGATTTAGAGGACTGTAGGCTTTTTTTCGTTTGAACTCTAAATATTGGTCTTCTGTAAAACTTTCTTTCTGCTTTTATATGTTTGCAGTCAAGTATGGCATGGGTAATTCCTAGTAGATATCTGCTGGTAATACAGTAGTTTAAGTTTTGTGAAAAGTGCTGGTATTCAATGCAGATCAGCCATCAGTGATCACAATTAAACAGAAAGAAACAGGAAATTGCCATCTGATTCAGGAAACAAGCAAACTGATTTCTGTAGGAAACTGATTATTTAATTACACAGTAACGTATTATATAATTACACGTATTATTTAATTACACAGTAACGTAGCTCAAGTGGCAAATATGGATGGATGTGTCCATACTTCAGACAAAAATGTGAACTTTTGTGTACTACATTGTTCACAGTAAAGTGAACAATGAATATGAATATCTTATGCATGCCAGATTTCAAATATATAGGTTACTTATAAGAAGCTATCATATGGAATTGGAAGTTATGACATTGTTATTAGAAGGGTCCTTAGATTATTAGGTTATTGAAGTCTTTTCCTAAAGTCAAGAATGACAGCCATATAAAAGTAACTTCTGCAGGTTTGCACCTACTTAAGTGGTTATAACTACAGAAGTGCTGTTAAGCTGCAGATGGTTTAAGTAATAGTGACAGGAATGATTCCATGATTGCTGTCCAAAATCTTGATGCAACTGATCACCTTGTGACACTTTCTACATCCCTTGGACAGCTAAAAGCAAACAAATCCCAGGGAAAAGGCAAGGCAGGAAATTCTGCTGGCTTCCAGGGTCCCGCTGCTTCAGGGCAAGACAGAATTTAGGCACTTAGTATTTAGTAGTTTTGTCATAGGGGAACCTGGCAGTTTCAGCCTTGGCTGTCTTCCTTGGTCAAAAAGCATTAGAGGCACCACTGCATGCAGCAGATGAGAGGTAGGATCAGGAATATACGAATAACCCTGAGATTGCTCTCTAGCTTCACACTGTTTTCTGCATTAATTAAGAAATGAGCAGCAGTTTTAGCCAACTGCACCCCTAGGGATTCAATGACACCTAAAATTCATTTCAAATAATAAACAACAATAACCACAACAAAAACATTTCCCCCCCCCCCCTTCTATTACTTGCCTTTTTATGAGTCCTTGTAGACCAGGAACCTTCAGTTAAATATCATACCTGTTTAAAAAATCCATTGTTTGGCACCAAATGTAATTGGTTGTTTCTTTTCTGTAAAGGGTTAAAAAAATGAGGAAAAATACAGTTATGTGAAACAGTGTAATGCATGTTTTATTATCTTGGTGGAATATCATGCTAACATGTTGTGGTCACTGCTAACTTTGTTGGCAATGCTAACAGATTTGAGCTTCCTCAGGCAGCAGATGGCCTTTGCTCTTGTGGACAAATACTTTATTTATTGATGGCTTTTTGCAAACTGCAAACAATTCCTTCAGAAAAAAATAATAATAATAATAAAAAAGACTCTATATCAATGTGACATAGTTCTTTCAGCAGCAGTCCAACTTTTAATAAAATCTTTGAACAGATATTTAAAAAGGAAAACACTGTTTAGTGAAGATAATGAACTGCACTTCTGTGTGCATTCATGCCCTGTTTATCCTTCTACACACTCACCACAGAAACTCAGCTACCTCGTTTCCTTGCCAGTTGCAAATCTCTTTAGGCCTTGACTGTTGTTTCATTAGGTTCTCCTCATGTCCCATGCCCAGTTCTTTCCCTGCTTTACCAACAGCAATGCAATATACTGAGGAGATGGACCAGGTCTACCCTCCATATAATGCTGAAAAGACCATGACAGAGAGTTACATGTTCTTAGAAACAGGGTAAGTGCAATGAAGGGTTGAGGTTTGAAGGGTGCAGAGTGCCATGCAGAAGTGGTGGAATGGACACTGGACTGTGGAGCTGGATGAACTACTGAAAAAGACCACAGTCCTTCTGCTACCCCCATGGTCAATAACTCTTCCTGAGAGACATCCTGATTTATTCTAATCCAATCCAAAGACCTTCAGTGGTGGTGATTCCCCAGGGGCAATGTACTTCAATATTTAATTGTTCTTACAATTAAATATATATATGTGTGTGTGTATATACGTGTGTATATATATATATACATATACATGTGTATATATATATATGTAAGCTTAATCATTCTTTCTATCTCTTGTCCTTTCTTATGTTGTTATTCTTTGATTGAATTCGTTTTTCAAACAACTCTGCTTGTTACACTTCATGTAAGTATTTTATGAAGTTTTATATACCTACACGTATGTTTATTTGACCTTTTCCCATAGTATGTTTCCAATATTTCATTTGTATTCCATTATGTGTTTGGAATCAGGAAAAGTTTGTCATTTAGAGAACCTTAATATTCTTTTTCCATAATTAGGTGCTTTTTTTTGTTTGTTTTTGTTTTTTAAACTAACATCCTTAATGTGTTGTTGTTGTTGTTGTTTTTAAGGCACAAAAAACACTCCTTAATTGCTTTCCCCCTTAGATAATTTTTCCTTGATATCTTACTATTAAATTTCTAAGTTTTTTGAAAACAAACTTTTTATTTCTATCTTAGCCCTTCTTCTTACTCCAATCATCAAGTTATATTTTCATATTTTAATTGTGTTGCCCCCAGTAGTAGAACCAAGTAAAGAGAATCATTCCTTCTTATTGCCATAACACTTTCTCTATCAATAAATCATGGAATAGTAAAAAAAGTTTAATGGACAAGCTAGATCATGCTCATTCTTCTTTTCCCCCCAAAAGGTCACTGTAGTTTAAATCTTACATTATAAACAAGACCCATAGTATGGATTTTCCAGTTGCTAATAGTAAACATCATACTGAACAAAATAAGTAATTTAGCAGCAGAGATGTTGGATATAGTTTTCAATAATAATAGCTTGGTCTTGTCAGAGTCTTATAAGCGAAGTTGACTTGAAATACAAATGCAAGCTTTTATGAAGATTTGGTATCACATTGAGTATTTTTCTAGTTTCCTTGAGCAAAGGCAGCAGACTTTCATGTGTTCCAAATTTGTGCAGGTATTTTTTTTTTACTTTAACCATAGGTTAAAAGTATAGAGTAAACTAACTAAAATATTATGCAGAGCAGCTCACCATCTGATATTGATCTTAATTTTGAATGTCATTTTTTAAGTAGTAAGGATTAAATCACATGAGAATCAACTAATTGGCATTATCAAGAAGTCTGTAAAAATAATTACTAAAGCAGAAGTCCTTAAGATTATGAAGCATTGGACTGCCTGGAACACAAGCAGCAGGCAGCAGAAATTCTATAAACCAGGAGTTTTGCCAAACCTTCTCAGGCTGAAGGCCAAATGATTTTATTTTTATTTTTTTTAACCCAGCCAGATTTTCCATATTGAACCAAGCAAATTGCAGCCCAAGGAGCCCTCACATGTGTACATTCACATTGCAAGTGAATGTCTGTCTTTTTTTTTAGGTGTCTGTATTAGAAACCAACAAAAATGTATGCTAATGGGCTGAAAAAAAAAAGTGAAAATGCTGGAACCGGTACTTGTACGACACAATTTATGAGGTGATGTGCATAATGTACAAACTGAGGTTTTGCTGCTGCAAAAGTTTACATACGTTATTAACATTATGTACATGAGTAATTCCTGAAGAATCAGATCCTACAAGTGTCCCTCAAGTCACTGTTAGCTGAACAGTTTTATGACTGCACGACTCAGCTTGCTTATCAAAAGGTATAGGAATAACTTCCTATAAGAAAATAAGTCTAAAACAACAAAAGTTTTTGTAAATTAGTTATAACATCCCTATAAGCATTTGTATTCATAATGCTGCAGAATAGTTACATCTAAGTGCATGATTTATACTTTTTTATAATCATTATGCCAGCATTCCAAAATAACCCCTAAACCAATGTTTCATGATTTGTAGTAGCAGACTTGCAGTTGTCTCATAAAATCATCAAAATAGATTCTATGATTTGAGTTCTTACATCTATGTGAGAAGAGAGAAGTCATGCAGGAGCAGATACAAGAAAAGGGAAAAGGAAATTGTGTACATGGAGCATGACCTTAGAAAGTACATCACAATAGCTGAAATGAAAAATGGACAAAGACCTGACTGTTCCACTAATGCCACTGGGGCAGAGGTCACTCACATAGCAATGTCTAGGACAGTGCTCTCCAATTATAAGTGAGGAAGGAGGGAGGATGGGAAAATAAAGAAAATTGTTGCTAATGTGGTTGTAACCATCCCATTAAGAAGGAGCCCAAATAACCACAGATTTGATCAATTTCTACAACTGAATCTTTTTGAAAGCTTTTAATGTTTGTTTAAATAAAATTTGGAGTAAAGAAATATTATTTAAATGAAAACCAAACCTGATCCACCAAACATAAGCCAAGTTGTACAGAAACATAGCTGCTCTCTGCTGCAGCTGCTTCTGAAAGAAGAGAGAGAGAAGGGAGAAGAGAAGGGATTGGACATGTAACTAATGAGTGATGATTTATGTCATCGTGGAATATGATTCACAGTTTTGACTACAAAAAGGGTACAGATAGCTATGTACATTGGTCGCATTCAAATACCCAAGATATGTGAGTATAAGCACATCTACAAACATGATTTAAATGAAAATTTTCTTACCTGCTGAAAGAGGATGGGGGTACCTTGTGGGTGTATGGATCTGTCTGTTTGCTGTACAATTCTATCTTTGTTTAAGATAGAGCTGTACAGAATGATGAATAACACAGAAACACTTTTTTTTTTTTTTTTTTTTTTTGTCAGAATAGTATAGTTTGCTGTCCATATGTTCTTGGTAAAAAGCTGATTTCAAATACATGATTATGGAAACTTCATACCTAGAACTATGGTCCAACAGGTGCAGTGGATCAGGTTAAATGATTTTATTGCTCTTCTTTCAAGTAGAAAAAAAAAATTAACATCAGAGTCTCAGGGAGCAATAGTCTGTAAGACTCCTGCTGTGGCTTTATTTGAGAAATTCCTTCAGATATGTAACCTGACACTTAGGTATCTTTCCTTTTTCTCCTGTAAAAAAAAACAAAAAACAAACAAACAAACAAAAAAAAAAAAACAAAAACCAAAACAAAACAAAAAAAACAAAACAAACAAACAAAAAAAAAAAAACGAGAAAGTTTTGAACCAAGAGCCTTTGTAGATGAGAGTTCTCTAATATTTCTCTAATATTTCTCATGTTCATAATATTTATGAACATGAATAAAATTGTGAACGTGAATCTTGGCCTGGTTTGAAGCTGATGTGCATGGGCAAAGAGAAATAGTAATCAGGTTTTGGTCATAGTTCTGCATATTGCATTCAGGCTTTTCTACACACAGAAGTTGCAGCAGCTGAATTCATATTGCTCCAAAACTTGGTTTGGGCACATTTACTTCAGTTTAGGTAGGGCTTATTGCAATTTAGCAGAACCTTGTTGCCAGCTGGCATAAGCAATGCTGCAATAAGACTGATTTTCATTCATTGAAATAAGTACCTTTATAATGTTGCATCAAAGCAGGGCAGCTTTGGCAAAATACTGCTTATGGATGCATAGGGCATCAAACTCTCTTCCTCTCTCACTTATTTTCTTTTTTAATCTCAAGAGTGTTTTTATTGTTGATTTTGCTCTTTTTGTTTATTTGTTTCATTGTTTTCAGTGGTGTCTTTTCTCCCTTTCTTACAATTCATGTATTAAATTCTAGTGCCTTGTTAAGGAATGAATTCATGGACACACTGATACAATCTGTCTAGGCCTCCAGAACTTGTAAAAGTTTGGGTTATGCAGTAGCCATAGAAACTACATATGCATAACAGTAGAAACATATTTTTAACTGTTCACACACACACACACACACACAAAAAAAGAAAAAAAAAAAAAAAAAAAAAAAGCTGTCCATTTGCCATTTACTCTTCCTTTGGGATTGGTTTTGGAGATCATTCACCAGTTTCTAGAGGGCCCATGGTACTGCTGGACAATGTTCTTACCTTGCACAAGCTGTGACATGTCAACACGCACAGTGACTTCTCAGCAGCACTTGCGGATCTAATTTATGGTGAAATCTATTGGTTTGTGGAATTGTCTTTATGGATTAATTCATTGGGAGTTTTTAAAACATGTCTGCACAAGATACTGGGAAAAAAAATAAAGATAATTCTATTGAAATTGTTCAACTTTATGACCAATAACATGATGGTGGTGCTGCTGCTAATCATTATTTTCTTTTAAAGCAAGCTGAGATAGAACAGAAGTACCCATAGGGCTTAGGATAACTCCCCATGTTAGTGGGACTAGGGACCAGCAGCATCTATGGCTGTAACTGTAGGATTAGGGACATACTCAGTTCTCTGGTTCCTTGGTGTCAGGCTGCAGAAAACCTGCGTGTGTGCAGTCTCACTCATAGAACTTGGCATGCAAGTTTTATTGAGGCTCAAATCCAGCAGGACCTTTGTCCATGTGACAGGCAAGTCCATCTTATGTGAAGAGCAGCTTCAGCACCACTCTTGGTAGCTGGTGTGAATGTTGCCAGGGACTGCATCTTGAGTTTTCTGTGCGCATCTCTGAAGCTCCTGGTCAAACCTACTTGCCCTGTAGACTGTGAATGTTCCAGGAGTTCATAAGTCAAGATATAAAGGATGTCTATTGGTATGCAGCGCAGACCTTTCACTCCCATGCCTGCATGCTCAGAGCAGTGCACTTGCAGCCACTGAAATAATATTTCCATTAACATACTAATTTTTACTGAATGAAGATAATTTTTAAAATTCAGACTGTATATGAGGCAGCTGTCTCAATACTCAACTATTGCCTCTATCAATAGATGTCATGCATGATTATCTTATAGATGTCAAGATTATTATCTTCCATATAAATCTTTCCCTTGCTTTCTGAATTGAAAATCACTGGAGGCTGGGAGGATGTTCCAGAAAGGTATCACCATATGCTTGTCTTGTGCTAATATTCTTATGTAGGCAATATTTTTTTGGCCACTGTTATAAATCGAATACAGGGCTAGATAAACCATTTGATTTTACTAAATAGTTCCTTCTTAATGTTCTTTATCTTAAGCAATGAGCAGAACCAAAAAAAAAAAAAATCTGGCAGTTGTCAAATAAATTCACTTCAATGTTACAAGTATTTTTATATCAATTTACATATATTGCTTGTTCATTATGTCCTATTTTACTCAGTTAACGCACATACACGTCAAAGGTTCTATGTAGAGCACCCCTCCACCTCACAAAGAAGATGAGATGCCATGCTCTTTTGTTTCTTTCAAAAGTCTGCCCCATATTTTTCTTATCAAAGACTCTCAAGTCAATTCTAGACTTTTCTAATTTCTGAAAATAAATTCTGAATTCCCTTATTCTCAATGGAATATTGAGAAAATTCAATTCCTGTCTATACATGTTTGCTTAAAACTAAATAAATAATTTAAATATTCCTCTTAAAACTGTACTAGACAACCACATAGGACTGTTTTTTGAGATTTTAGATTTATTACCAATATTTGCTTTTACAATCTGCTCTAAGTTCTCAGTGACAGCATATCTAGGTTGTAGATGTACTGTACCGTAGAGATACTGAACAGGATGCCTGCAACCTGGATTACTGGCTCAGTCCTGGCCCTTGACAAATATAATTGTATTTTTTTCTAATAAGCTTTTGTCAAGAGCAGGCTAGCCACTTTTGCTCAGAAAGGAACTAAACTAATAAACTCATTTAGATATGGGTTGCCCAGAATTACATACCATCTGAAACCTCTCTTCCCCATGTCCCAGATCCTGTGGAGCTGGGGGAAGTAGAAAAAAGGCATTCCCATGGCTGCATGCCACACTTTATAGCACTACCAATTCCAGCAGCATTTTTCATTTGTGCTGTTGCTCTATTCTTTCACAAGGAGACACCTCACAACCCAATTTTTTTCTTAGCCAATAAATCTGTTTCCTACCTAAATGTTCATATTAGTAAACCACTGTCTAAAGCAGGTTAAGGAAAACAAATTCTTATTTGTTCTTTCTCAGGACAGGCAGGTTTCACTTGGACAGACCTGGGGTAAGCTTGTCCTCTGCATTTTTCTGTTCTGGAAGGTATTCCAGATCCCCAACACTACTGTATATATAAACAATGTGAGGTGGCTAGATTTTGTTACTATTCAGTTACCTGACTGGTGTGCTTTCCCAGAGATGTGAAGATTTTTTAACATAAGGAGGAGACATTGTGACTACAGAAAAAGAAGGCCCAGGACAGAATCTAAGGAGAATACTTGCTTATTCATATTCTTCAAAGTCACTCATAGTGCTGAATTTAAACTATCGTCGTTGTCTTAGGGATCTTTTCAAAAATCATAATTTGAGTAGAACAGAGGATTTGAAGGACTTTTCTAGGTGAGGACTAGAGGAGACACCATAAGGACACTGAAAGACTGTTGATGTGAAGTTCTTAAATACAGGAGAGTTGTGGGCTCCAGACATCAAGTGGAGTCATGAAACAGTCTTTCTGTAGACTTCAACGGAAGGGTTAGAAGAAGGGTTTCTCATGTGGCATGCTTTTCCGATGGTTATAACATCAGAATTTGGTCATTTCTTTGTTTGATTTCAGTGCATGTGCTATTTCCTCAAGCCTAATAGCGTTATATATATATACACATACACACATGTGTATATATATATATATTCATCATAATTCCATCAGTTGTTTTTAAGTCTTTTTTGTGTGTGTGTGTGCGTGTGTGTGTGTTAAGAAGACATTTTTAGTTTAGTCTTTATAATAATTATGGAAAGAAACATATTACATTGAAGCACAAACTGAACTTTAGATTGAGCGTCTGTCCTGGTCCCTAAAGTTTTCTGTGCATTTCTAAACAGATTTGAGCCTATAAAATTCATACTGATAGCAATAGAAACATTTTCAATTTAAACAATTCTGAATGAAAATTCCACTTTGTTCATATCCCAAGTTCTATGGGGCAGATCTCTTACTTAACATTACATGTACTTGCAGTATAAAATTACTATTAGTGTGCTCAATAGTGGCCTGTCTTCCATATTTTTTTGGTAAAAAGTTTGTCTCAAAAGTAATGTGTTGTTTAAATGATGTGAAGCAATGCCAGACACCCAGAGATTTCAATGAAGTTATTATTTATTTGCTTACTTTAACTAATAAATGAGCCATTTGCATTCCAGGGTACTAGCTGAGTTCAGCAAAACAGTTCTGAAGTAGAAAGAGCCATGATATTTATCATTCTGAATGATAACAACTGGAAATTTCACTTTATTTTAGGAAGTTAATACTGTCATGTGCAAACCTCCTTATATACCTTGTATAATAAAATAACTGTCACTTCTGCATGTGGAATTAGGTATGTGGCAATTATATAAAAATGGACATTCTTCTGATTCTAAATGTGAAAAGCTGACCTTTTAAAAACACTTTAACAAGTTTTAGTGTTATCATAAATCTTAGCAATTCTTTAATGTTGCAGTTTTTTTGTTGCATACATTACATTAGTTTTTCTACGAGTCAACTTTTGTTACAGGGAAATTTGGGCCTGGGGCCAGGTAGAGCTTTGGAGAGCTTTTAAGTTTGAGAGCCTGTTTCACAGCTGGAAAGCTCCCCAAAGTGAAGTGATCCCAGAAGAATATGTTTCCCATTACCCAAATCTCTACCAAATCATGCCTTGTAGCTCTAAAATAATTAAGACTTTGGAAGCCCCAAGAGGTCTTTTTTGATCCATGAATGAAGTTACCCCAGGTTCAAATAACTAAAACCTGACTCCCTCTTAACCAATGAAACACAAAACCCGTCCATTTGTCAATGTAACATAAAGGGAATGCTCCAAAATGTCAAAGTCTTTACACTTTAATGGATTCAACCTCAGGATATGTCAAGAGTTTTGATTGCATTTGTTGGAGATCAGGCTGAGGTGTCTGTGCAAGTCCCTAGGGCGGAAGAGTTAACATTATATAATATACGGTGTAAAAAGACACATTGTTGTTTTGACATTTGAATAATGATGAACTTGTTAAAATCAGAAAAAAACTCAAAGTCCCTTGTGTTGCTGTTGCATTGCTACCTTCTTTTGTAGCAAAGAACACTGTAATTAATTTCAAGAGCAGGGGATCTGCTGTAAAATAGGAAGTACATGTTTTTTGGGAAAGGTAGCATACCGTGGTATTTTTGAGGCCTTTATATAGATATAGATATAGATATATAGATATATAGATATATTTTACTATTCAACTGAATTGATACAATGGCTATAGAAAATATCTTACAAAGAGAACACATTGAGGTATCAAGAAGTATTGATAAGAAAATTTTCCAGACTCATTGAAGAAAGAAATCGACTGGCAAGATTTTGCTGCAGAAATAACAGGATAGGGTTAATATGAAGTTTGGATACTTCTAAGAGAGGTTCAGAAAGAGAAATGGATGATATTCACAGGCTGTGATTCCTATAAGATGAAACTCATAGGAAACATGATATCAACATAACTTACTTTGCTTTTCTTTCAGTACTTATTAGAAAAATTCAGTGCTTTTTAAGTTTATTAGAACCTTCTGTGGGATGATGCAATGTCAGTGTACTTTCTAGTCTACTTTTAAAGACCAACCCCAAATAAGGGAAAAATTTGGAGGATGCTAACTTCAAGAAATTTATATTGTATTGTATTTGTTTAGTGATTTGCAGATAGTTGAAATAGAAAGTGGAATATGTAGTATGAAGGAACAACTAAAATCACTTGGGCCTCTGAGAATTTCAGTGTGCTCACAAATCAGACATCCATATAAATTTAATGATGCATATATGTAATTGCTGATGAAATTTTAATCTTTCAATTATTTGTACTTGCAAAATATCAGAACTAAAAGTGACCTTAACATGAAAATTTTGTTCTGAAGCCAGTCTATTAGAATTTCTGATGTGTTACAAGTGGTATTAATTTTTATACTTCCATATTATAATACAGCATAAACTTAGTAGTTTTCACTCAAAGAGCAAAACAAGTAAGCTTGTTCCTCAAATACCACAGAGGTATTTGTAGACTTTCCGTTTAGCACATGCTTGAGCTACCTACTGAATGAAGATACTGAAATAAATGTGGCTTAAAAAACATTTTACACTAAGATGGCCGGTGTGTCTTATTTCCATCTAGATGAAAGCTTAGAACCTCTTTTAGAAGAAGAGATGTGAACTGGTAGGGATTTTTTTTATTTATTTTTTTTATTTTTTTTTGCAAATGCAGTTATGTTCACCTCCTGAATTGCTGATGTTCTGTTAGTTGGCAGCAACTTCAGATATTGGCAACTGAAGGCTAGACTAGGCTGATGGCTAAAGGTTTTACAACCTCTAGTGGGATTATGCAGATCAGCTAAATACAAAATTGTCATTGAAAACTTCCTTTATGCTGAGAATACCCAGATTTCAACTGCTTTGCTTGCTCAGGCCTGCTGCAGTCTGAGCATGTGTAACTGTTGGAGACCAAGACCAACTTTCCATTTATACCAAGGAGACCCCAATTCTAGTATACTTTTACAGAATGTGCTCATGACACTGATGGGTTCAAGATCCTCTCAAGATGCAGCAGCATCCTTTTTGTTATAGCACACACACTTGGTACTTCTCCTTCTCTCTGCAGGTAAGGTGCAATTCCTTTTTTTTTTTTTTTTTCTTCCTGTCAGCAGAGACAAATAAAACTTCCAGAGAAGTACCTGAATCAGCAGTTTATCTGTATTTTACCTAGTGAATGTCAATTTAATCTGAAGGTGCATAAACAGTAACAAGAGCTAGGACTAGAATTGAGATTTCTCAAGTTTGTGCTCTACAGAGTCATGTTCACCTTTTCAGGTAAAGGTTTCCTCTCATTTCTTGACTCTTTTATTCTATTCCTGTATAGACCTATAAATTCAACAGGAGGAATGAGAAAACATTTTCTTTTCCTCAGGATAGATTTTAGTATGGCAGTTGGACAGTTGGAGCATTAAAAGTAATGAATATGTGTGTGAACTCCCCTAAGCTGGGGACAAAATTGAAGTAATTTTCCTAAAAAGTTTATCAGTTGAGTTTATCATTTTGTTTTTTTGTTTGTTTTTTTTTTTTTTTTTTGGAGGCTGACTTTGTAAAAGGTTTTACAAACATCACTAACTGCTTCTCTCACTACATTTTAGAACAAGCTAATCTTCCTCAATACTTTAAGGCACCCAGTTGTTGGGCACCTCACTCACAACAGCCTTGAACACCTGGCTCTGGAGAAAGATTCCAGACTATAGATCATCAGTTAGCAACACAAGTATGCAATTGCACTTTGAATTCAAATGCTTACTCTTTGGAGAAAAAAAGGTATTTTTCTATGGAACTGTGGCTGCAGTTCCCTGTTGGGTGTCCTAGTTCCCTTGGACCTTCTTTTGAATATCTTTTTTTTTTCACCTCTACATCCATACCTCTTAAGGACCTGTGTAGAGTAAATGGCATCTGGGTTCCAATGTGTAAGCAGGCACTTTAGGCACTGTGGATCCAGCCTGGGGTTGCATTTGAACCTGTGACCCAAAGATGTAAAGATCCATGTTATATTTCCTGTCTTTTGAGTCATCCAACTCCACCAAACATATTCTTACTGTTACTAAAAATGTACAGCATATTGACTGCTGACAGGCTAGACTCTCTGTCTGATTGCTTCACCTATTACCAGGATTTGTACATCAGACCTGGCAGTATTATTCTTTTGTGCTTGGTCCTCTGTGCTTATATTTCAGGATTGAAGAAAAATGTTTCTATTAAAAAAAAAAAAAAAAAAAAAAAGAGGCAATGTAATTAGATTTATTGTCATATTCTCTAATTTTTCTATTAGTCCTATGTAAAATTGCAGGCCAAATTTTCAGCTGGCGTGAGTTCATTTAATAAATTCCTTTCCTTCCACAGTTTCCTTAATAAATCATTCTTCTTGGATGTGAAAAAAGTGCATTGATTTGTGCTTTGAGATTGCATAGATTAAGTTTGACTTCAGCTTTTCATTTGTTGCATTAATCATATTTAGCAAAAGACCTGCACAGACAATATGTTATAAGGACTGGATATCAAATGTTCTGCTTCGTGCAGGTAGAAAGCTGCATTGTCAGGCCAGTGGAATGTTATTTTACTTTAATGTTACCATGTGAGAAAGCTGACAATTAAAATCTTTCATGTGATATTTTTTTTTTCAGGAACATTTTTATTCTATGCTGATATTAGAAAAAAAATATGCATCCAGCTATTGGCAAATAAGGAGTGTTTGCTTATTTTAAATAGGGAAAAAAAAAAAAAAGAATGGGATGGATGGTTTCTGAATGAGAGTGATTAATCATGCTCTGCATGTGCTGGGTAAGAAGTACTTAATATATCATGTGAAGAGTTATACAAATAATATGAAATGCTGATGACTAACATCACCAAATTAAAAGAGTAGGATTAACATTTTGGTACTTTCTTAATTATATGGGACAATATTTGTTTTTGTTTTAAATGCTATAATACCAGTTTTAAAAACTTATTAAGAGAAGTATTAGTCTGAGGAAGGAACAAGGAAGTGGCATGTTATTTGATTTCTTTCTAGAATACGTATTGTTATACATACATTTATTTTATTTTTTCTCTTGTTTCTTTTTCTTCATCATCCATTCTGCCTTTCTTACCTGCCTGAACAAACACACTTTCACTTCCACAATCAATATTTCATTCTTCTGACTTTCAGCATCATTCGTATTCCTTGCATTCCTTTTCAGCAATGCACACTTGCTCAATCTTATAACAAAAACCATGTATTGTCGTTAGGCGGTAGAGGTCAGCACTAGTCTTGCGTCACAGGTCAAACAAGATCACTTACATTCTTTATCAGGGTCATTTCTTCTCCCTGGGTGGGATATGAACTTTTTTTTTTTTCTTAGAGAGGAAACAGCACAGATGTTCAACACTCCTTGTTCAGAACTTCAGGATTGTATACCTTCATCTTGCATGTACGCTTCCAAAACAAGGGATGAATCACTCCTAACCAATCCTACTAATTCTGTTCAATATTCAGACACTAAAGTAACTGCAGAATGTATTTGTGTTGTATGTAAAAATTTAATTCTACATTTTTTAAGATAAATTTGAAGAGAGATCCAATATTTATAACTAATATTTATGAAATGCTCAAAGTGTTTGTTTCTGGAATTTCAGAGACATACATATTTTTTGGTTGCATATCACAGTAATATAATTTAAGCTAATATAATGAATATTTCTTATTTTTTAATAGAAAAGGAATGTTTATTCAAAATAGTAACATTTAAACGGAACAATTCTGAGTTAAAAATTTTTGCATCCTTTGTTATAATTTTTCTTATCTTAAAGTAATCCATTTAATCTTTTTTCTTTTTTTTTTTTTTTTTTTTTTTTTTTTTTTCAGCTGTAGAAAGGCAATGTTACAAGTATTTCTTATTCTTTTGTTTTATTGACCCTAAAGGATATAGGATATTAATTATGCTTTCACCACTGAGTATTCCTCTTTCATGGTTGAATGAGGTAACACACTGGAAGTTCTGTTACTAATCTTCTAATTCATGACTGATTATTTTATTTTATTTTTTTTTTTTGCCAGCATTTGTCAGCAACATCACACTTCTAGGTAAATTAATATTATAAACATTTCCTAGAAGATATGTCATTCATAGAAGATAGCTGTTTACTCAATAGCTATCTGTTTTGGTCCCAAAAGTTAGAATACAAAGCTTCCAGGGTAAAAAAAAAACAAAATAAGCTTTTGAGAAGTTTCATCTAAGAAATGCATTTGTTTACATGTCTGATTCTTTCTTCCATTTTTGAAGAGTGTAGTTTTTGTTAGTTTTCCTCAAAAAACAAAACAAAACAACAACAAACAAACAAACAAACAAAAAAAAAATCGGTGTTCTTCACTATACTGTTCACTTGCTTCAGAAAGTAAGATTTACTATTTGTTTTGAGACATCATTACAGCTGATGAGCCTTAGGGGTTCTCTTGCGGGTGCTTATGTGATATAGCTCTGTCTGTGCTATAAAGTACTGCAGCACAATAGGAACTAATCTCTAGAGCACTGGTTGGTGCTGAGGATCTGAGTTTGCACTGTGCATGTTTTTGCTTTGAATGCAGACTGGTGGGTAGACTAAATGCCCAATAGCAGCTGGAGAGCATTGAGTGTCCTGACAGAAGGCATCTTCCAGTTGAGTTTCACCCCAGTTTTAACACTCTGGAGGTGCAATGTGAATCAAAGCTCAAGAAGTGAGGATGATCAGGAGATTTGCTTTTTTAGAGTATTGTTATGGTAAAACACTGCATCTTAGCATCCTCCTAAGTACAGAAAATAGTATTGATACCAACTGAGACCAGAGTTCACTTTTTTTGTTTGTTTGTTTGTTTGTTTGTTTTTCCCTGTTACAAGCATCCAACTGAGTTTGTCACATTACACTCTATTCACCTCCATGGTAGTTCGTCCCTTCTTGCAATCAGGCTCTGAGGAGCAGAGTTTTCTATTCTATTTTGAAGACCTTATCAAACAGACCAAGAGTTCTGGTTTAGGTTTTAACTGGGCCAGCATTTCATTCCTTACCTAGCTATTCACAGATAAAAGAAGGGGAAAAGGAGGGAAAATAAAAATAATAAAAAAAGATCAAGGGAATCTGGCATTACTTCTGGGAAACCATACTCGGTACAAATGATCCCAAGCCTTTGATATATTGACTCATAACAAGAAGAGTTAAAGTCAGTTTACTGATTTAACACCACCATCCAAGGTTATTAATGTTGGTGTTACAATAAAACCTAGATGCCTGTTAAGGCTCACCATAACATTACATCCCATAACATCCCATCATGCCAGAAGAATAGAAGAATCTATTTTCCACAGTCCAGGGATAGGACATAACTTAATGTCTAAGAAAGAGGGGAAAATTGTAAACCAAATTAAAATGGATGTAAATTATAATTATAAAAGATGCAGTACATCATAACTCATTGGCAAGTTTGAAGTGAATTGGCAAGGGTTGAAGTGAATAATGCTAGGCAAACAAGTATTCACGTGAACAAGTTCTTAAATTTGCTTTTGCTTTAAACAACCAAATAAAAAAAAAAAAAGGTTTGTATATAGTATATTGGGTTATGTGCAAATATTTTCCATGTATAGTGTGTGTACATAATGTCTTATGACATCTGATATATATACAATATAAAAAATATATATAGCTTTGTATATACATCTTAGAACTGTCTTGCTGACATTGTCTTGATCAGTTTACCAATTCAGACAGTCATTATATTAAGTATTAGTTGTTCTTGTAAAACCTGCTGTTACTGAACAAAACAGTTTAGATTTATTCTGTATAACTTAACTATGATGTTCATGTCACAATAATATAACACACAATGCACTTACATGTTTCTTGTCAAAACGCTTGTGTATGGCATCTTTCATTTCTTAGTATTTCCATAACTTGACACAGAAGGTTACAAAGAAGTCAAATTTGCCCAGCAATAGGCAATTTTCTTTCAGCCTAGTATCTCACCTTAGTCACACGTAAGTGTAAGCCACCAACTTTGCATTTCTACTTTAAACCTTCCAACTTTTAAAAAAAAAATCCATAGGGTTTTGGGTTCCACATGCTTATCAATAGCCTCTAATTTATAAGATATTTACCTTCATAAACTATGCTTCCTAATATTTTAATGCATATACAACATTGTATATACATATATAAATAAGATTGGTTGAGAGGATTTAGTAAATGATAATTAGTGCTGGTGTTGATTGACAAATTGTTCTGTCTCACGAAAATCTAGATGCATGAATTTGTTAGTTTCTCTAGATGGAACAACTATGTGCAACTTCTGAGTGCAGAAAAATGAAATAGATATCTAGAGGAGCAGTAGACTTGTCATCACTCCACCCAACACTTGCATCACATTATAATCCTGAAAAAGCTTACTGCCCTATTTCCATTAATTTTGGTAACCTATTTTGGCTGCTGCATAGCCCAAACAGAGCAGAGTCCCAGCATTTAATTTTAAGATTTATGTGCTTTGAAAAAATTGTATAAGGCAAGAAATATTCTTTCACTTTTATGCTGCAGCTCAGATTTACATTTTTAGAGCTTCCATCAGCTTTGGCAAAATGATGGTTATTTTGATCCAACTTCTGAAGCTGGGAGTTAGGCCAAGACTATGGTAGTCAGAGATCTGTGAAAGCATGCTGCTGCTCTATTACCTGACACTTTTGGCCCTATTTTCAAGATTTTTATGCTCTTTTTTATTTTCTTGTGTGTATAGGACTCACATTTTCTTTTTCTCTAAGGTTGGAATCTGATACTATTTTTGCTTAGCATCTTTTGCACATCACTAAATGCATTATGAAGCAGTTCCCCAAGCTCAACTTCACTGGGCCTGGGGATATGTCAACAAACAAGTGGTTGAGCTGGCTCTACTATGGACATTCCCGTCTCCTATGAGTATTTCATCTCAATTAATGAAACAACCCTGAACTTCTCCAAAATGATGATGTTTACAAGGAGTAGCCTTTGTTTCACCCCCATCAGTTTTCTGGGCACCTGAACATTGCTTCTGAGTGGAAAAAAACGTTTGTATAATTTGCAGACATACATTTGAGCATTAATAATACAGTTATAATCAATCAAATAGAAATGATCCAATTTTGTCACAAATAAAATGCACTGAACCTGTATCTGTGGGTGAAGTTTGTCAAAATACAACTAGCTTTGTTGAAGCTATCAAGTATGATGCATTGTGAAAACATATGTGCTAAGGGAGGTCTCTTATCTGCTGGTTTCTATACTTGCTCTGCAAACAATATATGCATTAAAATATCAAGATGGTGCAAATATAAATCTAAACTTTTAAATTTGCAGACTTGAGTTCCTATTTCAATTTATTTTTTTTTGAGGATTTCTCCCTAAGGTTGTATGCATGTAGCATTTCAGAAATGGTTTTGGAAACCAAACGAAGTCCATATACATACAGCTGAAGCACAGAAGGAGCTGTATTGTTTATTTCAGGTAGAGATATCTATAGAATTATAATGATAAAGTGGAGACAGGACTTGTTTTTACTCTTTCAATTAACTTGTGTTTAGCTTATTCTTTGAAATTAACTGAAATGAAAATATCATGAGGAGAAACTGTATCTGCAGGATAAGACACATACCTTTGCAAATTGAAGATCAGTAAGGCATTTTATGTACGTTTTTTCTCATGCAGAGAAAAAAAAAAATTGAAAATTTGACAATTGGCCTTTAAGAATCTATGGCAGTCATTAGGAAAATATCAATCAATCAATAAAAGGTTAATCAAAGCACACTGAATACAACAAATAAACTGTTACCCTAATTCTTGTGTTCCAAATGAAGTAGAATAAAAGGCAATGCTGCTAATTATAATTTGCCACATAGTTCTTACCAAAAAAAAAAAAAAGTAATTAATTGAAGAATTTGTGGAAATTTAGGATGCTGCTTCTTTGCTCTTTCTGATATAAAATTGAATCCCTGATATTTTAGCAGTGAACTTAGTACCAGTGGAATAATTTGAAAATTTAATATTTTTGAAGTTTAGCATTCTGTAAAAAAAAGTCTTTTTGGGGGAGGTTATTTTTGTTTGAGATTTTGTGGTCTGAATTATCATCCACAAATTTTGTGTTTGGGAAGGTTTTCTCTTTTCTAGTGGATAGTTTTCTACCTTCAGAAAACTCACTACCTCCTACTTTGTTCCTCTTCCCTCACACTCCTATCAATGCCCTTTTTTAGTTAAAGAGAAAGGAAATTAGATGTACAGGGTGTAGGGAATTCTTGACCCACTTTGAAACAGAAGACATAAATCGAACTCAAATGACTTTGCCAATTTGTTGCAAATGTTTTCAGCTAATTCTCCAAGGCTTTTCCCTTGACACCAGGAGAACTTCCCACCTTTTTTTAGGTTCACTCCATTGCAAGTGGCCTACATCACATGCGTATGCTTCAGCTTGACAGGTCACAGAAAGTATACGCTAGCCTTTCACCTCCAGTTGCCCCTCCACTCGACTTCCTCTAAGCAATATTGGCTTCTGCAGCTAAAAACTGCTTTTCACATATAATGAAATTCACAAGTGCATTGGAGGAAATGTGATTTTTTTTTTTTTTTTCTGCCCCCACAATTTCAATAGCAGTTTATTCCTTTAAAAGGCAAATTGCAGAAGGGAATAACTTTGAAAGCAAACTGGAAATATAAAGACAGGAAATGAGTCTGTGACTGTATAACTGAGTTCATAGTCCTTTTTCGGTATGAAACTGGGCTTTTAGAGTAGAAAAATCACCTACTTAACAAAACCATTCTCTGTTTCAGCGCTGCAGGAGCATGAAATAAATCCATGTTTCTTTCTAATACATCATTCAGTCTATCAAACTATTTCCAAATGACCGGAGTTCTAGCAGTGCAGCAGAAGGTCCCATACCTCTTCTGGGATGGTGGATTTTTTAATATAATCCTTTGAGTTTCCTTGTTCATTCTGGTTTTTAAAGATGCCTATAAAGCATTCCTTAATCTGAAGATGAGAAAAGTGCATATTGTTTCTTAAATCACGAACTGCAGACACACTAACTGCCTGCAGAAGTTCTTTTTTTGTTTTGTTTGTTTGTTTTGTAAGGAGGGTTTCTGCATTTTAATTCAGACATATTCTTCTGTGTAAGTCTCAAAGCACCTGTACATGCCCATTCTGAATTAATATTTGTTCAGAATCATCAGAATTGTCCCTAATCGCTGACTTACAGGACTATCATGTCCAGTGGCATTAATTTAGCACCTAAATCAGTTTCTTTCACGTCAGGAAAAAATTCTCGCCTACACTGTTTAGGTTAGCACACAACCACCATAAATTCCTACAGTTTCTCTATATTGACTCAGTCTCACAGATAAAAACATTAGTATGTTAGTAATCAATTGCTTTTTCTTTTTCCTCCCCACTATCTATAATCAAGATAAAAAGCTCCTAGTCACAAGACATAGAGGTAGTAAAACAGTTCTTTAGGATTTAGATTCATTTCACTAAAAAGAACTTTTCCTCTCAAACTTGCTTTTTTTTTTTTTTTTTTTTTTTTTTTTTTTCTTGTTGAGAATATTCTGTTTGTTTGATTGTTTTTTAAGATGAGACTCATATCATAGTCCACTGCTCTCTCACAGTTTCTTGCTGTATTATGACAACTTTTTTCGAACTCAGAGGCCTGAGGAGAAAGAAATGTTGCAAATGCTGTTTCTGCTAAAGCTAAAAATAAATAAATAAATAATCCAGAGGACGACTGAATATTTAGGTTACCTGATGTTGCATTGCATGCATATCACAAAGTGAAAGTACTGCATAGGACATACACCTTGCAAGCAAGTAAAGGAAGGACAAAGGCTGATTTCATTGTGCATATGAAAGATTAGGGGTGGTTTGTGGCTAGGCTTTAAAAGAAGAAATGGCAGTGAATGAGAGGGAGATGATGATGATGATCCATTGAGTTCATGTGGCTGAGCCTAGCGACTGTGATGGGTTCTCCCCAGGTTCTGCATATTCTGCTTTCAGTAGAACTAATTTTGTACCTTTAGAACATACCCTTTTTTCTTAGAAGCCACCTCAGTGCTCTAAAAGGTACTTTATTGCTGTAGCCTAAAAGTGTCGTGACATTACTGTAAGGTATGTGAAGTGTAGGATGTGAATATAAAATGCAAGATGCCTTATGAGGTATTAAGTTGTTAATAAGAATACCCTGTATCTTAATCTTAGAAAAACTTATTATTTATTTATTTATTTATTTATTTATTTATTTTTGGAGGTGGAGGAGTTAATCTTACAAGAGTCTATGATACAGAGAATGATAATAAGATTCTCGTGCCAGGCAGAGTAACAAAATGCACTGTGATTTCAAATCGTGACTACCTACTAACAAAGAAGGTACAGAAAAAAATATTGTATGGGAGAGAGTGTGGAGGAGTTAATCTTTTTTTTTTTTTTTTTTTTGTTACTTTTTTTTAACTGCTAAAGGTGACACTGCTGAGTCATATTATTCTAGATATCTGAAAATGGCAGATTGGAAAAGTATGAGATGTATTTGATTTGGCATTTAATTATGGTATAAAACCTGTGAAGCTATCATATTGCTTCCTCCTTTAAATTTACTCTTACAGGCAATTTTGTCTGTCTATCATGTTAGAATGTAGTGTTTTTTTCCTCTCTGTATAGGTCTTATAGGAACAGTATTTTAATTATTCTTATTGATGGGAACTTTGAGAAGCATTGTAATTGTCTTCATTGACAGCTGAATTATGTATTTTTAAAGGAAGACAGAATGGACTGGATGACATCTTAAACTTATTTAAATATAGTTCTTTATGTTGTGTTAGAGCAAAAATGCTTTCTTGAGTAAAATAGAATAGACTGAAAACAGCTTAAACTTATTTAAATATGATATCCTTTATTGTATATTATGGAGAGAGTTTCTTTTTTAAATTCTGAGCCAAATTCCACCATGTTACAGTCATACAGTTTATATTATTTCAGTGTCTTAAATGCAAAATAGAGCTTCTACAATACACTTTGCATTCAGATTTGAGTTACGCTAGCTACCTCCTCAGTACCCCTGAGTTACAGAAATTACCACTGCTTAAAATAAAATAGTCAATCTAAAACATTAAAACTTTTTAAAACATTAAACTTTTAATTGGTTTGCAAAAACTCAATCAACTCAAAGTTGACTAACATTTTTTCTTTATAAAGATGTTTGCTTATATTTGTTTCATTTTCAATAAATTATTGTGCGGAATTAAGCCTATGGTTTTTTTCTTACACCCTGATTTATTTTTTTTTCTCTGAAATGTACCTAAAAGATTTCAAATTAACTTCTAGGCAGATGATCGTGCATATGTGGTAAATTTTGGATGCTAGTGTAATTGTCACTGCTTCCTAAATGACTAGTTCTCTTTTCAATTTAAGAAAATATAATGTGTGGAAGGCATTATGCCTAACTTCAAGATATTTTTATCAGATGTCTAAATGCATTTAAATATGTTCATGTACACAATATCACCAGAAATATTTTCACAAATAGATTTAAGAATCAGACTGCTTTTCATGCAACTACATCCAGCTTCTGCATTAGAACAAAACTCTTCACTTCCCTAGGCCCTCGATCATGCTTAATGTTGTGAGGACAGCTGTCCATAAAGCTTAGGAGTTTGCGACCTGGGGAGGTGGCTAAAGTACTAACATTTCAGCTTTTAAATGTATACCAGTTAAGTTCAGATACAACATAAAGACAGTACAATAATCTCCAATGCTTTGTTTAAAGTGAGTAGCCTTTTTTAGCCACTCAGATCCAAAAGAGAGTTCAGAATTGAAAAAATTAAGGATAAGAAAGATTTTTCTTTGCTTTTATATCTTTAAGAAGAAAACCAGTCTCTACTGAGCAGCTTATGTCTCTCTCATCTCTGTCTACTTACCTGTTTTAATGAATGTTGTTTTTGTTTGTTTGTTTTGCTTTGATAGTTTTAAACATTTGTGTGCTTCTTTATGGAATCTGAACAACTCAGGCAGGGTATCTGAAGGTGTAAATGGCTTCAGGTGTTTGGCGTCTAGTTCCCATTATTGTCCATAAAAGGCAGAACTTTTATTTAAAAACATCAAAAAATGTTTAAAAGATTTTGTTTCTTTATGACCAGTTGTAATTGTTAAAAGTTCTCTGAGGCACTGGAGAAAAGTGCCCATGTCTTCTGTTCTTTTCCTCTCACTAAAGCATATTATTTCTGGC
Organism: Aythya fuligula; assembly: GCF_009819795.1. NCBI lineage: Eukaryota > Metazoa > Chordata > Aves > Anseriformes > Anatidae > Aythya > Aythya fuligula. The sequence goes on along the minus strand of NC_045560.1, from coordinate 30,610,678 downwards.
GGGACTATACCCTTAACTTCTAACTTGACCAACAAAACTCCCCAAGATAACTTGAGTTCAATCCTGGATCTGTTGCATAAACCTTCTTCAATAATATTATTCCATACCTATCTGCCTGCTGTTTCCTTCTGACCTTCCTGTTGCTGAAGTCTTTTCCCATCCTCAAGAAATATTCCAAAAATAAAAAATCCTGTACATCTCCCCAGACACAAATTATCTACTATGCCCCCGACTCTGTTCCCTCCCATCAGTATACTGGTCTCTCCACCCAACAGTGCTATGAACTCCCAGGCTTCAGGATATGTACTCAGTTTGTCTTGTTTACTTGGTTGTAAGGCAGGTAATTTATCACTATTAATATATATTATTAGTGAATAGCATTTTAATGGTAATATTTTCTATTGCATTTGTTTCCCTTGAAATAAGAATCATTATGCTTAACCTTGCTAAGGAAAATCAGTTATGTACTCTGGATTTTGGTTGCAATATTATATGTTGAAGGGCACCAGTAAGAAAATATCTATGTTGGGAGGTAAAAAGTAAGATGGGGAAAATAAAGAATCTATCTGATAATTAGGCTGGTATAATGAACTTCAGTACAACAGAGTAATTAACTTTTAAATGTTTACTGAAAATTGCTACTCTTTCGAACTTCACCAGCGCAAATAAAACATCATTGAAAAAATGTATTGAATCAATGGATCAATGCAAATGACTCAAGGCCACCTTCAAAACCTCAACCCTGTTAATGAAGATGTGGTGATCAAAGAGAAGGGAATGTGTCCAGCATGTCTTGAACTATATTATTTTTAACTGGCTGTACATATACCTTTTGAGAGCGGTTTATGGGACAGTGAAGTTACTGTGGCCCTGGGTGTTTCATAAATTACTTTTCAGGGCTGGGAAGTCCAAAGGTTAATGCAGGGAATTACGGTTATCTCTGAAATTCTTTAAACTATGAAAAATATCTATATTCTATATAAAGTTTGAGAGCTTTGTTAATGATATGACAAATCATGCTAAACAGATCTTTGCCTTCAAAAACAAAATCTGTTCTTATGAAGAAAATAATTATCTCAAGGATTAGAAATGAAGGAATATAGCCTGTGAGTATCCTCGTAATCATTTCAGGCAGGAACAGAATGTTTCAGATTAGGTAACTCTCTTCCTGCCAAAATCCCTTGCACCATAGTCTCTGTTAAGCAGATGAAAAAAAGTTGCTGGAACTCATTATTCTAGGAGAAGAATATTTTTATATTTCTTCACTTCAGTTGCTTACCTCAGCATACAATAATAAGAAATTCAGAAGAGTGTTCAGAAGCTGCTGTTCCTGGTCCCCTGTTACGTCTTTGAATTGTGTCATTAAGGAGGGTGGGACTGCAGACATGAGTCAGTTCAGGGCTTAGTCCAGTGGAACATAATAATTTTCACGAGAGAAAGGGAACTTTCTCTAGTTTGCTGGTCCTTCTGGTTACTTTTGTACATTCTGAATCTTTCATCTGCTTCAAGTTTTGCATGTGCTTATGTGCATGTAGTTGAATCTTAAAGAATTGCAGATGTATATATATTTCTGAGAATGACATGCTTATCATTCCTCTTTGAGTTAAATGGTCTTTCAGATACCCTTCAGATAGATATTTTTCTTCATGGAAAAGCTTTCTGCCTAGTGAGAGTATTTCTTCATTCAAGCTAGGTCATTGGTTAAGTAGGTTAAATTGTCTTAGAAATTTAGTAACTTAGAAAAGTTCTCTATATATGGTACCTTCTCTGTCTTAGAATGACTACCATTTTAATATGTTATAAAGACCTTTTTGAAATTTGAAGATGATTTTATTTTTCATAGTTAGAACTGAATGTTCTAAATCCTAAACCCTTTTATGCTTTCAGCTTTGGGAGCTAAAATGCCTTACCACTATCTTTAGTTATCAAGCTGTAAAAAACTTTAAAATTAAAATTTAAAATTTAAGAACCTGAGTAAAATAATATTAACGCTTAATATTAACATATTAACAATAATATAACAATAACAATCAATAACAATATAACAATAACCATATAACATATTAATTATATTAATTATATAATATAAATAATAGCATAAAATCTAGACTTTAGGTTAATATTATTTTACTCAGGTTCTTAAAGTAGAAGTGACATGAAATTGCATGATGTTCACCATAAGTCACTGAGGCAGCTGTAAAGGAAGCTGAAGATGATGGCCACAAATATATTGGTGTAAGCATATCTGAGTTTCAGCAGGTAGATTAGTATTTATCATGTCCTCTTGTCCTCTATGCTTTTTGAGACAGAGACTCTGTAATCTGATCCTGAGTAAGAATAAAAGGAAGAGGGTTTTGAGCTATTTTTTTCTGAGATCACACTTTCTTTTCACCCAAGACCTCTTTGCCTTGGTACAAACAATTTCTTTCTGTGGAATTTTAAGGGATTTGCTGTTCCCAAGCATCAGCAATGTAGGAATGAGCATTGACTCAGGGATCTCCAGGTATACTGTGAAAGTTGATCAGTTTCTTTTTGATACTTCCACTGCTAATGGTATGGTCACTCTGCTTTCTATCTCTACCACTTTACTTCTCCAGATACAGGAGCCTTACATTTGATGCACTGGAGGATACACTCACTGGGAAGAATTTCTCTGTGCATCATGTTGACATTCCATATGTCAACATGTCACTTCTGGTGTAGATAATACTTATCTCAATAGTATGAGTACTAGAATTTTGTAACAAACACTCAAACTTTATATTTTTACACTTTTTTTTTTCTATAATATTGTGTTTTATTAGTATGAAAGGTGCATTCATGAAGAGCTAAAAATTAACATTGCATACAGAAAAAGATGAAGTGATTTAAATTACATTTAGTCTTCAACAGTGAATGATTTATTAGACAGAAAGTGAAATATCTTTCTTCAGAGCTGGAAGGTAAAGGACTGTCATGAATACTACTACTTGCAGTAGTCTAAATGACATGAAAAGTTCTGATAGTCTTAATCTTAAACCTGAAAAGAGCTTGTCTATAATACCTATCATTAGTCAACATCATTTGAGACAATTTGTTGAGCTGCTGATTATGAGTTGGTAAATTTGAGTTTCTCTGTTTGCCAACAAGTCAACATAACACTGAGTTGACAGAAGAGTGAGTCAAGAGTTGAGTTTGAGTGAGTCAATGGGAGGAAAAATGACTTAAGTAAATTACAAGTAACAGCTTTCTAACAAACCTTCCTTCTGTTCTTTCATGTATTTATTTTATTTTATTTTATTTTATTTTACCTCTCCAGAACATCCTATGGTGTCAGATGGCAGATTTTATAGCACAACCAATCACAATTTGAGCTGTTCAGCAATTTCTAAGTGTCAGTAAAGCAAAAGCACCAGCGGCTCTTTGCACAAAAAATGCAACCAGACTTTCTGAAACAAAGGCAGCCCTTGATTTTTCTTTCTGTAAATCCTAGTTACGCACTGAGTGAGAATGTGTGCTGCATATCCTTTGAGCACATCATGGAACTGGCAGCTGGGACATGGGCAGCTGTAAGTCTTTGTTAGCACTGACTCTGGTCTGCACCAGCACCAGTACCGCCAGCCCCAGCATGATTTAGAAAGTCTTGAAAGGCTCAGGTTACGAAGGCCTGTATCTAGTTACATCCACTCTGCATTATAGTAGTCGGTCTCTTGTTTTCTTATGGGCAGGATCATGACCCAGCATCTGCACAGTGCTAGCAGATTGTCCTGATATATATGTTAGTGGCCCAGTACTATCCTAAAGCAGCTGTGTGATTCTTGAAACACAATGTAGTACTGTGTTAGTGCGATTCTGTCCCTAGGAAACTATTGTCATTTTATGCTTTCTGCTATTTTATCCCTGGAATAAGGAGTGGACAAAAATCTGATCCTTTCTTTTAAACATTTTAATGGTATATTAGTACCCAGGCAGAATATAAATGTGCTAAAGAAAAGTGTTTTTTTTTTTTTTTTTTTTTTTTAAAGTCATTCTGAAAAGTTCTTAATTTTTGTTGGGCATTTTTATATAATTTTGACTTATCTGAAACAATAGTATTAAGCTTCAATATTAAATGAAGCTAGCTATGCGATTGCAAGCTGCTGTCTTATTATTTAATAATAATCAACTAATTAAATTACCTTTCTTATGCGCATTATGTCACTCACTAAAATTCTGAGAGGAAAAATAACATTTTGAAATCTGAATAGACAGAAAGGAAAATGCCTTGTGTTGTTTTTTTCTTGTTTATTTTTTGTTTTGCTTTTTTTTTTTTTTTAAATGTTGTAATTCGTAATAATGGGGTGATGCATCACACCAAAGCAACTAATATTGAATTTGAACTGTTTTGGAAAATATGATTTAAAGATGTTCACACAAGACCACTGATTGGTGTTGGCAACCAGCTGTGCAAATCAGTGAATTGCTGCGTAAATACCAGCATTGTCAGTTGTTTATGTTCAAAAGTATGACCACAAAAACTAAACTAATAGATACCAGTAGAACAAATAGATATCCAAGGCATTAATTCTTGAAAACAGATAATTAAACAGTTTACTGAATGAATGGCTGGAGGACTTAATCCAGAGAAGTTGTAGGTTGGTATTTGCCAACGTTGTCTTTTCTTAACAGGACCTCTAGCAGTAAACCTGTATCACTGTGTAAGTTCCAGGGCAGGCTGTCCATTTTCTCTTTATTCAATTATATTTTTTAACACATGAAACAAATTTCTTACAGCAGATCCTAATCTCTTATCAATAAAAGAAATTAGTTTTGATTTCAGCTTCCAGAAAAAAGTATTATGTTATGATTTTCCTGTCAGCAAACACATTTTTAAGGGGGAGGGGAGAGTGCTCTAAAATTAGGCAAGAGAGAAGATGAAATCAAACGGAAATGCATTCCTCACAGGAGATAGGCTAGTCCTTCCCCTCCTCCCCCAGCCCCCCTCTTCCTAAGCAGTCATTAAAATCTGTTTCTGAAATCTTAACTTTATCAACTACAGATAGGAGAGTGAAGATATGTGTGGAGAAACTCTTTTTTTGAATGAGTTCCATTTTCCCATAACTCCAGTAGGGACACATGATAAAATTATCAATGAAACGTCCTAATTTGATCCTTAACCAAAGGGATGTTGTCCTATGAATCATCTGTGTTTGTGGGAGGCAACACTGAAGCTAACAGAGCAGGAATGGGCCCCAGATGTTTTCTGAGAAGCTGGTTGCACTGTAGTCTGTGTGTATTACCTAACGTAGGCGACCATATGGAAGAAAAGGTTGGAAACATCCCATTACAAGTCATATATCACTGAGCTGACAGCAAGGATTTCAGCTTGTTTTTATTTAAATCATGAAAGCAGCTGCTCAGCTGTCTGGCTGCATTAAATTTAACCCTTTTTCTAGCAAATGAAATTTGTTTTGTGAAATGGCAGACAAACTGCTGCCCTTGCAAAAAAACAAACAAACAAATAAACAACAACAACAGAAAAAGGTTAGAGCATCCTGCAGTAACCCATGTGCAGGCAGCAGGACAGCACTAATAATGGCTACATCTGCTGCTGGGTGATCGCATAGCCACATAATACACCTGCACCTTATTAAACACCAGTAAACCCCTTTTTCTGGAAGGGTAACAGCAGAAATATATGTGCATTACATAAAGATAGTAACTTTTTTTTTTAATTTTAATCTACTTATTGTTCAATGTATACACACCTTTATAATGAACTATTACTTTTTTTTTAGTTCTCTCATCATCTTCCATTTTCTATGTTATTTCTCCGTTATTTCTTCTTTTCTTAATTTTCCTTCCTTTTGTCTATTTGTCTTTTTATTTCCTGTTCATGCCATGTAGTCTCTCTTCTGTCTGCTTTCCTTTTTCCTTTTCTTCCTTTTTTCCCCCTTCCCATCATTCTCTCCTCTCTCTCTAGCCATCGTATAAGCTTTCCTCAGGGATCCTCCCAACTCTGCTTCTCTGTCCCTTTACTGTACGCTACTTTAAAAAAAAAAAAAAAAAAGGTTGGTTGTGTCAGTAAGTAATAATCTCTGGCCTCCAAATCAATCCTTCACCACATCTGTCTCAAACAGCTTATTGGTTTGTTATTTTTTATCACTCTTTTGCTAAAGAGAGAGACTTTAACAGAATCCTGACAATTACAGTTAAGTAACAGACGTACAGTAAGTACAGACTTTAATTTCCTGTGTAGAAATCTGTAGAAGAAATATAAGGAGGATCCAGCATAATACTAAACCAGATTAATAGTTACAGCAAACTAAAGAATGATAAACTTGGTTTGTCTCTTACTGTTTCATGGGGGCTGTAATCTTTATTCCGTGCTACATCTCTCCTGCTCACCTCCATCGTCTGAATTTATTTATTTTTTTTTCTGTCAGAGCATGGACGTTTTCTTACTTTTTATTCTTCATGTTCTATATTGCATCCATCATCCGTTAAGACTACAGAATATTTGAGAAGAATTTCTTCTGTATCCATCAATCAGAGTCTTTGCTATAAAGAAATGGTATGCTTACACTGACAGTTAATTAGTTAAGTATTTGATACAAACTTTTACATCCAAATTAATTCTCTCTTCCTTAGACATAGTGGAAATATGAGGAGCTTGGCAGCACTCACTTCCAACTAGTGATCTGTCTCCCAAGAGAACTGGTGTAGATGCAACCTATGCGCTCCAATGCATGTACCAGGTTTTGGCCATAGTAACAGTATCTCTCCCTGTTAGTTTTGGAAAACAGGTAGGATCAAGAACCAAATATACTCCACTTTGGTTAAGAGCAACAGAAAGTGTCCTTACAGGCCTCTCACCAAGCCACAGGGAGGTTCTTCATGCACAGACACTATGAAAGGCAGCCAAAAAAATGCCCTCTTGCGGAAGAGGTAACTTCCACAGTAACACTCTGCTAGTAATTTCATGTGGTTTCTCCACATTTTGGAGATAAAGCTTTCTTGTTATTTTAATACCTTCGTGATTTCTCTTTTCTGAATTCCTGTCTCCCTTCCTTTGTCACAACTATTCTTCTGAAACTTTCAATGCTACCTAGAGTATGACATGTTTTCCTACTTATAACAGGTTGTCTGTTTTCTGCTGAAGACTTGTGTTCTGACTTTCCAAGATTTTGCTCTCTGTTTCATCTAGTTCACAGTCACCCACAGTATATAGCAAGAGGTCTAAATCCATGTTCAATAAGACTAATTTTTTCCTTCCAGATGTCTGGTATCACACTATGTACAAGTGTCCAGCTTAAGGTTAATAAGAGATTTCTTTATTCAGAGTAATACTCAAAATCACAGAATTGTGGAGGTTGGACCTCTGAAGGTCATCTAGTACAAACCCCTGCCAAACAGGATGACCTAAAGCGTATTGTGCAAGATGGCATCCAGGCAAGTTTTGAATGTCTTCAGAGAAGGAGACTCCACAGCCTTTCTGGGCAACTGGTTTCAGTGACTCCACCGCTACCTGTAGTTATCTCCTGGAGAATTCTGATGGAAAATTCTTCACTTGTACTGATCCTTCTCCTCCTCCTGAAACACTTTCTTCCCTATTTTAGCAGCCTTGTCTCAGAGTGTTGGGTAGCATATACTCCTTTCACAAATACAGCATGGCTTGGATCTGTGGGGTGACTGATCTGCCGTGATTCACAACTATATTCTTGACCAGCTAAGCTTGTTCAACCAAAATATGTCTGGAGTATTATGTTCTTTCACGGGACATATAGGAAAAGCCTTTTCTGAAATGCTTTGCTTTTTTGCAAATATGGCAATTTTGGTTAAAAAAAAAACAATAAAAAATTGTCTCTTGTTATCACATATTATTCTGTAACTTTTTGTGAAGTCCTTCTATTTGCATTACTTTTGAGTAAACATTTTGCTTTAGCTTTATGTAGGATTTGTCTTTACAGTCATGCAAAGTAGCATCCTTCTCAAATATGACATCTTACCTGAGTGTGTTCTGCAGCCCGTTTTTGAAGTTTCATTTTACCTAGAGATGCCAAATTCTTCAAATCACTGATGCTCTCGGATAGTGTGCTCACTTGTTCTAGGTTGTTACATAAGTCTAAGGCCTCAGACTAAGAACTAGTTTCAAAAGGCAACCATTTGTCATTCTCCCATCGGGTTGTGTTTTTTTTTTGTTGTTGTTTTGGTTTTTTGTTTTTTGTTTTTTTTCAGAGAACCAAGTTCTTCACTGAGTTTTTCTAGTTATTTTTCATTATGTTAGGTAGTTCCAGCTGGGCTGGAGACCTTAACTTCTCATTTTTACTTTCAGCAGCTTTCAAGGAGCTATGTCCTCTTTTCTTCAGTTTATTCAACATGCATAAACTGTAGTTAACTGCAAGATATTATCAGGCCTATATAATTAAGACAATTAATGTAATATAAATACTAATGTGGATAGTAATATAACAATTAGTAATCCAACAAGTACAAGAAAGGAGGCAGTGCAGAGGGAAGGGGAAGTGAGAAGGATATCTCCTATCTACATGGTTCACCACTAATCTGCTTGGCTAGCTAGATATGTCCAAGGTGCTCTTTGGAGTGTTTCAGTTCTCCCTCAGCCAGGGGCAGTAGGGAACCAGAAAGGGTCTCTTTCTGCAGTATGAGGCTGCTTGAACTCCCAGAGCCTTAACACAGAATCTCACCCAAGGAAATCGACCTGATTTTTCCATGAGGTCCTCCAGGTGGCAATGCAGACAAACTAACAGGTCAGAGCATGTTTAAAAATACAGAACTGAGAACATTTGAAAGTTTACATTACCAAAGTGGTCATTTTAATTGTGTTTAATATAAAATGTTCATCATTCTGGCAGGGCTTCTAAGTTCATGTAAATGAGAATTGGGGGTAAAATGAGGGATAAATTTGATTTCTGTGATCCTATTAACATCATTATTTATTTCATAGCTAAGATTAGAAGGTTTTTAATTTTAAAACAAAATAATTACAGCTGAAACCACTAAAATTAATCACAGCTTATTTTTCATTATTGGTGCTTAACAAATACACACAACTGTGGAGAATTGCTATTTATCCCTTGTGGAATGCATGCAAAACATTGCTATTATGATTTTACATCATTTGTACTGATTTTATGAAGCTAAAGATATGTGTATAGTAACATATACATACAAGATACACATGTTTATGTACATATACACAAATGAGATGAAGATGCAAATTCTAAACGATTTAACAGTTTTAGCTGTCTGGAAATAAAAAGCAGCTAATATGTTCAGATGAGATTTCCAGACAATTAATTTCACTATGCTTGCATTTCACAAATGATTAGTTGGGTATCTAAAAAGTCTGACTAGTTGCAGGATTTTCAATATCCTCAGTCATAAACTGTTGCTCACCATTAAGCCAAAACTAAACTCTTAACAGTAGAATACCAGGATTTCCAACCTAAGATTCAGGAAAGACTTAAATAAGATTTTTCTTTATACTTGTTACAGAGAGGTTTCAACTGCAACCCAAAACAAAAACAAGTTTCAAGTGCCAACCTGCAGGAACTGACTTAAATAATGATTAGTTTATGTGATGATGTGAAAACTTTTTGCAGCATGCCACTCTCACATACTTTACAAAATACAGTACCCACTCTATAAAATGCCAAGCTGGCAAAATTGATTTGTCAGGGAAAGGAACTGTAAATGGAATTTAACCTTCCCAAAAGGACTTAATTACCAGATGCACCTATTTTAAGCTATCTGTAAATATTTTTTTTTCTTTTTTAGAAAAGAAAGTTCTCTGCAGTTTTATGAAATGATGTCTGATTTTCTAAAGATTTTTTTTTCAATATGATCCAACACCAGTTTGAACCGCAATATTGGTTTCTTATGTGAAAGGAACAAATTTCTCATTTTAAGTTGGCCATTCAGATGACTAGCATCAAGTCCCCACACAACTTTTCTGATTTTGAGATTTTTTTCTCATAAAATACAGGATTTAGGATTAATACCTGAAGTTTATTATATGCATTTTTTGTTGAAATGTTATACCTGTTTATGCAAATTACTATTATTTTATTTTATTTGTAGTTCTGTTATGCACTACTATTTTGTCTGTACAGAAAACTTAAAGGAAATGTTTCTAACACACACTTTTTTTGAAGGGTGTTTTTTTTTCTCCATTTGTCACTATGATATTGAGTGCTGCTTCAGCTAAGCATTCCACAAATAAACCAACACAGTAAATCTTTCGTGATGGATTACCAGGCCACACAATTATTTACAGAAACCATAAAAATACTCCAAAGGATAATTAATTAATTTATATGAATTAATAAATATAAAAATTAATGATGTGAATTACTATAATGCTATGTAACTTATAACCTGTTCCTCCCAGAAAATTCCAAAGCTACATTAGTCACTTACGACACTCTGGTGTGGAAAATATATTTCTGTTCTGTAATGTGTTGTTAGATTTTAGCCAGAGCATGAAGAGTAAAAGCTGGTTCTGACAACCAGGAATTTGAGTATCTGTGGTTCCACTCCGTGTGTGCTTCTTAGCATGTGACAATGGCTTTCCTGATATTTTTGTTCTATAACAGTTACAGATTCTGTGATTTGATTACAGATTAAAGTTTAGCAAAGCATTTGGGGAAAAAAATTTAGCTTGTGTTATGTTCCATACATTTGCCTGCACAAAATATTTATCTACATGGTTTCTTATCATTGTGGGAACTGAAACTGATGTTATAGAAACTTCGTCCAACCGTATGTTTCTAATACCAATATTCCCTGTAACTTCTGTAAATTTGTGTTTCAAATTGTGGAATTGATGTATGTAATGTATTTCTATTGTATGGATATTTATTTATAATGTTCTGTTTAGTTGTTTTTTCTCCAGGTCTTTAATGACATACCAATATAAAGAAATTTCCATATTCAAAGAGAACATGTCACTTGGTAAACTTCTTCCTAATATTCTTAGAATGGCTTGGGTTGGAAGTAACCTTAAAGACCACCTAGTTCCAACCCCTGTGCCACCCACCAGATCAGGTTGCCCAAGGCCTCATCCAACCTGGCCTTGAACACCTCCAGGGATGGGGACACCACACCTTTGCTGGGCAACCTGTTCTAGTGCCTCACTATACCTGAGTGAAGAATTTTTCTGAACTAAATCTTGCCTCTTTTAATTTAAAACAATTCCCCATTTTTCCACCCGTCTGTCAGTGTAACAGTCACTTTCCATCTTTTTTATAAGCCCCTTTTAAGTACTGAAAGGCTGCAATCAGGTTTCCCCAGAGCCACCTTTTCTTCAGGCTGAACAACCCCAGATCACTCAGCCTGTCTTCATAGGAAAGACCCTCCAGCCCTCTGCACTTAATCCTACTGTCTATCTCACAGAAGATCACAGATCACAGAATTTCTAGGTTGGAAGAGACCTCAAGATCATCGAGTCCAACCTCTGACCTAACACTATCTCATGGATAAAGATATCAGTTCTGGTCCCAGGATGGACCCCCTAAGAGACACCGCTCATCACTGGCCTCCACCTGGACATAGAGCCATTGACTGCAACTCTGGATGTGGCCATCCAGCCAATTCCTTATCCACTAGATGGTCCACCCTTTAAATCCATCTCTTTCTAATTTAGAGATAAGGATGTTGTGTGGGACTGCGTCAAAGGCCTTCCAGTTAGATAACATTGGACAGTCTTCCCTTGTCAACTGATGCAGTCACTCCATCATAGAAGGGCACCAAGCTGGCCAGGCATGATTTCCTCTTGGTGAAACCATGCTGGCTGTCTCGTATCATGTCCCTGTCTTGCATGTGACTTAACTTTGTTTCCAGGAGGATCTGTTCCGTGACCTTTCCAGGCCAGATGTGATGCTTACTGGTCTGTAGTTCTCAGGTCTTCCTTTCTACATGAAAAAAAAAAAAAAAAAAAAGAAAAGTGATGTTTCACTTTTTCCAGTCATTAGGGACTTCACTTGACTGTCAGCACTTTTCAAATATGATGGAGAGTGGCTTGACAGCTACATCAGCCAGTTCCCTGGGATGCATGTCATCGGGCCCCATAGACTTGTTCAGTTTCATCAAGTGGCCTTGAACCTGCTCTTCACTTATAGTGGGAGGGACTTTGTTCTCCCAGCCCTCATCTACAGGTTCAGGGAAATGAGAGCCATGGGAAGCCTGACTGGAAGTGAAGACTGGGGCAAAGTGGTTGTTGAGTTTCTCAGCCTTCTCTATGTTTGCTGTTACCAGTCCTCTCTTCTTCTTTATCAGAAGGGGTACACACTCCTTGGCCTTTCTTTTCTGGCCAGTGTACCAACAGAATCCTTTCTTGTCAATCATCATATCCCTTACCAAATTCAGTTATATTTGCGCCTTGGCTTTCCTGATCCCATCCATACCCATCCAGACAGCATCCCTGTACTCTTCCCAGGCCACATGTTCCTGCTTCCACTGCCTGTGCATTTCCTTCTTACATCTCAGTTTCACCAGCAGACTGAGCCATGCTTTCTGCCTTCCCTGCTTGATTTCTTACAAATGGGGATAGAGAGCTCTTAGCTCTTGTACTCTAAGAAAAGTCCAGCTGTCAGCTTTGATCATTATGAGTATATACATTTTAATACTATTTCCATATGCTAAAATCCATTTTGACCTTTTGCCCCATGATTTATTCTGATATGCTATTACCATGGGATGGTAATATGCTGTTACTATGTATTCATGGGATGCTGTCCAGGATGGGAATTGGGTGCACGAGAAGGAATGGGTTGTTATGTGAGAAAACCATTCGTGTGGTTCCTACTGCAGGTGGGATGCCAGGCCAAATGTTGCTATCAGCAGAGATTGAGGCAGACTGCTCTGGTTAAAAATGGAGTGACAAGATTGGAGAGGGGAGAACTGAAAACAGCAGTTTTTTTACTGTTTATTTTTATTGGTGGTGTAGTAGCAAGATGGTGAATACAACAATGAAAAAAGGTGAGTGGGGGTAAAAAAAGCAACCAACAAGAACAAAACAAAAAACATGGAGCTATAAAATAAGGAGCATTTTCTTCAGGAAAGCTGCAAGCATGAAGTTATGAGAGTTGTATTGCTGCTATGTTGTTATGAGGCAAGTGTTCACTGGGCTTTATATGTTTATTTGTGATGTGTCCCGAGAGCCTGTTTTTTTGTTCCTACTTTTGTAAGCTTAACATGGGATGTCTACAAACATAAAATCATAGATGCAGACAATGCTAGGATGCTGCTCCCATCTAGGCTTTAATGATGTAGAGTGGATTGCCTGTTTACAATGTCTTCAGAAATAGGAATTCAAATCTTGTTATATCTTTACGCCAAAGGTTGTTCCCAGTCAACAAAGCTGCAAATGTCTGATTATTTCAGCTGGAGAATCAGGGTGTTTGGATAACATTAAGCCTGTGCATGCTTTTACCTAGTTGTCACTAGCTATAAAAGTTGTATTTGACTTGATGCACCACATATTCTCAACTGAATTTGAGACAAGAGGCAGTCCTTGGGGTTGCTTGGAGACTGCCTTTCCAAAAATTTTCAAGCACTTTTTCAAACTTGTACAGGGTAGATGTCTAGAATACAATGGGATATCTTCATACAAGGTTAGACATAAGTTTAACATAGATATAATAGAAAATAGAGTTAATAATATGGTGCAGACATATCAACCATTTGTAATAAGGCAGGACTGATCTTTAGGAAAAGCAGAATTCATAAGTGTCACAAAAGTAATTATGCACTTCACTTGTAAAAGGGAAGCAACCGTGTATTTATTGAAGAAAATAGTGATTTAGCAAAGATTAATAATGAAGAAGAAAGATATTTTAGAAAGTTCTTATGGTAAACTCAGCATTAACAAGATTTGTGATGGCAAGGTCACTTAATTATTAACTGCGTAGACGACAGGTTCAGATTAAAAGTGTCGGGAAGACCCCTTACTTCACGAGTAATGAGGTACCTCATGAATGGAGTAGTCCCTTTTGCCATCCTAACTCCAAGGAGTCTAGATGTGACCAGATCCTATTCCAATCCCAGACTCAACATTTTATGCCTAAAGGATTATATCAAATCAATCCTTATCTTATCACTTAGCAAAGATTACAAAGTTTCAGCATGCTTAGCAAATTATTTGCAAAGTTTCAGCAAGCTAGTTATTGGTCACTTACCAAGTATCTGTCTCAGGTAAGGAATCTCTTGATGTCAAGAAGTAAACTTGAGAGGGGTCCATGCTCAAGGGGAAAATCCTGTCATGAAGCCCACTGCAGTACAGGAGAGCTCAGTGGGCTCTGGGCTGTCCCCTATACGGGCTAAGATGATTATTATCACATGTCATATTTGTATATCAGCCATGTTTGGTTGGTGCATGAGCCATTAGCCCTTGGATCTACCTTTCCCAAATCCACCTTGAGTCTGGTTCTGCTAAAACAAGCGTATGCATTTATCATGGCTGCCATTGATGGTTATTCCCAAGCAAGGGGATGGGTGAAAGGTCAGGTTGGAGCAGGGCAGGAGGAGTACACCACCACAATAAGGAAATAGCCAAATAATTTTGATTAATAAATCTATTGTGAGGTCATTCTGGTCCCATAAAATTTGTGTATAACAGAAGAGTTGAAAATTGTTGAATAAATTATTTCTTCTGAAAATGAATCTAAACGTACCTCACAGAAACATAGCTAACTTTCATTGCAATCATAACAAATATCTTCAAATGCATTTTTTTTTTCAAAGCAGAGAGAAGAAAACAGACTCTAATCCATAGTTATATTTTTTGGATCAATAAATTATTGTCCCCTACTCCTCATGTCTGTAATAAGCTCCAGCCAGATGAATCCTATGTGTAAACTTCAGTATGTTTTGACAGAATAATGATAATTACACACTTATCCTTATTTCCCATTTCCAGATACTCGACATACTACATGTTTTCTTCCTTTTCAATCAACCACACATTCTGCACAACTCTCTGATTATGTTTTTTACACCATCAGGTTGGAATATTTGATTTGTTCTTTAAATGAATATATCACAGTGAAACGCTTCATAAAGGGATTGTGGGACTGTGGAGATAAAATCATTAATATAGGTCTGATATAGTTTGCATAGTTTTCTCACCAGTTCTAGAGTAAAAATAAAAAATAATAAAAAAAATCATATATGTTAAAGATATATAAATGTTATATATATGTGTGCTATATATATAGAAATGTTATATATAAATGTTATTTCTTTATCTAATATTTTTCAGCTAGTCATACTACAGTACTGAATACAAATGCTTAGAGGAAGGCTCCCCTGGGAGCCAACCCTGTGCTCCATTTCCCCATTTGCATGGCTTATGGCCTGGTGAGCAAAGTTAAGCATGTTGATCCAGATCAGAATCAGCCCTGTGGCATGGTCCCACAGAAAGCTTACAGATAGAACAAACCTATCTGTTTAAAATTATCATTGTGTGGGCTTAGTAAATGAAAAACTCATGTTTATTTATTTAAAAGTACAGCATCTGTGTCCAAACTTCTTTTTCTCTGGATGCATTTACATAATACAGCAGCCTGTAATAAGCTTATTCATATATTCATCTATGGATAGATCATTCATTTATTTTTCTCTTATTAGTGGCAGATAGAGGTGCTTTTAAGTCACTTTTTAAATTATTTATTTTCTCCTTTATTCCAAAAATCAATTCTCTCTGATGGTGATATTATAATATCAGTCATAAATCCCTTTAGATACAGACTAATCTTCTTGTGGGATCTGACAATACTATCTTTAACAACTGGGAGGAGACTCAGATGCTACATTCCAAATTGTCTGTAATAGTCTCTCCTCAGGTCCTATTATCTGTCATCACTATGGATGTGCCTGTAAGTCTTCTATAAGATTATCCTGTTGCTAAGCTATTTTACTCATCTGGACATCATTTGTTTTATGATGCAATATTTGTTCTTATAGCAGAAAAAAATAAGTATATTTCTTTCAGACTTTCAGGGTTAATCCTGTATTTTTTATGTGAGTACTCCTTTAGACTTAAGTAAGATTACTTCTGTGAATAAAGGTTGCAAGATTAGATCATATGTCACATAGGTATGAATTCATTATAAATATGTCTATGCTTCTATAACCCTGTCCCCTTTCATTCTCCTGCTTTAATGATTTTTATCATAACACACTTATTTTCCATGTTTTCTGTATGATTCAGTAATTCAGTATGCTTGCTTTCAACAAAAATGGAAAGTAGTGTTTTTATAGTGCTGCTGAAAGCATGATTTGACTGATATATGCATAACTGCAAAAGACTTTTATTCTGACAGTGCTTGAAAGAAAAAATAATATGCTTTCAATAAAAATCGGAACAATTCATTACTAGTCAGGTGAAGGATAGAAAAATAATTCAAAGAGATAGCACAGCAAAAATATTACAAATAACTAAACTAAGACGAGAGATAAACATATATTATTGCCTAGGTTAGTTAGTTTTCAACAAAACCTCTTTGATCCTGAATAAACAACTGAAAAATATGACATTCTTGTTTAAATAGGTAGCAGTGCATTGACTCCTATTGTCACACAGGGACAATAGGGGAGAATAGGATTTTCTTTGTGTGTGTGTGTGTGTGTGTGTGTGTAAGCACCTGACATTTTGAAGACCTCTGTCATTTAGTTTGGAGGAAAAAAAAGGTTATTGCTCTCTTTTAAGGTGTTAGGTTATCAGATGCTGTGTTATAAAGGCTTGGACAAGAAAACAAAAAGACACTGATATATTTGGAAGTGCAATAAATGAGTTGCAAAGGAGAAAGAGAGACAGGGCAGACTAAAGTTAGTGATACAGGCAGCAAAATTCCCATAGCTCTTTCCTGTGTGAACAGTTTTGGGCAATGTTTGGCTCAAGTACAGTAACTTTTTTACTGAATTTGTGACTTTCTAACCAGCTCAGACACACTGACTCCTTATAGTTTGGTCAGGTGAAACCACTTTCTTAGTCTTATTCTATTCCTAGAATTCATACATGATCCATCTCGTGAAGTACATGCTCCATCTCTAAGGGGGGAGCAGCAGCCTGCATGGCTGATCAGTGAGATCACCACTTAGAGTAGATCTAAGTTCTTATCCTTATGGCTTAGAAATAGTGTATCTACCATGCTGGATTTGACTTCATTTTGACTTCATCAACTTTAAAGCTCCTTTGGTCTGAAGTAAGAGCTCAGAAAATCACTTAAAGAATACTTTGGAGGAAATTGTCAAACCAAAGGTATTTCTGTGTCTGGGAAATGCACTGGCTGAGAGAGCTGTTTAGCCATTAGTACAAGAACATAGTTTGATGTCTGAGTTGAAGAGTTTGCTGTCTGGATGGTGATCAAGTCAACAAAAGCATAAAAAAGTTGTTGGGACTGAATGTAAATGAAAAAGTATTGATGAGTAATGGGGAGGAGAGGTCAAACCCTTAGGAAGATTGGTCCATACCTGTTCAAGTAGCCTGCTGTGAATCTTTAAGCAAACATCATTCAGATGACTTACGGAAGAATGTCTTTTTGATTGTCTGATAAGAATTACCACTTTGACAGAGCTGTTCTTTCCCAGAGATTTTTTTCAGCTTTTTACAGAAAACATTGATCATCTGCTTGTTTCCACTGTTGACAGACATGTTTCTTCATTTCATAGACGTTGTGGCAGAAGGAGCAGGCACTCACTGAGCACTGCAGGTAGAAAACAGGTGCAGCCGTGCATGAGAATGACAAAGCTGTTCTTAAAAGCAAATGATCTGGTGAACTGTAAGCTTAACAGATAGTGATTGTGTTGATTCACTGTGCAGTGGCTAATCATTAAATCCAGGAACACATCTTGTTTATGTGCTGTTCTGCTCTTTAAGTATCAGCTAAAACTATATACTACTCCATTTGATGTAAATTAATTAACTGTGCTTTAATTGGGAGATTTATCCAGTTAAGAAACATGTAATACTTCAAAAGGTGGTACTTGGAGAAATGTTGAAGGGAGTCATTATAATGGCTACAAAACATATCTGCAACCTGTTCAGAAGAAAAGAATAGACATTTGACCTACTATATCTATGAAAAAGTCATTATTGACCATCAATATGTATGCACAAAAAAAAAAAAAAGGATAATTACTAAACAGTTACTATATGTACATAACTATTTAATGTGATTTCAATTGAATGTATGAGGTAGGTGATGTTATATACAATCCTGGGCTAAAACATTTCAAAATGTAACTGCATATGTATTTTCTTTTTGACTTCAGAGAGTTACACTCAAGATAAATATCACCCAACAGTTCAAGATAAAATCTATATTATGGCATATTCAGCCTACAGTCTGAGGAAACTAATCTTTCTAGAAAATACATAGGATACATGTATTTTCTATGTAGCTTTGAATTTCCCTTTGTATATATATTTATATATATATATATATGTATATAATAAATATATATATATAATACCCACTTCTAAGTAATGTCTTTTCAATAAAATACATCATCGCTTTCTTTTTTTTTTTTTTCCCTTAAATAGTCTCTGCTTTAATAATTAAGGTCTTTATCCTGATCACTAAATTTGTGCTCAAGAGGGGGAGATGTAGTGCATGCTCTCACCTATTTCACAGTTTGAAATCCTCCCCACCCCTCCCCTCCAAACAAAAACAAAAACAACAAAAAAAGAAGCTTTTTGAACATTTTTATTGTTTAGGTAATCAGTACCTGTGCTGCCAGGGCTTATTGAAAGCAGCTGGATGCCTGCCTCTGTCCTCCCTCTTTCTTGAAACTGCTGCCAGAACAGGTAGTCAGAAACGGAAAGTAGAGAAATATTTGAGCATCTGTGCACTCTCTCTCTCAGGAAAACAGCTGTGGCTTCCATAGGAAGCACTCATTTTTTCCCATCAGCCAAGACTTTGGATACCCCTGCGTCCAGTTTTGGCACAGTGAGCCAAGTAGGATGCAGTTTATGGCTCAAAACTATGAGAGAATCTGTTCATCCCTGGCAGAACATTGAGAGAAATTCCCCAGGCTGCAAGCCACATGTGGGCCTCTGACCTTTTATTAGCACACCATGGGAGAGGTTAACAATTGTTGAGACTTCAGTCCTCCCTTTGACATACAAATAAAACAATACAAAGTAGCCTTTCCAAGACAGAATCATATTTAGGGCACAACATCCTTAATATAGGATTCAACATTCGGGGGGGGGGGGGGGGGGGGGGAGGAGCAAACAAATCATTAGATTAAGAAAATGATATATTTCTATAGAACTGAAGTCTGGATTGATATTTTTTCAACATTGTGCAATTGTTCATGATACAGTGACTTGAGACTTTTTTAAAACAACGTAATCATGAGATGGAAACAATTTCTCACACCATTTTTAGCTCTTCATGTGGTCAGCACCATGAGTTATGGAACTAAGATTGCTCAATAGCTGGAGCCATATAAAAATACACTCAATTATCTGATTTTTAAAGATACCCATTGTGTTTACTCAAGCACATAATTGTTGAGAAAAAAATTACTATAGATTCAGAATTATTTATATAAAGCTTGTCACAGAAAAAAAATCATGAAGTGTCAAATCTATGTCTTTTTGATATGTCTTTATCCTCTCAGCATTACTCTAGTTCACTCATGAAACTGACTTAGTTTTTAGGAAGACAGAGACTGGAAACTACTTATTTGGAGGGAGATAGAAATATTGTCCCTGTTTTGCAGCTAAGAAGCTGTGAAGACTGAGTCTTGCTGTAAGATGTCTCATTGTGTCTGGATTACATTTTCAAAGAATGGAAACAGCATCCTAGGATTTCACTATAATACCTTGATTCTTTGAGAGTCTTAGAAGCAGATGATTTTCACTATGCAGTCCCATACTTTTAGTGCAGAGACTATGCTGTGTATAAAATAGGAATGAGCAAACTCATGCTTCTGCCACCAGTCTTTGCAGCTAATATTTGAAAAGCCAATGCAAGATGATTTCTAAATGCAATAATCCTGTGATCCTCTGATATGAAACAGGTTCAAACCTATCCAAAATCAGAAAGCAGATTTTTCTTTTCATCTCTTTATTAAGGCAACAATGACATCTGAAAATTAAATCAGTGAAGTCTTGCACAAGGTTGGTTATTGCAAAAAATGTTTACTAAGTAATGGTTGCTCTGTGCACTAAGCAGTCTCATCTTAACTGCTGTTGGCAAAGTAGATGGTCTTAGAAAATGTTCGTTTGAGATGAAGAGTTCCTTTATATTCATTGTGAATAAACAGAAATACTGGTGTGGCATGGAGTCTGCACTGAAAGAAGGATCAAGTACAGCTACACCATAGACATGCCTATCTTGTCATTTATATACTTTTTCACAGGTTCCTTACATAGCTGGTTCTAATGCTATTCCAGCTTTCCAGGCAGTAGGGCTTTATTTATTATGGAATGAAAACCTTAATTCAAAAAGATTTTTTTGTTTGTTTGTTTATATTACCTTGAGAAGTAGCTTATCTTTTCTTTCTGTATTACTCTTGTATATTTCAGAAGATTTTGCTTCTCCTGAGTATTATTTTATTTCAAAGATGCACAGTAGAATTTTTTCAGGCTTTCCTACAGGTCAGATGTTCTAAATGTTTTATCATTTTTGTCTTCTACTTCAGGACTACACCCAGTTTATCTAGGTTTTCCTTAAAGACTTCATCAGCTTTGAGTAGGCTGGAACAATTACTGTGTGTAACATGAAACACTCCTGTTAATATCTTCCACACTGATACTGGCATATTTTTGTATCAGCACTTTATGTTTGAGATGTTTTGTTTGTGAGCTGCTCCATATCTCAGCTGTTATTTTTTTTTCTGATGTGTTCTTGACTATCCATTATTTGTCATTCATATGTGTGCATATGGTTTCTTCTTCTTAATTATAGTACCTTTCATTTCTATTAAATTACACATTTGCTTCAGAAAGAAATAGAAAAAATAAAAAGGATATTTCCATAGCTTTTTTTTTTTTATGTTAGAAATGTTATATAAGGGCATATTTTTTTACTTAAATTCTGATACCTCTTTCATTTTGTGATATAATAATTGATTCATTGATTCTTCCTTTCTTGGAGATCTTTTCTTCCAGTCAGTTCTGTACCTTCTACATAGAAGTTTCATTTCTTGTATTCCCCTAGTTTTCCTACTGGAAAGTCATACAGATTTTCCTGCACAATAATCATCTCATTATTATTATTAATAGGCTAATTAAATAACATAACTGCAGTGGCTTGACATAATGAGTAGGAAGATCCTCTCTGCATTACTGTAGTGAATGACTTAGGCAATTTGAATATAGCTGTGGTTAATGTCAAGAACAGCAACTTTTACATTATCAAAAAAGTTTGTGAGATTTGGGAATGGAAATTTTCCAGACAAAAAATAGAAGCAACAAGCCAGAACACAAAAAGAGTGTGTTGTGAGTATGGCAAGAAAGTGACACACACTCAGAAGGAGAACTGGTTTTCCTTGTACGGTGATGGACAGAAGGCTGGACTGACTTCAGCACATTTCTCTTTTCCTTGGAACTTAAAAACTGTCACATCTTACTGTTTTTGGCCTCAAAAGATGGTTGGCCAGCAGAATGGGTGTGTTCTGTCTATCTTTAACTTGGACATGTATCTTCTGTGGCAAGATTTTTCCCTTAGGGTATCAATTAGTATTAATATATTTCCTTTGCTCAGAAGACCTTTTTATTTATTATTTTTTTTTTTTTAAATGAAGGCTGAGAACAGCCTTCTATGCTCTCCATTGTTTCAGTGAAGGGATTAATTTCTCCTTACAATGTATTGGCTTTCAGAACAGTCTTTGTCTCAAATGACTTTTTGCCTTGATCTCTCTCAGTCTTCCTTGAATACTTTTATTTTTTTCCAGTGTACTGGAAATCCCTTCTGCTTGTCACTCAATTTTTTTTATCCCTCTCTGCACATTTTTACTCCTTTCTTTCATATTTACCATTAGTCACAGTAGCCAGCTTTTCCCATCACTTCTTTTCAACATCTGCAGCAAAGTTTTCCCGTCAGTGATCTAATTTCTTTGGGCTTTTTTCTTTCTTTTTTTTTTTTTTTTTTTTTTTTTTTCCTTCTTCTTTTTTTTTTTTTTTTTAGTTCCTTTTTTAAACAGCAGATATTCCTACTTCAGAGCTTATACCTAGTCATCTTTCTCTCAAGAACATATTTAGTATACTAATAGTCAGAGATCTCCCACTCTCCCACTTTGTAGCCACCTTTGTCAAAGCTCTAAGGTTTGATAGAGTGCTCTTGGGCTTGTTCACCACCACACCAAGACACTTACGCATGATATCTACACTCTGAAATGGCACCATCTGTATAGAAACATATAGTATTTTATTGCCTGCTAATGATGGAGAGATTAGACACAATCTTCCTGCAAGATCAAGATAGTGTTGTATTAAACTGACATAAAAATGAAGGGCTTGCACGGATTTAGTTATCTTTGTAGGTACTTATTAGGTGAATATTGCACAACTAGGTGATCCAAATTTTGAAATGCTATGATTCCAAATTTTTTCTTCTATGTTCAAACTACAATCATTTTTTGTTGTAGCTGTAATTTTTACGTATTTTCAAGTGAGGCTTAAAGGACAGGTCCATCCTGCATAGGATCTTTCAAACTAATTTGCCTCATGTTTTAAGTAAAAAAAAAAGAAACAAAAACAAACAAACAAACAAAAAAACACTTTTGACTGAGGGATTAAGCAGTATGGTAACTAGCTTTTCTTAAACTTATGACTGTATAAAAACAATACCCTTACTCTTATCATGTACAGCAATATACATGTCCAGTCTTTCTTATATAGAGTATTGAATTTAAAAGCATTCAGTTCTTTAAGCCTAAAGAGAACAATTTAAAATTGATTAAATATAAGATAGTAAACTTCTGATTAAAGGAGAATGAGATTCATATTTCTTCAGTGAGGGAGGAAGAACTGCTCCTTACATATAATTAAGATAACCTTTTATAAAAGGAAATAGTTGTTTGCAGATATCTCTTTTACACTCCAACTTGTGTTTGAGCTCTAAATGATGCTGTGGGGTGTATTTAATTATGCCACAGCAGCTGACAGGCATAAAAGTAAATGAGATATTTCATCTCAATGGGTGTACTTCCTGTTTAAATCTTTTTAAAAAATAAACTCAACAACTTTTGCCAAACTGAGACGGGACTATCTCAAATAATTTGCTTCTGCAATGAACAGCTATTAATAAATCTTTCAATCTCATTTGGCCTATTGGCCTTCAAAACATTAAACCAGTATCTTTACAGATCGAGTTATTTCTAATATTTGTCTTAATTTTATGAAAGCTTAATTTGTTCATTTAAAATACAGTAATTAACAAAATTATTTCTATACCCGTTGTTTCTGATTTTTTTTTCTGGAAAAAAATGCTGAAAAAATCAGACTCAGAAAAAGGTGAAAGTCTGAATTGAGTTCTAAAACTGTTGATCTGTGAACTCTTTTTTTTTGGTACTGTATTGTTGAAAATATAAAAAGCATTATTTCACTAATTTTCCTTCTAGCGGTGATCCCTTCATCCTAGTCTAGTGTGATAAATCTAGGTAGTATTAGAACAGCAGAGACTGAGCAATTCTGCTGATGCTCATCACTCTTGTTCATCAGGATCAAGATATGGAGCTGGATGCTGACATGGCAGCAGCCAAGAGGGGTTCAGAGTATGTACTGGAGTTCCCTCAGTGATGGCACAGCGTCTGGACTCTAGCAAAAGTTTAGTTACTGGTAGAAGTTTCTAGCGTGAGTAGGGCTGTTAGTTGTCATGTTTTTGAAACTGAAGCTCACAGATTTGTATATCAGCACACAATTTTTAATTTAAAAACCTTGAAAACAAGAAATCTAACCACTACAAGTAGAATCAGAAAGCAAAATCATAGAATTACAAAATGCAGTTTTCAGACGTTTTTAGGTGATATGTTTTTCATGTGATTTTGGTAGTTTTGGTTTTAGGAATATTATGAAGCCACTAGGTGTTCTGACATGTATCTGGACATAAAGATAGGACTAATAAGTAGATAGAGATGAGAATTAATTTATGATGAAGACTAGCAAACAGTGAAAGTAAGTTGTGGTTTGCCAGAATTAATCATTTGAAAAGTTAAATATGAAATAACAACATGATTGTACAATTGAATGGTTAGTGGCAATGTTGGGAACCCAGGGAATAACACTGTGAACTAGGATTATCCTTTTTTTTTTTTTTTTTTTTTTCCCCTAGTAAAGCAATATAAAAGAATGCAAAACAGAAATTATAAAAGAATGCTATTCTTTTATAATAAGATGCTATTGCATCTTTTATGAGATTTTTAAGCTCAAAGGATGATCAAAAATGTATAATTACTATGGAAATTTTCTTAGAATTCATTTTAAAAAGCAGTGAAACACACTTGGTGCAGAAGTTGTTTTAAAATGTTTGTTGAACATCTAGAAAGATTTATTTTGCTTAACAGATTTCCTTAGAGAACAACTCAAAAAGTCTAAATGTTTTAGAATGATGTAGGAATTTATGGGTGGAATTAGGTAACTTATTGTGAGAAGTATTCTCAGATATTTCAGTAAAACATTTTGGCAATTTTTGTACTGAAGAGCATGCAGAGAGTTTATGTATATGTTAATGAATACAATGATGATACCATCTCTGGCTTGCATTAGCTCAATGTAAGGTGAGGGTTTAATGATTATTAACATACTTTGAAGTTCCTATTCACGACTGACAGCAGAACTTCCTGGTTTTGGGGTTTTGTTTTGGTTTTGTCTCTTCAGGAATGAGATAAAGCCTTCTTAATCCTAGTGCATAGACTGTGGATTATTCTTTGACCCAAGGAAGGACTAGAATAGATAGCAATTCAGTGGGATACACATACAAATGTTTTGAGAGGCAGTGTGATGGTGGGATTCAAGATATCGTGCTGGATGCACATAAACTGCCTCAGGTCTAAATAGAATGCAGTAGCTCTGTGTGAAAATCCCCATGTGTTTAGCTGACGGATACAATTTACCAGCTCAGGTGCAGTGCCAGGTGCTGTGCCAGGAGAGTCTGTCAACCTGGTGCTGTGCTGAGAGACACTTAGCAGTTAGAATGTCCTTGCTAACTCAAGCATCTCTGCAGTGTATTTCATTTCATAGTGAGGATGTGCTCAGCTGTGAAAGCAACTGAAGAATATCCTTTCTTCGTATCTTTCTTTGTCTTTCCTGAGTATGTAACATAATCCTTTTCAGGTATGGGAGTTTTACGGCCTATGTTTTCAGGCATTATTATTTCAGGCTTTAGGGTCTCAAACCATATTTTAATAAAAGAAGAATGATTAAAACATTCAACGGAATAGACATGAGATGTATATATATGTATATATTGCTTCTCTACTATTTTCTCATCATCTGCTAATAATGAAGTATAAAACTAAAAAGGTAAATCATACTAGCAAGAAACCTGTCCATGAGTCCACTGCCAATATGCTTTTGTGGGGGTTGGAGATGCTTGGCTTAATCATGTGTGTGCTTGGAATTCTTTTGATACACACCCTGTTCTATGTCTGGGACATGTTGAATCTGAGACGTGTGCTGCACCAACAGTCTAAATGTGTATGATGAACCCTTGTGGAGAATTTCCTGACATCCTGCTACTTTTGCAGGAATCTTGAATGAATGCCATGAAGGCTGTGAAGCTACTGTAGATACCTTCTATCTATATTTCCCTCAAAAAAAAAAAAAAAAAAAAAAAAAAAAAAATTTGCTCCCAAACCCCAACATCTAGAAATAGTGAACCTCTTCCCTCACTTCTGAGACACATATTTTCCATCTCCTTTGTGTATTTCAGCACGGAAACAGTCTCAGATAGTCTAAAAATAATTCTTAATTTTCATTAAAATTATTTCTAGTGCCTTTGAAGAAGCCATGATTGTATTTGTAGATAAATAGAACCTTAGTCTTGTATAATTTTCAGTATCAGTTAAACAGTTAGCAATATCAGCTTGAGCGGGCTTATCATTTATCACATTTGCCAGTACCATGTACGTTTTTTGATGCTGTCAGTCAACCTAATGATGTGGATGTGATGATTTTCCTGACCTCTTTCCAGAGCTAGGAATAGTTTACCAAACACAGAGGTGTTCAGATAATTCAATTCCATTAACATTTCTGTTCATATGGCATGTACCCCCAATACAGTCAACTTGTTGAGCAGGTGCAGACAGGTGCAAACTGTCTCTGCAGTGAAATTTGAAGTGAACATGTCTGTGCAGAATCAGAGAAGTGCCAGAGACAAATTGAATGATTTAGGTTGGAAGGGGTCTCTGAGGTCTTGTGGTTAAAGCCTCTTGCCCTCCCAAATGCAAGGCTATCTTTGGACACTTGTCCGTATTTCTTGACTAATATCTAAAGTCTTCTATCTAGATGAAATCTGCAAGATAAAAATAAACAAACAAAAAACACTGTCAAGGCAACTCATCTGCAAAAGCCATTACAAAAGAGAAAATGGCAGAAAATAGCATTAGTGATCATCAGCAAAACTAGTCACATGGAAGTGGGTGCCTGAATTTAGATAATTATTTTAAAGTAGTTAAAAGGTAGGTATCTTTATTCTTATGAATAGTATTATTTCTATTTCCGTCTGGAAACAGAACAACTGTATGAAGGGAGGTGATGTAAATATTTTAAAGAGGACTGCCCTCTTCCAGCAGCCTAAAGGACAGTCATTAATCTGTAGTTACTTGAAGAGGTAAAGGCAATAAGTGCTTGCATTAAGGTGGCAAAAAGTTTGCATTATGAGCTTAACTTTCCTGGATATACACTTGTGAGAAATTCTGCATTCAAGCTTAACTGTTAGTTAAAACTAACTTTTAATTAGTTAATAGTGTTGCTGTTATGGAATAATATTTGTGGGGGAACTTCCCTTATTGTGAAAATAAAAGAATGTATACTATTTAATTCTATCTTTTTAGTTTCAAAACTGACTAAACTGGGAAACTGATATATAAATACTTTTTTCAAGAGGCAAATACTAGTGGATTTGGACAGTATGGGAAAGAGAATTTCTGTGACAATAATTTAGATAACTCTAAAGGGAAAACAAAGACCGCAGTTAGGATGCTGGAATGTTGAACTGGGAAATTCAAACTACCTGCATATAGGGTTCAGGATCTATGGTTTGTCAAGTGCATTAAAAAAAAAAAAAGTCCCAGATAGTTAAGGTTGTCTGGTGGAATGCTCTTCTGCTGCTTCCTGCTGCCCACACTCCCGTCTGCTCAAAATTCTGGCATGTGTTAGCTTGACTTTCCATTACTGACGTCATGTGATTGCAACATTTATTCAAGTGGTTCAAACCTCGCAACTCTAAATTATGTAGCAGCAATCAGAAGAAACAGAAATCCAACCTCCACAGCACGTTTTTGCTTGGTAGCTCCGTACAGCTGGCTCTGCTCACTATAGGTCAGCATTATAGCAGTAGAGCTGGCCAGAACTGCTGTCATGTGAGGAAGGATGGGGCCCCTTAATTTTTTTCCCTGATGTTCCACTCCTCCACCCCCCTCTACCTTACAGAATTATATTTTCATGAATACATTACTTTCCATAGAGTACTGGCAGTCCTGACATTGATAGGCAGTGAATCAATACTTTTATAGAATCATGAAGCCAAACTATTTCTGCAGATCCAGTGTGCAGTATGTGGTTTTTCATTCTGGATATAAGAACTGCAGTTTGAAATATGCCCCTACAGGCACTGATTGCATATTTTAAGAAATTCACAATAAGGAATTTAATTAAAGAAGTTGCCTCACTCTATCTGTAAAACAAAAATTCACCCAAGATGTTTATTATTATTATTATTATTATTATTAATAATAATAATAATAATTATTATTATTATTATTATTATTATTGTTATTATTATTATTGGTTTCATTTTCAGTATTTAATAGCAATAACCATCTTTAGCTGAGGATATTCCCTGGGGCTTAATGGCCCATAGCTGTGCTTTTCCAGGTGATCATCATCTCCCAGCAGTCATTAATGCCCTACAAATGCCCTGTGCCTCAGTCATTAAATATTCTTAAACGTGCTTCTTCTGAAAAATGAAATACTTCTTCCAGGGATAGGAGTGATCTTTCTGAGGTGAGGAATGAAAGGACTCAGTAGTGGTTCAGAGAAGTACTAATTATGACAATTAGATAAGATCTGTTTCTAGAGATAGCACAACAAAGAATTTTTCTACAGTCAGAATATAGTATATGTAAGTCATTTTATCTAGGTGATAATTCACACAGATCCTAGTTACATAACAGACAAGTCAGAAATAGAGACAGTTATTTTTAATTGTTTTTCTCTACAGGGGCACCACAGTATAGAAATAAAGCATCTCACAAAACAAGGAGAGTATGTGCCTGAAGCACTACTTAAAAGTTTCTCCATTCAATACATGAAAAATTGAACCACACAGTGTTTTACTCAAGTTTTACAAGGTGCTTGCAGTAATATATGGAAAAATAAATGTTAAATCTTTCATACTGAAGGTCTGAAACTCTTATAAACAAGTCTTTTGGTGAGAGTTTTGTGAGTCTTTCTTAAAAATGAGACTGCAAATAAGCACTGACAGTGTCATCAGAAGTTTTAAAGACAGCATTTACTGCTTGGCCTACCCTTGGTCAAGTAGAATTAAAACCTTCAATTAGAATAGTTAAAAGGAATTTGTCTCGATCAAGATTGAATGGGAATTTATTTTGTGGAATTGTGTTTAGTTATGATTTTGTTTTACTTCCATCTCATGCTACTAAGTATGTACTGTACAGTTTACGTGAAGGCTGTACTTGTCCCATATAGGTTGTGAGGGGGATCAGATCTCATCCCATCACATTGCCATCAATGAATGCAGAATTAGTACCTTTTAGGTATTATGGTCATTTATTATTTATTTTGGACGTTCAGATCTCATGTACTTTGATGAATGTGGGTGAGCACAGTAGTAGATTTTTGGGCCATGCATTTTTGAATGTTGACTCTTAAATGATAATGTTAAAATTGGAGCTGTCCTAGTCAATACCTTTTGATTGCAGATAAACCTGAAAAAAAAAATTGTTATAACTTGATCCCCAAATTCCTTTGATTTTAAATTTATTCTGTTCCTACAAATAAATGAACAAACAAAACCAACAAACAAAAAAAAAATCACCTGGAGAAAAATATCCTCCAGGACAAATGGAATCACAGAATCATAGAAAGGCTTGGGTTGGAAGGGACCTCAAAGATCACGTAGTTCCAATGCCCCTGCCACCCAGTAGATCAGGTTGCCCAGGGCCTCATCCAACCTGGTCTTGAACACCTTCAGGGATGGGGGCATCCATACCTTCTCTGAGCAACCTGCTCCAGTGCCTCTGAATGAAGAAGTTCCTCCTAACATTTAACCTAAATCTTCCCTCTTTTGGTTTAAAACAGTTCCCCCTTGTCCTGCCATTATCTGCTCATGAAAAATGTTGCTCTCCATCTTTTTTATAAGCCGCTTTTAAGTATTGAAAAACTGCAATGAGATCTCCCCAGAGCCTTCTCCAGGCTGAATGTCTGCAGCTCTCTGTCATTCTTCATAGACGAGGCGCTCTGATCATTTTCATGGCCTTTCTCTGGACCCACTCTAATGGATCTACATCCTTCTTGTGCTGGCAGCCCCAGACCTAGATGCAGTACTCCAAGTGGGGCCTCACAAAGGCATAGTGGAGGGGACCAATGTTTTGCTTAATTTACATTTACTTCAGTAAAACAAGGTTATCATACTTTTTTAATTTTCTGAGTGAGAACTTTATTCCAAATGTGAAATTAAGAAGTTTCATTGAAAAACATTAAAATGAAACATTTCACATATATACATGCACACAAATGGTTTTTATCCTGTTATTTCTTGATTTTTTGCTTTTGTTTTGCTTTTTTTTTTTAGACAAAACTTTTAACTGAATTAGATTCAGCCCTGCAAATATTTGTACTTATCCCAAAGTAATTTTGGGCAAACAAATTAACAATTATGATAAAAATAATAGATCTTCTATTAAAATTCATTGACTAACAAAAAGATGTATGGAGCCAAGGACAAGAAAAACAGTATTAAGTCTTTAAATTATTTCAAATCTACTTTATATCTTGACATAAATAGTCGGTTGGGTAATAAGTGCCTGTCTATAGTACTGCAGCCAGAACACTTCATTTGCCATATATTATTGTTGTGGTTTAACCTAGGAGCTAGGCACCATGCAACTGTTTGCTCACTCTCCCCACGTGGGGTGGGGGAGGGAATTGGAAAAGTAAAAGTGCAAGAACTTATGGGTTGGGATAAAGACAGTTTATTAGGTAAAACAAAAGCCATGCATGCAAGCAAAGAAAACCAAGGAATTCATTCACTGCTTCCCATTGACGGGCAGGTGTTCAGTCACTCCCAGGAAAGCAGGACTCGTCATGCATAATGGTTTCTTGGGAAGACAAATGCTATTGCTGAATGTTCCCCACTCCTTCCTCCTTCTTCACCACAGCTTTTATTGCTGAGCATGATGCTGTATGGTGTGGAATGTTGCTTTGATCAGCCTGGGTCATCTGTCCTGGTTGTGTCCTCTCCCAGCAACTTGTGCACTCCCAGCCTCCTCGCTAGCAAGGCAGCACAAGGAGAGTCCTTGTTTCTGTGTAAGCACTGCTCTGCAACAACTAAAAGCACTGGTGTATTACCACAACTGTTTTCATCAAAAATCCAAAACACAGCATTGTGTGAGCTGCTATGAAGAAAATTAACTCTATTCCAGCCAAAACCATAACAATATTTAAGACTACTTTGGATATTTGTATACTACTATGCAACTTGCAGTGTTAGCAGTCTTCAGGCATTACTTGAAAACAAACAAACAAACAAAACATTTTTGCATCTACCTCTTTCTACCACAGCTGATGTTATTCCCTGTCTTATTATAAGTGACTCTGAGTACTCCAAATCCACACCCAATTACAGAATCACAGAATTTCAAGGTTGGAAGAGACCTCAAGATCATCGAGTCCAACCTCTGACCTAAATTACAAAATAGGAAAAGTTATGCAGACTTTGCAAGTTATCTTATTTTAGTACCATTAAGAAAGAACAAATTAAAACAAAAATGTACACAATAAAAGGTACTATAAGAAGAAAGCATATACTCCTGAAGTGAATTTATAAGTGTGCCTAGAAAACTTGTGTAATTTTTCCTCTTGAGACTTCTGTGTTTTCATCCATTTGTGTTTACAGATAAATATTTTTAAAGTGTTATGCAATGTTTCTCATTTTAAATTCTGTATTGTAGGTCTTGTTTTCCCTCTGCATTGCATTCTGGGGAATCCAAGTTATGAAGCGGATCACTTCTTCCAAAGATAAACATGTCTGAAAGAACGGAACTAACATCACTTTAATTATGGATGCAGCACTTTGGAATAACCTTCTAAGTTCTTTGGAATTAATCACCTATGACTCTTACTGAATTGCAGTCATTTCACATATGATAAGAAAGGTTTGTGATTTTATATGAAGATTTGAAAGATTCATTGGGAAGTGCATTTATTTTGGGGTTTTAAAAATATTTAATTTACCCCCCAATTTAAATAAAATTTTCTTTCACAGCATATTTTTGCATTCAAGGGATCAAAAAGTCTTAGAAACCATATGAAACTAATGAAATTTTACAGTAATTTTATTAGTATTAAATCATATATGAAAAGTATTTTTCACAATAGGAATAATTAAAATCATGTTTTTAGCAACCTGATATAAAGTGACTGGCTGTCTCTCTGTTGAGCCTAAACATAAAAATATGTGAATGTCAGTTTTTCCATAATGATTGGAGTAGACTAGAATCTGTGTCATGCCCAATTTAGTGTTCATAACACACGGCTACATGAGGATAGTCAGGGCAAGAAAATGAATAAAAACAGCATGATAAAGTAACTCAGAGTAGTATGAATTGAAACATCTTCAGAAAAATTGGCTGATGTATGCATTGTATAATGCAGACTTTCAGTTTAGACTGAATTATTTAAGGACTACACCTGCAGTTGCCAGCTTTAGTCACTGATCAAGCCAGCACATGAGTATCCCATTGACAAATGTTACTCATGTGACAAAATATTTGCAAGGCTGGGCCCTTAATTCTGGTAATTTCCTGCAGAGTTGGTCTCAGGGGAGATGCACGTCTTTCAGGAGCTGCTGGAAAGATGGTTTCTACTAAGATAGGAAAATTAAATACAAATGGTAAAGGGAGTCTCCAAACAGCAGGACTGGCAAAAATACTGGAGCTGGGTTGTTTTTCTTTCCTCACACTGTTCCAACTTCTATTTGGCTCCAAAACTTTTAGAAGTGCTTAAAGTCAAGTAGCTAAAAAATGTAGGCTGTCTTGCATGCCTCAAACTAGTAATAATACCTGAATTATTTTTTCCCATTCCATTTTCCTTTAGAATATTAATGGCATGCTAACAGTGTTCTCAGATGTAGCCATCCTATTTTTAATTAATCCTTATTTTCAGTCTTTAGCTGTAACAGATGCCATTATCTATATAATTGGATGTTTCTAGTAAATAATCAGAAAGGCATTGATGTTGTATAAATGAAATAGATCCAACGTCTAGTGATAATATCAGCCTAATTTTATATAAATTCTTGCTTTAAAACCCAAGTTTTGAGTCACTCCACTTTTAGGTCAAGTGACTTCTGTCTATTGATTTGCATTTTGCTCAAAATACTTGAAATATTTAACCGAGAAAGTAAAGTGCTTGTTCGATTAGAGGTACTAATACCTGTAAAGTAAGGATCTTACCTTCCTAAACCAATGGTATGTATAAATACATGTATTTACTTGTAGATCTTCTTCACTTTGTATAATAAGATGAAAAAAAAAAAAAAAAGCCCTTGAAAGCCCTAGAAGAAATCAGATTTTAAATACTTGTTCAAAAGTTTAATTCAAACATTTACACATAACATGGTAGGCTTCCAGTGCCTTCTAATGGATAAATACAATTATATACATCTGGGTCTAATAGTGGAAGTATAATCTTCTGATTAACACACCACAAAACTTACTATCTCTTTGCTTGAATTTCCCCATTTGTGGAATGGGAGTGATAACGATACTGATCATGTCTCTCACCATAATCAAAGTACAACATTTGGAATCTTTTCCTTACAAAATTATTATAGGATATTTAAGAAAATTCCAGAATATGATTCCAAACATAACAACATGATCAACTGACTGTTTAATTTATTCCATCAGTTAGTGTACATCTGCTTTCAAATTTTGTAATTATGATAGCAACATCACAGGAATATTTTGAGGTCAATTTAATATCATGACTGAGTACTATAATGAAGAATCATACTGAAAGTCAGTTTTCTTACCACAATAAATTATTCAAAGAGACAGGAACAGGATACTGAGTTAGCAACTTCTGCCTTTTAGTTGGTCAGCTAAGGTAAAGCTCTGTATGTCTCTGTATCACTTCCTGCAGTGTTACCATATATATTGAATATACAGAAAATCTGCATTTAAAATTCTGGTCTTTAAATTATAATAATGAGGATCTGAATTAAATTAATTATAAAGATATCCCAATGAATGCCATTTTTTACATGAAGTAATTAAAGTAATGTGATTTTAAAGGTAAATTCAGATTAAGATGTAAATATCGTATGCCTGTCAGTGTCCAAGAGGTATTTTGACAACGGCCTCATTGATATGCTTTAATACTTAATTAGTCTTGAGGAGGTCAGGCAGCTGGACTAGATGATCTTTGAAGGTCTCTTCCTAGACCTTAGAACAATCCTATTCTAATAGATCTATTCTACTACATAAAACACTTTTTTTGCTCTAGTTACTATCAGTTGCCTTCAAATAAATAAATGAAAATTACATAGATAAGCTAGTGACAAATACAAAAGGAACAGTAATTTAACTAATGTATTATTCCAGAGAATACAGTTGCACTTTTGTGGGGTCAATTCTAATATATGAAATATATAAAATACAGGTATGGAGTATAATCTAAATATATCATTGCTACAGCCTACTTAGGGAGACAGAGCACTACAGAAACTTTACTATCCTACCTTAAAAGTGTCTCATATCTCAGCTTGATGAGA
Source organism: Aythya fuligula (assembly GCF_009819795.1). Classification (NCBI taxonomy): domain Eukaryota; kingdom Metazoa; phylum Chordata; class Aves; order Anseriformes; family Anatidae; genus Aythya; species Aythya fuligula. The sequence goes on along the minus strand of NC_045560.1, from coordinate 30,576,503 downwards.
ATCTGGAAAAGAAACATTCCTCAGTTTGTTTGGCACCCCAATTTGGCCAAATTTTATGGGGGAATCTATCACTGGGAACATCTAACATGTTCTACATACATCTAACAGGACTACATACCTTATAAAAAATTGGTGATGAAGGCAACCTAGTAATTAAAACAGAGGCCCAATACATTTGCTCTTTTAAAGGTATTTCAAACCCCATCTTCCTACTTCCAATAACTGCTGCCATTGTGTATGTGTTATTTGAAAGCAAGGTGCATAAAAGAAACAGTGTTCTTCCCATTGCATACTCGACAACACCAGAGTCAGAGAGGGTGACTCCTCTGGTTGAAGACTCAAAGAGCCTTGTCCTCTAGTGGGTGTCCCAGACTCCTGTATTTTATAATAACATCTATCAGGTATGTACATGTATAAGCAAATCTGTGGCTGCAGAATAGAAGCAGGTGTTTGCCTTTCCCAGAGAAGAGAAAGTTTCATGGACAGGTTCACAAAACACTCGACTGCATTATTGAGGGAGCTGGGCTTGTTCAGCCTGGAGAAAAGGAGACTCAGGGGCGACCTTATTGCTCTCTACAGGTACCTCAAAGGAGGCTGTAGCGAGGTGGGGGTTGGTCTGTTCTCCCACGTGCCTGGTGACAGGACGAGGGGGAATGGGCTTAAGTTGCGCCAGGGAAGTTTTAGGTTGGATCTTAGGAAGAAGTTCTTTACCGAAAGGGTTGTTAGACATTGGAACAGGCTGCCCAGGGAAGTGGTGGAGTCACCATCCCTGGAAGTCTTTAAAAGACGTTTAGATGTAGAGCTTAGGGATATGGTTTAGTGGGGACTGTTAGCATTAGGTCAGAGGTTGGACTCGACGATCTTGAGGTCTCTTCCAACCTAGAGATTCTGTGATCATTCTCCTACTAACTACATGATAGGTAGCGATATCCCTGTCAAGTTGCTTATCATGATTTTTTAATAGAAACTATTTAATTTTTTTAGGCATCTAATACTGGTACTGAATCTAGTTATACCGTCTTTATAGACACAACATAGTTTGAAACAGTCATCTCAAAGGTTCTGTTTTTGAGTAATCAGGAGGATCTCTAGGCTAGGTGGTCGATGAATTAAATATGACATCATTATATATTACATACAGTTAATTGAATGAATTAAATGCCAACTACAAACAGTGCTTATCAACAGAATATATTAGTGGCATTTTGGTAATCCACCCTTCTACCCTCACATTTGTAAGATTTCATTGTTTATTTATTTGGTGTATGACCATGTTGTGAAGTTTGAACAATTGTATGGGGTCAAATCATAGAATCATTAAGGTTGGAAGAGACCTTCGAGATCATCGGGTCCAACCGTCATACTACTAGCAATGTCACCCTCTGAATAATGTTCCTAAGCACCAGGTCCAACCTTCCCTTGAACACCTCCAGGGAGGTGACTCCACCACTTCCCTGGGCAACTTGTTCCAATGCCTGACTATTCTTTCTGAGAAGAAATGTCTCCTAATTTCCAACCTAAACCTCCCCTGGTGCAACTTGAAGACATTCCCTCTAGTCCTATTGCTTGTTATCTGCAAGAAGATGCCAACCCCCAGCTCCCCACACCTTCCTTTCAGGTAGTTGTAGAGAGCAATGAGGTCTCCCCTGAGCCTTCCTCTTCTCCAGATTAAACAACCCCAACTCCCTCAGCCACTCTTCACAGGACTTGTGCTCCAGGCCCTTCACCAGCTTTGTAGCCCTTCTCTGGACTCATTCCAGGGCCTTGATGTCCTTCTTATACTGACTTATGTGAGGGTATTAGTGAATATATGTATTAGTGATATATATATATATATATATATATATATATATATTTAATTAACAGATTTTGGGCAAGTAACTTTTTGTTTTAGAGAGCCATTGTTGCATCTTTGGAAACAAATAACCTGCAGGCTAAAACCCTAGTATAAACCCCATGTCCAAGTGAGAAACTCCATAAATCACAATTGTAGTATTTGCAGTATTGCTCAAGACTTCCTTCTGGTTTTGTTTGTCATTAAACTCCCTGGTGGCACACATCTTTGGGAGAGAGCCATAGATAAACAGAGATGCTTTTTTCTTTTCTTTTTCCTTTTTTTTTCCCCTTCAGCAAGAGTGCTAAAAAGTGATTTCCCCTACTCTTTCCAGCTGTTGTAAGGTCACATCCGTATGCATGGAATATGCATGCACATCCCAAACTACATACAGAACAATATCAAGTTACTGAAAATTCAGAAGTAAGCAGCTGAATCCTGTATTCACTTGAGTCCTGACCCAGTGCCATTCAAGTCACCAAAAATCTTGCTGCTGACCTCAGGAAAAAAGAATGATGCAATATTCACTGCAACTCAAGCTTTAGTACAGTGCATTAATTAAAAGCAGTGTAGTTGCACAATGACTTGTTCCTGTAAACTGCTAAGATGGTGTTCTTTGTGTTATGTTAAAATCAGAGCCCTTTGACTGATAAAGTGACAGAGGAAGTTACAGCTGCAATCTATACATACCAGATACTCGGGACTTGAATCCTTCTCTCTTGTCTTTCCTGTTTCCAGTTTTCACTGAAGTCTGTGGGAGTATGGACATTGTTACCTAAACCATTATCTAAAAGAAAGGAGATGATCAGATGGCTTATTCTGAAGTTTCCTCTTTACAGGCAAACAGATTTCTGTGATCGTTCAGGATTTAATGTTATGTGATTAGACACTAGTAGGCTGAGTTGCACTAAAGGGTAAGAGTTGTTCAGACTTTTCTTCTTTGCTCCTTGACTTCTGGTAAAAAGAGTTGTGGCTCAAACATGGAGTTCATCAAGGAAAGTAATAACTTTCAGAGAACACTCAAAGCATTGCTGCATCTTGCTGTGTTATGCAAACTGTGTTACCCATAGTGTTTCTTAAAACTCTGCCTCCTGGAATCTTGTAAATGTTGCTTTTATTTTATTTTATTTTATTTTATTTTATTTTATTTTATTTTAATTATTCACATTCATTAGCAAATATTTCTATCCATTGAAAACATGAGCCATAGAAGTTTCAAAATCTAAGATGCAAATAATAAGATTTTAATAGGTAGTATTTTAAAATATTTTCTCTTTTAAACCACCCTAGTAATTATATGAGGATTGACTAACGATTTTTAAACTCTTGGGACAGCTAATGCTGCATGGGAAAAAACTATTGGTCTTTCCTTTTTCCATAAATCCTCTGGTTTTAGTATAAGAATATATAACGGCCATGAAGCAGAGTTTTCCCGGGTTTCCTGATTCACTGCTTGTGTTTGGCCTGTTTGGCTTGTGATTAGTTTGGGATTAACACAAAATCCAGTGCTACACCACAGAACAGGCTCTCTGAGGGTGAACTACACTCAGTAATTCTCTGCACATGCAGACCTAAGTCATAGTGTTACCTCTCCCTCTCAGCAGTTCTGGTCAAAGCAAACAAGAGACATATTGTGGACTTCAGGGTTTTGTGTTTCTAAAAAAGGAAACGAGAAAACATAATGAGTTTGAAACTCAGATACAAACCGCAAGGTAAAGCAAATATAAGATATCTCACATATTGGAGTAGCACTTCCATATTAATATCAAAGCCAATGGACTTGGCTTGGTTCTTTGTCGTTTTTGCCCCACCTATGAAAAACAGCAGAAAAATGTGGAAACAGTGAGTAAGAATGAACTGCTGAGCATCCTTGTGTTTATGGTTTGGCAAAGAAAAGTGATAACAAAATGAATCCTCTCCTCCCTCCCCTTTCTATATTTTTAATGCTTCCTCATTTGTTGTTCCAGTTTTTCTGCCTCTCTCTCTCATTTATTTATCATTGAAAAAAAAGTCTCCTGCTTTTTTTTATAATTTTTATTTTATTTTATCTTATTTTATTTTTTTTTACATTTAGAGGTACCTAAAAGTACTTTTCATTCCCACAGAGTGATATTTCTCACAAGTGAGAACCAAACATAGTTATCTAAAGATGATTACTTTCATAACTGTTCTTTACAGTCACCTTTATGTTCTAGTATTGAAGACACAAAATACATTGCTCATACATTGTTAATATTACATTAATTTATTTCATGTGTGTCTGCCTAGTTCCCTTGAATGGTCCATTATCTATTTCTACTCCTGTAGCAGCACAGCAGCACTGTCCTTTTCCCAGTTTCTACTCCTTTTTTTTTTTTTTTTTTTTTTTTTTTTTTTTTTCTGTCCCTTCAGTGATGTGCTTTAGCTTTCACTGTCTGTCTTTGCCTCAGGATGTGCTGCGGTAGTTTTTTATACACTATATCTTAGCCTGCTGATTTTACTATAGCAGAAAAAGGCAGCCCAGTAGCAATAATGTTTGATTTAAAAAAAAAAAAAAAAAAAAAGATTAAATGAATAAAGAAGATCATGGAACATTTCAAACACTATGGAACTTGTGATGATTCCACTTCTTAGATTTTTCCATAAACCTTGAAGTACTTTATCAGCTCATAAATTGCCATTATAGAAATATGTGCCAAGAAAAAAAAAAAAACACAAAGAACACAACAGTATGAAGACAATTGAACTACACTTTTTAGATCGAAAAATAACCTATTAACTTGACTGTGTGTGATCATGTCTTTTATTGGATGTCTATCTGAGTTGGAGTCATGAACCTTATATTTGAAGGTAATATTGTAACTTCTTTGCTTCAAGTACTAGCTTTTGTGATTTCAGATCTAACAGTCCTTTACCTTCTCTCCACTCATGACTCATGGCTGAGTCATTACCATTAATCGTTTTGAAAACACATATTTTATTTTTCTTTTAATCACAGAGCAAGAAAACACTTTGAAAAAGGGTAAAGTGTTACATAATGCAGCAGTGTAGGTAACAACATGCTTACTTTTGGAAAACACTAAATACTCTCAGTTCCCTATCCATTGCCACAAACTGGATTTCACAGTGATGTCTAACAGAGGGAAGCCTGGTGATCAGGGACTGGTGGAGGAAATGAAAGAGATGTTTCTGAGATTCTAACAGCAACATTTGCCATTGGAAGTCAGATAAGTCAGATCACCTTTGATTTTCTTTTATATAAAAAATTTCCCCTGAAATACAGCATTAGAGAGGAGTAATATCTTCATAGATAGTAATGAGATATATTCTTTTTTTTTTTTCCTTGTCAGCAGTATTTCTGTCCTTCTAATGTCCTTCTTTAGCAAGGTGAAATTCAAACTTCAGATGGCCAGCAAAAAACCGAAGGACCATGTTTCCACTTGCAATTTTCTGATGGTTTTAACAATAGAGAGATTTCATACAGTCCTCATCCTTGGGTTCAGTGCCACCCGAGGAAAACAAGAACATGAAAATCAGCTGTCCAGCTTGGAGGATGCACCAGTCTTTTTTTTTTTTTTTTTTTTTTTTTCTATTCCTTCCTGCTTTTGAGCATTCATGCAGGAGAGAAAGCTACTGACAATGAAGCACATACTGGGAATTAGACTGCAGTGTGTGTGTAAATGGCCTTTGTTAATGAAGAGCAAAGAACAATGGTTTGTGCAATGGAAGTAGAATTATTGCTCAATCATTTATTTATTCTAGGATTTCTTCATGCAAGGGAACCCTGTGTTAGGATTTAGTTAGCATAGTCCTAAGTATTATAGGACCATGGAAACTTCCTGTACAATACTAATAGCACCCTCTTTGTACCTCTTTGTGGAAGCCTGTAATATTTTCCCTGAGGAATCACAAACTCATACAATGTTACATGAAAAATAACTTATCTCTGAGTGTGGCTGAGAGGCATCTGAGCATTCACAGAGACGGTTCTTAACCATAGCAAGCAGCCTAAACAAGATAAGGTGTTCAGTCTCCATTCTTCAGTGTTTTCAGCAGAGGAAGCTGAGGTGGACTTGGGCATTGAGAGTGGCAGAGTGAGGTAAAACACACAGGTTACAGCAGGCTCCTGTTGGGGCAGAAGACAGTCAAGCTGTGGCAGGAAATGTAATAGAAAGTTGGCAGTTCCTAGTCTACAGAAATGAATAGCACAAAGCCATTTTTATCTTTTTTTTTTTTTTTTTTTTTTTTTTTTAATTCAAAAGTACTTTAAAATAAAAAGTACACCATTTCACATGCCATCATTCTTTTTCTTCATCACCATGAGGCTGTCTGAACAAATCACCCAATTGATTTATTATTTATATCTATATTTTTATTTTTATTTTCTTTCATTCGGTTTCAAGAAGTTGGTTTAAGTTCTACATCACACTATACCTTAGGTAAGTATAAAGCACATGGATCTTCTAATACATACCAGGGATTTTTCTACCAAAAATTTAATCAAGAAGAAGAAATGGTATGCTGGTGGATTTGAGCATGTGTGATGTATTTGCAATGCATGACTTCATGGTCCTGTCAGATTCTTTTGCACTTATAAGATAATGAGATTAGGCAAGATATAGCACTGGCCAATGAAACTGGTATAAACAATGTCCATTTAAAGTGCTTTATGAGTACGTTACCTACCATAATTCTCCTATTTAACAGAATGTGTGTGCAGGTTTGTGTACAGGGCTTGTAAGTCATCAGCAGTAATCACTTCTGGCTGATGCATGCAGAGGTAGAGTATTTAAAACAATCTTTTTATATATATATATATTTTTTTTTTCAGAAAGAAAAAAATGTTAAAATAGTATTTTCTCTAGATACTGTTTCACAAATAGTATAGTTGTAGGCAGGGTAACAAAAAGTAACTGTTAAGTTTTATCAGTACATTGAAGAAATTCAGAGGTGACTTGCCATCAGATTTTAAGGGGAAACAGCATTGATAACCAATTGTATTGTTAATAAGAGCTAGAAAATATTGATCAATGTATTATTAATATTAGTAAAAGTAACTCAATGCTTCAAATGCAGTTGCACAGTTTGAACTCAGTAAAAATTGCCAAAAATGTGCACTGGGATATTTTTGTTTTTTCTGGAAGATTTTCTGGAACTTATGGAAAATGTAGTTATATAGTCTAAATATATTCTGTGGAAAATACTCAACTATAAGACCCATTTTCCTGTTAGGGAGATTTCAGAGCAACAGAATTATTAGTGCCTGAGACCTTGAGCATGTCTGGTTAGAAGACACATATTTGGTCTCTAAAATATGGAGATTTATGTCTGAATTCACATGAATAGGACATGTAAATACATTTTTGTGTTTTCCAGGAGGCATAGTCATATATTTTTTTGACTACTCTCTAGTATTTCTCGGTTATTACCTGCAAGTTATTACTGACTGCATATGCAGCAGACACAAAGGTTAAAAAGGTGCAAAATAGTAATATTACATGGATCACACTCTGTTCCTCTAAAAAGTAGCTTCTGACTAGAGAGAATTGAGAATTGAGCTAGAAATATATATATGTATATATGTCTTTAATTCTTTCTGCAACTTACTTGCTGGTTTGGAGAAAATATGTGTTGTTTCCCCTTCCCCTTCCCCTTCCCCTTCCCCTTCCCCTTCCCCTTCCCCTTCCCCTTCCCCTTCCCCTTCCCCTTCCCCTTCCCCTTCCCCTTCCCCTTCCCCTTTCCCTTCCCCTCCCCCTCCCCTCCTCTGTTCTTTTCCTTTCCTTTCCTTTCCTTTCCTTTCCTTTCCTTTCCTTTCCTTTCCTTTCCTTTCCTTTCCTTTCCTTTCCTTTCCTTTCCTTTCCTTTCCTTTCCTTTCCTTTCCTTTCCTTTCCTTTCCTTTCCTTTCCTTTCCTTTCCTTTCCTTTCCTTTCCTTTCCTTTCCTTTCCTTTCCTTTCCTTTCCTTTCCTTTCCTTTCCTTTCCTTTCCTTTCCTTTTCTCTTTTCTTCTCTTTTCTTCTCTTTTCTTCTCTTTTCTTCTCTTTTCTTCTCTTGACTTTGCATTGCATGTCCTATCAACCTTTTTCCTCCTCAGCTTTTCAGAGCTACGGATGGAGCTATAAGCTATATAGAACTCTGTATTCCAAATGTTTGAGAAGATCTGATCAATAGAATACTGTTAATGATTTTTCTGTGCTGTGGCAATCAGTAATGGATGTTGCTGACTTTGACTTTTTGTCAATGGATGCTTTGAAAGGTGCCTTGCTTCCACAGGAAAGCTACATAAATGGGGACAGTCAGATAAGCTGAGAACCCTAGCATCACAGTCCTGGGTATGGATTACCTATGCAAGATTTTCTTAAAAGTCAAGAAGTATTACGCTGTTCAATTTCTGTCTGTTTTCTGGCTGCTCATTTTACAAGATCTCTGGAGGCTGTCACCTAAGTAAACTGTGTAGGCACTGTGTGTGAGGGCCTGAGATCTACTTTGCTCTAATGAGCTGATGGAGAGAGTCTCACAGATAAGTTTTCTGCTGTTAGTAGCACATCAGAGAAGATTAATGACAGACAAAATAGAAACACCTTTAACAAGAAACAGCAGGTGAAAAACAAATGAAAAAGCACCTTGCTGTGTTTCATAAAATCTAATTCTAGATTATATGTGCTCAGGCGATGTCATTTCTGGAGGGAAGAAGCCCTGCTGGCTGGAGTGTGTGCGCTCATATTTAGTAATCTTCAGCAGGAGCTGATGTTTCTATCTTCAAGAGGTTCCCATTAGCCCAAAGCAAAGCTGGTCTTTGATCCACCACCACCGCCACTCTCCCCTGCCCCACCCCCCTTTTTTGTTAAGTAGATGAGAATGAAGCGGAAGCATGGCTCTACTCCTACAGTGATGTACTAAGAAAATCCTGATCCTTGGCTGATATAAATTGGATAGCTCTACTGACCTTTGTGTTTGGTTGGTTGTCCTTTTTGGCTTATTCAAATCATCCTAAGCTCATTAAGCTGTGGTTCAGCCAAACTCCCCGTAAGAAACGATTTAAAAGGTAAGTGAAGTGGCATATTTGAAGTTCTGTTGCTTAGGGCAGAATTTTATTGAAAAGATATTTGCATTAATATATAAAGGTTCTCTGGAGCAGAAGCCACATGTTTGTCACTAGCAGAGTATCTGAGTGTCCAAGTGTCTGAGTCTTTCAATTAATTCACAGATCCAGGATTCCAAATAAAGAACTTTCTAAAAAAGTAATGGACTCTTCTCTGGGCGAGTCATTTTCAACAAATTAATCAGCTGCTTTCGTCTCTTTGGTCCTTCAGCCAATTGCCTGTAAATATACTAGTAACATTTTGGACATATTTGTTACTCAGAATAACTCCCAACTGGAACAAGGTTCACAAGCAGAGCATACAGCGCCTTCAGACATGAACATGGGAGCTGTTTGCATTGGATACTGACATCTTGTGGTAGTTTTCTAGGGGATGGATGCTGCAGCATTTTTTGCAAAACTTACACCAGTGAAAATGGCCTACTACTTCATCAGAAAGGCATTTAACCAATGTGTCTACAAAGACTTTTTTTTAAAGTAATTTTTTTTTGTTTTGTTTTGTTTTAAGTAGCTTGATTTCCAGGTCAGTAGAACTAGTGCAGTCATCTCAACATTGTGTAGCAGAGCTGAAAGAGGTAACCATATAGGTTTTTGCTACACTATTCCAGTTTAAAAAGAGATTCAGAACAATGAACTGTTACCAATATTCGTACACACACAAAAAAAGTAGTTGTTGTGTTTGTTTTGTTTTGTTTTTCTTTTTCCCCAAGAATTTTAGGGTTTTGACAAAGAGTGCTAAGTATCTGTGTGTTCAGTACAAAAGTTGAAATATCTATGCAGCATGGGCAAATAACTCTGAAACTGTTTTACTCATAAGCTTTACTTATCTATTTTAAGGAACACCATCATATTTTGACATGTCATTCCAGAAGCAATCGAAAAGCTTCAAAGACAGCTTACCCCAGATATGATCCAAAGTAACAGGCAAAAACAGCACTTCTAAAAGACATGGCAGTAATGTACAAAATGGGTTAAAGAAAACACAGAACATTCATTGTAGTTGAATCAGGAAAGAGCAAAAAGCAAATGAGAAAGTGCTTACTAACCCAGGCTCTCAGTAGGTTCAGTCTTTCATATTCTATGAAATCAGTAGATATTATTGATCTAATAGTGAGAGTTTAAAGAATGAAAAGACATGCAACTGTTTGGATGGCAGCTCTTCAATTCTACGTCTAGCTTAATTAATTTTGCTCTCATGCTGGTATTTGTAGCAGTCCAGGGAGTAAGTCTTTCCTTCTGCCTTTCTCTTTACATTACACAAACAGCTCTCTTTTATATTTTGATAGTGACATCTATTGGAGCTTTGAAGAATAGTCTTTTGGGGAAAAAAAAAAAAAAATCCAAGGTTATATTAGTAAAACTAATTTTTTTGACAACTAAAAATTTCAGTTAAAACAAAAGCAGATACATATCTGTCATCAAAACATATACAGGAATGAAAATACCAGTGCAAAAAAGAATAAAAGGGGCAAGAGTTCACATTAGTTTTGAGGCAAAATTATGCCTCTTTCTCTTTGATGATGGGTGAGCTTAGAAACTCACCCAGCTGTCATGAACCAAAGCTGTAACTTCAAAGTTTCTTTCAGAAATACAGAATTTTATTGAATCATATACATGATTCAATATATATATACATGCACAACTTTGAAAGCATGGGAAAGACCAACTCTAATAGAGTGGGTACAATAGCAGTTAAGACAGTCAGCAAAGGTTTGGCAAGCAACTGAAGCCTGTGCTGTTCGGGAACAAAAACATCAACAGTATTTATAATGAAAACAGCTTGATTTTTTTCTAAGAAATCCATGTTCACAGCTCTGGATTATATTGTCAGTATGGGGCAAAGGTCTTAGACTTTTCCAGAGACATCACAATAGTACCAGTGGTCACTGATACAGTTCTGTTTTCAGAGTGAAAACGGATGTAATGTAAAACCATTGTGACCAATGTATTTACATTACAATAAATTAGTCAGTGTATTTACATTTTTAAAATGTACATGTACCGTGGGAACAGTCTAGAATGCTGTCCCTGGTGTCAATAGTAGGCAGTACTGCGTAACACTATTTCACAAAACCTCTGAGAGAAATTTGGAGATTCGTAATGTACAAGGAGATTATGTAGTGGCATGCAGTCACCAGGACAGCGTGTTTCCATACTGCTTACACCAGAGTGCACACCAGACAAACAGGCCTTATTTTCCTCAGACTATGCCTTTCCATGACATTGCATCCATATTGCTGAGAAGATCCTGATATTAAAGTTACGTGTTTATTTACTAGAGGTTGTGACTTTGGGGCCTTTTTCATCTTTTCCACAGCAACATGGTAAAGAATTTAACAATACTTCAAAGGATTAAAGAAGCAGCAGACTTTTCTGCTGTCTCAGATTACAGATTTTGTTGTTTTGTTTTGTTTTGTTTTGTAGATGGTTTCCCTCTTCCCTTCCTTTCCCTCTCCTCCCTTCCCCTCTCCTCATATGAATTGATTTCAGTTAATTCTAATATTTAAAGGAAATTTATTTTCCCAAACAATTAAAGGTTTTTGTTATGTTTTCCTTCTTCCTGGTGTTGTTTCACATATCTTAGGATATGTTTTTGCTCTTATTTATCCTGGTGTTTCTTCAGTTGGTAGTTTCCCTGTGGTTTACACCTTATTGAATCCATTGTGATAATAAGTCAGTCAGGGAGCTAGTCCGGCAGAGATCCTACTATGAAATGAAGAGATGAAATGTGGTTTTACAATAGCAAACATAATTGACTCAAATGATCTCAGTGCAAGAGTACTTGATGAAGCCTCAGGTTGACTATTTTCTGAACTGCATATTTTTCAAACCTCTGTATAAACCCTCTCTTATACCAAATAAAGCAACTGATAATATCTTCAGTTACTATTCTCATAGAAATAATATAATCATTTCTCCTGCTGCTGGGTGAGAAATGTTCAATTTTTACAGCCAGCATTATGTTCTCCACTCTTATTCAGCATTTACAGAGCCTGAGGGAGAAATAAAATGTTAATGACGTTGTAAAGACACTTTTTATAATGAAAATATATCCAAATTCATCTCACCTTTCATTTATTTAATAGGAATTCTATCATATAATTTGGTGTCTTAAAAGAGTCTGTAAAAGGACTGTACAGGAAAGTATCAAGTATTTTAGCCAGTATATTTTGACTTTTCTATACAAATGCTGCTAGAGAAGAATAACCCTGTGTTTTGGTACTGTATCCATTTGACTGCATAAGCAGTTTCAGTGACATCAGTTAATTGAGCAAATGATGCAGAATCACTTTTGACCATCTAGCAGTGCTTTCAAGATCATTGATTGTTAAAATGAATATGTGGCCAGAATACAAGAAGAAACAAACAGAAGCTTCTTTCTCTAAGTTTAAGCATTAAAGGAGAGATTTATTTAATTAAAATGAGACCTAACTCCCTAAAATCTGTGCTGTGCTGGAAACCCAGCAAATACATACCCAATATGTAGAGACACCACAGAGGACTTTTATATATGTGTTTTTGGTCTAGCCAGGTGATTTAATAAGAGTCTAAGCAGATTCTGAATAGAATCATAGAATCATAAACTCATTAAAGTTGGAAAAGACCTTCAAGATCATCTGGTCCAACCATCACCCTACTGCCAACGTCATCCACTAAACTATGTCCCTAAGCCTTTCAGTACTGTTCTTCTATCACACAGTTGGGTGCATTAAGCTCAGAAATGTTCCTGCCTGTACTTGTACAAAGCTGTGCTTTTAAGCTTCTTGGAACATCATGGAATAAGAGAATTCCTTGGGTTGGAAAAGACATTAAAGGTCATCTGCTTCCATAGGCAGGGATGCCATCCACTAGATCAGGCTGCCTAGGGCCCCATCCAGCCTGGCCTTGAACACTTCCAGGGATAGTGCATCCACAGCTTCTCTGGGCAACCTGTTCCAGTGCTTCACCACCCTGATAGCAAGTAATTTCTATCTAATCTAAACCTACCCACTTGGACTGGATTTACTTGGACAGGTGTTGGTAGCAAGGGAGCTAAGGTGGATGTGGCCTGGAGGAGGTTGCAGCTCATGTAGAGCCTCCACAGGAGCAGGCCCTGGACCGGAGCTGCAGCCCATGGAGAGGAGCCCACGCAGGAGCATAGGGTCTGGGGGAAGCTGCCACCCATGGGGGACCCGTGCTGGAGCAATTTGCTCCTGGGGGATGGACCTCATGTTATGGACCCATGTTGGAGCAGATCTTGAGGAGCTGCTGCCTGTGGGCAGCCCCCGCAGGCTCAGTTTGGGAAGGACAGCATCCTGTGGGAAGGACCCCACATGGAGCAGGGGTAGAGAGTGGCTGTAAAGGAATGGCAGATGAAAAGCATTATGGACTGATGACAACCCCCATCCCCCCTGTGCCTACTAGGGGGATGAGATCGGGGAGGAGGGTTTTTAGTTTGCTTTTAGTTTCTCACTGTTTTAGTTTGGTAGTGACAGGCAATAAATTATATTCATCTCCCTACATTGAATCTGTTTTGCCCAAGACAGTATCTGGTGAGTGAGTGATCTCCGTGTCCTTATTTCAAATGTTGAGTCCTTTTTCTTCATAGTTTCTCAGAATCACAGAATGGCTGAGGTTGGAAGGGATCTCTGAAGATCATCTAGTCCAACCCCTGTGCTGAGCAGGATCATCCAGAGTACATTGTGCAGGATGGCATCCAGATAGATTTTGAATATCTCCAGAGAAGGAGACTTCATGACCTCCCTGGGCAATCTGTACCAGTGCTCTCTCACCCTCACAGTAATGAAATGCCCCCTCATATTCAGCTGGAACTTCATGTACTTCAGTTTGTGCCTGTTGCCTCTCCTGTTGCTGGGAACAACTGAAAAGAGACTGCCTTCATCCTCTTGACACCCTCCCCTCAAATATTTATACACATTGATGAGGTCTCCTCTCAGTTTTCTCTTTTCCAGGCCCAGTTCTCTCAGCCTGTCCTCATATGACAGGTGCTACAGTCTTCTAATCACCTTTGTAGGCCTCCTCTGGAGTTGCTCCAGTAGTTCCATGTCCTCTGGAGTTGCTCCAGTAGTTCCATGTCCCTCTTGTACTGGGGAGCCCAGAACTGGACACAATACTCCAGGTGTGGCCTCACCAAGGTTGAGTGGGGGGGGGGGGGGGAGGATCACCTTCCTTGACCTGCTGGCAACACTCTTTTGAATGCACCCCAGAATTCTCCCCCTCTTTGAGGACAGGGAGTGAGACAGTGGTTGTGACGGAGTTGCCTATCAGGGTAAAAACATCACACCTTTTTCAATGTAAAACCACTCCATCTTCTTCTGTCACTACACTCCCTGATAAAAAGTCCCTCCCCAGCTTTCCTGTAGGCCATCTTTAGATACTGGAAGGCTACTATAAGGTCTCCCCTTCTCTTCTCTGAACAACCCCAGCTCTCTCAGCCTGTCTTCATAAGAGAGGTGCTCCAGCCCTCTGATCACCTTTGTTGCACTCCTCTGGACCTGCTCTAACATCGTGGCCTGAGAGCACATGGCAGAGAAATAATGCCAGTCTATCTTGTCTTGTTAAATCCACAGGTGTTATTCTCAGGTGTGGTGGACCTCAGCTCCATACAAAGTCACCTAGCTGCTTGTATTCCCAGTAATTTCCCAATTTCTCCAGTATTTTGGGCTGCAGGGATAGCATGTTAGCTTTCACACAGCAGATCAACTTTGATGCAATGTTTTAGAAAGACACTGCACTCAAAGTAATGATCCCTCCTAAACAGGTCCTACAACCAGAGCTGCTGCAGCCTGTCCTGTTTCAGTGCTTTTCTATCTTCATAGTACAGTCATTGAACAACTTAAACTGCCATTGTGAAAATATGGAATGGACTTTGTATTTAGTGATTTGGTTTTATATTTTTAAATCAAGGAAGCTTTATCTTGATGATCTCAGCTATACTCTTAAACTGTTTATGTCTCAGATAGGAGACAAAGAATGGTTAAAATGTCTTTAAAGAAAAAAAGAAAGAATTACCTGTAGTCTACATTCTAGGGAAGAACATATATGCACAGGAAAACTGATGAATAATCATATACTAGAAGAAAATCTAAAAGGAATGGAAAAAATAACTTTGTCTAGGAAGTCAGACATGAGAAAGGATCGGTTGAGTTCAAAATGTTGAGTTCAGAAGTTGCAAAAGGACTGGAATAATAAATTCAAAAAGTATGTCTAGACATCCAAATGAATGCTTTGTTTAAATTTTAAAATAAAAATAAGATGTAGAACATAAAAGCAAAATGAGGATGGTTCATGAGTTTGAATATATGAAAAAGGAAATAACAACTTGGAAGCAAAAGTAAGAATGTTTAATGAGTTCACCTTTGGACACCCATTATTCTCTGTTCTAAAATAATGAAGGAATAAGGATGCTTTCAACACTGGAAAACAACAAACACTATATTTCTGTTAAATAAAAGGAGAATATGATTGAATTAATTTGATGCTCATTATCCTGACCTCAACAGAATTCAAAAGTGTTGAAAAAAAATTAAAAATGTGGAGGCTAAAGAGGAAGTAGAATAAAATGTGGCATGTGTAACCAAAGTGAGAATGTCAGGATAATTGCTACCATATCTACATGGAGTAACTGATTGCTTACACAAGAAAAACATAATACATCTCTACTATCAATACTATAACAAACAATTTTATATGATGTCACATAGGAAATTGTTAGCCAAACTGGGAGAGATTATGATAAATGCAGGAATTGCAAGGCATATAAAGAACCACACAAAATGGATGACTAAATACACAGCCTCAAGAAAAGCCTGCTGAAAGGAAATATGATTGTGTTCTGTAATATGATGTGACCATTGTGTCCTGTGAAATTGCAAGTAGAAAGGACATCAATAGGGGATGATAATTAACTTTTTTAATATTAAAATATTCAGGTAACATCAAATAAATTTGTAAACTTAGGTTCAGAAAGAAAATGGAGTGCTATTTCACTTGACATAACTGTGAAGTTTACTGCTACAAATTTTTATAAATAAAAAATAAGTAAAATTAATTTGGATTTATGGATGAATTTATGGAATAATAAAAAAAATCTATCATGGGCTATTCAACACAAAAATCTTGTACCTTCCCCAAGTACCTATGGTAGAAGGGAAATTTAGGTCTCAGCACACGTTCTGATCTTCTTAGGAACTGACAAAAAGAAAACCATGAGATAGTAGCAGAATTCTTCAGAATTCAGTCTTGGGGCTAATATTATTTAAGTTTTCTCTAACTACCTTGGCACACAATATTTGAGTGAACAAATGAAAATTAGCTGGTAAAGATGAAAGACAGACAGAAAAGGATGTAATCTGAACAAATAGAATAGCTGAAATTTAATAATATGAACTTTGATGCCATTCACTGAAGGATTAATGACAAAAATCTGCTGTTAACTCAAAACACAAATGATGAAGACCAGGGCTTGCTAGTCAGCTCCAGGGGTCTCTAAGGGGCTGTAGATGAGAAAGGACTTATTCAGGAAGGTATTAAGTCAGAAATTCCCTGTTCAGATTAAACAGCATTCATTCTATTTTTACTAGATGTTGATGAGATCCTGTCCATAATACCATAATACTATGTACACTTCAAATCATCTATACTCAGAAGAAGACAACAAGGCTATTCTGAGACTACAAAATGATTCGTCTCTCAAGCAAAGTGAAAACTAAGATACGATTGTATATCCATATCTGTAGATTCTGTGGTAGCTGCAATTAACAGACTCTAATTATTCTTGTTCAGACTGGGGATGCAGGAAACGTTGCTTTCAGGCCAGTGTACCTGGTTCTCTGCTCCATAGAGACAGAGGACAGAAGAAGAGGAGAAAGCCATATCTTGTGCTGGTATGTGGTAAGGACATGACTGAGAGGCACACAAGTACAATGGATAAATCAGTCATTGATAAATCTAGAATGAAAATTAGAATGTATAGGTTTGAGAATTGCTTACTAGTATAATTAGTTGCCTGTAAGTTCATGTAAGAGTTCATTTTTCTTCTAGTCCAGAACAGAGCATTTTCAGCATTTTGTGCCATTTTACAATATAAATTGAGAGAAAAAAATGAATTAACGTACTTACTTTCTCATCAGTTCTTGAAAGCAGAAAATCAGAATCATTCAGCTGAGCAAATGCTACTTGGACTGGGTATCACTCAGTGCAGAAAACTTGAAGGTCTTATTCCGTATTTGAAGCAAACCAAAATGAGAGAGAACAGGAATTTTGAACTCAATTGTGTGTACGTTGGACAGGAGCACTGATGGAGGCAGTATCACTAAAGATAAAGGTGGGGTGAAATTAAAATTTCAGTTTTGGGGTCTCTCTTGACTTCCACGGTAGCTGCTACTAGGAAGTAGCTATTAGCATGTATTTATTGTTTTTGAGTCGTTACATGATTACATGGGAAATAGCGTTTCTAAATTAAATGCTTCAGTGTTGTCACTTGTATACGTATATATGAAATATGACCTTGATATTCAAAAAATTTTTTGCAGATGGAATTTGGTGTTCTCAGCAATGAGATACTACTGAAGGATGATATACCCATATATACCAAATACAAGTGTTTCTGGCATCCTCACACCTACCATGCTCATAACTGTTTTATTCTCTGATAAGTTTGTATTTAACTGAGGCTTTGCCTTGAGTACTTAGAACTTGTGATAGTATAGCAGAATTATTCTGCTAATGTCACAGACTGTGGGCTTTATTTATGTGGTGTAATGCTTTATATATAATTCCTCAATTGATTTATGTTGATACACTTACTGTGGTGCATTCTTTTCACAAACATATCAAATTGTGCTTTCTAAACTGAAATCAGAAAACTTGCTTGCCAGTATGATTTACTGTTTCCTTTTTTTTTTTTTTTTTTTTTTCCTGCAGTGTGGGCTAGATGAATTATTTAGTTTTCGGGAAATATTAAATAGTAACTCATTATATTCTGTAACTGTTCTATGTTTTGTTTAAATATTTCAGAATAACATTATTTACAAACATCAGACTTTTTGTCATTTGTTTAAGAAAGACACCAACAAAGATGTTTCATTGAAGAAGAAATTGAAATTTATTTTAATCCATATTAATTTAGGAAAAACTTTGCTAGTTTTCCTTTTCTTTCCCTTCTCTTTGCTTATATGGCTCTAAGGTATGTGATATTTGCAATTCATGCAGTGTTTCTTACTATAAAGAAACTGAATAACCTATTCTTATTCTTGTCACTCTATTTTATTTTATTTACTGTTTTGATCACCTTCAAGATGTTGTTTGATGTTGCATTAATCCATTTGCTTATTACTATTACAGTATTTCATGGATTTCTGTTGTTGCTAAGCTGCTAGATAAATGAATCAAATGACCTTAGCAATATCTCTCTGTTGATAGTGCTGTTGTTTTTCCTTCCCATTTCTTTCTTAAAATTGTAAAAAACAAAACGTCTATAGCACTACACTTGGGCACTTGTTCCTAATTGGGACTATTAATGAGCTAGGTGAAGGAACTTGGATAAACTGAGAACAGCTGGGGAACCTGTTGTCCTCAATAAAAAGATTGCTTTTGGCCAAAGGTAAATGTGGTGGCAGTGGCTTGGGTATATGCTTTTTCTCTTCTAGGCTTTTTACCAGTCTAATAAGAAAAAATATATTTATTCTACTCTGTAGGTAGGTATTATATGCTATAGTAGCAGTATTAATAGAGGACAATTTTGCCTTTTATTTTTGTTGTTGTTATGTAAGCAAAATGATTTTGCTGTTTCTAGTGGTGTGGAATTTTGTTTATTTTTTGTGTTTGAGTGAGCTAGAGCTAATGATCCTGTAGCTTGCTTAGAGGTTTTTTCTTGGTTTTTAATGGACTTTTTTTTTTTTTTTTTTTCTCCTTTCTTCTGCTTTTTTCCCTCTATTTGCTCTGTTCTCAGACCCTTCTTCTTACGCAACGTTGAGAGAGGCTTAAAGATATGGTGCTTTTTTTTTCTTTTCTTAGAAATACTTGTTTTACTTTCTTAAAAATAAATTTTTCGTATATCTTGTACAAAGAGTATTTATTTTTCATTCTGAGGTCTTATACTCTCAAGAACTATCTTTAGAATTTTGATGTAGCCTGCAACTAAATGCAAACTTACAGAGGGGGTATTACTAGAAAGCCACAGATAGTGGCAATAATGTCCACAGTCATTCATATGAATCTTGCTAAAGACTGATTGCGGACTAAAGTCCATTTGTTGGAATATGCATCCAGGCTTACTGTGTTATGACTGTTATTTTATCTGCACCTTTACCCCTTTAGAGTAGACTGTGTTTTGTTACTGTCATCTAAGAGTATGTATATGAATGATAACAAAAACAGAACTTGTAACTCTCTGTCTGTATATTAATTCAGTATAGCTTAAGTTGTCTCATCTGGACCTTATTTTTACTGAAGAGTGTCATTTTTATTACTTTAAATGAATACTCATTTAATTTGCTATCTCACCTCTGAGCCTGTTTTGTTAATGTCAGTATTATACTCACATTCCTCTGAGTCTTAAATACTCCCCTTATTTTAGTATCATTTGCAAATTTAATGATCTGACTTATTATAGCTTTATCTAGACCAATGAATAAAATATGAAAACCTGCTGGTGTTAATCTACAACCCTGTGGGACTTTGCTTCTTAGCAGCTGCCTGTTTTCCTTCTAATCTGCTGTCTTTCTGAGTAATGATTGGTATGTTAGTACTGCTGATCCCTGAAGGCAGACAACTGCATCAGATGTGAAGTTCACTGAAGTTATTACAGTTCTGTAGGAAAAAGAAGGTCCTTCCCCCATAAACTTAAGGTCAAGGACTGGGAAGAGATTTCAGAAAACTGACCCTCAGATGTGAACAGAGGGTCACAAGTGCTTGACATTGGAGAAGAGTTTGAAGCCTATTTTTAACAAGAGCTTACTCCACTCACATGGAAAATGTTTTAATGATAACAATAATCCATCATTCTGAATTTCCTCTGAACCTTTTTAAAAATCCAGCTATATCAAGTCTGTTGGTTTATCTAGGCTGATAATGTTTTTTAGAAGTAACCAGATTTCTCTAACATGATTTACTTTTTCTATATCCACGATGACTCATAATTATTAAATTGTGCTTATACAATTATATCCTTTAAATTGATCTAGAAATGTAACATCTCTTTCTTAAAGACCAGACTCTGAGGCACAAAGCTTCCTTGGTTTCTCCTTGCAGATAAACAAAAAAAAAAAAAGTGCTAAAGGGATTCATTAGAGGATTAGGTGAGAGTCTGACAGCTCTGGAGAAGAGGTTTGAAATTTGGTATGAGAGGGGATTTCTCTTTTTAATTTATTTTTTTAACTAGAGTAGGGGGAAAGTGATATTTGTGGAGTTGGACCAGAACGGTACATCTGAGAATCAGTTTGATTTGAGAGTCCGGGAACACAGAAGGAATTGCATGAAGACTTCAAACTTGAGAAAGGAAAAGATCAGCCATCGGCACTGAGGGCTGGGAAGCCTGGACCAGCTCCCATGTTGGTGGGCAGGAAGGGAAGCCTGGGTGTTAATTTACAAAAGGCAAAGTCTTATTATTTTTCTAGAACTATAAGCTTGTGTTCTTTTATATCCTTCTTAGACATAAAAGTCTTGTAAGGCTTTTGTGTTGTATTTATAGTTGCTTTTGTGTTGGTTCAGATGTATTTAAAAAACAACAACAACAACAAAAAAACTATTTTCTTGGCTGTGGGGAGGAATCAGATTTGCTGATTTCATGTTCTATTCCTGTTTGCTCTCTGATGTGGTCTGAAAGATGTGGTGTGAAGTCCTAGCAGCCAAAAGTTTTAGTGATGGTGTTGGAAATTGCCAATATTATACAGTGTTTATCTGCTGCAGTAAGGGTGATAGGTGGAAACCTTTTAAAGGAAGAAGGAGGAACTTGGGCTGTGTAAATCTAACATGGTCACAGTTGCAGTTGTGGGCTTCCCTATGGGCCTTTCACAGAAGCAGCTTGATGAAATAGACATACTGTGTACCTGGCAGAAAAAATAGAATTAATTTTGAGGGTGGTTTTAATAGTGGTATCCAAGTGCTACACAGCCTTATTAGTGAGCCAGTAGCTGCAGTATTTTCTTTGCAGGTACCTATGGAACCCCCCTCCTTCCTCCTTTTATATCCTCCATCTTGTGGGATGACAGCAGGGGAAGGAAAGTAGGCGTTAAATCCTTGTTTTTATATCTTGCACCTTGCAGCCTGAGAACTTACAGTTCTATCTGTATTTGTGCCTGTCTGTGGGTGAACTCTAAGGGAAAGGTGGAGGAGAGAACAATTTTACAAAGCTGGAAAACTACTGTTCAATAGCCTTTAGTCATCTGCAGAACCTTTTGCCAGCCGATATACCTTATTAACAGCACAGGCCAGGCATTTATAGAGCCATTGCTTCCAGAGTTTCTTTCAGAGACAAGCTGTTCATACTCTGCAGGAATGCAGTACTTGGTGAAGGAGGCTGAGCAATTGTTATTGAGGCAGCAGTGTGACCTCATATCCTGCTGCTAACAGAGGCATAACAGCAATGGAAGATTAATTCTCTATTTCTTTCCCCAGAGTGTGACAATGTTTTAGGTTCAGGTTTAAATCAAAGGAAGAGACAGAAACTTCAACTATGTTTTTACTGTTCCCCTTATTAGGTTGAGAAACCATTATTCTGTTAAGTCAGATGATACATAATCATGTTCAATCTTATATTTTCATAAACATTTTTAAGTTGCAATGGGGTAAAAGTACATGAGTCCTTATTTTAAGAAAAGGAAAAAAGAAAAATTGGTTCTAGTATTTCATTTCTTTAACTATACATGCACAGTAGGTATTAATGCTTCCTCATTAGAAAATATGATACTGTTCTCATAATTCCTTTATCCTGCCTTTGGAAAGATGATCAAGATTAAAATCCTGAGATGTGGATGAAAGGAGTACATAATACTCTTCTTGCATTTGAAAAATACCCTAGTTTCTGTTGGTAGGCTCTGTGGTAGTTTTACACTGCTGGGCAGCAGAACTCTACCACAACCACTCTCTCACTTCCACTCCTCAAAGGAAAAGGGGTATGAAAATATGATGGGAAGGGCTCAAGGGTTGGGATAAGAACAGGGCGAACACTCAAGAATTAATATCTTGGGCAAAACAGACTCAATGTAGGTAAATTAATATAATTTGGTATATTAATATAATAATAATTAATATAACTTGCCTATCATTACCAAACTAGAACAGTGAGAAACTAAAGGCAAGTGAACCTCTCCCTTCTCCCACCTTGTCTCCCCAATAGGCACAGGGGGGTTGGGGTTGTGGTCAGTCAGTGCTTTCTGATCTACCACTCCTTCACAGTCACTCTGCCCATGCTCCATGTGAGGTCCCTCACACGGGATGCCATCCTTCCCAAACTGAGCCTTCGGGGGCTGCTCACAGGCAGCAGCTCCTCAAGATCTGCTCCCATGTGGCTCTGTACCATGGGATCCATCCATCAGGAGCAAACTGCTCCAGCATGGGCCTCACATGGGCGGCAGCAGCTCCCCCCAGGCCCCCTGCTCCTGCATGGGCTCCCCTTCATGGGCTGCAGCTCCGGCCTGGGGCCTGCTCCTGTTGGGGCTCTCCATGGGCTGCAACCTCCTCCAGGCCACATCCACCTGCTCCACTGGGGGCTCCTTCATGGGCTGCCGCATGGAGATCTGCTTCATGTGGGGGCTCCTCCATGGTCTGCAGGGGGATAGCCTGCTCTACCAGGTGCCTCTCCATAGGTGGCAGGGGAACTTTTGCTGCGTTCCTGGAGCACCTCCTGCTACACTGAGCTGGGCTGGTTCTCATGCCTCACTCTCCCAGCTGCTGTTGTCCAGAAATTTTCTTTCAATTTCTTGCTCTCATAGAGACTTAAACAACCTTGCTTATTGGCTTGGCTCTGGCCAGCGACAGGTCGCTTTAGAGCTGGCTGAAACTGGCCCTTATCTAACATGGGGCAGCTTGTGGATTCTTCTCACAGAAGCCACGCCTGAAGCCCCCCACTACCAAAACCTTGTTATGTGAATCCACTGCAGGGCTCCAAGATAGTCCAGATTTGATGTTGTTGAAGCTGATAGATATAAAAATTGTGGTTTCAGAAACAATAAGGCAAAACTTGTGATTTGACTCATTTGGTCTGTACAAGTGAATGTACTATTGGCTGTGCACCAGAAAAAGGGCAGTGGTACCAAAAATTCTAGTGTTGTTTTTTTATGAAGGAGACAAGTTTTTAGAGAGGATAGTTTATTTTTCACTGTGGAGCTCCATACATGATAGAGCTGTACTGTAGAAGTAGCCATGCTCCTGAGCCTTCAGTCATGAATGACTGTGCCAGAAAATACGGGGAGATGTTTCCAAAGCACTTCAGGCAACAATGAAACAATGTTCAAACAACAAATTGATTTAATTTTAATTTTACTCTTTAAAAGTACAAGGCAGGAACAGCGATGCTCTGCTGCTGAGATAAGAATTCTTTATTCTCAGTAAATAAAGTTGCAAAACTTTTGAGACTGTTTTCCTTATCTCATCTGCTGTAATGGTCTTCTGCAAATTGGTTCAGAGTTCTGAAATGAAGTACTTCATACTATGCATTCTTGTTTAAATCTTCTGTTAGTCATTTTTTTGGATGGTTACCAGAGGGCAGAGGTAGACCAGGCAACTTTCTTGAGGATTGACACTAAAACCCAAAACTTTTCTTTCCACTGTCAAAGAATAATACTGCAGTTCATCCTCTGCTTTCTTTAGAAAAATAAATAATAAAAAAAAATACAAACAACTTTTGATGACTTCATGCAAGTTCTTTTTTTTTTTTTAATGTTAATTATTTGTTATTAAAATTGTTGGTTACTCTAGGAAAAAAGAAAGGGTGGGGTACGGTTGTACCTAGTTATAACCAGTAGACGAAAGTGGCAGCTTATATGAACTAGCTTAAAAGCAGTTATTCTTCTATGATAAGTAGTCATTTGAGGCCTACCTTTTTCTCCCACTCCTCATTTCCTTATTTAATGGGGATTGCATCCATTAGTGCAATTGATGTGCATCATTAAGGTGATACCTTACATGCGTTCCTCAGGTTTATGAGGTCACTTCAGTTTTGTGGTTGTAAGCAACATCTTAATAAATGTTCCTTTTTACAAATGGCCTTAGTTCTTAGTGAGAAATTCATATCAAATGATTACTTACAGCCTAAACTTGCTGTACAATGGTTCTCATAATCAACCTCTTATATAGCTGTTATTAACCCTTGGCAGTTTGGAACAATAGGATGTTTCACAAAATAAATTTGGATGGTATAGTTAGCATAATTTATTATTTTAGTTTTAAAACAAATTCAAAAACTACTCATGTTGACATTTGCTTTCTCCTGTCAAACAGAAGTGAGAGCACAATTCTTGCAAACAGAATGCTTGGTTCAACATGGTTCAGAAAACAAAACTTATGACCTGTCTTCTGGTTGAACCTATGATGGTGACTTTCTAACTTAAGGTTATTGGTTTTATTTCCTGAAACTCCAACAGGTAGAAAGCAAATTCCAGCTACAGAAGAAATTCTCAAAAATTAGAGCTATGTTATGTTTGGCTGTGTGTTTTCTTTTGTCCCATTTTGTGCAGGCATTGGACTTGTGAGGGACCTTTCAGTTTGACATACTACAGATATCTGTAGACATACAGATATCCACAGATACCTTTCAGCCTATTTATCTCTTCCTGTGCAGTTCTTAAAGTATTTTATTTTCTTTAATTAGAAACTGTTTCTCTAGTATTTAGAATAAGTAGTTTTAGATGGGGTAGGTCAAAACTTTATTTGGAGGAAGAGCTGACTTAACTGCTATATTTGTGCATCTGAAATAATGGTTTCAAGTGCAACTGATAAGGAGCTGGATAATACGCTAGCAAGCAGGATGTCTGTAGTCCATCAAGAACTAAATGAGATCTATATAAAGCAGCAGTATAATTGTAAAATCAAGATGCATAGACTGGAGAAGATCCAAAAATAACAAAGTTGTTATAAATGGAGCATGTGGTTCTGATGAAAGACTGGAACTTCACTTGTGTATTTAGCATATAGGTAAAGCAGATAAACCAAATCAATTTTTAGTAGTTGCCTAATAATATTCAGTAAAAATAATAATAATAAAAACAATCAGTCAACATGTAAGGAAATTATTCTTTCCATATGAAATTGTTGTGGCTTTGATACTTCATATTCATACTGCTGAAGTGATAGATCTTTGTGGTGTTTGGACCCAATGTATGAGGTTACGTTTATTGCTTGGTATGTTGTCTGAAATAGGAAACCATCTGATAACAGCCCATGCTGTAAGGCTGGCTGAATGACTATGGTCTCTGGTACAGAAAAATTTTCTCTACTCATTAAATCACTGGAGTGTTTTGGGTGCAAACACTGGAAGAGGCAAACCCAAGAGAAGTAGCCAAGGTGGAGCACCTGTCCTGAGACTAGTTACATGTTCCAGGATATCATGGCCTTGGCTAATTAATTATTCCATAAATATACGAAGCTTTACCACAGAAGGGATTCAGAAGCTACCACACAAAATAGTTCTTCAGAAACTAATGCCTATTAAGGGTTCTGGTGTCTCTGATCTACTGAATTGTCCCTTTCACAACAGTGAGAGATATGTCTTCAAACAATTGTTCTTGACCAGATGCTTGTCTTCTAGTGCCTTAGATCCATCATCTTAGTTGTTCAATTATCAAAGGGCAGCTGGAAGGCAGTTTTGGAGTGTGGGTTAAAAACAAAAAAGTTCCAGTTTTAAAATCATAGAGTTGTATGAGATGTTTTTTAGGCAATAAGAAAAGTACCAAGTCTTGCAACATTGTGATATCTGCACTTAGCAACATGAAAGGTATCAACTCTTCAGATAAATTATTACCATCAAAACCTCATTGCTCCTACGTGAAGATAAAGAAAGGATTGTTTTGTATTGTATAAACATATGCAGAGGGAAAAAAAAAAAAAAGGAAAGCATAGATTCTAGGTGAGTACTATCCATTCCTTAAAGACTTCTAAATGAAGGTTTAGTTTGTCCTTTTAGATAACCTTAATAGTAACTACTATTCTGAATGATTTGCTCTTCAATTACCAAAATATATATAATTCCAGAAATAGAGGCAATTAACCTAGAAGATTAGGTATGAAAGTTATTTTTTTAAACTCTTTCTCTAGTATATAGAAACCACTTTTAGCCCTGAGAAAATATTTTATTAATCATGTATTTGATGCTTTATGTCTCCTTTAGTAGGAGTCTTAATGCTTAGCATTTTGAGGAGAGGAGGTGGTTCAGAGAAGTCCTAATTAAAGCCCATTTTATGACTTTAAAGCATGAAAAATAGCTATATTGATTCATTAGATATAGAAAATGATTGTAGGATTATCATTCTGTCCAGGCATAAGCTTTCTTAGAGCAGCTTCACTCCTTATCCTCTCTCCAGAGAGAGGAGAGTCCTCTTGCATGCGAGCTGCCTTGAGAGGGAATCAAAAAGATTAAAATTCAGAAGTATCCTTTGACTTACTATTTTTAGGGCCTTTAATCTGTATTGTAACTCTTTTAGTTAAGAGAACTGTAGAAAGGCAAGATCTATTCAGGAAGCATCAGAGCTGCAGTCCTCATGGGACAAAACACAGCAGTTTTTCTGCTGCTAAAATAAACCCAGTTAAAATAAACTTTTTTCTTTAGTTAGCGTTTTTCCAAAGTCCAACTATTAAAAATCTGGCATACTCTTGATCATCTAAAAGCTCTAAAAATTAACATGGAATGCATGTTCTCTCTAACTGGTTATTTAAATATCTTTTCTTTTGTGAGTTCTGTGCGGTACAGTGATTTCCCATCAGCTTTAGAATGTGGGTATGTTTGACTTTTGACTTAAACTGTAATGTGTCACCCAGTCTACCAAAATCCCACTGAAACACCAAAAGCATAAGACAAATCTAGATTCTTCGGTTATACAGTCCCTTCATGCCATACTGTCTAGCATGAAAATATCCCAGATATACAATTTTAGCTGGTAATCCACTTTTTTAATGTCTTTTTTTAGGGAGATGGACAGATACAGCCTGCTTTGATAGAGACTTAGACAGGAAAATATAGTTCAAATACATAAATATCTTGGGGTTTTGTTTAGGGCTGTTGTCCATCTTTAGGAAGCAGAGTATAATCTTTTTCTTGCTAATCTAATTCCTTTTATTCTGATTGGATTACTAAGGCTAGAGTTGAGGCCATTACCAGAAGTTTGAGAAAAGATGACTATCAAATGTAAATGTTTGAGGGAAGTAATTCCACCTATCTCTCACCTTAGACTGAGATGTTACTGTCTTTCCTATATTATATTATATATTATTGTATATCTAATACAATAATATGTATTATAATATATCCTATATTATCCTAATATATTACATTCAAGGTGAGCTGCACAGACATAGATAAGCCTCTGAGTGATTTGCAGTATCAGAAAGTTTTAGAAACTCATATCTAGGGATTCCACAAATAGGAAATGGATTTAAATGACTTAATAGTTCTGAAAAACTGAGACAAATTAATATAGTACTGTTTACCTTTTTCTCTTGAGAGTGTGTGTCTGCATGAGCATAGATGAATTGTATCAAGAAACATGTACGGATTAGGAGTTCAAGACTTCTGGGGTCAAAGGAGGAAAAAACTGACATTGAAATAATTTCAAATAATAGTGTGAAAGAAATACTCTGGAGTCCCTGCTGGCTAATCTGTTGTTGTTTCTTTTGCTCCTTGTCCCCATTGTCCATAATGCTTTCAGCTCTGTGGCCTCTCCTTGGAGAGGAGATATAGGATGGGCAAAATTCTTTAAGATATAAAGCTGCCATCAGCTTCATTGCTTGTCTCAGATCTGGCACTAAGACTCCCTAATGCTCACTACTTGTTGGCCCAGCTTCAGAGGATTCTGAGGGTGCTTTCTTGAGGTGTGGAAGGAGAACAGGTCCTATGAGGAGCGGCTGAGGGAGCTGGGCTTGTTCAGCCTGGAGAAAAGGAGACTCAGGGGCGACCTTATCGCTCTCTACAGGTACCTCAAAGGAGGCTGTAGCGAGGTGGGGGTTGGTCTGTTCTCCCACGTGCCTGGTGACAGGACGAGGGGGAATGGGCTTAAGTTGCGCCAGGGAAGTTTTAGGTTGGATCTTAGGAAGAACTTTACCGAAAGGGTTGTTAGACGTTGGAACAGGCTGCCCAGGGAAGTGGTGGAGTCACTATCCCTGGAAGTCTTTAAAAGACGTTTAGATGTAGAGCTTAGGGATATGGTTTAGTGGGGACTGTTAGTGTTAGGTCAGAGGTTGGACTCGATCTTGAGGTCTCTTCCAACCTAGAGGTTCTGTGATTCTGAGTGTGCCCAGCTATCTTACAACTAAGTGAAAGCTAGAAACAGTATCTTATCTCTAATTCTCAGACTGAGGGAGACCGTTATAGTACGGGATGATTGATTTTCCTATCAGTTCTTATGTTTTTTAATATGTTCCATCAGGTAGATACATGGGTAATGTGGGCTACCAATCTGCCAGGAATTCTGCTCCTGACAAGTGAGGAAGGACATACAGAACTTAGCCATACAGGACTATCTTTCAGAGCTGTTCAAAGACATCTAACTCTCTCATTGACTGTACATGAAACAGAAAACTTGGGTATAGGAGAGGCCTATTCACTTCTTCCCAGAAGGCAGAAGCCCCCCTCACACACCCCCCCCCCCCCCCCTTAGAATAGCCTGTTTCTATGATTAATGAGGTTGCTGAGAACTATGAATGCATCACCTTTTTTGTTCTGGTAAATGTGGAATGTTTGTTTTGTATTGTAGAAGTTCAAAAGTCAATGAAGAAGTGTTGATTCTATTTGTGACAAAAACTGCTTCATAGCACTATTAAATAAAGAAACTTATGTAATAGTGTCTAAAATACATGAACATATTATTGAAATCTATTATAATCTATTAAGTACTTGATGTGCTATTGGCTAAATTTTAGGACCTGTTGCAAGTGTTGTTAAATTTTATTGACTTAAAATTTGTCAAGGAGTACCATGGTACCGTGTGGGAAATAAGAGAACTTCCAGCAAATACAGGTTGCAATAATCAGTTGAATATAGCAGGATGGAAGGAAAAAATCCAATATCCAATACAGTAAATAAAAATTGGTAGTTATGGAGGAAGTTTTCAATATCTGTAACAAGGGATTGTTTCTAAAAAACCTTTCTATCTTTTCTTTGACTTTCACTTTTTATGGTTACTCTAGTACACTTTTTCCAGTTGTTTATGGATGAATAATTCATCAACCATTACTCAAAATATGAGTAAAGATTCTTTTTCTGCCTTTTAATTACAGTACATCTCTTACAGTACCTCGTATTTGAGATGGTTGAAAACTTGAAAAGGTACAGGAACAAAACTTCTGCCCTTTTTCCCCTTGTAATAACAGTGGATGTTTTCTAGAGGAGCTTCTAGAAATTATTCCAAGATTAGCCACAACAATGTTAAATGTTTGGGGTAGTCTTAAAGGGCAGTGGAAACTATAAGCTTTGCTTTGGGGACAAATCTGACTGTTGAAGTCTGTATGCTTCTCTTGGCCGCATGAGACTGTCATATAAAGTAATTATCTTTCACAAAAAGGAAAAAAAGATTTGTCTTAGAAATATGTGCTCTGTTAGAGCTACTTCTTATCTGGTGCATTTCTAGGCAAAACAGTTATGGTGGGTCACTAGTGAATTAAAACAAACATTTCATAATCCTAGTGAGTCTGTGTTGAAATATGTCCTTTTCCTCCTCTTCCTCTTCACCTGCTTCTCTCATGGTGCTGTTTGAGTTGTATGGTGTGTCTGTCACAAAAGGCTTTCACATTGAGGAAAAGATCAATGATACATCTGGCTAAACAAATTCAATATGAGTTTCTCATGGTTCTCTTCCAACCATATGCTTTAATTCATCTGTGTTTTATCTTACTTGATCTGTCTTCATGCAACTCTTGACGTAGTCATGTGCTAACAACCAACTTTATATTCAAGTACAGGCATTGGTTTGACTTAATAACACTACTGGAAGTACAGTGGCCAAAGCTGTCTATGCCAGACAGTGGTGGTCTTGTAATGACTTGCACACAAAAACAGTAATGGCAGTTGAGGAACTGTCCAAAGCTTTTCCCTAAATTTTGAGGAGGAGGAAGAAAAGAGCCATATGAAACTGGGTCAGCTGCCAGGTCCTGCAGCTGTATCATCACATCTTGACTGTGACATGTCTCTCTATGTAGAGAGCAGTTCTTATTCCATGTTGGAACAGTGTTATTTTCTGAAAAACATTGCCTTCATTTTAATAAATAATATATGTTGGAATCTGTCTTAATGGCTTAGACAGCTTAAAATGACTCTTTACAGTCAAATTATTCAAAAGTCTGCTAGAGCTGATGCAGATGTGTTGCACAGGCAAATAAAAGAGCAGTGTAGAGCAGTGAAGCATCTGAAGGCACCACTCTCACTGTACTCACACTAGAACTCATTTGTCTTACCTATTGCTGATTTCTTAACTTCCCCACATTTCTGATGGGTATACATAATTAACTAAAGTTAAATAAAAGGTTTACTGGAATTTTATTATGGCATGTTACCAGATAGTTATGAACAGATTAGACAGATCTTTAGCAAAATTCATCTGCTGCGATAGATGAATCGGTAGGTAATTAGGCTAAATGTTCATTTATTAGTATTGAGTCAGTAGAATCAAGAATGACCTAATCATCTAGATTTGTCCTTATAACTTACACTCCCCCAATGTTTAACAATGGTTGTCAGATAATTAGGGATACCAGGTGGTGAGTGAATTCAGGCATAACTTTAGACAAGTCTTTGAAGAGAGTAATAAAGGAATTGCAATAAAGAGGTTAAACTTCTGTTAAGTTTCCTATGAGAAAGATGAACGTGATACTACAGTTCTTTCTTGAGCTGTCAGACACTTGTGTCTAGGAGTATCCACATTCCCTGAGTAAAAGACCAGGCTGTTCTGTTGTCCATTCAGTATTAAGGCAACTGCCTTTAGATAACTGCAAGTAGAAAGTTTCAATGGCTGGATATTTTTACGGGTTACCTCAGTAGGTCACCTGCTGCTACTGACAGCTTACTGATTGCTAACAATCTTTAATGGTAGCAGAGGGTGTAGTACAGTCTTGAAACCAAGATTTTTTTTGAATACTTTTCTGACTATAGGTATACAAAATAATAATAAATGAGACCGCTCACTTAAGGTTAAGGGAGTGGGAGTTTTGTATCATAATGTTAATGGGAGCACTGCACTATAGTCTATGCTCGTGCACGGAAGTGTCACTTCACGGTCCCTGGATAGTTTTAATCAACAGATTAAGCTGATGTGTATGTGTGTCCCCACACAAACGTTCAGACAACATTTGAAAGAGAAAAAAGAACATGTGGCTATGCAGGTCTCAGGCTGCAGAATGTCCCTGAGTTTCCTTTCAGTGTCTGGCAGCAGTGAGCACACCTGTGGGAGGTGTGCCCAGGTAGGACTGATCAGAAAGTACATGGCCACTAGAAGCAAAGGTGGATGATATGGGAGGACCACAGAGATGCTGTGCACAATTGTAGGGAGAAAATGGATCTGGTTGAAGCTGGCCAGTACTGTGGGGGACCCAAAAAAAAAAAAAAAAAAAAAAAAACAACAAACAAAACCACTTATAAGTATGCTATCAGAAAAGGGAAGACCAGAGTTAACACTGGTCCATTACTTATTGAGGGTGGTAACCTCACAAATAGGAATGTAGACAAAGTAGAGATGTTTAATGTCTTTTTCACCTGGCTTCAACACTGATGATGGGCTCTGTGGGTCCCAGTTTGGAGGACTGTGACTGAAGTAATGATAAACCTGAACTTAAGTGGGATTTGCTACTTTAGTAGATGTGTATAAGCACACAAGACTCAATGGGATTCATCCCAGGGTACTCAGAAGGCTGGCTGATGTAATCATGAGACCTATCTCGATTGATTTTTCAATGGTCTTGGGAATCTGGAGAGGTCCCAGTTGATATCACATTGATAGCAGGTCAAGGGAAGTGATTGTCCTGTTCTGCTCTTCACGGGTGCAGTCTTACCTCAAGTTCTATGTGTAGTTTTGGATGCTGCAATGTAAGAAAGACATGAAACTGTTAGTGTCCAAAGGAGAGCTACGAAGATGGCAAAGGTTCTAGAGGTGAAGACATGTGAGCAGTGGCTGAGGTTACTTTCTTTATTCAGCGTAGAGGAGACTGGGGGCAAACCTCATAGTGGCTTACAGATTTCTTATGAGGGGAAGTTGAGGGACAGGCAGTGGTCTCTTCTCTCTGGTGACCTGAGGGAATGGCATGAAACTGCATTGGGGAGATTTAGGTTGTACATTAGGAAAAAGTTCTTCACTGATGGTTGGTCACTAGAACAGGTTCCGCAAGGAAGTGGTCACAGCACCAAGCCCGCTCAAGAAATGTTTGGACAATACTTCCAGATATATGGTTTGATTTTTAGGGTGATCTTGTGTGCAGCCAGTTGTTGGACTCGATGATCCTTGTGGGTCCCTTCCAGTTAAGGATATTCTATGGTGCTTTGAACTTTAGCTCACCTTCGTGAGAACCTAGGCAGCCTGGTTTCCAGTTGTATCCAGATGTCAGTTTCTCAAAAAAAAAAAAAGTGTGTAACACTTCAATGATAATACAATCATTTTTGTCCTTTCACCTACTGCACCCATGCAAGAAAGGAGGCACTGTCCAGCCCTAAGTCCTTTTCTCTTTTGGATGTGGTGCCAACTCTTTGTTAAGAGAAGTCTGTTGCCTCCCTCTCTTTAGAAAGCAGTTGTTAGCCCAAACGACGCCACTTTGACTTAACCTTCCTACCATTATCAGGTGTTAAAGATTCCCAATATAGACCAAAATTTTAGGCATTTTAGTGAACTATTCAGGTAGCAAAAAAAAAAATACAGTTGTATGTCAAGCAGCAAGTGAAGCACTAGACCTTACAGTAAGAGGAGGGAGGCTGAGCATTGTATTCTACTACTTAAACATCTCAATTTTTAATGGTATAGGAATCAACTATGCTCGAAGAACTGAACTTTAAGAACCGCTGCTGTAGATCGCTTTTCTATGTAAAAGAAACAATCTATGTAAAAGTAACAATTTAAAAAATAAGATATTCACTTCCTTATTTTTTCTCTCCATTTATCAGTTTAGAATGGGTGTTGATATTCTTCATTTATTGAAAACATGTTTTGTGAATTGAAAGGGAATGGTTTTGGAGAAACACTAAAAAGGGTTCTGTTCTGAAAACTGATGTGGAAATAGTTTTTAAAAAATGATATATGTTGTCAATTTATGGTAGGAACTAGACTGATAGACTTTTGTGCCCACCCCCAAAAAATAAATCCTATTTAATCCTAATAATTCCTGAGTTTTTGAATAGCTATTAATAAAATTCCTTTTCTGAAGTTACCAATTTAAGAAAATGCTCTCATTAATTAGAGAATGGAACTGCAGCTAAATACCTAGTAAAAAGAAATCAGCTTTGCTGAATAAAGTTTAAAAAAAAAAAAAAAAAAAAAAAAAAAAAAAAAAAAAAAAAAACAACTCAGTGTTACTGACTTAACCTATCACTTGTAGTATTCTGAAGTCAATATATAGTAATAAATTGCTAAATATTAAAACATGTCAATTGGTAAGTCAGAAACTTGCTTCTGACAATGGACTATACTTCCTCTACTACATCCAGCAAGGATCTGGTGATGAAGCACAGGGTTTCACAAATGTGTATATACTTCACAGGGGAGTGTGTCAGTGCATGTGGAAGAGATAGAAGTATTCTGGAAGAAGTTCAAAGGAAATATCTTAGTAACTACAGAAACAAAAGCCCTTCATGCCCTATGTTGGGAAGAAAAAAGACTAAATAGACTAAATGAACATCTTCCTTTTTAGTACTAGGTTGGCTGAGACAGATTTATCCTCTAGAGCTGATGGGGCTTTGAAAGAGAGAATGATGAAATCTCCATAAAACTGCAAATGCTTTTCTTATGATCTGGGGACAGACTTAAAATAAGAACACCTTCCAGGATTGTTCACTCATGTGATTGAGATCAGGCTGTATTTCAGAAAAGCTCTTCCTTACACTTGGCTGGAGTTCCAGGTTTTGTGCCAAATACGGGAAACAGTTATTTCAATTTTAGTATGGCTCTGACTTTTTAAGAACAAATAGATAAATAAACTTAAATATTGCAGGAATTTCAACTTTGAGTCAATAAATGAGAACCATGAGCTTCTGTATTGTAGTCCTTAAATAAACTTTTGGATAACCTTTTATTATATTAATCATAACCAAATCATACTTATATTGTCATCTTTATATATGAAAAGGTTATAAATGGTCTAGAGTTATTCAGGGTGAAATTTACACAAGAATGTGGCCCATATTTCAATCATTTTACTATTGTCATAGAGATTGGCAGCAAGGCCATAGGTGTAAATATTGTACAGCACATTAGGCATACTGCACTGTTCTAAAATATCTTATTCCTTTTTTTGTTTAAACAGAAATGTTTAAATGTTTTTCTAATATCTGTTTTGATTAGACTGACCGTAGAAGAATTTTTACTTATTTTTCTTTCTGAAAAGTGGGAGGGGGAAGAGGAACCTAGTCCACTTGGATTTTGCCTAAATCACTGTTAGAGCTTAGCAATTGAAAAATCTTGCTTGTTCAAGGTTTCCTGGAAAAAGTAGGGGGCGTTGTGTTTTAAGTCTCTGAAGACAATTCTTGAAATGCATCTGTCCAATATGATTTGTTTTTAATGCTTTCTGTAAGGGAGATACAAAAGCTTTCCATTGAGGAAATTCCACTAATGATTTCTCCACAAATTTTTCTTCAATTTACAAGAATTATTTTGCATTTTCATTAGGTTATCAACTGAAATTATATATCACATTATAAAGTGGATTATTTGGTTTTGTATGTACAGAATGTGAATTATTTGAAGTACTGAGTAGTACTTCTCTGTGTTAACTTCAGCAGGCTTTTTACATAATATTAACGTGTCTGGAAGATATTTCTGTAGACTCATCTCTAATGTATTTTACATTGTCAATGTTTTTCTTAATTTGAAGAACTTACTCAAAGTTGAACATCAACTTTGTATGCTAATGAGCCACCAAGTATTACAAATGAGTCTTCCACAGGTAAAATTTTTTATGTGACTTTGAGAATTTTGCCTTTCTGCTATATCTTCCTTACTCTTATAAGGCTCAAGAGTCCTTAAAGCTTAGTGTGTGTAATTTCTGCTGTGAAATGACTGTAGATAAATAATCTCAACCTTTCCAAAGGCCTCGTCTCTGTAGCAGTTCAGGAAACACCTTTTCTTAAGTGTGAGTTTAAACAACAGTAACATTTTTGACTGTGTTAAGAATTTGTAACATGCAAGCTGTTGTTTAACTCAAAATGAATGGAGTTTACTATAGGAAATAACTAAATCCTACTGTTATTCATCAGAAAGGCTTTTGAGTTAGCTTACAAAGTCTTGTCAGGGGAAGCTCCTCAAAATGATTTCCTCAGAGTTCAGGAAGTTACTAATGAGATTTGGTTACCAATGTGTTTTCTGTATGTCAAAAATAGAACTTAAGGTAGCAATGGCTAGACTTCTGCACTCAAATGTGCAGTCCAGGGTATTGTAGTCTTTTCTTCTTTGCACACAGCTGATCTGAATATGGAAGGAAAAACAAGACAAACCACAGCACACCTTTCTGGTCTATGACCTATGTAAAATGAGAATTGTTATGATTACCAACCTTCTGCAAAAGATGTGGTGACTTATAACTCAGCAAAAGTGATGAATTGTTCTTTCCAATTTGGGTCTGTGGCCCTAGACAGAGAGAGAGCTCTAAGATCAGTTTGTTCTTCTTTCCTGCCACAGTAGCATCTTGGAATTATAATCAGGACCATGGAGTATGTAATTACAGAACAAACATCTCTGCCTCACAGCACTGGTATGTACTAGTAAACAGAAATGAGATAGGTAGAGACTGCAGGAACAGTCTAAAAAGAGGTGATATCAGCTTGCTCATGATAGATGGTCTATCTGTGACTGGAAACATGTTTGGGCATTGAAGAAAGTTACGTGTGCTGGTTTGTGAAAGAAGAAGAAAAAAGGTAGTTTTGCATACCTCCATGGGGAACTTCTCTCCTGTGGCTGCCAAGGCTGTGATTAATCCTGTAACTCTCTGTCAGAACATACTACTCATAATTCTTCTGAAGTCCTCAGCCATCTTGCTTTGCTGGCTGGTTTCCTTTGCGAAGTTTGCTTAAAAAGTTTGCTCAAAAAGCAGATTTTTGGAATGTTTTTCCTTCATTGCAGGGCTTGAATTTAATTTAAATCTTAATTTAAAACATACTTTTAATTTTAGAAGCAAATTTACGACACTTCTGAACTGTCCTTAGGCAGCTCAGTCTCATAGCACAAGAGTGCTTGTTCTGTTATATATAAAATGGTGTCTAAAGACATAAGCAATGTTTCAGATTAACTCAAAACTAATTGTGCTTTCTCATCTATGTACATCTTAGAATCATAGAATCATTTAGGTTGGAAAAGACTTCTAAGATGAAGTCCAACAGTTAACTTAGCACTGCCAAGTCTACCACTATACCATGTCCCTAAGCACAGCTATGCATCTTTTAAACACCTCCAGGGATGGTGACTAAACTGCTTCCCTGGGCACCCTGTTCCAGTGTCTCACAACCCTATCAGTGAAGAAATTTTTCCTAATATCCAACCGAAACCTCTCTGGTGAAACTTGAAGCCATTTCATCTTCTCCAAAGCAAGAAGTGACAAGAGACTGAGCCCCCCCCCCCCCCCCCCCCCCCCCCCCGCCCCGTGCTTCAACCTCCTTTGAGGTAGTTGTAGACAGCAATAAGGTCTTCCCTGAGCTACCTCTTCTCTAAAAATAAGTAAATAAATAAAAATAATCACTCCTTCTAAGGATGTTTCTTTAGACCCTTTACCAACTTCATTGCCCTTCTTTGGACGTGCTCCAGCACATCCATATCCTTTTTGTAGTGAGGAGCTGAAAACTGAACACAATATTCTTGTAATCATTTTTCTGCATTTGTGAACTTTAAGAGCTTATGAATATTCTAATAATATTGTATTCTAATAATATTGTATTCTGCATACAATCTCATAATTACAGGTATAATTAAAAAATAATTGGGAAAAGAGTACCTGACAAAGAACCTTATCCTTCCGATATATAACAAGGGCACCATATTTCGTTTGAGGTTTCAAAGGCAAAGGAACTGAGGAAGGTGAGAAGGATTTTTGCTGTTACTACTGTGTTTTGGAGAAACCATAGTGTCCCCCATTCACAGTGTTGTAAATATCTACTTTAGTTTGAGTAATCTCAGTTATCTAACAGCAGTGCACTGGGGCAGACACCTAACCTGTCTTCAGTATCAGGAAAAAGGATAGAAATAATCTGATCTTTTTCCAAAGTTGCCTCATGCACTTACTCTGACAAGTTTTATTTTTTCTCCACTTGTAAGCTTAATATCACCTGGTTTATTTCTGTATACATTTAAAAAAAAAAAAAAGTTTGGGGAAATGAGATGTAGTTTCTGCTTTTTAAGGAATCTAATAGTCTCATTCTACTTCTTATTTGGTCTGAGACATACAACAAATTGCAGTATAAAAATCTGGTAACCTAGCTGTAAATTGGAGCATTTTTTTTTCTGTACTATGCTGTCTTGCTTGTTCGTTTATGCTGTTCTGGAGCCTATTACTGATAATATCTTGCTGTTAAGCAGGATGTGCATCTACCTCTTTCAAATCAGTATAAAGATGAAAAGCAAGTCAGACTTGTTTTAAATTTTTTTGCCAGCTAGTGCTGTGAACTATGGTGCTCAAAACTAAACATTTTTATATCACAATCAAGGAGGTACTTCTGATAATGAAGTTAAACATATGAATGTTATACCATCTTATATTATTATGCAATCCTGCTTCTTCCTTAACCCTTCTTTTTGTCTGCGAGCTTTTCAGGTAAGTTAGGGAAGCCAGTGTTTCTCCAGAGAAGTGCTTTAAGGTGGATACAAAACTGATGGGGTAACTCTGCAAAGAGTAATAATTAACTGTTAACTGTCTCACCTAAAGGATTTCATTGATCTTCTCTGGTTATGGTAGTATCTTTTTTATTTCACCAAGGACTATTATAATACAGTAAGTTCATTAAACTGTCCAGCAGTTGCAGGAATAGCTACTGTTCTATTGGAAGATCAGGTTGAAGTTTTTGGTTTGTTTTAATATTTTTCCAATTTTCTATAACATTTTGAACTACAATGATAAACATCTGGAAAAATATTCTGGCCTTAGTAGAAATCATCAAATGCAGAAATACAGGTTGAGGATTTGCTACAAAGTAGTACTATTTCCTGAGAAAAGGATCTGTTCCTGTATGTTACAAACTGAATATGAACAAACAAGGTCATTGTTCATTAAAACAAACATGTTAAGAATTAAATGAATGATATTTGTAGTACACTTATTATAGTGTTTCTATTCTACTTGGTACTAATGAATTAATAGTGGCTGAATTATTTTGTCCCTTTTTGGGTTATCACATTGAAGAAATTGAGTGTCCTTCCATTGTGGAGAGGAGAGATGAGGGAGAAACAGTGTAGCCCAGTACTACAATAAGGCAGACTTAAGTATTTTTTCACTGTCCTGACTGTTGTATTTGATGTTGAGGTAAACAGAAACACAGTGCTTGAATTTATAGTTCTTAAACTTCCACTGATATATTTGTCTGATTTAAACCAATCTGGACTGAATTAGGTATGAATAATTCTGCTATGGAACAGGAGTTTGTATTAGATAATCTTTAAATGATTTTTTTATTCAATAAAAAAATACTTCTTAGCATATTTCCAAAGTTACTTAGGTAAGATTAGCTGAATAGGAGAATAATAGGAGAAAAATAAAATTAGATGGTAAATCTTTTTATTTATTGGAACAGCAGGTAGTTTGCACAAAATCTGTCTAGTTGAATGATTATTAGGGAAGTTGTTATAATTAAAAAAACTTCAGTGTCATAGAAGAAGAAAAATATTCCCAACTGTTGTGGTGCAGCTAGCATGCATTTGTACTGTGTAAAGCCTATGAAAAGGCTAACTGTAATTTTTTTTGCATTTTGGCAGTGTTTTTTTAATTTTTTTTATCGCTTGATGTTTCTAATCAGATCATAACTGCAACTAAATCCAAGCTATTGTACCACCACCTGCTAAAGTCTCATGTTTGCTGTAACATTTCACAGAAGTTCTGTCCAGTCTATTTCATTTCAGATGTGTAACCCTTCAAGTAAATGGATTATATGAAACAGATAAAAGAAAACTGAAGATTTTAAGTTTACAACATAGATAATTCTATTTCTTAAGAGACAGTGAATTAACATGAATTTGCAGTAGATTACAGTAGCAACATAGGAGCTCAATACAGAATAGCTGTTGCATATTAAATGTTGGACTTACTCCATTTCTAAAATGCATACACTATAATTGGAAGTGTTACTGTACTACATAGGCATAATGCAAAGGTTAGTCTGGCCAGATAATACTTTAAGGTTAAAGATGAGGGGGGAAAAATGCTTAAAACTGGGAACTACTTGGCAGAAGGGAGAAGAACATAATAGATAAAAGGCTAGTGAAAAAATTGCAGCAAATGTGGTGAAAAGTCCATATTGCAAGTCCCTATAAGGTACCTGTCCTAAAAACTTATGTAATTAAGGCTTCAAGGGGAAGGTGGGGGGGGGGGGGGGGGGGTGAATAAAAATGGATAGTTGCTACCCAGAAGTAAAATTTATTCTCAAATGCATGACTTGCTCATGTATTGCTGTACTTCATCCTTTCTTTCTCTACTGGTGATGTATAGGTGTGTCATGGCACTAATAATTTCTTGAGAGAGAGAGAAAGCTTTCTCTTCGAATGAAATAATTTCTTTGTAGTCTTTGATTTCATAATATTTTTCAGTTGATTGTTCTTGTTTGTTTGCTTGTTTTTAATTTTTTTGTTATTCTTCTGACTTTAAAACATTTGTAGGAAGTGAGCAGTTATCCTCTGAAGCCCAGATGGGAGTAGGCAAGCCTGCACAAACACATAGGCAGAATACATCCTTGTAAATCCCCCAGCTATGGGCTATGAATGTTCAGGAGGAAACCATGTGTCACTTCAGCAGTACTGAGTGAGGAAAAAGGGGAAAATGGACTAGCTTTAAACTACTCCATAAAAAACATCATTTGGTTTCTTGGAGTGCAAAGAGTTTTTCAGCTTTTTTATTGTCAGTAGAAATCCATGGTGGCTTTCCACCTATCCATTTACACTGTACTCCTTATACAGCAGTGTCACAATAGCATCCAGCCCAGATGGTGGCTTTGGAATGGGTGGTAA
Organism: Aythya fuligula; assembly: GCF_009819795.1. Classification (NCBI taxonomy): domain Eukaryota; kingdom Metazoa; phylum Chordata; class Aves; order Anseriformes; family Anatidae; genus Aythya; species Aythya fuligula. The sequence goes on along the minus strand of NC_045560.1, from coordinate 30,536,056 downwards.
GAAGGGATGGAAGAAATAAGAAATTCCTAAGGTGTAGCATGCTTCTATCTAGCTTTTTTTTTTTTTTTTTTTTTTTTTTTTTTTTTTTTTTTAACTAAATAGGATCTTGTGGAATTCTTGACTATCCTGTTCCTTTACTATAGGGATAAATGAAATAACTTCATTCAGGTTTGCTGATGCTTAACAAAATAAAATCAGAAGTCTCAACATTCAGGGGGTTGCTTTTTTATTATTTACAAGCTTTGATGTGTTATATTTCCCGGACAGTTACAGAAACAATTTAATGTTCTAATGGTTATCTCAGGGGAGGTGGAGGAAAAATGTAGCAAGATCATAGGTAATATCACAGTGAGTTGTATCCTATTGTCATGGAAGAAATTGTAGTCAGTAAGATCTCTGCTCTTGAACACAAACCACATCCTGTTCTCTAAGAGATGTTTAAAATATATACAAACAAATATATAGGCAAGGAAAAAGGTTAAAGGGGAAAGAAGTGTTGGCTTTTATTCCTTCTTGTGTCTATCTTGCTTCAAACTGCTTTGGACAGGTAGATATGTTCTCAGAGTAACACACAATTCTGGAGGACAAAGAAGTCTCTTCTTGAGCATCTCTATTCTATAAAGTGAGTTGGTAACAGTTTCATCATTTCAGTAAACTAGTCAGATCAACATGGTTTAAGTTGAATCAACAGTAGCGAAGTAAACAATGACATTTTCTTAACTACATCTTCATGTGTCACCACGGGAATTGAAAGGTATATTCATTTTATGATGATACTTCAGGAAGAGCAACAGGATTAGGGATGTTAGAATGGAACTGGAGAACAAGGTGGTTATGACAATCTAGATAAGAATTCATTTTGTTCTTAATCTGAAAGAAGAAACTGCATATCTTGGCTTTTAGATCTTAAAAATAGTGCTTAGAAATGAACTAATAGTTTATCAATAAAAGCTGGTAAGAAATCCAATAAAAAAAATACAGGAAAGTTTTAAGGAGAGCTATGGTTAGATGACTTCTTCATCATGAAACACAAAGTGAAATCAAAAAAAACTTTGTTTCAACCAGGAATTTCTGACATGCTCCAGACTTCTACTGACTTACTAGAAAAAATCAACCTTTAGCTAATGATCTCAAGTGATCAACCTGAGTAAATTCTTAAACATAATTGCTTCTTTTTAGATGATACTGTACTCCCATTATAACAACTAATTTCAGCCTTTGTGTTTGACATGTTCTGCTTTTTAAGAATTCCAGTCAATCTTCTTGGAAAGACATTGGGCAATTTTTCTCAAGAGCTTGACTTTTTTTTTTTTTTTAGAAATTCCTTTTTTTTTTTTTGAAAACACATCTGCTTAATTTCAATGCTAAATAGTCTATTTTTATTATTGTTGGGTTTTGTTTTTGTTTTCACATTCTTGTGCTTGAACTTATTTAAATAAGTACTCCTAGACTTTTAGAATATTATTCAAATATCTGAAGCTAATGCATATGCATATTCAATGTGATAGCTGGACTCTGTGCAGAACAAATACTTTTTCAGTGTGTATATTAGCAGCAGTTGTTCATCATGAATTATGTTTTACTTCAAAAATTGAGAATTAAAGGCAATGCTAAGAAATATTTTTGTATATAATATAGGGTTTTGTATATAATGTAGGGTTTAGCCTGGAGAAGAGGAGGCTCAAGGGTGACTCCCTATAGGAGCTTGGGGATTGGTCTATTTTCGCATGTGCCTGGTGATAGAATGAGGGGGAATGGGCTAAAGTTGTGCCAGGGGAGGTTTAGGCTGAATATTAGGAAGAACTTCACTGAAAGGGTTGTTAGGCATTGGAATGGGCTGCCCAGGGAAGTGGTGGAATCAAAATCCCTGGAGGTATTCAAAAGACATCCAGATGTGTGATCTAGATAGTAATATGGTTTATTGGAGGATTTGTTAGTGTTAGGTCAGAGGTTAGACTTGGTGATCTTGGAGGTCTCTTCCAACCTAGATGATTCTGTGATTCTGTAAGTGTCAGACTAAATTTAGAAAGAAAGTGTCTCTAAATATTCTTTCTCTGATTATTTCTTCAATCTTCAGCTAATTAAAGCATGACCAGTGACAGCATGATGATAATGCACTAGGGAAATGAGTCAGGAAAAAATCAAGGTAAATTAAACAATGAAAATCACTGGTGGTATGATGGCTTTCAGGTTGGGGAGAAGGAACCAGAAGACACAGGATTCGCGCAAATAATTACATTTGCCTGCATATAACACAAGAAATAGTACCTAATGAAGCAATACTGTCAAGGTAGTAATGCATATATTTCAAGTCATTGCTTGTTAGAAACAAGGGACGTATCCTTTTCTCTCATGCAGGCATTTATACTCGTATAAAGCCAGAGTGATAGCACAAAAATAGAGATTCTAGAGCTGCTTAAAGTGGTAAGCACAAGATAATATATTGCACAAGAAGTGTAATAATATATTGCTGAGAGTAGTACTCCTGGTCAGAGCTGCATATAGGAGGTACAGTAGTTTACAGACATGTTAGGAGGAAATACCTGTCTATGAGCTGTTGAGCTTATGACAGATGTTAGGCTGGTTTTCAGGTCTCTATGGTGATCAGATAAAGTGGGGATAGAAGTGTGAGAAGAGACCTTTTGCACAGTGTGGTAATTCCTTCCATCTTCTGCTGCAGCTATCTGTTCTACATCTTTTTTTTTTTTTTTTTTTTTTTTTTTTTTTTTTTTTTCTCTTCTTATCTGAGAAATCTGAAGAAGGGAGTGGACCAAAGAGCACCTAGTTCCCCCTACTGTATTGCAGACCATGCCTTGGTCAGCTCTCTGGACATCAGGCAATGTTCTGTAGAAGTCAGTGTATACTACAACTCAAGGAGATCGTATACATTGTATATGTGATTTTTGTCCTGACCCAGGAAGTCCCCAGATACCACAACTTCAGTAAGGGAGTTATACTGTATAAAAATGATGAAGACATGGTTCAAAATAAATATTTTGATATGAAATAAAAGATGATTAGAAACAAGAGATTTTGAGGATAATTACCTACTGTTTCCTTAAGTCCTGTAAGCTAAAGGGTAAATGAACAGAGGAACATGCAGAGGAAGGATAAATGAAGTTGTGCCACTGGCATAGTGGTAACAGAATTTTTTCTTTCCTGTTCAGTAAATGTCCTGTTCAATAAATGGCCTGTAGGCTCAGAAGAGCTACTGTTTTTCGTTAAGAAATATGAGTTTGCATTAGAAGTAGTCAGAAGTAGAAGATAACATCAGTTATAACATTGAAGAAACATCTAAAGAAATCAGCATAGGTCCAACTAAGGATCTAGGATGAGGATAGTTGGGGAGGAGATTTAAGGTGGGGATTTATACTGCTGCAACAGCACTAAAAACAGTTCTGTCAATTTTATTTCCAAAGGAGTTGCATGTTTCAAACACCGTAACTGAGAAATTGTAAGAGCATAAGAACATTCAAGTAAATAGAGACATGACTTCAGTATCAGGTACAAGTTCTAGTAATATTTATAGAACAATAGTCAATTTATGAGTAAGCCTTTTACAAGTAGGATGAACAATTTAACTGTTTCAAGCCCTGAATGCTCTAGGGATACAAATCCATGATGGAGAATGCAGTAATTTGTGACCATATTCCATTTAAAGGCATGCTGAAAATGGGAAGCCTGATAATATTATGCAATGATTAGTATTTTAAGTAGCAATCCAAAGACAAGCTGCATCTGTTTCTGAAATGAAATGGGTTAAGTTTAATGCTTTCTGATAGTAGAATGAATTCTTAAGGCTTTTTGAAGGTTTTTCTTTAAACAGAAAAAAAATCTTATCTGGAGTATTTAGGAGAAAAAGTGCTGGATGAAAGAAAATCCAGAGACCAGAAGTTAGGTATGTACCTAATTCTGTATTATAGTCAGAGATGCTGTAACACTCAAAGATTGGTGTGCCTCTGGGATATTTTTTCCATATAGAGACCCTTAGGAGACTAGGGGAAATTAGCTGAAGGTGTGAAGCTAGACTGCATTAAACTCTGCATGGACACTTTTTTCAGAAGTGTGGCCTTGAGTTACTTTAGTCAAATCAACCTTTGTATGAAATAAACAGAAGCACAAGATAATTTGGTTCAGTTTATGATTCCTTCAGTTAATTGATTTCAACTTTCCTAAGTGTTGTTTGTTTTTTTCTTGTTTTATATGAGTCCAAGTTTCCATGATATCATAAGATCAAGATCATGGCAACAAATCCAGTTGAAGTGATGAAGATTAAACCTTAGCAGGGAGCAACCTAATACTTCTGAAGTGGTTGATGTGATGGTATAAGTAGGTTTTACCACCCTATGAGGAGGGGGGAAAAAAAGCTGTAATTACAAAGTGTACAAGGTTCATTGCTTCTCAGGACTTTCTTTTTTATTACAGAGACAAAAATGCAACACTGAAAACACATCTTAAGCCACCTGATGTGTGGTGTTCCAATTGTTTCCTCTACTGAGATGCTAGACTGTCCTGGTTTCAGTTAGCACAGAATTAATTTTCTTCCTAGTAGCTGGTGGAATGCTGTGTTTTGGCTTAGGATGAGAAGAGTGCTGATAACACCCCGATGCTTTAATTGTTGCAGAGCAGTGCTTATACTAAGCCAAGGACATCTCAGCCTTTGCTCTGTCCTGCCAACGGGCAGGCTGGGGGGTGCAGTAAGAGCTGGGAGGGGACAGACCCAGGACAGGTGACCCAAACTAGCCAAAGGGGTATTCCATACCATCTGACGTCATGCTAAACAATATATAGGGGTGGCTAGCCGGGGGGAGGGGGCCGGACTGCTCGGGGTTAGGCTGGGCATCGGTCAGCGGGTGGTGAGCAATTGCATTGTGCATCACTTGTTTGTACATACTATTATTACTTTCGTATTATCACCATTGTATCATCATTATTATTATTGTTATTATTATTTTGTTATTTTTTTTTTCCTGTCTTATTAAACTGTCTTTATCTCAACTCACGGGCTTCACTTTCCATTTCTCTCCCCCGTCCCAGAGAGGGAGGGGGGAGGGTGAGCGAACGGCTGCGTGGTGTTTAGCTGCCGGTCGGGTTAAACCACGACAGTCTTTTTGGCGCCCAACGTGGGGCCCGAAAGGTTGAGATAACGGCAGATCTGATCAGAGTGTGTTAAACTAAAATTGGTGTAAGGATTAGACCTGCTTAATAGTCACTTGTCATGATGCTGATTGCTTTAATCACAACTCTGCTGCGCCTGTTTTCCAAATTGAGTATTATAGTACATTATTTTCCGTATTTGCTCTCTGTCATGTTGTTTCTCCTCTCCGGGCCCTGGTTTCAGACCATTATGGTACTAAGTGTTATAGCAATGGCTTATGAGACGATAAGATACCTGGTCATGACTCTAACTTGGTATTTATACTCAGTAACATCGTGGACTCTGTACTTTGGAAACAGCATCTTGGGAACTATTAGCAATTATACCTATTGTTTTTCTCCATTAGAGAGTCAATCTGTGGAGGGGAAAGGGGAGGATATTTTTCCTTACTTGCTTACTCTCCCTTTCTCCTTCACCACCCCTGTATCCTCCTGGGTCACTCTGCCTTCCTCCTTCACCACCCTCTTATCCCCTGAGCTTGTCACAATAGCTCTCCAAGATATTGAATATTTCTGGAATACTCAGAATACCATAGTCTTGTTGTTCTGCCTCATGAATGCACTTCAGATTCTGCTTAAAGTTAAACAACTACTTATGAAGCTCATCCGGAGATCTGCCCGGAGGCAGTATAGTTGTGGGTGGCAGGGAGTATGGGTGGATATGGGCAGGCATCTAGAGCAGTTGGCACCCCCAGTGTGTTGGAAATTCACCCCTGAACAATGGCAAAATCCTCAAAAACTGGCAGAATGCTTGAAAAAAAGGTGTAATGATTCTGGCAGTTCCAAAGTAACACAAATCATTGTAACGTGCTGGGGCCTGGCTCATGCCTATCGAGCTGCCATTGATACTGCTGTCAACTTAGTGACAGACCCTGCGGCCACTCCAAACCCTGTGACAGATCCAACGGCCACTGTGACCCCTACGGTGGATTCTGCGGCCGCTCCAGTCCCAGCTCCTGCGGCCGCTCCAGTCCCAGCTCCTGCGGCCGCTCCAGTCCCAGCTCCTGCGGCCGCTCCAGTCCCAGCTCCTGCGGCCGCTCCAGTCCCAGCTCCTGCGGCCGCTCCAGTCCCAGCTCCTGCGGCCGCTCCAGTCCCAGCTCCTGCGGCCGCTCCAGTCCCAGCTCCAGCTCCTGTGGCCGTGTCAGAGAAACGAGCTGTAGCAGTGCAAGTTGACCCTGCAGAGGGCATTCCAACCCCTGTGGCAGACCCTGTAACAAAGTCAGAGAAACGAGCAGTAGCAGTGCAAGCTGCCCCTGTAGAGAAGGTGAAAATATGGTATAGAAATTCAAGTCGTTTAGAACGCAGAGAGTCTTCTGCCAATCCAGGTAAGGCTTCTGCCAAAACTAAGTATAGAGATGACGAAGATGATGATGACGCTGGGCCGTCAAGGATTCAGGAGGAGGAAGATGAGGATGCCGAAAGAGCAACAGTAACTACCCGAAGCCTAAACGAGCGCGAGCTACGAGATGTGCGAAAAGATTTTGGTCGCTGTATAGGTGAGCAGCTTGTCACCTGGCTGCTCCGGTGCTGGGACTCTGGAGCCAATTGTGTGGAATTAGACGGCAGGGAAGCCAAGTGGCTGGGATCCCTTGCTCGAGACGCCGGCATTGACAAAGCAATTGCAGATGGAGCACGACCCACCAGCCTCTGGAGGCGTCTCCTCTCAGCTGTGAGGGAAAGGTATCCCTTCAAGGAAGATATTTTATGTCTACCAGGCAAGTGGACCACTATGAAGAAGGGAATCCAGTACCTGAGGGAATTAGCCGTACGGGAAGTGATTTATGAGGATCCAGACCTCAAACAAACATCCACAGATCCAGATGAAGTCAAGTGTACACGACCCATGTGGCGGAAGTTTGTACGGAGTGCACCATCATCATATGCCAGCTCATTGGCAATAATGGCCTGGAAAGAGGATGAGGAACCCACAGTGGGTGAAGCGGCTAAACAACTCCGGCAGTACGAAGAAAGTCTCTCCTCTTCCTTACAGGCCTGCGTCTCAGCTGTGGAGAAACTTTCTGAAAAGGTTCACCAACTTGAAGAGAATCTATTGTCCTCCCCACCTGAACCAACCAGTGCCCACCGACCAAAGGAGAACACTTGGGAGAAACTTTCTGAAAAGGTTCACCAACTTGAAGAGAGATTATTCTCCTTCGCACCTGTACAAAGCAGTGTCTCAGCTGTCAGGAGTAGGCGTTCACCCACACAAGGAAGATGATATGGTGGGTACTCACCCCGTGCCACCCTGTGGTTTTACTTACGAGACCATGGAGAGGACATGAGAAAGTGGGATGGAAAATCTACCGCGACCCTAGAGGCACGGGTACGTGAGTTGCAAAAGAAAACAATCAGGAAAAAGGGATTCTCCGAAAAGTTTGCTGCTCCAACTTCCAGCAGACAGTCCTTCAAACACAGAAACGAGGAAGATTCTGACCAGGATTAGGGGGGCCCTGCCTCCAGCCAGGGGGAGGAAAGGGACAATCGAGTTTATTGGACTGTGTGGATTCGATGGCCTGGCACATCACGCGCACAGAAGTATAAGGCTTTAGTAGACACCGGTGCACAATGTACTATAATGCCATCGAGCTATAAAGGACCAGAGCCCATCTATATTTGTGGAGTGACAGGGGGATCTCAGCAGTTGACTGTATTGGAGGCTGAAGTGAGTCTGACTGGGAATGAGTGGGAAAAGCACCGCATTGTGACTGGTCCGGATGCTCCATGTATCCTTGGCATAGACTATCTTAGAAGAGGATACTGCAAGGACCCAAAAGGGTTCCGGTGGGCTTTTGGTATTGCTGCCTTAGAGACAGAGGGCATTAAACAATTATCTACCTTGCCTGGTCTCTCAGAGGACCCCTCTGTTGTGGGGTTGCTGAGGGTCGAAGAACAGCAAGTGCCAATTGCTACCACAACTGTGCACCGGCGGCAATATCGCACCAACCGAGACTCCCTGATTCCCATCCATAAGCTAATTCGTCAATTGGAGAGCCAAGGAGTGATCAGCAAGACTCATTCACCTTTCAATAGTCCCATATGGCCAGTGCGAAAGTCTAATGGCGAGTGGAGACTAACAGTGGACTATCGCGGCCTGAACGAAGTCACGCCACCACTGAGTGCTGCAGTGCCGGACATGCTGGAACTTCAGTATGAACTTGAATCGAAGGCAGCCAAGTGGTACGCCACAATTGATATCGCTAATGCATTTTTCTCCATCCCTCTAGCAGCAGAGTGCAGGCCACAATTTGCCTTCACTTGGAGGGGAGTCCAATATACTTGGAATAGGCTGCCCCAGGGGTGGAAACACAGCCCTACCATTTGCCATGGGCTGATCCAGTCTGCACTAGAGCAGGGGGAAGCTCCTGAACACCTGCAGTACATCGATGACATTATTGTGTGGGGTGACACAGCAGAGGAAGTTTTCGAGAAAGGGAAGAAAATAGTCCAAATCCTTCTGAAAGCCGGTTTTGCCATAAAACAAAATAAAGTCAAAGGACCTGCACGGGAGATCCAGTTTTTAGGAATAAAATGGCAAGATGGACGTCGTCAAATCCCAATGGATGTGATCAACAAAATAACAGCTATGTCTCCACCAACTAACAAAAAAGAAACACAGACTTTCCTAGGTGTTGTGGGGTTTTGGAGAATGCACATCCCAAATTACAGTCTGATTGTAAACCCACTCTACCAAGTAACTCGTAAGAAGAATGAGTTTGAATGGGGCCCTGAACAACGACAAGCCTTTGAACAAATCAAGCAGGAAATAGTCCATGCAGTAGCCCTTGGGCCAGTTCGAACAGGACCAGATGTAAAGAATGTGCTCTATACTGCAGCCGGGGAGAACGGCCCCACCTGGAGCCTCTGGCAGAAAGAACCTGGGGAAACTCGAGGTCGGCCTCTGGGGTTTTGGAGTCGGGGATACAGAGGATCTGAGGCCCGCTATACTCCAACTGAAAAGGAGATATTGGCAGCATATGAAGGAGTTCGATCTGCTTCGGAGGTGGTCGGTACTGAAGCGCAGCTCCTCCTAGCACCCCGATTACCGGTACTAGGCTGGATGTTCAAGGGAAGGGTCCCCTCTACGCATCATGCAACTGATGCTACATGGAGCAAGTGGGTTGCACTGATTACTCAGCGGGCTCGAATAGGAAACCCCAGTCGCCCAGGAATATTGGAAGTGATCATGGACTGGCCAGAAGGCAAATACTTTGGGATATCATCAGAGGAGGAGGTGGGTCGTGCTGAAGAAGCCCCACTGTACAACCAGTTGCCAGAGAATGAAAAGAAATATGCCCTGTTCACTGATGGGTCCTGTCGTATTGTGGGGAAGCATCGGAGATGGAAGGCTGCTGTATGGAGTCCTACGCGACGAGTTGCAGAAGCTGCTGAGGGAGAAGGTGAATCGAGTCAGTTTGCAGAAGTGAAAGCCATTCAGCTGGCTTTAGACATTGCTGAACGAGAAAAATGGCCAGTTCTCTATCTCTACACCGATTCATGGATGGTAGCAAATGCCCTGTGGGGATGGTTACAGCAATGGAAGCAAAACAACTGGCAGCGTAGGGGCAAACCTATCTGGGCTGCTACATTGTGGCAAGATATTGCTGCTCGGGTAGAGAACCTGGCTGTGAAAGTACGCCACGTAGATGCTCATGTGCCCAAGAATCGGGCTACTGAAGAACATCAAAACAACCAGCAGGTGGATCGGGCTGCTAAGATTGAAGTAGCTCAGGTGGACCTGGATTGGCAGCATAAAGGTGAATTATTTATAGCCCGATGGGCCCATGACACCTCAGGCCATCAAGGTAGAGATGCAACATACAGATGGGCTCGTGATCGAGGGGTGGACTTGACCATGGACGCTATAGCACAGGTTATTCATGACTGTGAAACATGTGCTGCAATCAAGCAAGCCAAACGGTCAAAGCCTCTTTGGTATGGAGGACGATGGCTGAAATATAAATATGGAGAGGCCTGGCAGATTGATTACATCACACTCCCTCAAACTCGCAATGGCAAGCGCCACGTACTTACAATGGTGGAAGCAACCACCGGATGGCTGGAAACATATCCTGTGCCTCATGCTACCGCCCGGAACACCATCCTGGGCCTTGAAAAGCAAGTCCTATGGCGACATGGCACCCCAGAAAGAATAGAATCAGACAATGGGACTCACTTCCGAAACAACCTTATAGACACTTGGGCCAAAGAACATGGTATTGAATGGGTGTATCACATCCCCTATCATGCACCAGCCTCCGGGAAAGTTGAACGATACAATGGCCTGTTAAAGACTACCTTGAAAGCAATGGGCGCTGGGACGTTCAAAAACTGGGATACGCATTTGGCAAAGGCCACCTGGTTAGTCAATACTAGGGGATCTACCAACCGAGCTGGACCTGCCCAATCAAACCTGTTACGTACTGTAGATGGGGATAAAGTTCCTGTAGTGCATGTAAAAAATATGCTGGGTAAAACAGTCTGGGCTACTCCTGCCTCAGGAAAAGGCAAACCTATTCGTGGAATTGTTTTCGCTCAGGGACCTGGATACACTTGGTGGGTGATGCAAAAGAACGGAGAGGTCCGGTGTGTACCTCAAGGAGATTTAATACTGGGTGAGAATAGCCCATGAACTGAATTGCACCATGTTAAATAGTATATTATACTGTATGTTATCACTACCATGATTACTATAGGTGACTAATTAGAATGTATGGAAAAGAGTGTAACCTGAGCATGACATAAATGGTATGGAATAAGGGGTGGATAGATGTCCTGGTTTCAGTTAGCACAGAATTAATTTTCTTCCTAGTAGCTGGTGGAATGCTGTGTTTTGGCTTAGGATGAGAAGAGTGCTGATAACACCCCGATGCTTTAATTGTTGCAGAGCAGTGCTTATACTAAGCCAAGGACATCTCAGCCTTTGCTCTGTCCTGCCAACGGGCAGGCTGGGGGGTGCAGTAAGAGCTGGGAGGGGACAGACCCAGGACAGGTGACCCAAACTAGCCAAAGGGGTATTCCATACCATCTGACGTCATGCTAAACAATATATAGGGGTGGCTAGCCGGGGGGAGGGGGCCGGACTGCTCGGGGTTAGGCTGGGCATCGGTCAGCGGGTGGTGAGCAATTGCATTGTGCATCACTTGTTTGTACATACTATTATTACTTTCGTATTATCACCATTGTATCATCATTATTATTATTGTTATTATTATTTTGTTATTTTTTTTTCCTGTCTTATTAAACTGTCTTTATCTCAACTCACGGGCTTCACTTTCCATTTCTCTCCCCCGTCCCAGAGAGGGAGGGGGGAGGGTGAGCGAACGGCTGCGTGGTGTTTAGCTGCCGGTCGGGTTAAACCACGACATAGACTCACATCCTCAAGTATCTCTGCTATGTAAGTGCAGACTACACCATCTTTAGGAGTCAGTCCACAGTGCTCAGTTAATTCACTTCAAAAGAAGTGACTACAGTCACTCTTCCAATAAGCGTCAAAATATCATGCATCATATAAGTTTTTTTGGTTGTCTAAGGAAAAGCTATACATTCTACTGCCTAATCTCCTTCAGCTTTTTTCTAAGTCAACACCAAATTGGTGCGTTCCATATTGTAGTATGTATAATAGTGTAGTATAAAAGTATAGTATTTATTCTAAACTATCATTTTTAACCAGGGAAAGAAAAATCATTTCTGCTAGTAGACATTGTTTATTTGCTTCTTCAAGAAAAGAAACAGGTGGACAACACGTACAACAGGTCAAGGGAGGTGATCCTCCCCCTCTACTCAGCCCTGGTCAGGCCTCACCTGGAGTACTGTGTCCAGTTCTGAGCTCCCCGGTATCAAAAAAAAAAAAAAAAAAAAAAAAAAGACAAAAAAAAAAAAGTTCTCCTGGAAAGAGCCCAGTAGAGGGCCACAAACATGATACAGGGCCTGGAGCATCTCCCCTATGAGGAAAGGCTGAGAGACCTGGGTCTGTTCAGCCTTTAGAAAAGAAGACTGAGAGGGGATCTTAGCAATGTTTATAAATGCCTGAAATGTGGGAGACAAAGGGATATTGCCAACCTCTTCTCAGTGGTTTGTGGGAACAGGACAAGGGGCAATGGCCACAAAATGGAGCACAGGAAGTTCTACACCAATATGCAAAAAAACTTATTCACGGTGAGGGTGACAGAGCACTGGAATAGGCCACCTAGGGAGGTTGCAGTCTCCTTCTCTGGAGGTATTCAAGACCTATCTGGACACCTACCTGTGCAACCTGCTCTAGGGAACCTGCTTTGTCAGAGGGGTTGGACCCGATGATCTCTTGAGGCCCCTTCCAACCCCTACAGTTCTGTGATTCTGTGAAAATGAGACACCATACTAAAAACCTACAGGCAGATTAGTCAATATCCATCACAGTTTTCTTCATTTCTTTCCCATGTCTGTTGATTTGCCGAGCTGTTATCTGACCTTCATAACTAGGTTTAGATCAGCTTAAACATCTACGGCTTTTATTATGATTTCACCTGTTAAAAGTAGCTGCAGAAGGCAACTATGCTATCAAACTTTCTGAAATTAGAATGAAAGGGATTGAAGTAGCTTCATGAATAGCCTTAGCCACTTTTTAAGGGAATTTTAAGTCTGTTAAACAGCTTTTACTCTGAAAATTAGAACAATTAATAAATCCTGATATCTGTCTCATCTCCAGTAATATATATATGTATATATTCTCAGGGCATCTAAAAGTAATCCAATAGCAAAAACGTTTATTATTATAAACTTTGTACTTCGAAAATTTATGAATTCTAACAGTCCTCGGTAAGGTCTATCCAAAATTGCTTTTAGAGTTAGAAGTTAGTTAGGTTAGTCATCCACAGACCAAGAGATCAGAGTGGTTGTATATCCCTGCATTATGTTGTCAAAGACATTGTACCTGAATTCAATGTCATAATATATAATGTTGCATGCTACTGGAATGCATAGATGTATTAGGTATTTCTGCTGTTACTCAATTTTGCTTCGTTTACTCTTTTTTTTTTTTTTTTTTAACATTTGCACAATAATTCTCTGTAATCAAGAACATCAAACTATTTTTCACCAAGTTATCAGTGATTTTCACAATTAATGTCTCTTACAGCTGTGAAATGCTTAAGAGTAAGTGCTCAATGTTCAACATTTCAGAAGGAAAATATTTTAATTTAAACATGCTTCTCAGATTCTTCAGGAGCCTAAAACATTGCATGAAAATGCAAAACTCATTACATTATAAATAAAATCTTTACAAGTCTTTTTAAATTTCTTTGAAATGGCTGTGAGCACCAGTGTTTTCTGTGCCACACAGAAAAATAAAATTACTTTTTTTTTTTTTTTTTTTAAATGAACGAGCAGTGTCCAGAGGGGAGAGACTCTTTCAAATTAAATGTTCTGTTGCAGTCACAAAAACGGCTTCAGTATTCTTTAGATTGTTTATGTAAACTCCTGAATAATTGATTCTATCACATCAGCCTTCCTACTCTATCTGATATTTATGTGATGCTTTTTTAAATTTTGTAAGTGGATGAACTACTAGAATAGGAGCCTCTCAGTAACTTTAGAAAATCTCAGTGAAACAAAGCCTACGAAATAATCCTTCATTAGAATGACATTAATTACAAATCAGTTACTTTACAATAATGTGATGTGTACCTGCTGTGAATACTAGTTGCTTATGAGTTGTGATCCATTAAAACAGCTCGTGTTCCACACCAATAAATAATTTAACTGAAAAGAAAAACTGAATTTTTTTTTTTAAAACAAAATCAAGCATGTGACCCAGTATAACAGAAGTAAATAAAGAAATGGAAGCACAAATTATGAAGTAGAGAGCTAAAACATTATTTAGTGGGAAACAGTAGGATTGGACTATGCAGGCAGTTCCTAAATAGGATAACTTTTGTCATTGTTTACTTTAGTAGTTCTGTTGCACTTGTTCATTATAAAATTAGCTGGGGATCCTCTGTCACACACTACATTAATAACCTTTTTCAACCCCTGAAAATACAACATTAAACAAGTAAACACATGTAAACATTAGTAACAGCTCCTTTATGAAACATACATTGGTGTTATCATTGCAATTCAGTGATTAGATTTAGATTCCTGCTTTCTTTTTACCCACCTTACTTAGTTTAAATGGGAGCCTTCAGACACTGATAAGTAACAGTCTCGAAATATGAAGGTAAATTACTTTTCCATCTACTGATGCTGCATTATTGAATGTTATGTTTCCATGATTACATTATAGATCAGCAAATAAGAGCTTGTACAGAGGCTTGAGCTTACCTAGGAAAATCTGCATTACTTTTTTAGAATTTGATCAAAATACCAGAAAAGATACTAAAAACAATTTATAAAATGTGAAGGAGGAATTTCCTGCCTGAACTATTTAAGGGTCAGAATAGATGCATATTAATTGTAAGTTAACAGTCCTAGTCCTTAGCCATCTGGGGCCTGATGCAAAGCCCACTGACGTCAATAGGAACCTTTATACTGCTTCCATTTTGGCTCATGTCCTAAATTTCTGTGGCAAAATATAATGCTGTCACACAAAATACAAAGCTGTCACACACACACACAAATGTATGTATGTATATATGTATGTAGTACTGCGACTTTTCAAATCTCAAAATAGCAGTGTATACAGAAATCACATAAGAATTGTATTGCTGCTGTTCCAAGACACTAAGTATAGAAATACTACTACTGCTTTTATGTCCAAAGTAGTGATTTTGAGTACAAAAATTAACCTATCTAAATTAAGTGTGTGCTGCATGGGGAGAACAAATTAACTTAACTGTGCTGTGGAAATGCTTAAGCAATGCTGAGGTAATTTCAGCGAAACTGAAGGGGTGGCAAAATAACTCTTGTATTTCTCAATGGTAAATTTAGTAGAATTGAATACAAATGCTTCTCTTTTCAGTTGCCATAGCGTTATTTCACAAAAGCAAAGTGCATTTTTCCCTTGCTGTTTCTCAAAAAAAATGATTCATGCAGTCATAAAATTTAAGAATAGCATGGATTATTAGGAGCTTAATTTATATAATTATATATATGTTATATATAAATTCTCTCCTACTTATTCTCTTTTTGTTCCTTGGAACTTTTTAATGATTCATCTGGATCTGAACCCTGTTACTCTAAACACAGTGCATTTAACTTGTTAAAATGAGGTTGGAGTTGTAGGATCTTCAAGGTCCCTTCCAACCCAAGTCATACTATGATTCCATGCAATGTCACATCTTTCCTGTTGCATATGGAAACATTAAGAGGGATTGTTCTATATTAAAAGATAAAACAAGAATACGTTGAAAAGGTCATCAAAGTAATTGATACGTGTGTATATATATACATACAATAATAATTTGTTCATGTTTTATTGTGAAGCTTACAAAAATGTAACCTGCTCCGTTAACTCTAAGACTACACTTGTATATATCTGGCTTTTAGGACAGACAAAACAGATATTAAAAGTTGAAATGAAGGGGTGAAAACCTTTTTTTTTTTGTTTGTTTGTTTGTTTGTTTGTTTTTTGTGGCATTTTCATCTGACAGGGTAGTAGTTTTTGACAAAACTGTACTAACATCGTATCTGTGAACAGGTATGGGTTTTGCTGTTTTGGAATTGCTGCCTTTTAGAGTCAATGAGTAACTGAAGTATGATACTTACTAGTTAAGAGTCTTGTTGTCCTCCATCTAGTAAAGAATTATTTCAAGACTTTCAAGCATTATTTTATCCCCAGGAACACTATTTAATATAACTTAATAAGTTAGAGAGATAAGCACTGACAATTGGTTATACAGTGGATTTTTGGTTATACAATGGATTTGGGGAAAAAAACGTATTTATTTCAAAGCAAACAAATTAATAAATAAGATATCTGAGAGCCCAGTTTGTATTGTGTGTGTTATTCTGGGAGAGTAACATAAAGCTCACATTTATTTATTTGCTTATTTTTTCAAATGAAGACAGAGTCCAAGAGCAAAGCACTGCACATTATAACCTGATGTCATTCTATGTGTTTGAGTGCTGTGAATCATGAAGAGCTATGTGAAAAGCTCTCAAATGCGTTTCATTATTCTCCACTCACCTTACAATGTAAGAACCCTTGCATTTCAGGGCATGACTCACTGCCTTTCTCCACAAAGAAAAGAAAAATATGCAGTCTTCTATGAAAAGATCCTTAATGAAAAATAAGGAGACACAGTGCCCCTACCAAATTAAAAAAAAAAAAAAAAAAAAAAAAAACACAAAACAAAACAAAAAAAAACAAACAAACAAACAACACTACCTCATATATTTCCTGAGGATATTTCATTTGTTATATTTTATTCTGTTTTAGAGTTTTTTTTTTTTGTTGTTTTTGTTTTGTTTTTCAAGACTTCATTCACAAGCTGTGCAAGAATTCTGATGCAGCTGCAGAATGTGACCAATTTATCTCCTAAGTACTCCCTGCTCAGAAGTGCAAACACTTATTTCTGGAGAGTTTCCCTGAAAATTCAGGTGTCAGTGTGTTAGAAGTAGGGACGCTGAGTAAGAGAGTACATGGATAACATGGAAAAAGGGCTATGGATATTAAATATCCATATGAAATGATATAAAATTTAGATACGAATCCATTTTATACATGGGTAGAAAATAAAATATAAAATACCACAATTTTGTAACTCGTATATCTGGTTACTAATAGAACAATACAAAATTGTAGTTTTCCAGACAAGGCCTGGAGGTACTTCAGCATGTGGGTTTAGAGTAGATTCACAGAGGTCTATTTTCAGAAATAATGTCTCCTAGTAATTGCTTTCATTGTGTCACATGTGTTAAGGATTTAATGTGTTGTGGTAAAAATAAATAGATAAATTCAACAGTTTCTCTTTACATATGAGTGTTGATCCTCTTTTAAAAACAAAAATGTCCCTCCTACCCCAAGCAACGTAGAGAATTAATTAATGGGCAAACATTCATTGGGTCTGTGCAATCAAAAGGTTATAAGATATATAAATCGAGCGTGTGAAAAAAAATCTAAGGAAAACTAAGCTTTGAAACTAAGCCCCAGAGCCAAGTCTTTCAAATACAAATGAAAAAGTTTTTCTTTCATGAAAGCTTGATGTTACCATAAATACATAGGCTTTAAGGATTCCCTTTTGCTCTGGGAGAAACTAAAGCCAGCCTCGTGCAGTGTTCACTCTTACTGTTCATTGGTTTACTGTTATAACCAGTAAAATTGCATTGGCCTCTGTTTGTTTAATCCTGATTTACATGAATATACACAAGATTATGGTTATGTCCTGCAGGTAAGTCTACAGCTTTTATTTTGAAAAGAAAATTGTAACAATTCAACAGACAGCTATGGCAAGTATAGATTCTGTAGATGTGAAGTAATAGTCTGTGACTCTATAGGTAATCAAATATTACAGCCCTCAACTTTTAAAATAAAATATTCAAAACTAAAGATGTAGTATATTGATATGGATTCCAAGGGCTCTAACTCAAACTACAGGAAAATCATAGCTGTTTGTTTCAGAGCTTTTTGTTTTCAAGCTAGCTTCTTGAATATGAAATCAACTCTTGATTGCTCAGCTTGATGTTCCATTTGTTTTTAATCTCTCAGTAAACAGCAGCGTACTTGCAAAATAAGGTAGGGGAAACATTTCAGTGATTTACTCCATGTCCTGAAATGTAAGATTAAAAAGAATTACAGAAAACACTTGCTGACTTTGTGGGATGACAGAATGATTTTAAAATCAAAAGTATTTTGGAGAAGACAATATTATGTATGTCAGAGCTGCTTTTATTCCTAAACTGATGAATGTGAGAATATAATTCTCACTGTAATGAGTTTTATCCTTATTGTGAACTCAATTAATAAACAGTGATTTTAGTCTTTTCTTGACATTCTTTATGGGTGAGATTGGCAGCACCTTGAACATTTTTCTTGTGATGAACTTGTGATGGCTTGGGATGAACTGATATAATAAAACTCAAGTAGCTTCTTTTTATAATAGAAGATTCTAAATTAACAGCTTTGCAGTTATTTGTTTGCAGATGTTCTAATAGTCAGCACAAATATTGGAGTAAGTGCATTGCAGAGGTACCTTTGCAATTCCACCCAAAACAAACAAACTAGACCAAATATGATGGCAGTTCATATATGTGACTGGAATGTCTTGATGATATTTTGAGCATTCCACACAAAATTATTCTATTTCTACCTTCTAAACAATTTTCATGCATCTCCTTAATTTTCATTAAAAACACATTCTCAAGGCCTTGTTTTGCCATTGAGTTATTGGTCAAGTTCTGAAAGCATTGTATTTTAAGTGAATGTTTTTATCTAATTGAAAACAGCTAGAAAAGTCTGAGTTTGTCTAAATTAAAGTGATTCTCATGTAGAAGCATTTTATTTGCTTCTTCATGTGACTTGTCCTAGTGAAATTTGAGATTCACTGTGGAGCAGGAGCTGATGATAACTAGATAGATTTAAGAACTTTAGGAGTTAGTATGAGAAGGAAATAAATATATAATTAAATGTAATTAAGTACTTAATCTTACTTGAAAGTAAATATTTTTAAATACTTAAGTACTTTAAAGTACTTAAAGTATGTAAGTACTTTACTCTGGGTAAACCCAAACCAACCATAAGGTTAACACTACTTCTGTGGTGCAAATCAAGTGTTCCACAAAGGTCTTGAAACACTAGTATATCGAGACCATAATAGACATGAAATACACAGTATATCCTGAGTCATCCAGTCTTCTTTCAATAGCACGAACTGATGAAACGTGACAAAATTTGAATCTTGGTTCTCTGCAGCTTAGTGCATTTCAGATGCTGGTTTGTTACTGTCCATGGTGCTGTTTGATGGTTACTGAAAATATTATGAGTCCTGTATTTGCCAGTTAAATACAGTCACTCTCATTTCTATTAATATATTATGACACTGATCTTCAAATACATGATTTATTATCACAATATGTCTCATTCCCTTACTCTTAAATTTTATGTCCCAGTCACCATTCTCACATTAATGAAGTAGACACAAAGGAAAGCTCTCGTTTAGAAAGGACCATAGTGAAACAGGTACATGTTGTCCAGGGTAGCAAGTTCACAGTACTCTTGACACTGCCTTATTGCTGACATCTGCATTGTCGCCAACATATGTTTTGCTGCAGGTTTCACCCAACTCACTCTGAGTTCCTTCAAGAACTACGAGAAAGATCAAAACCTTACAGATCATGAACCTTCCCAATCCCAATCAGATAATGAGACCTCACTACAAGTTTGTGCTGATTTATCCAGCCTACAGAAAGGTTTGGTTGTGTACTTACTACTTCTGTATACATGTACGTTTGCTTTCTAAAATCTATTAGCATTTGACTCTGAATTAGAAGTCCTTGAATTGGCTTCCATATTGATTAAATGGATGACAGTTAGTTTTACAATCTTTGTGATCCTCACTGTCTGCCTTATATCACCAAGCACTCTCATGAACAGTCTACTTTCTTTTCCATACTAGCCTAATTTTAAGGGTTATGTCTTGTGGATGCAAATCCTGCTGGTATTATGTTCTCTCTCACTTTCTTAGAAAAAAAGCAATTCAGAATGTGAGATGTTGAGAGGCTTAAGGTTAGCTAAATGACACATTTGTAAGATCTACTTTTCCTTTAGCACAGCTCAATTTTTATTAGATTTCATGAAGCACTTGAAACCGTTTTTGTCCTACATAACAGCTGCACAGTACTTATTAAATCAGAAGATAAATGGAACTGGTTCTAAATATTGCAAGTTACATTCTGATATAAAATCAATCTCTCTAAAATTCAATTATTAAAATCCAGTAACCTTTCAAATGTCTATAAAGACATGTAGAACAATAGGCTGTTTGAAAGTATTACATTGTTTAAAAATTTATTTCTACCCTTCATTACTGAAAACCAGGGCTAAAGTATCACAGAATCACAGAATTGTCTAGGTTGGAAAAGACCTCAAGTCCAACCTCTGACCTAACACTACAAGTCCTCCACTAAACCATATCATTAAGTTCAACATGTAAACGTCTTTTAAAGACCTCCAGGGACAGTGACTCCACCACTATCCTGGGCAGCCCATTCCAGTGCCTCACAACCCTATGATAAGTAAGTTTTTGAGAAAAGAAAAACAGAAGAAAAACAACAACAACAACAACAAAAACTCAAAGACGTGCACACACTTCATAAAATCAATAGAGATATGAATCTGCTTGTAGGTCGGACTTTGATTAAAGTAAGTCTACTGGCCCATGTTATCTACAATTAGATAGAGTGAACTTTGATTATGTGAACTTAGCTGATGTTATCTTATACATCTACACGTACAGACTGCTAACTGTAGTTTGCTCATGAGGTTAGTTTTGAGGGAAAATGCAGAATATCTCAGATAACAAATTTCCATGTCTGTGCAACACACAATTTTAAATCAAAAGCAACATTCTGATAGGCACTGAAAAGATATTACTAAAGAAAAAAAAATCAGAGACAAAGCAAGCATAACCAAGATTAACAGTGATGAACAGTGTCCAATGACACATTCTGCATATAATAAATTGCCTTTTTCATCTTTTACTATTATTTATAAACTTCAGGAAATAAACCAGGCAAGATGTAATAGAACTTTAGAATCCAAAGTGGCAAAGTTGGCTGGAATTCTTATTCTCACTGCCATCCTCCATCACTGAAATATACTCCTGTTTCTTATTCAGTTCTCATGCTGTCATGCCTCAGCCAGTGATGCTAAGTTGAAAAATTAATGATAAAATGGCCATAACTCTAGCAGTGTCTCTGAGTGTTCCTGTTGGATTTTTAATACGTTCTTTAGAGATAGCTTGACTCCAGAAGAGAAAAAGAAGATGGATGGATTTATAAACAAATTACATTATTGCTGCCAAAACTGAGCATATAGTCTAGTCTGTGGGTGATGCATTTGGTCCATCATGGGATTTTTGATTACCTCCATGTGAGGGAGGGTAATGTTTATAGCTACTAATATATAATGATACTAATAATGTTTTATAACTACTAAAGTAATCCCTGAAAATCAAACCAATCATGAATTTAGGGTTCTTTTGAAATATTATTGTATGTTACTGACTTGAATACTTATAAAGTGCAATGAATATGCACTTTATAAGTGAAGTGAAGTGCTATTTCATGTGTTGTGAGATCAGAATACTTTAGAATTTGTGGATACTTTATGGTGCATGAGACTGTATTGCACTGAATGCTATGTGATGTGAATCAAGCACTGAGGTATGGCATTAATAAAAACATTACAGCATTGTCTGTTTCATGTTGCAGTACTCAGTCTCAGAACTTCTCATTACAGAAACTGTGTAAAGGATCTCTTTTTCCTGCTATTCAATCTTCTAAAGCTCTTTATTTTGAAGGAAAAAAAAAAAAAAAACTGCTAAATAAAAGTGAGAGTCTTTAGATAAATTCTTAAAGGCTAGGTACCCCAGATGGAGAGTTCTGAGTTATAACAGTTTCAAGTATCAAGATCAAGGCCTGAAGCACAAAAAGAAAGCTGTTAGAAAGCTGTTTGCTAAGCATTTTATCTTTGTGTGAGACATTTGAAAGACAGACATATCCAATATATTTGGCAGCATTGGGAGAAGTAGAAAATGTGATGAAGAATGTGTTTGAGAAAGTATTTGCATATTTTACTTCTATCTCTTCATGAGGAAATAGGATTTGTGTGTTTTGTATATTAAATATGTTGAAGAAATGCTTAATTTGGTGTTACCAATTTCTTCTCAGAACAGTTACCTTCAAGAACACAAAATTTGCTCAATAGAACTCAGCAAAGTGGCAATATTTTTAAGGTCTGAATTCTGAAAACATTTCATTTCCAACAGGTAATTTGTTGATTCAGTGGAAATAGTAGGGTTCTCACTACCCAGAAAACAACCCATATAGAGGTTACCTATAATTTCATTACCAGACTTCTGTCAAAGGAGCAGAGGAATACAGTAGTGTGTTGTGTTTCTCTCTATGACAGGGAGAAGGATGGGTTAAGGGTTGTCAAGCAAAATCATGTAGAATAACAGAGATGGTCAAAGAGTAGATATAAATGCTGTTTGAATATAGAAAAAGAAGTCTGCAGTGAAGTTGAAACAATGAGCTTTTTATTTTCTGTCCTGATTAAGTTGTCCTTGCCAACATGCATGAAGTTACACAACTTCATGGAGGTACAACTATGCTTATGGCCTAGCCTGGCATTTCAGTTTTGAAACAAATATCACAGGACAAGGGGATTTGACCAACCCAGTTAAGGCTGGTTACCATCACATAAGATAAGAAGGACAAATGTGGAAAGGAAAAGGAGAGTGAAAATTGTTGAAAGAAACACTATTAGGCACTACAAAATTTGCTGGTCTGTAATTTATGGCTTATCCCAGGGAACATTAGTTTTAACAATAACTGTCAAACCTTTTGTGTTCCAATATAGTTCAAATCTTAGATTATAACTGCAACTGAACAAAAACTGAATGTGTTTTGAGTACTTCCTTCAAAAGGAATGCTTTCCCTAGTTATTATTCCGACTATAATACTATCCCATTTGCAACACGTTAGGCTCTAGTACCTTCATGTGAAATATATGAATTGTTTTACTGATTTTCAGGTGAAACTTGTTTGCACTGAAATCAGAAGTAGTTTTGCATTGAATTAAGTGGTGTCAGTTGTGAATTGCTCTTCCTTTTTTTTTTTATTTTTTAATGAATTAATTAAATTTGTGCTAAGCAAAAAGAAGCAGAACTAAGTTTTTGTGCATGGAAGGTAAAAATGACTGGTACCTGAAACTTACATGAAGGATTACAGGTGCTTTTGTGTTGGCTAGGAGACTGGATATCACAGATCTTTAACGTACAGATTGATGGTGCCATTATCTCAGAGTCCCTCTTGTGTGTGAAATGGTAGTTGCTGACTATCCAAGCTGTTCTGACTCTACATGATCTGATCTTTTAACTGAAAACTTCCTGTTCTTTTCTTTGCATTATATTAGCCTGTTTGATTCTCTATCCAAAGTGCAGTTGGGCTGTACAGTGTTTTAACAGACCATTTTATGTCCAGATACATAATCCGTCAGTCCTCTACTTTGCCTATCAGTCATAAATGAACAAAATTATTAAGTCCTGCTTTAAATGTGACTTGATCCTTGTTTACAGTCACAGGATGAGATATATTTTCTTATTCCTCAAATATCAGGGGTCATAAAAGAATTAGAAAATAGTTTAATGCAGAATGTCTTTGTTTAGACATCAATTCATTCATGTTTTATAAGTGTATAGAAGTATTTGTGTTTGAATATTTCTCAGAAGTAAGGAGAGTTTCACATGCATTTAAGTTAAAAGTGACATTGTAATATCTTATCTGAATTCTAGAGAGAATTTATGCTAACCATTTATTTTATTCACAGTGTACAGGTCCATATTCCTGGGTTTGACAAGAAAAAGGTATCCCTGCTTAACAGTAAGACACAATATACTAATTTAGATATTTTGTGGTGTATTTTTTCACACTTACATACCATGCAGTCTGTTTTCTCACTGAGCAGATGTCCTGTGCATGTAGTATGAAACAAATAAGACAAATATATTTTGTTTTGTTTAACTTAACTTCTGTTGTAGAGCTTAGATGTCATTCATGTACAGAACCAAAGGTGACTTTAAGATATCTCAGTATTTCCTTTTAATACACTGCAAATTCATTAGATTCTCAATGTCCTGTAAAACAAAGTTTCACAAATACGGTTTAACATAAGTGAACATCTAAAGACAATAAAAACATATTCCAAAGAGGAGTTAATTTCTGCATCCAGCTAAAAATGTAACAGGTTGGGGGAAACAGAAAATAACTTATGAAATAACAACACCTCAATATTAAAATAATATATTTTAAATTATCTCTTATTCAGTTGTTAGGAATCACAGTCATCAGAGTGTTAGCAAACTGAAGATGCCTCATTAGCACAACAAAATAGCAGCAAAAACTGTAAAAGAGCTCAGAAATTGGCTGATTTCCAAGAGACCTTAAGCAAAATATACATGAATAAGAAATTTCTCAGTAATTAACTACTCCTGATCTGTGCAATTTTATGTTGCAGGATTACCCTTGTTGCAGGAGAGAGAAAAAGACTCTAATGCAGAAGTTCTATAAAATCTCACTGCAGCTTCACTTTCGTGGTAAATTTTACCATGCGTGGGTAAATGATCGACCTAATTACATTTCTGATATCTGCCACAGAAGTCGTATTATTTCCTTCTGTTCCCCCATCTGTCTCTGCCCATCTGTTTTCTCATATGGTTGGCCTGTAAGATCTTCGGGGCGGGGGTTGTTTTTTGTTTCTGTGTACAGCATCTAATTAAGAGTATCTTGGTTTACAACTAGAAATTTTAAGCAGAAGAATCAAACAAATATTTCATAACAGTTCTTACATATATAAGAAGCTGAGTTACTGGTGAGTTGTAAACACTTGAAGACCTCAAGACATCAAATTTTAAGCAAGTGTAAGGCATTCTCTTTAGCATATCTATAGCTTTACCTGTATGATAGTTCCTTATGCGCTTCCCTTATATCAGAAGTGCACTGGTCAGTATGTATCTGTTCTGTCTGTAGGAAGTCTGTCACAGTGCCAAATTCTCATAGAACTGTAAGATTACTATCATTAAAGAATTGTTCTAGAAAACATGAAATGGAAACATTCCTTTCTCCTAGTCTCCAAGTCCTGTCTGCAGCATGCCAGGCAGGATGCTTTTCCAATTTCATTCTCTGCTTTCGTCCAATAGGATTACACCTTGAGTCAGAAGAATTTCTCTCTGTCCTACTTTGGGATTATTAGGGCTTCATTATCCGGAAAAAAATCTAAAACTATCTAAGTAGCACTTCCCCCAAAACAGCCTCATTAATGATGTGGAATTCTTAGAGTAGCAAGGTTTTTTTTCTGGGAAAAATACTTTCATAAAATCAATTTATTCCTGTAGTATGCGTAAACATTCAGGACTTACCAGTGCTCTCTGATAGCTTATTTCTTGTTCGTTGTTGTGAACACGGGATCACATAAGGTAAAAATTGATCTAGAAAACAACTTCTGAGCAGAGCCAATAAAGGATATTGGTAATTGCTGAAGAAGACTGAAAAAAAGATCTTGCTAATCTCCTTTTGGATTGCAAAGAAAAAATGATTAAATCTTGGACCAACCTACATAGTATATTCAGGAAAGAAAAAAAAAGAGAGAGAGACTTCTTACAGCAAAAGGAATAATTTGGGTGCAATTCTAAACTAAATTCTAAACTAAAGATAATTTGGGCAATAGATGTTTTTAGCCAGTCACAGGTTTGGTATTCATCAATAAGCTAAATAAGTGAAAACAGGAATACAGCAACAGGCCCCATGTGGAGGTGAGATATTGTATTGAAGATAGCATTGTTACTATCAGAAAACGTGGAATAGATTCAGAATTCATGATACATACCTTTTATCACTGTTCACAGTCTTATCGTAAAGTGTATTTATTTTCTATGTAAAGCAAAGAGACATAATAACTGGAGGTATTTCCTTTTAGTCTCAGGTCTTTCATGGGGGGTATTTATATGGGAGCCTATTTCCTTTTTTAATCCTCCTACTTCTCCATGAGTATGTAGGAAGCAAATTATGACTGACTGTTTTAGAAAAAATAGCAGAATAACTAAGTTTTAATGCAAGCAGGGAACACTTTATATACCATATAAACACAACACATTCCCCTCTGATCTGTACTTTCTAGAAAGAAAAATGCAGCTATAATTAGGCATTTGCTTTTTTTTTTTTTACTTACATGTTTGTAAGAAAACAAAGCAAAACTAAAACATATTAATCTTTCTTTAAGACAGAGAGGAAGGAAGAAATACTTTAATTGCCCTCACTATTTTTATATTTTTGGCTTAATTCATTTTAATAATGCAAAGTGGTTTATGCCATTCACATATAGGTGAAATTTCAGTTTATAGCTGATTAAATGTAAGTGATTAAACATAAAATAAACTACTGAAAATTCCTTCTACTACTCGCTCTCTGGAACTTAGTGATTCATCTAACATGGAGTCCTCCAATGCATTCTAACCATTCTAACCATCATTCTAATCATGATGGATGCTATCCTGAGTGACTCAAAAAGAATCAAACCTGTAATAATTAATTCAAGATGCTGAAGCCATAAATAACTTTGTGAATAATTCATTTTGCTGTAGTATCAGATTTGTTGATGAACAATCATGAACTATCTGGAATTCATTAGGTTATAAATATTTATGACAGCTATTGTCTCTGTATGTTTCATGATTCCATGCCTGTCTAGAGTCCTCCAGGAAAAAAAAAAAAAAAAAATATATATATATATATATATATATATATATATATATATATACACATGAAAAGAGGGAAGCTGAAGAAAGAAAGATAACAAAAGATTTCTAATTACTTCTGGAATGTTATTTCAGAAATGACAAAAGGCTAGCAGTGTATCAGTTCATTTCTCTGATATGATCATGTGAAAAGAAATATAAATATTAGGCCACAATAATGCCACAAATTGGCTTACAGTTACAGGGAACCCTAGCATAATACTGTTTGCTCTCATATTTATAACTTAACAGTTTGTAACACAATAAGCTATCACAAAACCTTTATATATTTATGGCAGCAACCTAAAAGTTCAGATCAAAAGTTCCAAGGATGTGAAACTGAATATCTAGAAGCTGAATTGTTTTTGATGTAAGATATGTCTGCATGTCATATCATTGCTTTATATGTTGTAATTCACCATCAGGTCAGAATTGCTGTTTGTTGAAAGCTGTACTACACAGATCACATCTTTTTGTGTCATGACATTGCAAATTATTTTAAATTTGTCATCAAAAAATCTGCAGTTTTTCCCAGCTATATGTTTTAACTACACATGAATAACTAAGTCGTTTTAGCAGCATAAAGAGTGTAAAATTTGTCTATGTTTAATACAGCAGCACCTACTGTAAATCTCTCAAAGTGTTTATTAATGAAAAAGAAAGAAATCAGTATAATTTACTTTCACTGTAGTGTAATATTAAATCACTTTGGTGAAATGTTAAATTTTACTTTTTTTCCACATTCTTAATAACACTTAAAAACATATGAAAAATCATGTTTGATCCTGCAAGGTTTGCAAAGTTGCATATTATGTTCCTAAGCCATTGGACTACTTTAAGTAAAACATTTGGGTAGTAACAACCTCTTCAGGGTTAATGAAGAGTTGTTAAGGTTAATGTGCTGTTGCTCCCTGGAAGTAGCTGATGTGAAAGTAGAGGTTCTCGTGAGGAGGAGTTGTTTCGTCATGAAGGGTGGTGTGGAGTCTGTGGAAAGGAGAATTGATTTAAGAATGTCAGGGAAGAGTGATAAATGTTTTCTAGATGTATAATTTGGAATTTTGGTCTTCTGTTCAAGGAAGAGGAGATATCTGGACTGATTCTGTTTCTTTCTGAAAGGTAAGCAGTTACAAAGGTGTTAGGAGTTAAGGTATGCTAGAGTGCTGAGTAAACTGGGGGGAGCATTATTTGCAATTTCCCATCTCTCTGGTGGAAATATTAAGCCTAGTATGTCAGCCAGGGTCTGGGGCCCTCTGTGTCTGACTCAGGTACTGGTGTTTCCAGATGCTTCTCACACCAGGGTATGGCTTTTTCTGTTCACAGAGTTATTGTGCACATTTCATGTTTCTGTATGTGATCACCAGCTGCAGATGCAAAAAAGATACATTGGCCATTTTCTGGAAAGATCAGGTATATTGCTATAGTTTGAAACCTTCTTCCAGATCATCAGAGATGTACAAGTGATTTTGCTCTCAAATTTTAATCTTTCTGTAGATCAAATACTTCTGCACATTTCCTACTCCTATTCCTGTATTAATGAATTTCACAATGTCTGTTCAAGAAGATTCAGCATTGTCTGCATTTTTCCTACTGCTGTGAACAAGCAGTAATAATTTCCTATGCTTCACTAAGGATTCTTAATTTGTCCTTTGTCAGTCCTTTCTTGCACAAGATAACTGCTTGTAAGAGCTGATTTTGATTTAGATCTCTTAACTAGTTGGTCTTCAGTGATTGCTCTGTCTTGAGTAGGCTGCTTCTTATATGCTTTTATCTGGTCTCTCTGTCAGATGACTTCAGTATTTGACAAGGTAAATTCTGAACAAATGGATTTTTTTTATTTTTTTTTCCCTGATGTTTCTCGTTGGTGTTAGTCACCATTCATGTGGCCAGTGGAAGAGCAGAAGTGAGATTTCAGTGAAATATTTGGTACTTTTGGAATGAAGAAAAATTTCTTTCAGATTTTTTCACTGTATTTTTTTCCTGAAAAAAAAAAAAAAAAAGTGTGATTACTTCTAGAACATAAACAGTTGAATATTTATAATGATTTTGTTAAGGGCAATATCTGTGCCAATGAACATCACTTTAAAATGTGTGATTAAAATTGTGTATTACTACCAAAAGACCCATCACAGATGACTAAGTAACAAAGTATCTGGGGAAAAAAAATAGATAAATAAAAGAAAAATAATAGTTTTCAAAAGATCATTTTTGGGGTTTCTCAGATTTCTACCTTGACTGTGAGAACTGCTATTCTAAAATATTTATATTGCTTGAGCCATGCATATTCTTCCTGAGGTTTTTGCTTCCTGGCTAATGAAAGAATAATTATGAAGTTAGCATGAAATTGTAAATTTAAACTGTGAATGTGTTTTAATAAGGATGAATATAATTTCATTACAACAAGAGCTGGAATGTAGCTCCTCCACTAATTCCTTACTACTTCGAGAACTATGAAGAAGCAAAATAAATTTGGGAGTCAAGGTGGATGTTATGAGGTTATTTCTAGAGGGAAGGGATATTTCAAGGGGATTTCAGGAAACCTATGAAATAGTTCAAATCTTGTTTAATACTAAACTCTAATGTTTTTTTGCTAGGTATTCATATACCTATATATACCTATATATATATATACATATATATATATATATACCTTCATGACAAAATTTTCTGAGGGAGATGGGGAACAACCAGGGCTTGTGATGAAAAGTTAAGAAAAACACTTCTGAACCTAAAATTGCAAAAATGGATAAGATAACCTGAAAACAAACAGATATGCAGCAGTATAGACTGACTTTCACCAACTTACATAGTGGCTAGTTAAACTCAATGCTTAGAAGAACACAAAGCAACTTAGAATTGGCATGTTCTTTTCAGTACATGGGTGACAAAGGGAGAGAAAGTTAAGTGGGGAAGGGTGACAAGCAGGATAGGAAGGAAGAAAGGAGATGGGTGTATTTCAGTGTGTGACCAAAAAAAAAAAGCCACATCATTCAGTTATACTTTAATGTTGTACATTTGGTATGCATAATGCAGTATCTGATAAAGATGGATGGTTAGCTGCAAAATGTGGTTTCAGACTGGCCTCTCCGGTCAGCTGTTTCTCTGACAGATCCCTTGCTCATGATTCTTCTTACTACTATCTAAACTAGCAAATTTCAAGGTCTGTTTTTTTGTTTGTTTGTTTGTTTTTTAAGAAAAAATATTTCATCTCTATTCAAAATATGTATATAAAAGAAAAGAGTTGAATTATAACCAATTTACCTGAGGCTTTAATCTATATCAATCTATAGTGTTGCACTACAAAACAGTTAAATCATGCTCCTATTTGTATTGCTTCAATAAGTATTTCACTAGTATATCTTGACCACTTATTAACTCACTTGCTGGTGTCACAAGTTAGTCTTAAAACAGTCTTCAGTACAGCTGAAGCTTTACAATACTGATATGTACAAGACATAAATATATTGTTTTTAAGGATTTTTTTTTTAATGGATACAAAATCATTTTTGTAGATAGATTTCATAGATCTAAAGAAGAGCTGAGGCATAAATTTTGACCTAAAAATAAGGACAGGTGAATTTGTGGGTGGTTGTTGTCAAATGATGATGTTTTTTGAACAGCACATTAAATATCAAGCAACTTTGGCACACACAAGTTAGAAAGCCTCTGATCTTGGGACAGAATTTAAAGGACTTAGACTCTTGAGACTGCATTTAGAGATTCAGGAGCTCTTCAGAATCTACTAGATTATTATCTGCAGTACCTGAAATCTGTAAAAGTGCTAATGGTCAGAATAAACAAGACCAAAGTATTTGAATTGTTTTGTCAAACACCATGAAGAAAACCCCTTTGAAGAGAAAGGAAAGCTGCAGTAGGAGCAAAAAAAAGAGGGCTTAGGAAAAACAAATCCTTCTTTACTTTTCCACTTTAAAAGTATCTTTGAAGTAATTATGTTATTGTACCAGCAGAAAAGCATGTATATGCTGTGAAATGTGCTTGCTGCCCTGTTTGTACCTTACCTTTCTTCTGTATTTGACATGGTCTTCTACCTTAGCTTTGCTGAATATGCTCACTTTTCTTATCCTGAGGTTGCAAACTCTGTCACAGAACCATTTCTTTATAGCTGTATGCTCCAAATTTAATGACTTGACTCATACCCCAGAGGACTCTACAGTTCAAGTACAGTTGTGAGAAAAGCTGTAAACTCAAGGACACAAGGGTTTGTTTTGCTTTCTTAATAAATAATAAAACAACTTCTTGAATACAGTTTCAGGCAGGAGAACTCTACCTTTTTTCTTGATTATTCTAGGATTCATGGCATATATAACTGATCAGTTATCTATAATACCTTTCATTGTGACGTTTGTGTTGTTGTTGGTCTTTGTTTTGTTTTGTTGGTTGTTTTGTGGTGGTGGTTTTGGTCAGTCAAGAACTGGAAGCTGAGACTCAGTGGATAGAAGTCCCTGGTGAGACTGGAACAGTTGAGGTCCAACTTGGCATGAGGTCCAAATAAATCTTCATGCAGAAGTACCAAGGTGTTCCAAGTAGCCATCAGTGGTCATTGCCTTCACCCTTTGGCTGATAGGGTGGTTTCCACAGTTATCAGATGTCCTGGATAAGGTTTCTATGCTATCTTCTGTCTGTACCATAGGTACATAGTCTGTACCATAGTTCATCTATTAGCCAGATGCTACAAAGCCTTCCACAGAGGGGAAAATTACAAAGAAGAAATATTTGGCAAAGACTTGCTTCAAGCTTTTATAATTTCCAGTCACTTTATATGGAAGCTGTCTATTTAGTTTGTTGTCTCACAGTCTGACTGAGACTATGAAATAAAATCATTATAAAACTCAGGATAACTGAAATTCTGACCGTCATCAGAATACCTGCACTGAACATGCCAAATGTTTTCTTCTTCATGTCTTCAAGAAGCCAAGCTATACACACAATTATTCACGCATTGAGTATGCTGAGATAACACTCATCCTCACAATGTTTTGTACAGAACATCATCTGGTTCAATGATCATCTCAGGCCAGGAAACTGAAATCTGTTTTGTACATGCACATGAAAAATTTACTTTTGAACTGTAGAAATTTCCAGGTAGGACTTCAACCAGTAGGTCTTTTTATGAGATAAACATGTAAAAATAAGGAAGATGCATAGAAGAAGCATAAGTATGACGGTGTATGTGTGGAGAGTATAACATAAAATGATCTGAAAATTGCTCTTATGTGTCAAAAATACAGCTATCACATACAGCATATAACAAAATTCTGCCTGGGTATTTTTTCTTTTTAAAGAGTTTAAACTAGTGTTTCTAGCCTGTGGTTAGCAAGGTCCCTGTAGTGAGAGAAAGGAAGAGGAAAAGACTTTATCGTACTCAAATTAAGACCTTATCTCTGTCACACTGGCTGTCAGCAGCTGAAACAAGGAAGTGTATCCTTCTGTTGGTTTAAACTGGTACATATGTCTGCCTGCTTGTTAAAAGGAATCTCATGCTGAGAGTACATGGTGTAAACGCTCATGAAATTCAGTGGCTTACTGGGTAGGGTAGCGATGCCAACTTTAACCTACCTAAGTCTTAAGTACTTTGATACTCTAAAACCTTAGACAGCAGAGATAAAGTAATTCTAAATATTGTTAGGATAAATAGTGTTTTATATTTTTTTAATTTCCATTATGCATCTGTATAACTTCAGTTTTGTAATGCTTCTCATGAAAATCACAAAAATCATGAGTAGTTGCTCAGGACATAAGGTCCCCAGAAGGTTTTTAAGCTACCAGTTGCCTTCAACATCATATACATAACTGATAAGAATGACATAATACTGATTGAAAATACGTGCTTAAATATATATATTTTTTCAGTGTCTCTGACTTTGAGGAAGTATCTTATTTTCATAGTGTTGAACGACCTGATTAGTGATCAGGTAACAACCTGATCAGGTATTGCTTTGAAAAAAGCAATGCTAATGAAATCAAATGTACCGTATGGAAGTATTAGAAATCAGTAAATTTATAATCTAATAATTGCAGTTTATCTTTTAATGGCTCATTGATACTTTATCTTAATCATCCCTTGGAATGGTAAATGGGTGAATATTTATAGAACGGAACCATTAAGGTTGAAAAGATCTCCAAGATCATCTGGTCCAACTGTCCCCCTACCACTAACAACACCCACTAAATCATGTCCCTAATCCAACCTTTCCTTAAACAACCCAAGGGATGGTAACTTCATCACCTCCCTGAACAGTTGCAACCCGTTTCAATGTTTAAAGTGCCTTTAAGTTCTATAAGATATAAATTGTACAGAACATTAAACAAGCAAAGCTTTGCAGATAGAGGTCACCATTTTCTGCAGGGCTGTCTCAAAGAAGAGTAAAGATCAAATCCATTCTACCGCTTATTTTACAGGAGAATTGATCACCTGCTGGGAACTGAAACTTTGCTTACTTAGTAAATACCTTGAGAAATTCTTTTTTTTTTGACTGTGGTATTGGTTTAGTTTTTTGTTGTTTTGTGGTTTTTTTTTGTTTGTTTGTTTTTGTTTGGACTTTGTTTTTCTTCCATTATTGTTGACATCTCTTTTCCATTTAAATGCCTCCAAAAAATGGCTAAAAGAGCCATTTCAGATCAGGCATACCAATGAAGGAAGTGATGTGGTGCTATTTTCCCCACATTCAAGGACTATAAACTAAGAAATGTATATATGTATATATATTTTTATGTAATATACCAAATAATATAAACACTGTATTATTATATACTATTATACATAATTATATATTGTATACTTAAGTATATAGGCATGGTAATAATGTAAAAGATCATCTTGTTTACTAGTTATATGAGATGAATTTAAATTTTATGCTTTAACTTTTTTTTTTCAGAAATAGCGATGGGTTATTGCCTTTTTTTTTTTTTTTTTTTTTTTCTCCATGGATCCTTGGTATATTTTTTTTCTAAATAAGAATGGAAGGTAGAAGGTACTTACTAAGTGGGTTGTTGTTCAGATATGCTATTTGGGCCTCTTTTATATTTATTTGTTGCCCCCCTCAAAAAGCAGCAAGTGTAGTTAGGCACCAAACAAAAATTTAGCTATGATTCTCTGCCTGTGAAACACCTCTAAATATATGTTCTTAAAATGTAAACCTTTGTAATCTCTCAGGGAAAGCAAAATACCTACAGCAGAAATTATAATAAGCAATTTGTTTTGTCCCTTCCTATCCCTTATTAAGATAAGCTTGTTCCCATAAGAATTAATTTTTTAAGCTATCTTGTTTTCTGCGGTGGTAAAAATATGGGGATACATTACTATATTTTGAGGTAAATATAAAGTAAAGCTCAAATCAGAAAATGAGAACAACTTATTGTCAAAAACAAATCTGTTTCCTTTATCTTTGCTGCCAAAATCTTTCACTGGAATGATTAGTTTATTTTCTAAAGTTATGGTTGTGCCACCTTCACAAGCTCCTACTTCCAAGCCCCCACTCCTGGGGTCTAAAGGCATTAACTGTTGTTAAAAATGAAAGTACTGGAAAGTACAGCAAAATGACTCCAATCTTGATGTAGAAAAACAATGGTATAGTACAGGTAGTGTTTAATTTGATAGAAAACTAAACACTTTGGCCTCTAGTTTTAAAGCTACTGTTTTGATGTCAACTTTGCTTTCTGGCAAGTGTAACGCAGAGGGGTTTTTTTATTAACATTTGGTTTTCCTGAGATTGCTATTAGGCACTATCATTCTACAGAACGTAAATTGTATGTGTGGTTACAGACTGATGAAATTACTTTCATTCATTAGATTACAAATCTCTCAGAAGAAATAACACAGATACTTTCCAGCAACTACAATTTAAATAATGCTTAGCCTTTATTGGTCCAATAGTACAGCTTTAGCCCAAGGCTTGATTCTTCTGGGAGTGATGGTCTCAGGTGATAACACAACATAGGAAAAGTAAGGATTTGTAACCTTATAATATATGTGACCAGTAACTCCTCCTGAGAGGAAGCATAGAGGGAAGGGAGAATTCTATTTAACGGAAATTATTGGAGCAGAAAGATAGGGAAAAAAAAAGTTAAATTTGCTTTAATAAAGTACTTGGTGCACAAAACTGCATGAGACATTCAAAATACATTGAGTGTCAGGCAGCCCATGAAGATGAACCTTAAAACTATGATTCAGGAGACTGTAGGTAAGAACAGTATCAGTTTAAACCAGGAGTATTTATATACTGTTAAACAGATCATAACCTCAGTTAACATCTAAGGTCTTAAGAGATGCAACAGACATTATTTTATATTCCAAAGAATTTAAATTGACTTTTGTGTGATTAAATATAGATTAAATGCCCTAAAAGGGTGAAAAGAGATCATGTAGTAATCCAGCTGTGCTTTATTTCCATCCCCCATATTTTTTTTCCACCAAGAAGTAAAGAAGGAAAGACTTTTGTACAAAAAGAGTTGTCCTCTAAACTTAGGAGTTTGCAAATGCAGAAATAATTTAACTGAAAATGTATAAACTTTAACTGAAATTGTATAAATTGGTTGAGAGTTTTAAGGCAAAGTTTTAATAATACGGTGCTTTTAATCATTTTAAAGATTACATTTGTTTTGCATGGTTACACGCTTTGAAGATAAGAACTCTGGCCTACTTTTCAGTAATTTATGGCAGCAAGAGAAGGATGAGTTGCATGAAGCTACTGCTTGCTCTTTCAAATCCAAAGAAGGTTTCTGGGTCTTCAAAGAGAGAGAGCTCAGGCTAGTTCCTGACTTGTATGCTTTACTGTTGTCTGCCACAAATTTTGCTATACTGGCAACCTATGCTTTGTTACATGACTTGAATTGAACATGACGATGATGTGCTTTTAACTTTCTGTTTCATCTTTGAGAAGCAGTATGACAATGTAAATTATTGTAATAAAGGCCAAATCTTTCACTGAGTTGATGCAGAAAGTTGAAATAATTAATGCTGTAAACAGTTTACTTTATACTAGAAAGAATGGAAGATATGAAGGAATTATGATTCACGAAGTGACAACGCTCAATTCCCCTTTAGAAATACAATAGCTCAGTTCATAATTCAGTGTACAGTGATTGCAGAGTTCAGAACAACCTGACAAACGTTAACTGGATTTATTTTCATGCACAGTATATAAAATTCTGCTTCACTGTACAACTTTATGTTGCACAGGGTAGAATTAACTAATGATGTTACTGAGGTTTAAGTTAGTTAATTATTTTCATAAATTGTTCCCACTAGGTTTACTGGAACGGATTCCTAGTCTTAGAAGATAGCCTGGAGAATTTGTTGAAAGTACCTTGCCACAGACAATAGAATAGAATAGTTCAGTTGAAAGGGGCCTTCAAAGATTATCTAGTCCAACTGCCTGACTACTTTAGGGATAACCAAAAGTTAAATCATGTTACTGAGGGCAGTATCCAAATGCCTCTTGAACACTGACAGACATGGGGCATCAACCACCTCTCTAGGAAGCCTGTTCTAATGTCTGACCACCCTCATAGTAAGGAGATTTTTCCTAATGTCCAGTCTTAACCTTCCCTGGCTTGGCTTTGTGCCATTCCCATGCATTCTAGCACTAGTTACCAGGGAGAAGAGACTAGCACCTCCTCTCCACTTCTCATAGAATAATTTCTCCTCTTCAGGAAGCTGTGGAAAGCAATGAGGTTGCCTTTCAGCCTTTTTTTTCCAGACTAGATAAACAAAGTGTCATCCGCCTGTCCTCATGGGACATTTCTTCCAGCCCTTTACCAGCTTTGTTGCTCTCCTTTGGATGCTTTCAAGTATTTGAATGTCATTTTTATATTGTGGAGCCCAGAACTGCACACAATATTCAAAGTGAGGCTACATCAATGATAAATATAGTGAGAGAATTGCATCTTTTTATAGGTTGGCTATGCAATGTTTAATACACTTTAAAATGTGGTTTGCCCTCTTGGATGGTGGGGCACACTTGTGACTCATTTTAGGCCTACTGTTGACCAACACCCTGGATTGCTCAGTACTCCAATGTATCTAGATCCTTCTGCAAGACCTCTTGTCCCTCCCAAGAATTTACATCACCTCCCAGTTTAGTGTCATCAGCAAACCTTCTGGGGATGCATTGAATTCCTGCATCTAGGTAACTAATAAAAATGTTGGACAGAACTTGTTTTCTCCCTGCAGATACAAACTGAAGCTCTGTACTCCCCCTGTGGATCCTGACCTTGCTTTCAGAGGTCATGTATTTTCTTTTTTTGCCCTAGTTCCAGGCACGGTTCCCTGTTCAGCTGGGTCGGTCTTCTGCCCTGCTTACTCCTTTTAAAAGGTGATTCTTGAAAAAAGGCCAGTTCTCATGAACCCCTTACTAAAAGATGTCTGTAACTAAAATAAAAGCCTGTAACTTGAATGGCAATTAAAATGTCAAGTCCAAGCCAAATAGCAGCTAAATAAAAAATTTCTCTCTTCGGTATCTTCGAAGCCCAACTTACTATCTTGCTTCTGATATAACCAAAATAAAAACAGTTTTATTGTATCAGACTGAAGTTATTGGGATGACTGATAAATGTACATTTCTTTGTAAATTTACTCACAAAGAAGGGCACAATGATTATATTTTTAGTCTTTAGTCATGGGAGAATGCAATTTTTATTTTTTTTCTTACTATTTTTTTTACTGATTTGCTTTATTGGTAATAAAGCTCATTTCTCTTTTGAAGTGCTTACAAGACTACTCTTTCAATGGCTTTCATCTTTTAACTCAATTTCCAAATTTTCTCATTATGTTCTAAACCATCAAACAAAACAATTGTTGCTGCCTGCTGTAGTCAGTCCATCTTCACTTTCATTCAATTATAAATTTTCAACAGTATTAATTTCTAAATATTTATTTATTTTCCCTTGAGGAAAGGATCACTGTAATGACTTTATTTTTGCTGCAATGGATTTGGACCCATACACTCACCATTTATTGCTCTGGTTAGTATACAGGTAATGCTTTTTTTATTTCCTTTTTTTTTTTTTTTTTTTTTTTTTTTTTGCCTTCAGTCAGGAACTTTCTCAAAAAAAAAAAAAGATTGAATTACTCATTTGTTTTTTTTCAAAAATGAAGAGTAGGATTCCATGTATTAAAAATTCTGACCTTTTTTTTTTTCTGTTTTCCAATTTATCAACAGTTGGGCTTTTCTGTCACCTAATGTTAATTGGTTAATGTATTAATAAGTAACTAACTGCTTTCTGAATTATTTCTGATTGTTCCTGGCTGTATATTTTGTTCTTCAGTGGAACTACCTGTTAATTTCAGTAGTTATCTACATATTTAACAAATGATAAATTGTATCGTTTTATTTTCCCTGAATAAATTACAGTCTTTCTTTCACTGTTTCCCAACTTAAGCTTCTTTCTCTTTCTCTGTTTCCTTCTGTTTCCTCTTTTCTCAATCTATTCAGTTACAGTATTATTTTCTATAAAGATTTGCAGAAGCACACCTTAAAGTAGCTTTTTCTTCAAAATTCACATTTTTTTAAAAATAAAGTGATTATTTTATTTTATTTTTAAGAAACCTCTACAAAAGATCATGTAAAAAAACATATTGAATTTGTCTTTGGAGGTGCACCTCTCTGAAATGCTTTCTTTCATGTCTGGCTTAGAGAGTGACTATATTCTTTCAGAGACTTTGGCTGTGTGTTTTTTAAGATCAGTGAAGAAGATCTTCAGATCTTCAGACTGAGAAGATCTCAGTTCTTCTCCATGCACAACAGCAAAACATCAGCAGCAAGAGGAGAGTGGATATCTCTCCTCATGTACCAAAACACTCAACTACAAGAAGTGGGTACTTCTTACCTGGGAAGTAATTGACTTCGGGTATCCTTCCTGAAGAAGTGATACAGCCTGGTAGAGACCACCCTCTCCTCTGGTTGGGGTTTCAAGAGAAAACAACAGTTTCTCTTTTGAACAACTAGATGCTTCTTTTGAAGAGACTTGGACTTGGAGAAGAAGTATATCTTTTTTGCATTTGAATAGAGCACATATTCCCCAAGGAGGGTGTAGATTTTCATGTGCAATTTTCTTCAGTATTTCTTATCTTCTGTATGTAACTCTGTTAGTGATCCCTTATTCTAGGTGCCCAAGGTAGAGCTTTGGAGTTCCCCTTTAGCTACCAGTGTACTAAATACAGTCTTTTAAACACAGAAATTTTAAAATAACATGTTCTTAATACATTTGTTGCCTCTCATTTCAATTTGCATGAAGCAAGAACGTTTTCTTCTCCCTCATAGCTCAAGCACAAATATTGTATAGACAATGCTTTTTTTTCATAGAAAATCTCCCATCTCCAAATATATTAATATTGGCAGAAGACCCAGACAAGATTGTGTGTCAGGCCTTTAACTTTCTAGGGCTTTACAAAAGTAATGAGAACAGGAACAAACCTTTATTCCTGGTACAAACTCATACTTGCTTACATTTACCTATTCTAATTTTAATCTTCCCTTGTCTCTCACACTGCCGGTGTGACTTTTTGCAACTCTCATGTTTTTCATCTGCTGGGTCATTTGTGAACTGAAGTATTAGATCCTTCTGGAGAATTCAGTATAGATAAAGATATTTGTTAAGTAGGTCAAATGCTTCCTAGCCTTTCTTAGCTTATTAGATGGTAAAGAAAAGGAGTACAGAATGTCCTCTCTGAAAATACCGGATATTGTGAAAACAGCTCTATGATGACTACTTTTAAAAATATATACTACTAATAATATTTCAGTCAAGATAAAGATTTATACTATGTATTTTCCCAATGAGTCCTTGTCTCACTTTATGAAATTATAGATGCTCAGTATCTTAAAAAATTGTGGGAAGAAGATAAATTAATATTGACCCTTTTAAAATGAGTAGTGGGAAACACCTCAGGGGTTCAATTATTTCTGTCAGTTGACTTAAGTTGCTACACTGTAATAAGCTCAGCCTTTTGAAAAATCTTTTTGTTGACATCAGAACAATTTTTTTTATTTTCCTGACTCTTTTATCCCCAAAATGGAGTATGTGTCTTGAAGAAGTAGCAGTCCGTTTGAAACGGCTGTTGTAATGCTGCATTCTCTTAGCTATTTTTTTAATTGTATCCACGTAAGTCAATTTTCTGGTTTGAATTTTATTTATATACAGTAATAACTGAATATAAATAATATGGGAATACTCTACTTTTGTCAGTCATAGTATTTGCATACTTTTTTTAATTTATAAAAGACATGATCTATTTTACTTTTTAGCTGTTCACTTCTAAAAATCTCAAATGAAATATGCTTTGTAACCATTTATACTTCTTGAAATTTCTATGTAGAGTTGGAGGTAAAATTAGTTGCATAATAATCCTTTGACTTACTACTTGCATGCTTTTGAGGTTTCTTAATTTTAATTTTACTTTTATTTCTGCCTTGGTCTGGATCTGATTTTTGTATTGTTATTTTAGTAATTATTATTCTTTTTATTCATAGGCAATTGATGTGTTATAGTTCTATGGGAGGTCATATTCAGGGCACTATGAAAATATAAATACTGTCAACTCCTGTTTTGATTGCATCTTTGAAACTGCTTTCTGCACTGCATAGTCATGGTTTTCTGATTTGGAGTTAACCCTATAAAAATAACTGCCTCACATAATACTGTTTCACCAATTAAAAGGAAATTATTCAGGATTTATTCCATAACCTATACAGAAGCAAGAATTTATTTTTTTTACCTTTTTGAGCAAGAAATATTTTTGCTTGGCAATATTATATTATTCAACTTTTTTTTTTTATTTAAAATTAAATTTAAAGTCCTCAGAAGTGATATATATTCTGTTCTCATTCTTTTCAGATAGAGCAATAATGCAGGATAACATAATGTGTATTAGTCTCAGGTTGTTGAGAACTATGAATATTCAGCATAAGCTTAATGCTAAGAAGAAAATAAGGCATGTGACTCAATGGTATCAATGTTTTGGCACCAAAACTTTGACTTAAAATCTGTGAAATGAGAGAAAACTATCTTTGGCAAATTTTCCACTTTTTTTCTGACTGTATTTTCAGTAATTGTTTGGGTTATTTTATTTTATTTTTTTTAACTCATCTGACTACTAATGAAATTGAGATCATGAAATGACCATGACTGATGGACACCAATGTGGTACCTTTTCTAACAAAGGTAAGCAAGCATACATACTGAAACACCTCGATGCTGTTAATTGTCTTCAGGATTCAGTTAAATGTGGTTTTACAGAGCAGAGAATAGTGGGAAGGTGATTGTATTTGGGGTGTGGAGTTGTAACATGAAATTCATGGGACTTGATTTCTTCAAGAAATGGCACTAGATCAACACCTCTGAAGAATATGGAAGAAAGTTCCTATATTATTTCATATTTTACTATAATACTGAAATAAACTATATATTAACTTAGAAATAAAAACTGCCATCCACACAACTATGTGGTTATTAATATGAATTAATAGTCAGATAGTTCAGGGAAAAAACTTTGAAAAATAGAAAAACTGAGCAAATAAATATAATGTAGAAACGGATGGACATGTATTGCATTTCATCCCAAGCCTGATATGTCCAATTCACCTTAGAGGCTTTCCTGATCAAGGACAAGGGCAATGCTGCAAATTTAACAGCAGTTATTTTTGCAGCTGATCAAAGATTAAGCTGTTTGCATTGCCGTGTGTAGACCATGAACCTGAATCAAGAAAATAAATTCATCACAATGGAATGGAGAGAGTCTTTCAGATGACAAACATAAGTTACCATCTCTTACTTTAAAAAGAGCTGGGGGCAGAGGCGGCAAGGAGGGACACAGCACTTATGGCAAATGAGCTAGTGTGTCCAGATGGGAAGCAGCCTAAAGCCATGTGGTAGTGAACAGCACTTTGAAAGGAGTGTCTCAACAGGTGTCTCGGAGTTTTCCTTTCAAAACCCCTTCTTTGCTCAAGTCAGAATATGGAGCTTTCTTCTGACAGTGTGGCAGAGGAGGAAATTCTTGACATGTTTCACAATATCTGCAGCCTGTGGCATTCATGAAGGAAAGGC
This sequence comes from Aythya fuligula, assembly GCF_009819795.1. NCBI lineage: Eukaryota > Metazoa > Chordata > Aves > Anseriformes > Anatidae > Aythya > Aythya fuligula. Next base: position 30,494,414 of record NC_045560.1, on the reverse strand, counting down.
TCCCATTCTAGATGTTCCTAACCTCCTGGGGCTTGAACGTGGAGGTCATACCCCAAGAGGTACCAAGACAAGATTAGGAAAAGTTTTTACTTTTCTTCTTTTCAAGCTCAACATAATAGAGCAAGGCATACAAATTTATATGGCTTAGCAGGAAACCAAGAAATCTCCCCTTTAATTCAGTCCTCCTCACAGAACTACTGTTTCTGGGTAAGGGTTCTCATGGTTGGTGATATTTGGGCAGCAACGTGTGTTGTTGTTGTTTTCCTTTAATTCTCTCACCCTTGAAAGTAAAATGTAAATATATTTTGCACTGCAGCAAGTCCAGACACCAAAACTGCAGTGGAAGCAAATTCTTGCCTTTGTATTCCTGGAGTGCAGAGGCTTAGCAAAAACTGGAAGGGGAAAAAAAAAAAAAAAAAAAAAAGTGTGTGGGGGAGGAGAGCAGGCTGTTTTCATTTAGAATATTTCAAAGGCCTGGTATTAAAAAAGTTTGAAATTAGAGAAATTTGCATTTAAAATCTGCATGTACAACTTATAATTCAAGGCTATTTCTCATTAAAGTCATTAACCTCTAGTCCTGCATATACAAAATATACACAGCAACTCTTTTTGATGGAATTTTAATCACACAATCAGGATTTGTTCTCTAAAAAATGGTATGGGAGGGAAAAATGAAAATAAGTTGCAGTTATCAAATATTTAACACCAAATACATTGTATGTCTCAGAGGTGTAAGTGAATCATGTTTGATTCATCTGAATGAAAATTCAAGTAAATAAGGCTGGTTCTCTGTTGGCCTCAGCTGGTGATGATGTATGAGGGAATTTCCATGTTTAATCTTCCTTTATCATTCTCCCTTCCTAACTTGACACCAGGATTACTTTTTTTTTTTGTTGTTTTTTAATGAGGACTTGACAGTTAAAGGATCATAGCCTGTTTATGAAATTGATAAAAGCATTTTGAAATGTATTTGAATACAAAATAACATAATTTCTAATTACATTTAGTTTTATTTCTGCCCCTCAAAATGTATGCATATAAAATTTTTTGCATGCCAAGTCAGCTGGAAATTTAACACCAAGATGAATTCAGGAAAGTGTCTCTTCACACTCATACGTATTTTGTCCAACCTGTATGTGAATGACACTGAAGAATTAGGTTTCACACTTCTTTTTATATTTGCATCTTCAATGAATGAATTACTTACTATAGTACCTACTTCTGTGCATATTTGCTCATTTTTCTGTTTAGAGTTGATTGCTACACTGTCTCAATGGAGTTTATTGGTGGTACAATCCTGGATGCTGCTACACTGGTAGAAGGAGTAAGGATGATTTTTTGTTGTTGTTATTTTTTACAACATTTTGCAAGTTGAGATGCCAATGGTAGCGTCAACCATTGCAAATGATGTGTTTAACTTTTGTGGTTTCCATTTTACCCTCACTTCCTGAATAAATAGTTTGACAGTAGCAGCAGCAAGGAGCTAGTATACCTGTAAGCTAGTATACTTACGGCCTATAATGGCAGTAACTGTTTATGCTCATCTTTTAAGTTATTTTACTGTCTGTGTGTGGCTGAAGAAGAAAAGGAAACATTGGTTGAGTGCTACAGTTGGTAGATGTGGTGTGGGGGCAGGTAGAGAATAAAATGCACACACACACCAAAAAACAACACGCTATTCAGTCCAGATTAGCAAAAAATGCTTTTCTATTAGATTATGGTGCTGAGATTTTTATGTAGCATATGCTACCACATCTTTGCTTTCATTGTTACTACATTCAGTCCTTTAGAAATATTGGTGGAGGGCAGGAGGTAGACATCTGTCTCTAGTTCTGAAACACATCACTATCTGGTGACAACAGTGGTCTGCTTTTAATGCTGCCAAAAAATATCTTCTCCAAGTAATGCTGAACATGTTCTTACTAATGGGAAAATTCTTGGATGAGTGCCTACTCTGTTGAAAGGCCTGCAAGGCTGACTGCTGTAGAAGACAAACACAATTCCCTCTAAAATGTACAGTTTCTAAAGCATATCACACAGCAATTTGCAACTATACAGCATACCCTAAATTATATTTCTACTCTTACACAAGCCAAAAGGACAAAAACTGACTTTTATTGCAACCACTGACTACTTATTCCTGTTTGTTTGTTTGTTGTTGTTGTTTTGTTTTGGTCTAAAACTAGCTGCAATCCCTTTTTATACTCTTTACATAACATAACCAGGTTTTATGTACTCTTAATTATTAAGCTACAAATACAGGTGGGGGAGAACAGCCTTTCTTAGCATAGAACATTGTAATCAGAGAACATTGTAATAAATGGAATTATACAGTAGTAGTCTATTAGTCTCCTTTCCTGTAAAGCCCAACCATAATATCATTCAGACTTCTATGAAATGTCTAGGTGATGTGTTCCAGTTCTCTATTATTAAACTTCTCCTTGTTCGGTAACACAGCTTGTCATGAAAGTCAGTTTTGCATTCATATCTATTGCAGTCACATTTAATATAATATTTAAGAAAATAAAAGGTCTAATAGCATTGTCTCCATTAATGTACTTCTTTTAACAAAATCTGAGGCTATTACAGACAGTTTTCACAAAAAGAAAACTTGCAACTTATATGGCATTAGATATTTATTGAAAATAATAGATGGAGTGATTAAGGAAGTATTCTATGTACAAGATTCCTGTTAGGAGGCCTTTTATCATAGAAGGTAAAGACATTAAAAAAAGGCGGTTATAGGACAAATAATTCTTCATAATAAGGTTGTTCTATTTGCTAAGTTTTATTTTAAATTATTTTATTATTAAATTATTTTAAATTATTTATTTTAAATTATTTTAAATACATAAGTATACCAATTAAATACATACCAATACATACCAGACCAATTAACTTTTTTTTTTTTTTTTTTTAAATATAACGCCTTTAAATCATGATTAAACATGATTAATGGTATCATTTTTCAGAAATTTTTCTCTTCATACCAATCAGGGTGAAGCAGTTAAATAGTGGAGTCTGTTATAGAAATAAAATAATAATAATAGTGAAACAAACAAACAAAAAAAAAAGAAGAATTTTTTAAAATCAAGCATCTTATCCTCCTTGTCTTGGATTTAAGATTTTGTATCGCTCTGAATCCTTGTAGTATTTGTTATATCTAGTTTATATTCCAATAACAAATTGGAATGGAAGGTAGGAGAGATGATGGATGCTCGAAGGGCAGATAGAGCTGTAAATGGAGTTTGAAGGAACTGGAGACCTGAATCAGGTTGTTTGTGATATCAAACCATGAGATTTTAGTGGTATCACAGTACTTGAAGGGATGCAGAATGCCAGGTGGTTTTGACTTAGAATAACTTTAGTCTCTTATTGCTATCTGTAGCTCCAGGCTATCTACTTCCTCAATGATCTGTAAGGTGAGACAACACAATCCATTCTACCCATTGCTCTTTACCTACTAGTAGTAAAGGACTACTATAGATAGGACTACTAAAACCTTTAATATGCTTTTTACTGAGAAATATGTTGGTAGGTACTCCATGCATGATTGTTCCTCCACTGGTACTGGGTAAACTGGAATAAACATGGTTCACTAATAACATGTCCTATAGAGACTTGTCCATTTTGGCTAAAATAAGACCAACAGGGTCCACATGCATGCACACACATACACAAACAAAACAAAAGAAAGAAAAAAACCTGAAGCTAAACCTAGTTTATCAAGAATCTGCTTAGCATCACCAATCAATTATATCTCCACTAACAAATATCCACAACAAATGAATGATGTATTGCTAGGGTAAGCCTCTTCAGCTACTGAAAATTGCCAGACCAAAATGAACTTGTGCATTTCTAAAGTCTTATTTCAGACATTAGGTACTTACTACTGTATTTGTTTTTGTATGTATGTATATGTATGTAAAAAATGTTATACAAAAGTAATTTCTATTTTTCTTTTTCCATCCCCTTTTCTCCTTCTTTTCTTCTTCATTTTTATTGCTCATTTAAGTGTTACCAGTTTCCTGTTTTACGCTGTTTTCCTCCATTTTCATTATGTGAACCAGTATGAATGTACGGATATATTCAGGATAAGTGACACTAATTACATGCTGCTAGACTCATAAGGTAGCCACATATTTCTTTAGTATTTCAGCACTGAGTATAAATAATTTATATCAGTTACATAACAACCTACACAGAAAAATATCAATTTAAAAATTTTTCTCTGAAGAACCCAATACCATATTGTTAAGTGTAAAACTCATATTGGGTTTGTACAGCAATATGTTGAGACATCTGCATAGGCAAATGTTTCACAGATTCTGAAGTACTAAAAAAAAAAAATAAATAACATGAGTCATACCTATTCAAACAAATTAGAGGCCAATCTTTAGAACATGAGGAAAACAAGACAGAATCAGAAATAAAATTTCAGGGCAAAATTTATACTATGTATTTGAATCAATTATATGGCAAATCTAATGGGATTAAAATTTAATCCATGTTCTGCTTGGAAATGTAACATAATATACACAAAGAAACAAACAAACAAACAAACAAACAAAAAAACAGTTAAAAAGATGTTTCTGAAAAGTACCAGGCAAAACTTAGTATTGGGGAATTTAGAATTAGCCTAAATTGTTGGAGAATTTAGAATTAGCTTTAATGATCTAAAGGCAAGATATTTTCTAGTCTGCATCTAAATTCCTTTTGAAATGACAACTCTACAAATTGCAATCTAAACAGTGGTATAGATATATCAGAAACTTAGGAATGCATTAGACAAAGGGAAAATTTTGATTATCTGCCTGAACACATTTTTTTAAACTACTAAATTAATTTGAAGAACAAATCTTCAGATGAAAACTGTAACAAAAATATAATGCTACTTTATTTATTAAACAGTAAGTCCAAACTGAATCTCTGAACTTCACTGAACTTTGCTGGGAAATGATTTATCTTGTACATTTTATTTTAAATATAAGAATAGATGCAACAAATATTACAAGAATAGAATCTCCACTTGAAATAGCAACATTGAAATTTTATGACTAGATGGAGTGTTTCCATTTTCTTAGTAAAACAAAAAGCGTTGCTTGATTGTATTTTCTTTTAGGTAGCCTCAAAAGAGTACCAATGAATCTTTTCTCCACCTTAAGTTTTCTTAACTGAAGAAAATCATGATTCTGAATTGCAGTTTACTGATTACTGGTTTTCTTTCATTTATTTTATTATTATTATTATTATTATTATTAATCTTCATATTTTCATTCAGATTTCTCTTTCCTCTGGTATGATTCTTACTCTGAAATCTGATCTGAAAGAGCTGAATTACAAAGCACAAAGTATTTGCATTGTGAGGACAATATTTGTCAGGAAGCCTGAGAGATGGTGAAGTGCTCTTGACTGTGACAACATTTTTGTGTGCTAGGTGATGCAGCACAAAGAGAACAACAGGACTTCTGTCAGCAGCAAAATGAATTAAGCTTGGTTTCATAAAATCCTGTCTCCTATTTGAACTTGCTCATGCTTAATATAGTGAAAAACACCACTCAAAAAGTATCTTACCTCCCATCTCCCTCCATCCCCATGCCCTCCATGGCTGGAGTTTTCATGCCTGTTCTGTTTTCTAATAAGAATTTAGCTCAGTGGGACACATTAGTGAGTTGTATCCCTGCATATAATCCTGTATTTCACATCATTTTTAAGGATCTAATACCATAGGGTTTGTATTTCTTTGGGGGAAATCAAACAATAAATTCAGCTGTGAGGAAAGGAATATATATATATATATATATATATATAATATATATATATTCATGCATTATAGTACAAACCTCTCTTTCTAAGGAAGCCAGGCTAAAAAGTATTTCTGCTAGCATGTTATGATAATAAAATACTTGCATTATAGTGGTCAGGCAGCAAGCATTCACTGCTATCAGCAAGCCATGGACTGAGCAAAGAGAATGTAGTGAATACAGGGAACAGCTTTAATAAAAGATCCTCAGCTCCATTCTTCTGCCTTCAGGCAGTTATAACAGTATTTCCTCTATTGACAAATTATTTGGTACGTATAGGATATGAACTGATTCTGCTTTGAGGCTAGTGTCATACTCCTCATGCCCAGTGTCTAGTTCACTTTAGGAATGTTTTCAGTTCTGTAACATCCCCCTCTATTTTAACAGTGCTTTTGTAGAATTAACTAATTTATTGAAAATATAGATATTTCACTGGTAATGACAGCACTGGGAAGGTGGAGGGGCAAGGAGAAAAGTAAAAGCATTCAACATGCAAGTGGCATTGTGTTGATAGAGTACCAAGGAAGGCTGCAATCTCCCCAGCTTTGTATCTATTGCTGTTCACAGGCTTTTAACATTTCAAACAGATTAACAAACGTGCAGCCTTGCTAAGTGTGTACATAGAAGAAGCCACTTGACTAAACTTGTTGGAGGCAGAAAGAAGGTAGGAACTCTTTGCCCTAATTTCTCTTAACATTTTGGAGTCTGAAAAACTTCAGTTAAGGAAAGGTTTCACATCCTTTCTGAATAAATCAGAAATTGCCTTCAACTTCTTATGACTAGAAGGAGGGCATTGATAATTTTAGATAGGAAGCAGAGAAAGTGCTTAGTAAATCTTCTATGGGTGATCTGGGCTTCAACCCAGCATCTGTCAGTGCTTCAGACACGCAGGCAAACAAACGCAGTAAGTATTTGGGGTATGTTTCTGATAGGAGGTTGGAACTGGAGAAAGCTAGTTAATATAGCCAGGGAAGGGCAGAGAGAGTTTGAATAAGTGCATGATGACAGTGGAGAACAGGCATGAAGGGAAATAGCTGACAGAAAGCATTTTTAAATTGCGGTGAAGTTGAGGAAATGTGGATAGAAAGGGAGTGTAAACCAGGCCTGTTTTTATCCCAATGTCATTTTACTCTCTGATCAAAGAATTTGTGAATAAAGGGAATGAAAATGAAGTTTGCTCTATGATGGTTTGCAGAATTGTTATAACTGGCTTGAATAATGCAGCTATCTCTTTTTCTTTCTTCTTTTTTTTTTTCTTTTCTTTCCTTTTTTTTCTTTCATAGATGGACAACCTATTTTGAAGTGAAAACTATAGTTTCCATAGTATGACTTTACTGTACCCCTATGGTTCATTTGCTAACGAAAAAGCGATGTGATCTGGTGGTAGGACACAGTCTGTGCTGTAAAACGCAAAGGCTTTGTGTTTTATTCCAGATTGAACTGTCACTCAAATTAATGAAGGTGTTTAAAGACTATGGGCATAATAACTAACTTGACTTAAAGAGTCTTTATCTAGATTGAGATGCCATTGAAATGATTATCTTAATTACAATTTATAACATATACATAGAGAATTCGTATATACACAATTGAAACAAGAAAAAAGTTTTTTATTAGTTGCAGACTTTTGTGTTCTAAAAATAGAAACCATTTTTGTTCATACTCTGTCTTTAAAGCGTTCTTCAGATGAATTTCTTTAATGACACTCATTCTACAAAATAGGTCTTTTGATCTTTGAGTATTTAACCAGACTGCAGTATTTCAGTTCCTCAGTTGAAAAAACCTTCAGTATATTTAGGGTTTTATACACTGTTAGAGGGACAGTAATTGCTGTGATTTTTAAGTGATGTATGAAATATTATGACTTATCTTAAGTCTTTTCCATCTCTACTCTTCTACTTTCTATGCTTCTAAGGTATGCTTGTAAGGGATGTCTTTTATTGTTACCACAAATTGATTTAAAGTAATATTTGTTCAACAACACATGTAAAAGGTATTATTTGGGGGGAGGAGGGGGAAATCTGGTGTATATTTTTCAAGAATCACACCTCTGTTAACTTCCTCAGCTTTATATTCTGATTTAATGGCAAAAATAACCAAGGATTCATGCCTGTTTTCAGCCTCTAGTTAATTCAGTTCCCATAATAGGAATTTTGAGCTGGTGTTGCTCATTTTCTTGCCTGGGAATTCCAGCATAAGAAAACTTAGTAGAAATTCAGCTGGATCAAGTGCCTCATGTACTTAGTGGATCTGAGCCAAGAGTACAGTTAGCATAAGATGCAATATAAAATTGTGATTCTAAAATAAATAAATAAAAAATTGAAGAGGTTGCTGTATGCTTATAAACTCTGAATTTAAAATAAATAAATAAATAAATAAATAACCTTTTTCCAGTTCTGTTTCTCGCAAATGCTGCAATAGAAAATAGCTATTGCTGAAACTCTAAAAATGCTTTCCACATTTCTTCTTAAAAAGTATTCTTCTAATGTTAAAAAGCTTAATATTTTCCTTTAAATACAATTCATTTGTTTGCTGTATATTAAGCTTCTAAGAAGTGGACTCCTTTTAACTGAACACAGCAGTATTTATAATTCCTGTATGGAAAAAGATATTTCCTAGAAGCCTTTATCAGAAGAAGGGGAAAAAAGTAACGATAGCTGAACAAGCCTAGAAAGACCTTCTGGAATACCAGACTTACATTATTCAGCCTGTACAGCATACAACCCTAGAAACTAGAGGCAAATAAAAAGAGAGACGACAACCAAGAGACTATTTTGCATGCAGGGAACATGGCCATGTCTATTTACATGAGATATGGAAATTGTTGCAACATCTTTTTCTAGCTGCCCTGGAGATTTAAGATTTTGGTATTTCCATTTCTTAGCATGCAACCCAAAGTAGTTTTACAGAATTTGTATATAATTATAACAGAAAGACACAACTCCTGGCTTAGACATGCCATTTGTGTGTAATTTATGCCTAGAGTAAGCCAGCAGTAGTCTTATGTCAGAGGGACTGTAATTTACTTATTTTCTGAGCAGTTTCAAGTTTAAGTTTATAGCTCTGCATGAAAGGACAGTCTATAAGTCTTGCAAGAAAGAAGCGAATTTTGTCCATGCAATATTAATGTCTCCCTACTCTGCCATATATGAACTTGCCAGTGTCAGCTTGCTGGTGCTGTACGAGATTTGATGAGACCAGGGCCTACTGTGATTTGGTTACGACTTTGCATTTGCAAGATGCAGAAAGAAACATGTCAAGTAGAAATAAATTCAAGTAGCTTGGCAGTATTGTCACTCTCTCAGCAGGCAAAATGTAGCATACACATAACACTTCCAACTACAATTGTATGAAGCATATACAGTCTGAGCAGCTTCTACAGGATATAAATTGTAAAAGCCTCAGGGAAAAAAATAAAATAAAATCCTTGCCATCTCAAAGGGAATGGATATTATGTAGTAAACCAGACAAACATGGTCATGTAAGCTACTTCATTAAGAAAAGTTTGAGTTTAACTGCTCCCTAATTATCAATTAGATGTGTTAATTCAATAGTTAAAGGTCAGGAATTACTCATGGCTAGCACTGTGTCTCAGAGGGATATCCAGGAAATGGTCATCAGATCAAATCAGAGGTGTTAATATGTAATTAAAGGTCACAATAGCTTTTGCTGAATTAAATGAGCTGTACCCTAGATAATTTTTTTTTTTATTTTATTGTTTCTTTCTTCTGAGGGACAGCTGCTTAGCTGAGCTTAATATGCCTTCAGAGGAACATTCCAGTTGAGCATCTGATTTTTAGAGGAGTTAGAAGCTTTCGTTAGACATAGTTTTGGAACCAACTTGTTATAGTTTCAAGTCCTACTTCCCCTATCTGGATAGAGATGAATTGAAAAAGTGAAAAGAAAAAAATATTATTTTTGCGTTTTGTTGTGCTTATTGCTGAGTAGTTGGAAGAAGTTAAACTGTATATAGCACAGAATTAGAAGTATATAAACAAGGGTAAGCATGCTTATCTTAATCTGTAGCTTGCATCTCCACTTCCAGAACACTTCATATTGATGAGGAACTAATTATATCTCTTTGATCTCTGTTATCTGGGGTGGGTTTATCAGTTTATCACAGACATTAAATGATGGCTGTGTATTCTTATGTATGCTATAAATTACTTTCCAATTAGTTCAAATCCTCTGCTTCACCTAATCAATACCACTACCATTAATAGGACGCAGAACTACTACCTGGTCAGCTAGTCCCTACACTGTATTTGGGCAGGAATGTATATGCTTGGAGTTAGTTTAAATAGTTTCTGAAATTTTTTTTTAACTCTCTTTTTATTTTTTTATTTTTATTTTTTAAGCATAAAATAACAGTATCCTATGGCTTCTCTTTGTGTGATATTGTTTGTAAATTCAAGTTCCACTGGTTGATACAGAAATTTTTATCACCATTCTATCAGTAAAAACATTGAGCAGAACTGAAGATATGAGAGCTCTGAGAAGAATTTGATTCATCAGAACTTTGCAGCATAAAAATTAACCTGATGACTGCCAGGATTATTTTTGAAGTAGTTTTGAAGTATTAGCCATTACATTCATCCAGACTAGACCAAACTAGATGTTGCTAAATACTTAGATATTTCATCCCACTGGAAATTACAAACAATTCTAATATGGGGAGGTGGAGGAAAGCCCTAAGGAGTCTAAATGACTAAGTATGTTTTAGTAAATAGCACACTAATTAAGTTATAGTAATCTGCTATTTATATAGGGTACAAGTCTGTCACCTCATTCTGTAAATGAGTCATTTTACTTTGGATTTGGTGAAGACAAGGTAGCATGTTACTAGTCAGATATTGCATTTCTGAACATTCTAAAGATCTATTATTATTTCTTCAAATACTGCTAGTTCAATCCTCTTTAACTTTGCTTTTATTTTGTAATTGTCAAACCGTGTTGAAAAAGATCTGTAGGTTCATTCAGCTTAACTTGCACCTGCATGACTGATACCTGTGTTATTCTTACAGCTGCTTGTAAACCAGATGTTTGTCTCAAATGCCTATAGTGAAAATGGTTAGTACATTGATTAGTACATAGGTGTGATAGCATTAAAACAAAACAAAACAAACAAACAAAAACTCTGCATGAAAAACAGCATGGTCACCTCAGAAATGTTGCTTTGACATCAAGAACGATGTTTGGATTAGAATTCAATTGCTTTTTTCCTCCTGCACTTTTCCTTCCATAATGTATTTCCACATCTAATAATGTCATAGATTATATATTGTTCCACGCTTACAAAACACATGAAGGTGCTCCAAGTTTTTAATAAAAGACTTTTTTTTAATAAAATGACTTATTAAAGACTTTTAATAAAATTTCCAAGATCTGAGGTTAGTTAAAGAGTTAACTAAGAGTTAACTCATCAGAACATAATTAAACTGCTCTGACCATCTGCTGCTTTCTACCAGCATCCTTCAACATTCAGTAGATGGCTGTGTCCATATGTATGCTTACTTTGTAAAGTCTAGAAGGGTAGTAGTAATTCCTTTAAAACGCTGGTGTGCATCCCAGTATATGTCTTATTCACCTCTTGATTTAGTTCATCTTGTTTTAACCTTAGTTAAAGAGACCCCTGAGTTAACATAGAACCTTCTATGAAAACAAGTCAAAGTCTTCTGTCCCAAGTTTTATGATGCTTCCTCTGCCAACCTCAAGTATCCTTTGTCAAATGTGATTGAGTATACTAATTTCTCAGTGAAAGTATTCTCTTTGAATACTCATTGTTTGATAGAGAAAAATAGCTAGTTATGTCTCTCTGATCTCTATTATCTCTGTTGTGGTGGATTTATCAGTGCAGTCACGAGGAGAAGCACTAAATGAGTCTGTCTTTAAACAAACACTCTTAAAAACAAACTGATAATATAAGTCCATAAATAGCATTCTGAGGAAGTCCTTTTATAAACAGGTATGAACGAATCATGTTCTTGTTGCGTTAAACTGTGCAACCCAATGTAGTTTGGAACCATGCTTTTTAAGTGAAAAGCTATAGCAACTGAAGACTGATCATGTTTGATTGGATCAAATATATATACACTTCGTTATTGACAGCACTTGCTACTTAAAAAAATAAATGCCAGATACTACAGAATAGAAAAAAAAAAAATTTCAAATATGTAAGAATTACTCAAAATATTATTTTAATTAGGTTTACATAAGACTGATGGCCAGTCTCTAATTCTCCAAAGGGATCCACTTTAGGGCCAGTTCCCTTTAATGTTTTCATAAACGACTTGGATGCAGGGTTCAAATATGTACTAAGTAGGTTTGCAGGTGACACTAAATTAGGAGGAGCTATTGACTCCCTTGAGGGCAGAAAGATCATGACAAATTAGAGGGCTGGGAAATCACCAACTGCATGAAATTCAACAAGAACAAGTGCCAGTTTCTGCACCTTGGACAGGGCAATTGTGGATATATGTATGGGTTAGGGGACAAGAGACTGGATAGTAGCCCTGCAGAAAGGGTTCTGTGGGCTGGTAAGGGTTCTGCATATGGTAAATTGAATATAATTCAACAGTGTGCTTTGGCAGACAAAAGGACCAACTGTATCTTGGGGTGCATTAAGCACAGCATTGCTAGCCAGTTGAGGGAAGTGATTATCTTGCTCTATTCTGCACTGGTGTGACCTCACTTCAAGTACTGTGTACAGTTTTTTGGTGCCACAATATAAGGACTATTACAGAGTGTCCAAAGGAGTGCTGCAAAGACCTCTAGGACCTCTAGGGCCTAGAGGTCAAGATGTGTGAGGAATGGCTGAAATCACTTGATTTGTTCAGCTTGCAGAAGAGGCAGCTGAGGGGAGACCTCACCACATCCTACAGCTTCCTCGCAAGGGGAAGCAAAGGGGTATCTCTTCTCTCTGGTGAAAGCAATAGAACCTGAAGGAATGGCATGAAGTTGTGTTAAGGGAGATTCAGGCTGGGTAATAGGAAAAAGTTCTTCACCAAGAGAGTAGCCAGGCATTGGAACGGGTTTCTGGGTGTTCCCAGGTGGTCAAAGCGCCAAGCCTGCCAGAGTTCAAGAAGTGTTTGAACAATTCGCTCAGACATTCAGTTTGATTTTTGGGTGGAGCAAGGAGTTGGACTCAATGATCCTCCTGGATCCTTTCCAGCCTGGGATATTCTATGATTTATTCTATGATTCTGTGATAAGAACTCAAGCAAGATAGTTCAGTGTGTTTTTAGTATTCTTATTATATATATTTCTCTTCTCTTCTCTTCTCTTCTCTTCTCTTCTCTTCTCTTCTCTTCTCTTCTCTTCTCTTCTCTTCTCTTCTCTTCTCTTCTCTTCTCTTCTCTTCTCTTCTCTTCTCTTCTCTTCTCTTCTCTTCTCCTATTACAAGGTCTTGACTGAAGTCATATATACATTTCACTTCTAAATCTGGGGGCAGGGATGAGAATTTCCCTTTTTTGTTCCTTTTAAGCATTTAGTCCTGTTTTATACAACAGTATAAGGCAGCTTTCATTCTTTGTACTTTTTTTTCCTTAATATTTGTTATGCATCATCTTTTCAAAATGTACGGTCCAAATATACTTAGTTCTCTCTTGATGTGAAAGGTTTCTTTTTCCTGCTGTTAGTAATAGTAATCTATCTGGAATAACTTTCACTGCAATATTTGTTGAAAGTTAAGTTGTAAAACATTATACATAAGGGGATTGAGTATCATAATGTTGACTACCATGTTATTATCAGTGTTATCTCCCATTCCTCTTTTTATGTCATATTATCTAGATTGTTTTCATGATAGGATATTAATTTGATTTTTATGTCTAAGTATGTCCATCACTAAGTTATGTTTAAGATATTCTGCCTCAGTACAGTATACTTTACTGATTGTCCCAAATGCTATCTGCCATCATTCTGTCCAATCACCTAGATAGGCTAGTATTTCTATAGTGATTAGGTACATTTCCAAACTTTCATACCTTTTTTTTTTTTTTTTGGTAAAAATATGAAGTGTATTTTTTTAAAGTTCAATTTATCAGAAGAAGAAAATCTTAAAAATATTTTTATTTCTTCATGTGTAGATAGCTCAATTACATTCCATGGAGGAGAAAAGATCATTTTGGAGGTAAGTGTTGCCTGATAAATTTAAAAAATTTTCAAGTAACATTTCAGCAAACTTATCCCTTTTGCTTATTATTTCTGAATCTGAAAGGTCTGTTTGCAGAACTAAGGAGGGTCACAGTAGCTGTGAAAGAGGAGTAAGACAAGGTTTAATACAAAAATGTGAAATCTGCGTTTCCACAGTATAAACCAAATAACGCTGTACAACTACAGGTATTGAGATGAGAAAGTATTGCTTAAGTGAACCATATGTTTCTGAAGAGTGTGGGCTTTTCTAGTGGAGAGGGATCCGTTTTACTACATGATAAGGGATAATTATTTTGTGAAATACATTGGGAGGCAGAGAGAAATCAGAGCCTAGATTTTTTTACAAATGCACATTAACTAAAACAGCAGTGAGAATGGAAGCCTTAAAATGATAAAAACTAATTAAAATCCAAGTAATTGTTTTGATATTTAAAAAATAAATGAGAAAATAAATGAGTATTTAAAGAGAAATAGTAAAGAAAACATTTTAAGATAGCAGAAGTTATAGCAAGCCATCAGAACATAAGAGGGTAGATTTTAAATTCAGTGCTGCACACACCAAGGCTGGATTTGGAGGAGAAACTGTCATATATAGCACACAAATGTAATTGAAAGGATGGAGTGATAGGTTAGAATCAGTGCTTGTGGCAGGAAAATCAATCACCAGTGTGATCTGTACATGCATTGATACTTCAAGCTTTAACAAAACATCAGTAGGGAAACACTGCAGATCTTTTCTCAAGTACACTACTTAAAGGGTTTCAGTATGAAATGTATGCTTGACTGTCAGCCTGAATGTTGGCAGATCAGACTGAAAAAAAGGATTCTGGCTTTCAGACAATGCTTCAGGACATTATCTTGCCTTACAGTGCCTGTCAGTAGTGACTCTCCAGTGTCTCAGGCTTCCTCCACACAGCAAGTTTTGTCAGCATGAGCTGTTGTCAGAATGACCTTTCCAGTCTGAGATACCTATCCTGAACTTTCTTGTTGCCTTATTCTCAGAGGTCTTGGCAGTGTATCCATCAATCTGTGAAAGGAGGCAACCAAGCCATTAAAGCCATCATGGCTCAAGTGCTGGTGCTGGCCTCTGAAGCAGTCTGTTTGCGTACTTCAGTATCAGTCACTCAGATCTTTCATTTGATCAATAAACTCTAGAGATAGTGAACACTGAAGTCAGGTAAGCACAAAATGTTCCAAAAGTGCTAGGGCTGTAAGAAATTTAAGTTTTTTGTTTGTTTGTTTGTTTTTTAATGATATTTTATGGCAGCCCAGCAAAAAATGTCCAACCTTTTTAGTCATGTAATGTCCAGATTATCATTTAAACTAAACCACAACTAAAATGCTAGTTTAGAATGAATTCCTTACTTTAGTTGCATTTCAAGACAAGGAAACTAATTTTAATTTATACAGCTGTTCAGACTGATGGTGTTAGATATAGAATTCCTAGAAGATATGGCCAAACTTGTAAGATTTGCTTAGTAAAATTACTTCAATATCTATAAAATTGAAGAAAAAAAAAAAAAAAAAAAAAAGAAAAGGAATGGAAACTTTGCTGGAATAGTGATCTAGGTAAGACCTTTCAAAATAGAACAGGTGACAATGGTACCAAACCTTTACAATGATGAGAAAAATATAAAAATTACACTTGAACTCTATGCAAGTAGCAACTGGGAACAGCATTTCTAGATGAATAAAGTTGGGGAGCAGAGGGATTGAGGGTGAATGCCACTGCACATCACTCAGTCGTGTTCTTGACAAGGCACCTAGTCTCTACAGAGCCAAATCTTCAAAACACAGCAACCTTAAAGTCGCAAGTATAAAATTCTTGATTGAATTATGTTACAGTTTGGTAGACAACAGAGACTGATACAGTAGATTTTTCTCTCATGCTGCCTTGTTGCATGTCAATATTAAAAATTAGCTTCTTCCTGTTTTATGTAATATCTAGAAATAGTTGGTGAGGAATAGGGCAGCAGACATAAAGCAAGAATGCTCCAATTTATTTTCAATTGAAATAAAACAATATAGATTCTGAAGATTTGCAGTTAATTGTTTGATGTTAGAGCCGTGGAAGGTGGCAGTCTGAAACACGTTATGCACCTTTCATTAAAAACAAACAAACAAAAAACAGTAGTGCTTTAGCTGTGGAGTTCAAAGAAGCTGTATTTACTCTGTAAGTATTGGTTGTAATAGTATGGTGTCTGGAGTAGTTGTGAGGAGAATATATTCAGCATCCTTACCAACAATATCTGTGCAGCCTGCTACACATGAACTATTTTGTTATGGGTTAATAAATGAATTCTGTCTATTCCACATACACTTTGACTGTTGAATTAACTCTTGATACAATAAACACGTTATTTCTTTATGGAAATGCTTCACAATAAGCAAGAAGACAGGAGCAATTTCACTTTTTAAACACAAACACCACCAACAAAAATCAGTCCTTGATAGCTATTTGAAACTCCAAGTGGGTAGCTTCTCTTCTTCAGTACACTAAAGACAGCATAACACAGTTGGTTTATTCATTTCAACAACATTTTAAATTTGGGGTCTATGGATTCAGATTGATGTACATTATCAGATGCCAGTATCAGATGACTATAAATGCATAGGTGTTTTGAGGGATCACTGATGTTCAATGATACCTTGTGAAATGGGTGGGGAGGATTCTGATGAAACAACTGACTGTTATTCGTTCATTTAATTTTATGTTTAATTTTATGTTATTTACTGTTATTTTTTGTTTAATCTGCCATTTAATTTTGCCCTCTGAGATCTCTTAACTGGTGCTATTTTGGTAAAATTTATTCCAGACCTAACATCTACAACATCATTATTTATTTGTAACAAGTTTTCATATGAAGTTTTGCTATTAATATTTCATAAAACTTAGAGTGATGAATTGAAGGGTTATTGACTCAATAAAACCTCGTGATCAGTAACATCTCTCTCACAAAATTCGTTGATTATAAAAATTGCAAGTATATGGGAGACTTCCCAGATACTATATACTTGGAGACTTCCCTGGGATGTATATGATTCCATATTATAAAAATCTGCTGTTTAAATTCATACTTATATCACTAAACATTCTCATTAACTTCATTGTTTGTAAATAGTCACTTCTGTTACACAGATATAACCAGAATAAATACTCATTCAGAAATGTCAGCTTGCAAAGTTAAATTAACTGTACAAATGAAGCCTAAATGCACTTTATAATGAAGAGATCAATTTTTATTTATGTTTTAACACAAGTAAATTGAAATTCTATGTATTGTCATCACATGCTTATTTTAAGACTAAACCAAGTCAGTGATTGTCAAGGGTATTTTTTTTAGTGGTTAAAATTGCTGTGGTTTAGAGTTAGGGATCATAAACCTGGGGTTGCATATATTAAATTACTCTATGATTAATAGTATAGAGAAACAGAACTAGTAGGGGATTGCTTTATGATTCTGCTGAGAATAGGAAATCTTTTGCTTTACACTTGCTTTTATTTTAGCACCTGAACATGATCTTCACTGATAAAGATACCTAAACCAAGTCATATGGAGAAAAAGAGTTGAAATACCTCCTGTGATGAAAACTTTGGCATTGTTTTTAATGCAAGAAAATATACTGCATATCTTTTTAAACCAATGAATTTTGTTGCTCTAACAGCTTATTTAATGAAACTGACCGCCAGTCTCAATTGCATTGCTTTAGAAATTTTTATTTTATTTTATTTTATTTTTTTCCTGGTCTAGTTAGAAGGCTCACTGTCTGCTCTTTCTGTCAGACTTTTGAAGTTACATTTTCCTCTATGTTTGCTGTTATGGTTGATTCTGAACAAATCCATTTAGATGTACTGGTTGCATGGAAAGTATGCGGTTTCAGTGAGGAAGATATGATAAAGATTCAAATATTGTTGTACTAATGAAAATTCAGGGAACTTAAGGTTTCAGTTTTGTTGCCAGAGTTTTTGTTTTGTTTTGTTTTGTTTTATTTTATTTTATTTTATTTTATTTTCCTAGATTTTCACAGTTGTTCATATTACTTTTTAGAAAGATTGTTTCAAATATTACTATGACGTTTATAATGAGCTCATTCAACTTTTAAAGCAGTTGGTCACAGAATGATTTCAGATCAATACTGAACTTCTGTGCTGTATTATTGTGTAAGAGAACAACTTCCTACATAGGGATATCAGTGAAGAATGTAGCATCAAAATGTAGCAGCTGATAGATGCTATCTTTTTGCTGGCCTTGGATGAGTAATCTGCTAACAGAAAATTTAATCCATTAAACACAAACATCTTTAAAAATAACTACTAAAATCTTCCAATATTCATAACACGCCTAACAATATTTTTGCAACATAGGCAAAAAAACCTGTTAAATACAATTATGTTTTTAATCTTAGTTTATTTTACAAGGAAATAAAATGTGCTTTAATTCGTTTTGAGTTCTTAATCTAATATAGATTACAATGTTTATTACCAATTTGTATGGTTAAATCCATAAGGCTGTTTTTCTATTTAAAGTATATGCACACTATGATAACAAATGTACCTGACTGTGTCAAGTACCAACTCACAGGAAAAAGTGTCCTCTATTGCTCATGCTTTATAATATAGTCCTGGACAAACTCTTCAAAGCATATAATATAATAATTTAGGGATAGTAACAAGAAAGCCTGGGGCAGTCAGGCCTCCCATTAACTGTTGCTGGTAGAAAAGAGCCTAAGTCATGTTTATCACATAGTAAAATAATCACATTTGAAAACAAAGATAGGCTGCCACATTTTATTTTAGGGTTATATTGAGCAGAAAGGGTATGTACTGCAACTCAAATCCTTCTCTATATGCTTTTTTTTTTTTTTTAATAAAATTTGGTCTATGTGAGAGGACTTTTAAAAATGTAGCTTTGTGTAAAACAAGGATTCTATTTTTTTCCTTTTCTCCATTCTCCTTTCAATTTGAAGGAATTAAAAATCAACTGAAAGGAGAAATGGAACAGAGAGAATCCACATACTTGTAGCTGACTGAACAGATGGTTGTTTTCTTTCGTTGTTGTTGTTGTTATTAAATTAAATAAGGTATTCATGTGATTAGAGATTTATTTTATTTTAGTTCTCAGCTGAATTTAATAGTATCCAACCAACTAAAGAAAGTACTGGGTAATACCAAAGGTTTATGTCATTTAGTATTTTTTCTTTATCATTGGCCAGTAGCATGATTATACTGTAACTCTTTTTAGATTATATACATATAAATATATTTTAATATTTTTGTTAGCACTAATCTAGGGCCTTCCTGAGAAAGAGGCTATGGTTTGGCAATCTGTGAGTAGCTATCAGGGAACCTAATTCTTTTGTGAACCAGCCTATCTTCTGAACTTCAAAGCCTGTCTTTGATTATAAGCTCTTTGGTTACAGCTACTTTATTAATTATGACTTATAATATTATTTTTTTTTTAAACCTAATATTTGATCATTTGATTGGATGTTATCTATTGTTTTTAACATCAATGAATCCATATTTACCACAAAAACATGAGATCTTCAATATATCAGAATACGTTGGATTTATGTACTGGTACAATTAAATTTCTTTAGAAACTGGAGAGGTGTATTGGTTTATTTTCTACTTAATATGCTACATAAAAAAAAAAAAAAAAAAAAAAAAAAAAAAAAAAAAGAGGTCTGGTTTAAGATTCAAGCTCCTATCAATAGCTTATGAAGCATATTTTTTTTTAATAGTCATGCTCTTTGGAGAAAATGTTTGAAATTAACATCAGAGTATATTATCTGTACTCTGAAAATTATTTATATTATCAACAGAAAATACTACATTCTACACTAATTTTCTTTGGCAGATTTCATATAGAACCACAGAATCATCTAGGTTGGAAGAGACCTCCAAGATCACCTAGTTCACCCTCTGACCCAACGTTAACCAGTCCTCCACTAAGCCAAACAAAGAACAATGGCTAGATTTGTAAAAGGTGAACTGCAGCCTTCACCTACCATGAATTCCCAAACAAAAATCAAGCAACATACACTTTCTGTTCCAGAACTTCATATCAAGTAGCCTTTAGTGAAAATGTGCAGTTTCAGAAAGGTGACAAGATGTAGGTTGAAAATAGGCACTTAAATATTACAATAAATTGAATTACAATGAAATTGAGGGTTTTGCAGGTTTTGGTTTGTTTATTTTAGAGGGCATAACTATATTTTGCAAGAAGATACTGTACGACTGAGAATATATGTGGGATCAGTTTTTGCTCCTTTTACAGTTTCTACTTCTTGTGTGTATGACTTTACCCTGTAAGAAGCTTCACTTCTTATTTTGAAGTCACTTCTCATTTTTGACTATGTGTGCAGAGTTACAGAATCAGACCTAGAAGGTCTGTTCATTATGGTAGAAAATGCTTGAGATTTTAATTTGTGTACAGAAATTTTACAGGCATACTTTTGGTGTTTCTTTTGTTGTTTCCTTTTTTATTTTTTTCTTTTCACTCCTCCTTTCAAGGCTGCTTACGATCAGAATTAATATAGTTATATTTGGATTAAGGAATGGTATAAATAATCTAATGAAACATGAAAAGGAGACCAACACAAAATACATTCAGGAATCAACACTGATGTTTTCTCCAGATAAATTGCTGTACTGATTGTCATGAAGTATATTGATGTCACTGTCACTATGACAACATTATGACAAGAACCAGTCACTCTAGGCTACCTTGCAAAAAGGATCTGTCATATATATATATAAATATATATATATATATATAAATATATAAATATATATATATATATTATATATATATATTAGAAAAAGTAATAGAAATGATTATTCTAATACAAGGTTTCATTTAAGGTTAGATGATTTGATATAGACATCGGATCAAGGTATTCTCGAACCAGTAACAAGCTAGCTTTTCAAAACAGGTAAGAGCAATATATTATTCATACACATGCTTTTACTTCTCAAGTAGTAAAAACAAGAAGAAATTGCATTCTCTGAAATGTAAGTATTTGAATATTAAACAATAATAATAATGTTTTGATGTATTTCTCAAAAGTAGAACAGGATTTTATTTTTTTTAATTTGACAAAGTAAAACATTTAGAGATGGAATGTGTGTAATTTAACTTCTAAATGGATTAGGGTTTGGGGGGATTTTTTCCTGTAATCAATTGTTTCTCTCCTTTTCATTTAAAATAATCTTTCCACCCTTATGTATTTCTGGTTCTGTGCTGCTTCAGCTAAGCCATGGGACCTGTGTACAGCACTTATACAGTTATATTTCAATACATATGTATCCATAGACCTAGTTTATTTTCTGCTTGTGAATCTGTTTGATTTCTTCTGTCTCATAGATTTTAATGTTTGAGTTTTGCCACATCAGAAATACTACACTGGTGTTAGGAAAAAAAACTTGTGAAAATTGTAGCCTGTAGAAATATCAAAAGATTAGTAAAATTCATAGTATCTCTAAGTTCATTTGTCTACATCACAATTTTTGAAAATGTGTTTACAAGACATAGTGCTGAATTTACTAACTGTTTAGAAACACATAGTATCAACACGATAATAGCGTGCAAGTAAACCTAAATCATATTTTCCTGGAGGTATTTGTACTCCTAATAAATCTTAATCAAGTCCAAAACTCATATGGGGAGTCCTTTGTATGTTTGCTTTGCTGTCTTTTAAGTGTGTAAGCTGAAAAAAACATCCTTATTAAGCTCTAGCTACCTTGATCTTTATTTCAGTTAAAACAAATTTAACTGATGATGATTTATAGACATGTCCAAACATATTTATTTTAAAGAAATGTTTACTACAAAAGAGAATTTTAATTATTTATCAAATACAGTATTCAAATAACTTTAATAAGGACAACAGTTATTAAGGTTTTATATCGTCTTTTTTTTTAGGGTTATTCTCTGAGACGACTTTAATGTGAAAACTGGGCAATCCAAAAAGTTATCGTTTAGATGACGTTTTTTGTTGAAACATAACTAAGTAATATAACAGAGGCAGGATTTCTGAGTTTGAGGGTAGGCATAAGTATTCAGCAGTTAGAAAGAAATCCCATCCAAAGGGGAAAGCTGCCAGGAAAACAGCAATTAGTACACAATACATAGAGTTCAAACCACAACCTCCCCCTGCCTCTCCCTTCCCCACCTCCCCCCCCCCCAAAAAAAAAAAAAAAAGAGAATATGATATCTGCTTTTAAAATGAAGGTCCTGAGCTCTTTAGTGGGTTAGTTGTTTTCCTCAATTCCTCTGCATTTATTTATTTATTTATTTCCATCATAATGTGTTAGTCTGCTTGTTTTCAAGGTATTTTAAGCCTGAATTAAACTTCTCTTGTATGGACACCCTAACACTAAGTGGCCAGATTGGCATTTTGATTAAAAGTCTGAAATAAAATCAACTGAACATATAACTTCTGTATAAAGGGATCAGTGGTAACAACAATCAAAGTAGATTATATGGTCTACATGTACTGTTCTCTGGCTCTCTTTCACACTGTACCATGTGAGAAGATCATTCTGTTGGTGCCTTGTTTCTAAAAGGGACTTAGAAGAGAATGATTCCTTCTCCTCTTCCCAAATAGCATGCACTCAATTAAAATGCTTCATCTGAAACATCTTGCTTTAGTGCAGTGAGAACACAAGATGGGCAGTTGCCCTGTGGATGGATCTTTAGCATAGGTGAGGAAACAAAATGCCAGGGCATTAGACTGCAGGAGGTGGCTTTTCCCATAGAAGGACCTGAAGAAACCCTGCTGTGGATGACAAAGACTGAGAGGTTCAGCAGCAAGGGCAGAGGCTGCTCCCAGAGGGAGCACAACTTGTTTTCTCTCCACTTCTTTGTTGGTTTCAGAAAGGTGCAAGTCCAGCTCCCTTGGGCTCCAGCCTAGTTCCAGCTTTTCTCTTCCAGCTCTGTTCAGGTCCCAGCCTTGTGCCCTTTGGATAGGAAAATTTGGTTCTGACCACACTGCTGAGAGACCTGGAGCTGGTTCATTTACCTCACTGTCAGAGCTCAGACAATGGTTGGTTTAACTCTGCGCTTGCTTTAAAAGGTCTGACAAATTGCATCTGGTTGCTGCTGAGTAGTAGTGGGATTAAGGCCTTTTTAACATTTAAAATCTGTTTTAAAATGTTCAGTTATTTGATGACTAGAAAGACAACTCATTAGCTTTATTGTGATCAGTGAAAATAAGTAAATAGTGTATTGCATTGTGCAAGTGAAAATTCTGATACTGAATTTTTTTTCAAGAAATAGTGATGTCAATGAAATTACTGTTTATTATATGAACATGCCATTCTGGTTTATCTGCATGTTTAGTTCTCTAAAATGTTACATAAATATAGAATACAGTTTGTAACACTTGCATGATTTTGACACTGGAATTTTCATTTTCTTATAAAAGAATAAAGAACTACAAATGAGAATGGATAGACAAAGTAAATCAAAGTTTACCTAATTAGACCAACAAGTGTTTAAATGGTATAAAAAGTAATCTAATTAGGAAAATGTAAAAGCAAGCTGCAGTCAGTGCACACACTGATATATTTTATGGGTCCACTGTATGTTCTGGTAACAAAGTATATATCCCAGAGACCAGGAAAGGGATTCATAATCAAACTAATTGATATTACCTGTTATGTGCTTTAATTTGTAGCACAAATCTTGAAGCTAAATCATTCTTTAGCGTTTCAAATTAAGCTGCTTTTGAATGGTTTACTATAGTTCTTCTTCATTTCCTGAATTCTTCCGGGAGTGTTATTCTGTAATGTTTTCAACAAGCAAACAACAGAAATAAAAACAAATATATATTTTTTTCTATAAAAATAAGCTATAATCTGTGAGTTTATGAGTTCTTGTTGTTGTTCTAGACAAAACCTTAGAAATCTTTAGAAGTACTCCCATTTTAATACCCATGAATGACTCTGATTTTTATTTTTTTTTAAGTTTTGAAAATTTTTTCTCTTTCTAATACATTAATACCTAGCTGGAGTAATATGACTATGACCACCACGCTCTTCAGAAGGATTGAAATAATTTTGAGTCTAGAGCAGAGCAAGAAGAATGATAGGTTGGAAAAACATGACTGATCATGAAAATTTAAAGAAAGCAATTCACATCATTCTGTGAAAGAAAGGT
Organism: Aythya fuligula; assembly: GCF_009819795.1. Classification (NCBI taxonomy): domain Eukaryota; kingdom Metazoa; phylum Chordata; class Aves; order Anseriformes; family Anatidae; genus Aythya; species Aythya fuligula. Next base: position 30,470,290 of record NC_045560.1, on the reverse strand, counting down.
TATTAGCTGTTTGGAAATCAAATGCTACCAACATTATCAGACAAAAGAGTACATTTTGTAGCAAAGAAAGGTATTAGGGAAAACTTTTCATCTCTTAGGACCAAAGACTGGAAATGTAGAATCTCTCATTGGAATTTTTTGCTTCAAAATAAGCTGATAAGAGAGTCTGTTTTAAAAAGAGGTAGAATAAAAATAGTTAAGTATATCAAATCTAAATTATGTTAAGAGATGTAAGTTTAAGTGTAATTCTGAAATAGTTGTGTAATAGTGGTGCCTTTTTAATAAGCATTTCTACCTGTTGAGTATATTTTAATTGGTAGTTTATGTTACTTTCAGAATGGATGATTAACTGACTTTAATTATCTAAGTAAACACAGATGGCAGAATGAAGTTGATTCTGTTCTTTCTTTCATTCTTCAGGAGAATTACCAAATCCCTGTATATATGCAAAATCAACAAACTGCAAAACTTTAAGCAAGGTCATAATACAGATCCCATACCTAGTATTGCAAATGATGGTATACAGGTTATAAAGAACTCAGTTTGAGCCTCAGCTTATAATATAAATACATCTTGGATAAGACTATACACACACACACACACACACACACACACATATATATATATGTAAGTCATAAGCATGTAATTAGAATGGAAATTTATTTACTTATTTTAGTGATTTTCCTTCTATAAAAAGTGTTTTTATATAACCATTCATATTATTTACATGTGCCTGTTTGATGATTTTGTGTGCCTTCTCTCTATATATACAACTGGCTTTTCATTGTTGTTTCTCTCTTCAAAAACAAGAATGAAGATGATCCTCTACTTTACTTTGCCGCTCAAGTCTGGTGTAAGTTCTTTTAACACACTGGATATTTCATACAAATTCACAATCACCTTTCCAGAGAACTAGCTGAGAAAGGACAAATAACTATTACAAGTGTTGGTGGGTTGGCAGTTACTGGAAAGTCAAAGAACAAAGAGGCATTAGTACAGTCATGAACTGCTCCTTCTCTGCTTTGTACTGTGCCTTCTTCCATTGCTCCTGTCTCAAGAAGTTTCATTGCAAGAATTAGTTATGGTTTTAGATACTTTCACTTTGCATCTATTCCTTAGACCTTTCATTTGTTAATGTCTGCCCCATTCAGAATGTGGGTCTATTAATGAATTGTCATAAGCCTTGGTTTTGAAACGTGACAAAATTTCACATTCAGATTTGACCATTTATTTCTGCAATACATCTATTTATGAATGTGTAACACACCATGCACTTTCCATTTTTTCTAGAGAAAAGATATAAGTAGTAACCATAATAATGGATATGAAATCATTTGTACATGAAATGAAGAAAAATATATCCTTCTACTATCTGAGAAATCGTATTTGTCCTAGTGTATACACAGAGCCTTATTTTCCCAAATCTTTGTTTTCGTCTCCTTAGACCCAAAAAAATATTGATCGATGTAACACTGCATTGCCACTGCAAGTCAGTGCAAAACATACCATGTATAATCTTATATATGACAGAGGTCAAATTCTGATAAAGAGCCTTTCTTTAACTCAGTCCTGTCAATACTCTCCACTATTGTCTTATTATAGATATATATATTTTTAAGGGTTATTTCTCTCAAATCCAGTAGACAGAATTAGAATCACAGAGTGACTGAGGCTGAAAGACACCTCCGGAGATCATCTGGTCCAACCCCTCTGCTGCTTTCCAGCTGGGTGGTCCCAGTATGTCCTGGTGCCTGGGGTTGCTTCTCCCCAGGTGTAGGAGTTTGCACTTCCCCGTGTTGAATTTTGTGAGGTTCCTTTCAGCCCATTTCTCCAACCTGTGAAAGGTTCCAGATTAAGGTGAAAATTATGAGAGTAATACAATTTCTAAACTACAGTTTTGAAAAAATATATATGTTTTTAAAGTAGATTGTGTTTGTAAATCAGATAGATTGAAATTTGTATGGTGCTTTGCATGTTTTAAGGACTGTGTAAGTACTAACTAGTCTTCACCTCTAGCATACAGCTAAGCATTGCCCCAGTTTTATGACCTTCAAAAGTGATAAGAGAAAAAGTTAATAATGTAGTCAAAGACCAAAAGTAGATGAGAAACATAAGAATTTAGAAAATGTGCTTGAAAACGTGTCATCAGCCATATCCGATGCACTGACCCGTTAATTAGTTTGATTACAGTTTTGACTATAGTCTTAATAAAAAAGAAGTGAAGTGGAAAAAGATATATAACGTTTAGCATAGAAAATGTTAGCTGTAGGGGACCATTCATAATGTATAATGCTGTTAGTGAAGTGTTTTTTTGTGTGTGTGTGTTTTTCTTTCTTTCTGATTCTTCAGAATATTGAACGTTACTATTATTATATATTATATTTTTATATATTTTATATTACTTATATAATTCTATATTATATATAATATATATATTATATAATATAGAATTATATAATGTAATATATATATATTATATATATTATTTTATTTTTTCAGTTTCTTCAATGACATCTTTTGAGTTTACGTAAATTATTTCTTCTGATTTTTTCAGGTATATACAACAGCTTAAAGAATACTTTAATTGCCAAAAATGTAGGTTAAATTTTTAATGAATTGTTAAGGAGAATGTTTTATTACTCAAGCTACATGCAATTTTTTAATCTCAACATTCACCTGAAACATTCTCAGAGGGTTATGGCAGAGTAAGCTGTAATTCCCCTTCCCTTTCCATTTCCTCTTTCAGTTTGACTTCCCATGTTTGTCTATTTGTTTTTCCTGTACAGAATAGATTTTTCTTCTTACTCTTGATTTCAGCTTTGTTAAAAATAAGAATCTGGAAATTACTGAACCGACATTTAATATTAGATAAATCATTGGATTACCTCAATCATAGTAATAGACTCATTCATACATCTAATTTGCCTTCTGTGTTTAAAACCACAAAACAAACAAACAAACAAAGAAAAAAAAAAAAAAAAAAAAAAAACACTATATCAAGATCCAGAGGTTTACAAATGTGGGTCAATGATTTATGCCTCATCCATCAAGTTGTAAAAGGCCTTGTCTTTGGCCCTTTCTTCCTCTCTCACAGAAGTACATTTCCATGGTCTTTCCCACCTTGGTGGGAGAGATTCCTGAGGGGAGCTGTTGTCTATCTCCTAGGTATATAACTATGTAGATATGCTGGCTCTGTATAGCTGGTCTGGTGTGCATATCAGACCTTCCTCTCCCTTCAGCAGTGAGTCACCAGTGACAATGATGCATCTTTTATTCTTTACTGAGGAGGTTTTAATGCAGCGGGTAGTCTGATTAGACTTTGGTGAAACCTCCACGTAGGAAGAATCATCACCCTCACCATTGTCCAGTTGTCCTCGCAGACCAGTATACCTGTTCTGCAGGGGCAGCTCGGGAGGTAGGGGAATCACTAGGCAGATGCACCTGCTATGCTTGTATCGCCAAGCAGGGACCTTTTGCCATTGTCCCCTGCCCCACAATTCATTACCATTGTTGTTACGGGAAGCAGAGGAAAGGGGGTTCACTGTAGCAGGAACTCTGTGTGCCTGCTGGTCCCCTACTATCATCTGCTTGCAAGGCAATAGGGGACGATGTGTTTCTTGTGTAGCCTCTGCTGGCTGTCTAAGCTTCAGGGTTGGTATTTGTGGTGTCTCACCCCGGTGCCTTTCTTTCAGGCCTGGCAGGCTCCACCAGTCTATCTCCTGATCACACTCCCTGATAGCCCTTAACCTCTCCACCTCCTCCTTGAGCTCTGCCACCAGGCTGACCAGGTCATCCACCTGCTCACACCTCACACACCCGGTGTCTCTGACACCGTCAGATGGCAGCAACTGGCTCAGGCATGCCCTGCCGCACACAGAGACTTGAATGGCCCCATTTTTGGGCGGGCACTCAGTCTGGGTGGCCACAGACTTTCTAGAAAGAGCTTTCTGCCTAGTGCAGACCATGGCGGCTTAGCTATAGGTAGACAGCCAGTAAATGAGCTGTCCTGAGCACAGACGGATGCTCTGCCCTCTCCCAGTGTGCCCTGCCTGCGTGCAGTGCCGTGCCAGGCCGTTTGCCCGTCCTGGTCGCCATGCTCCCCAAGGGCTGCCTTTGAACGGCATGGGAGGGGGTACTGCTGGCTTCGCCTACACCTCATCAGCCTCCCTAGTGAGGGCTGCCGGGCCCTGGCAGCTCCCTCAGTTGCCATGAGTGGTCCCGATGCCGGAAAAAAAAAAGCCCTGCCTGCCTCGATCCCCTGCTGCACTGCAGAACGCGTCTGCCCCGGAGCTGATCGCCTCCGCAAGTGGCTGCAAAATGGCGGCGACGCCTGATTTGGGCAGGAAGTGCTCGAGGGCATAACCCTTCTAATTGCTTGTGAGTGAAAGCGCAATGGGCACCAACTGAAATACAAAGAATTCTGTTTAAACATAAGATTTATTTTTATTTTTTTGAGGGGGGTCAAATACCAGAATGGGTTGCATAGACAGTGTGTGGAGTGTCCATCTTTGGAGATACGCAGAGCATGACTGGACATAGTCATGAGCAATCTGCTGTAGTTTACCCTGCTTTGAGCAACAAGCTGGAGTAAATGATCTCCAGAGGTGCCTTCCAGTCTCAGCAATTCTGTGTTTTGGGTTGCCTTATGCTTCTAGACCACACTTGAATTGCAGCATAACTGTTGATAGAGAAAAGAGGTAATCCAAAATATTATCTATGATATTTTCATACAGTATTTCAATCAAAAATCTCTACAAACTTAGACTGAAAAACTTGTCAAAACAAATGAGTTACAGCAACATTATTTTAGAATTGTGAGCAAGTTCCATATTTTTATAGCATAGGGGAACTCTATGATAGATAAATGATATGATAGATAAATGAGATAGGTAAATGACACAAGACTGTGCATTAATATATCCTTAGTTTTTAAGGATCCTTCACAACCAGGGGAGACAAACAAACAAACCTCACTTGTTTGGCAATAGTATTGGTCCACCACAAGTTTTACTGTATGAATTGTGTCATTAAACACAAAGAGCTACAAAAGACGATCTGAAATGTGATTCACTATTCATTGTTGTATAGCACCATGTGCCCATCTTTTCTAAATACTGATGAGAAGAAATCAAAAGGATCTGAATCTAAATACTATGCATTAGCCACAGTAATGTGCATTCCTCCTTCCCTGCATTCAAGCTGCAGATGAGGAATGAAGCGATATAATAAATAAACAGGATTTTCTCTCTTCTTTTCCCCCTCAATTCTGCAAATATGTTTTTAAGCTACTGCCAGTCAGTAATTAGGATTTTGTTTTCAATGTGGTTATGGCTTTTTAAACTTGCATATTTATGTATACATGCTCCAAATAAACAAAGATGACTTCACAGGTTTTTCTCAAGGGATTTCCTCAAAAGTTGTTTCCAAAATAAATAAATACGTTGACTGTTCGGGCACAAGGGCTGCTACTCCCCAGGACACAGATGCTTTTGGGGCAAGTTAATTGTTTCTCCCCACAACATGACCTCATTACATAAGACCACTTCAGAAAGAAACACATATCAGCTAAAATCTGTTTTTAGAAAGTAGAAGGAAAAGAAAATGCTTTGTTGTGTTCTGTGGTGTCAGTGCTGCTCACAGTGAGGAATTAGATTCCACTCTACAAGGAGAAATCATTAGTCAAGGGGAAACAGGTCTGCTTTTAGAGATAAGTTGGGAAAATTTGTAACTCTTACTGGTTTTATGAAGAGGAAAAAAAAATGTTCAAAACAAGCTTTATGCTTTTTGTAATCTACGTAATTTCTTTAGCTGGTTCTTGTCTTTTGGTCTCAGAACATAGAAAGAAAAGCTCCTCTAACATCTTGCATTATGCATGAGAACTTTAATCTAACTGTTGGTGTTTAATATTTTATACTGGATGCTAAACTTCAGATTGTGAGAAATACTGAAGATTAAAACAAGAGGTGCAGAAAAGACTAGAGAGATGGAGAGACAGTACAGAGACAAAGAAATGAAGAACTACTCAAAGCCACAAACAGAACAGCACAGCAGCTTGTTTTTTTTATGTCAGCGGGTGCTTTGTCTAAGGATATGTTCTTCCATTAAGAAACGTGTATTGTTACTCAAGAGGCATACTTTGAAAAAAAAAAAAAAATCTTATGTTCTAAATAGCACAAAAAAGCAAGTTGTATAGCCAGCTCTGTTTAAAATTATCCTGGTATAAGCCACTTCAGTCAAAGTGCAAAATTAAGGCTCTCACACAATAGAAAAGACAATTTATGATGATTCCTGTCACTGAAGTTGCTTGTCAGTGTTGACAGGCTTGAGATACTGTATTCTGTCTGAAACCTTGTCAGACAAAACCACTGAAATGAAATAAAACACTATCAATGGAATACTAATGTTTTCTTCGCTGAAGTGGGCTTTATGCTTCCCTAAAACTGCTAAAACTGAATGACTGTTGCTCATTGTCAAATAGGATTAACACCTTTAGCTGAATATTTCTCTATTCTTTACCAAACCTTTGCAAACTATTTGCAAACTATTAAAAATGCACTTAGACAATATATTTCTTGAAGACATTTAAATGATATCTGATAATACAAGAGAGAACTGTTTGTAAACTTCCCTGGCTTCCTCTGCTGTTGTGTCTCAAAGAAGAGCATGTCTCAGACATCTGTGAAAAGGTGGAGTAGCTCTAATAATAATAATAATAATAATAATACTCTGTTACAATACTCATTACAATAATAATAATACTCTGTTACAATACTCATTACAATAATGCTAAGATTTCTTTTTGTACTTTCAGATAGAGTAGGATCTCCGGGTTAAAAGCTGTTTTGAAACCCTCACCTGTGTTTTGTAGAGAGAAAATGGTTTAGTGTTTTCTGGTTAAAAAATAAACCAGTGATTCGTAGGCAAAAGAAACAAAATGTTCTCAATGCTGAAGAACGTTTTTATGTGTTATTTAACTCTTTACCTTTTGAAAGCAAAAAAATTGAGAACTCTAAATTCTTTTGCTTGTTTACCTTCATTTTTTAGAAACATATTTTTGAGTGCTTTTGGAAGCTGTTCTGCCCTGTGTTTTTTAGTATTATGTAACATATTCTCCCTCAATGCTCTAACTACAGTGCATGTAGAGAATGACAACCGTAGGCAAGCAGTGAAGAAAATGAATTATATGTCAATACAGCACTAACTTTGGCTCCAATGATTTTGGAATCCTTTGCACTTCCATGTTATAAAGAACATGGAAGCTTATTATTTGTTGAACACCAGGGAAAGCTATGAACTCTACAAGATGAAAAATGAATGTCAATTTTGCCCTAAGCGTCTGCCACATACAGTAAAGTCAACTTGGTTGTTGAGTGTAATATGGATGCCCTATTCTTCCTATATGGCTAACTTGATCAGTTTTCTCTCCATAATTACAGAAGCTGTTAAGAGTGGTTTGGCTGATGGGATTGTGTCAAATGTGGATGAACTGAGTCAAATACATAGTGAAGCAAAGTGAATGTATTCTCATTTCCAATTCTCAATTGAAGTTCTTGATTTAAAAAAGAATTGTCAGGTCATGTCATTATATGGTATGGATCTAATATGTAAATTCTATTTCAAGAGAGAACAGTGAAAAGACTCCAGTGAGTCGTCTTTCATGTAGAATTTTTGGATTAATTGATTTTCCAATCTTAATTTTGATAGTTAGACTTGCCAAGCATTAGAGCACCGCTAGCAAAAATAAATAAATACAGTTATTGTGGGTTTTATACTTGCTGAAATGTACGTATAAACATTCACTCTTACTGAACATATTTTAGATTAAACTAAAAGTCTTATTCACGTTCTAATTTGGTCATATTTTTAATTAATGAAAATGGGCTATAGAAAGATTTTTTTATCCCATTTTTCCCCTATGACATTTCTTACAATTATAGGAACAGACATAAGTGTCTCTAAAGTAATTGCATAGTATCTGAGTCATCAAATGAAGCTTGATATATGGATATTTGCCACTGCAGTAATGAAATTCTTTGATTAGAGCCAGTCAGTTAGAATTCAGCAAAAATAAGCTGATATCCTATTTTTTTTGTATTATGTCAATAATTACTTAATGTTCCAAGGCACAGACTGACCAAAGAACTTGTTAAAATTCTTTGATAAAGTATCTTTTGTCCTCAAACTGCTTACAAATAATATATATATTAATTATTTCTTAGAAATAGGTGAAATTTCTGTGAACTGACTTTGAATATTTTTTTTTCTCTGAAAAACGGAAACTATTTTCATATATATTTACTTGTATTTTATTTTTTCTTAATTGCATTTTATGTCATCACCTAAGCATCAGACTGATGCCTGATCAGAAGTCAAGTTCCTAACTTCTGTAAGCATTTGATATAGTGTTATGATATAGTTATGATATAGTGTTATGAGTTAACATCATATCTCCAGATGTAATAAATATTTATAGAGGGATTGTTTATGACCATGTGAGACCATAACTGACTCCTTTGCAGGCTGTAGAAATGTCCCTATGGTTTAATAAGCGTGTTAAGAGTTAGGCTTTTAAGTTTGTGCTATCAGTGGCCTCCTCTGTACTCAGCTAAGACAAAAATGTGACTCTTAAGCACAGCTCATACTATTCTGAGAGGTCAGATGACTCACCCTCTGTTAATGCTTATATCTTGCAAATACCTGTGAAAAGAACTTAGCAGTCTGATTTTTAAAATGTATATCAACAACATAAACTTACACGTGGTGTTTCAGAGGCATTGTGCTATCCCAATTCGAAGAGATTTGAATGACTGAAAAAGTAGGTTAAAATGACATTTTAGGCTGTGTACAAATGAATGGATGTCAGGTCAAGCAGAAAAGTGCTGAAAAAATTCCTAATACCATTTTTTTTTTTTTTAATGTAAAGTGGATGTTTAAACAGGCTGTTGTTGTGAAGTTCTCACTTGACAAAATCAAAAATTTTTTAGTTGGCTTGAATAACAGCTTGAAGGGTTAGTAAATTGCCAAAGGCTAGATTGTGCAAAACTTATTTGCACAGATGAGACTTTTGTCATGTAAGCTGCTTGACTGAAAACAATGAAATTCCCCATACAAACATGTTTCATCATATGATTTTCATATGAGAATCTTTTTAGTCTAATCTTTGAGTTTATCAATATAGATTGATTCGGTGGAATGAAGTGAATGCATAAATTGTTGACCTCTTGATGATGCCAACATAAATACCTCTAGACACTGGTTTAGCTTCTTGTAATTACCTGATATCTTCTTGGCACATCGTGGGGTTATTCTACAGGATAGAAACCCTGTCATTTTTCCCATAGCGTAATGCACATGATATTGTATCTCATGTATGATATTATTCTTGCCAATGAGGCCAGTGTAGAAAATCATGCTGCTGTCCTGCTATCAGATGTGATGATCTCGGTTCAGAAACCCCATACATTTCCTCTTTATTTGATGATGATTGAGTTAAGAGAAATGAAGACAAAATTGCTAAAATAGAAAGTAATATATGTGTTTTGTGGTGAAATTTAAATATATACAGAATTTGCTTGCCAGATTTCAGTTACAGTCCATTTAAAAGAAATGTTTGCCATGAGTTGCTAATTGCATAAAACTAATCCCATCTAAAGTTTAGAGAGGGTTGGCACAATCCTCACAGATAGATTTGATACAACATATGGGTTAATCCTGGGCAGTCATTTATGGACCCTTATGTTTGGTATGAATGTGTGTGATGAGCCATTAGCCCATCACACTGAAAGTTTCAATTACAGGTGGACTGTAGGAGTGGCTGAGTTTCAAAACTGATGCTCAGTGTTTGAAATAAAGGTGAAGCCTGCAATAGCAGAACTGTAACAAGCTGCACTCAGTCAGATCTTTAAATTTTTCCTTTTTAAATATTATTTAGGAGAGCCATAATGTTAATTTAATGAACTATGACGATTGTCTTGAAGATTAAGAATGTAGTGGAGATGGACTATTCAATTTTAGTTCTCCATTTAGAGAATATTCTGAGGTACATAATTCCATAATTTGTCAGAGCAATTAAAAAAATAAAAAAAAACTATGGTATAATTTATGTTTGTAAGCATGGGGGGAGGGTTGGGACAACGTAACACACAAAACAGAAGTTGGTTTACTTTTGTCTTGACTGTTGCTGAAACCCATCAGTACTAGGTCCAAGTGTGCAAACACTTTGCAGTTTCCTCTGCCTGTTGCAGTTAGGTTACCTGGAGAATGTTGCCAGAGCTATTCCCTTCCAAATGTGTTTGTTCTGCTGTACAACCTGGGCCCATGTTCAGTCGTGCAATAGAGTTTTTTTTCCTGGTTCTTTATCTATTTATCTTGAGCTACCTGTATATTCTGTGATTTTTTTTTTTTTTTCTAAATGGGGGCATGAATTTAATATCATTGGTTGAATTACTTGACTTTGGAATTTAAGAACTTACCTGTTTTTCATTCCAAGTTGGATATCTAACTGGTATCCTGTTATCCAGTTATTTAAAGAGTTACTGGAAAGAACAAAACAAAACAAAACAAAACAAAAAGTCAATATACATGGAGAAGTAAAAAAAAAAAAAAAAAAAAAGTAAAAAGCAAGAGCTTTTTTTTTTTTTTTTTTGAATATTTAAGTATGGCAGCTTTATTTACTCTGACAATGAAATGTTGCTCATACTAATGGTGACTCACAGTGTTTTGCTGAGTCTCTGTGATTAACAAAATACAATAACAGTACAAAATTACTGTAATTTGGGGCTTGGATCTATGACACAACTCTACTTTTCTGTTTGCTTTTCTTTGGGGCTGAAAAGGTTGGATGCCTATAAATAGGACATGATCCAATAATCTGTAGAATTGTTTGTCCTTTGCTTTTGAGAGTCTGTGACATTTTCCTTTGATGATACCAGGTTCAATAGCTTCAGAGAAGTAAAATTGTGCTGTAAGGAAATAGTACCAAGACTGATTTCAGCTCCATTCCCACTTTTCTGTTAATACTTGCAATTTATTTATATCATCATTTCTATGAGCCAGATGGCGTATTGTTTGCTGGGGGTAGGGAGGAACATTAAATCTACAGGTGTCTTCATATTTCTCTCCCTCCCCCTCCTTCTCCAGGCAATATATACTACTGCCCTAATAGTAACCTAAGAAGTTGTTTGTCCTTCTGAGAATGGGGTTCATAAATTTATCCAGCAATCTCAGTAATTTCCTTTTTTTTTTCTTTTTTTAAATTGCTTGCACTAGGCAATTGCTTCTAAGATCAATACAAAGTTTCACATAGTGATCATTACAGTTTTAAATTTTGTTAGTGGCAATCAGTTTAACTACAATAGTTCTCATTTGCTACACGGCATCTACAGGGGATCAGTTAGCCTTAGTGGATTGCTTCTATTTTTCAGATAGAAGAATGGTGTTTTGTATGTCATAATTAAAGTAACATTTGTATATAAATATATTTCCATTATTTATTCCTTTATTTTAGAGCATTCAGTGTACCACATGGAAAAGAAAAAAAGTTCCAATGTGAAGCCTGTGTGTATTGCAAGTCATAGTCAGTTAAGATGCTGTTAACCTGTTAACCATCTCTGTTGACCTAAAATACATTCCTGTACTAGTCTATGAACTACAAATCCATTCTGAATGATGCAGAGATTTTGCCATATAGCAAGATACTCACACTTGGCTGTCTATATCCATGTTTAGGCATAAAAATTTTAGTGAAATAATTGTCAGTGGTTTTGAGCCTTGGCAGCTGCTATTGGCTTGGAGATAATTTTTAGTTACTCACTGTTTCTGGAATCATTAATGATGGTAGATGTCAGTGAGTGGGTTGAACTTGAAAAAATTGAAACTTTTTAAAAGGAAAAAAAAAATGGAAATACGAGAATTTAATCGTGACTTGGAATCAATGCAATCTCATTTGTCTATTCTAAAAATAGCTGTTGCCATGAATAGTTGTTACTTTTTAGCATGTTAACATCTAGGCAGAAAGTCAGGAGATTTAGTTCATTTACATACAGAAAAATAACTTGCATTATATGCATTGTGATGATTAAGGGAAATTTAAAGTACAGCAGTTCAAGGTCAACTATTGAAGTATGCTAATCCCCCATATTAGAAACATATCATGTTCTAGTTACTCCACTATTCTATGTCTCAGGAAAAAAAAAAAAAAAAGTGCTATAAAAGGTTTAAAAGACTGGAATTGATTGAAGGCAAAATATTAAAGAAGAAGAACAAGGCCAAAGTAGGGTTATTACAAGAACGGTGGTTTTTTTTTTCATAGATTCCCAAGAAAATATGGCCATCTTAATGCTGTTGACTTCACTTTACCCATCTTTTGTGTAGGCAGACCTCTATAGTTGCTGTCATTCACAAAGTAAGTCAGGAATGTCTTTCATCCTACAGCTACATTCCTGTATAGGAGTTGTACCTTTAGGGTAATTCTTTTTTAACCAGTACCCTTTGTGATACATGTTATTAACAAAATACTCATAATAAAATGAACAATGGCTAATCCTTAAAAAAAAAAAAAAAATCATTTTTTGGCTTTGAAAAAGCAGACTTTTCCATCCTGTTGCATCCTTTGATAGGTAGTGGATTATGATACCTTCCCTGTGTTTAACTACTTCTGAGACAGTTGACATAACTTATTTCAATCTTGTTTTTTTTTTAAATGACAAAAAATATAGGTGGCTAAAGTCTGATATGAGGGCTAAGGGCAAATTCCCACTACCTCTCTCAGTAACTGTATTAATAACAGACCACCATCTTTGCTGGTTAGGACATGGTTATGACAGGGGAACTTGTCCTTCCCTCCCTGTACAAGGCCGTGGGGTGTGGGCATGCCTTCCCCACGTACACCACCAAGATACACCTGTTAACTTTTTTTTTCTGTTTTCAGAGGCATGGAAGATACTGGGGAAACACAGACCTGGGGAAAGCAAGATGCTCTCAACCCAGCAGAGGAGGGTGGTCTAGTGGGAGCTCATGCTTGTTAGCTCAATAAACATGTCTCTGTCACGATATATAGACTAGTGTAAAAGAGTTTCATGACTTCCCTCTCCCCCACATGTCCCATGTTTCCCATTTTGCTCCTTACCCTGTTACGTAAGCCAGTAATTGCATCTTTAAAGGCTGTGTCAAAAAGGCTTGATCTTCCATTCCTTCTATCTTAAGCTTTTTGAATCTGGATCTCAAGAGAATAGCAGAAATGAAACTGTTTTGCAGTAGTTGAGCAGAGTCTGGAGAGGTTTTCTGGCTGTATTTGCAGATATAAAATTAGTTCTAAGATAACTATTCAGTTGCATGCCTCAACAAACCTCATCCTGACAACAAGTTTGCAATATTCAAGAAATATATAATGAAATGTACAACTAATTTTCTTTAATTCATTTGATTAAATGAGCATGAATAATAAAATTTTCAACAGTGCCTCACTGTAGCAGGTGAAGTATGTTTATTTTTATTAAAAAAAAAAAAAAATAATATAATGAATATATAATATTTTAACAAATGTGTTTAAATAGTCTTTTAAATAATTATATTTCTCTAATCAAAAAATTACAACAGTTTAAATGTTTTGGCAAGATTTCTTTCTCTAACAGGTAAGAAACTCTTGTTTCTCAGTGGCTTTCTTTCCCTTTTTTGGGGAAACATCAGAAAGACATAACATTTTTTACTTACTATTACTGGTGAAATCAACAGAAGCATTGGTAGAATTTTTCATTCCCTTGACTTCCTTTCTAATTAGCATTAAAATAAAATTTGGATGTCTCTATACTGAGTAGTACTTAATTCCTGGACTCACTATGTTAAAATCAGCACATCGGAAAGGTAAGTCCTATATCTAGTCCTATGTATGTTTTGTTGTTTTCATTGCCCAAGCAGGGTAAAACGGCAATAAATAAGTAGTTTAGATCATGGGGATCTTTACAGTTATTAAATATCCTTATTACAAATAGGGATGAAAGGAACATTTTTGTTTGTTCCAATGATTTCAACATCTCTTTAGATGATGTATAAAAATAAAGTGTTTCAGATATTTTCTGAAGATTCATTAATTTTATTAGAAAAGTTTAACTATTTTTACCAAGGTAATTTCTGTTTAACCAAATACAAAAAGCTGGAGACATGACTGTCTTATCTTTCATGAATGTATTCCATGCTCTTGTGAAGGTAGGAACAGTTGGCTGTCAAGCTTGTTGGTGGCACTAATTACTCCATGTTTCTTACATAAATTCTGCTTACATATGTTTCAATAGCATGCCATTTTTCATTCGAGAACTCTTGAAATTCATTACCCTCTCTGAATCTTAAATGTAGCTGGTTGTTCCCCATCTTGCAATGATGGGGAACATCTTACCATTTTACCCCTCTTGAAGAACATATGCTGAAGCTGCATCGTGGTAAGGTTATCAGTCAAAGTTTGTATCATACTTCCCCTACATTAAGATAAAGCAGTTTTGCAACTTTCATTTCTGCTTGGACAGAAAATTGTTGCAGAAGGGAAGCTGAGGGTTCAAATTCTGCATGCCATGAGGTAGACATTTCTCATTTTAAAAAACAAATATCATTTTGTTTTCTTAAATTAAACATTTCTGATATACCTAAAATCCATGCAGCACTATTATCTAGGCAGGCTGCTTTGACCATAGAAATTGTTGAGACTGAAATGGACTAGTGTCATATAAGATTATTTCACATTTCCTGTGTGAAATGGTCCTGCATATATAGTATGATATTTTTGACTTTCTTTGTCTCTGTGATTCATTACCCACTGTAAATTTGACGCATATTTAGTTATTCCACCTTTTGTATTTTTTCCAGCTAGGGATTAATCCTATGTGTAATACTTTGTGCATTTCTTTATTAAATTAAATCTTTTTTTTTTCTTTCTCTCTCCTTTTTTTTTTTTTTTGGTCACTTTTTCAATTTGTCAAGGTCACTTTCAATTCAAATCCTATTCACTAAAGTGCTTGCAGATGCTTTCAGCTTGGTATTGTCTGCAAATTTAATAAGTGTACTCTCTATTCCATCATCCAGGTCATTAATGAAAATATTGAATAACATTGGATCCAGGACAGACCCTGTGAAACCCCACTCAGTATTTCCTTCCAGCTTGACAGCAGGTCAAGCTCTAAGTAGAGCTTCAAATTTGTTGTGCACCTAGCTACAATAATGTCATCTCAACTGCTTAATTCTAAGTTTATTTATGAGCATGGCATGTAAGACTGTCAAATACTTGAAACAACACATGGTATTTCCCTTTAGGAAGAGAGTAGATGGGATTGATGTCTTCTCTTGAAAAGTGAATATTTGCTCTAGTTCATCTGTAGTATTTACTCAAAGATAAAGCATTTTTGTGAGAATTGAAGTTATATTGACTAATATGATATTATCTGGATTATCTGTATCTATTCTACTTTTTCAAAGTTAAGCACAGCTGTTTACCTTTTCTTGTTCCAACTCTCTTCCATATATTCTCAGAGGAAATATAAATTCTGAGATTATTTTATCTGATTCCTGCAATGGTTCCAGTAGCCTGATTCCAGTTTGCTGATTTCACAGTTTAACCACCCCTTTGGAATAGAAACTGAAACAAATAATTTAGTTACTAACTGTTTATAGGTTCCTTTTTTTTTTTTTTTTTTTTCCTAATCTTTTAGGAAAGTAGCTTTTTGCTACTTTCTTGTTGTCTTTATATATTTTGTAGAAAGAAATGTTATTCATGTACATTATGAAAAAGCTAAACTGTGTCTCTGTGGACTTCTGCTGCCAACCTCTCCCTTCTTTTTTGTCTTAATGTTCCCACATATTTGGGGTATTCCTATATTTTCATTTTCAGTCATATGAATTAATTTCCACTCTTTGTAAAATTTCTTCTTGAGTTTTTAATTACTGCTTCTTAACTCTAGTTCTGTTTGAGGTGGTACGTATTTTTGAGAAACTGCTAATGCTTTTATGAAAACGTAAAAATAAAATATCTGTGATATGTCTACAAGTACTCAGCCAGTAGTTGAGGTACATATAAAAGACTTCAGGTTGCTAAACATATTATTTTTTGTTCTTTAGTTTTATCTGACTGTGGAGAATTTGAGCCATTCCTGCCACAGCCTCAGGTAGGGCAATGTTTCCATGGCATCCTGTAAAACAATAAGTGGAGATTTATATTAAAAAAAATTATCTAAGTCTGTTCATATTCAAGCTGATGACAAAACCTACATGAAGTTTAGTGAACAAAATTAAATAATTTTGAGTGTGGAAGTATATATTAACAAATGCATTTGCAAATTATATTCTGTTTTCATAATTCAGAGAACAGCAAATACAATTTAATTTAAGAGCTCTTATCTTCATCTACGGAATGATAGATCTTGATTAAAATAACTTGCAATGAATTAGAAAACTTTAAAGACTTGAGAAAGTGTAGCAAAGAGTGGGAAAAAATTACTTGAAATTACAGGCAGAGTTTAGAGCTCACAAACGCATGGGAACAGCATCTACTTAAACATGAGATACTTCAGGCTTAAGAGCAAGACAGTCCAAGAAACGGCAAGAAGTTTTCTTGATAAATAATCTCAAAAAAATTCCACTGATACAGCAATTTTGGATGGCATGAAAAGAAATTCAAGAATAGATGCTGTCATTTTTTATTGGTACACTAAGAAATGTTTGAATTTTACAGTGGCTCACTACATCAGGTTCAATCAGAAGAGAGAACTTTAATAAAATGAGAAGAAAACATCTTCTCATTTTGAAAGTTAGGATGAATGGAACCTTGATTTTGTTAAGCTAAATCTCTGAAACAAGTCTTTTGTTTGAATAAAAAAGGTGGCTGGTTTGGTCTTTTTTATTTTTGTTATGTTGTTGTTGTTTTTGAAGCTTCCACAATAAGAAGTGTTAAATTACTTTTAAATTAGAACCTGTTTTATCTTAGCTTTAGCCACTGGACGAGGAAACTATTGTATTTTGGATGTTGCTGGAGGCAATAGTTTATTCACAATGAGCATCTGCTATTTTTCTTTTGCTATACTTTTGATTCAAATTAAAGAAAGCTAACTACCAAAATCTAGAAGGCACAAGATAATTATGAAATATATAAGTATACATAAACTCCTTTGCTTTCATTTCAATGTTCAGATTTATAAAATTATTCAGAAAAAAAATAGTCTTTTAAATATTTATAGAAAGTTTCCGAGTGCATTAAATTTATCAACTCTGAAAAAAAAATAGTTATATTGTTTAATATCATTTCAGGAAAATCAGTGTTTCAGGAAATCTGTAAAAGTTCAATAATTTCTAAAATGAGTAGACAATGTCTGATGTGACTAGTTATAATCAATCACAGTTTCTACTTGTCAGAACAATTAATTTCAAAGATTCATGAAAAAATAATCTTTGGTATTCTTGGATGACTTTTTGCAAAACATGCTTGTTACTCAAGCTGTTTTAAGCTAAATAATGAATCGGCCATGAAAATACAACTCTAGTTCCCTTGGCAGATTACCCATTTGCAAATGCATTTGAGTAATGCCAAAATCTGTTCTGCTCTCAAGTTTAGTTTTAACTACAGGAATTGTGTGAAATGATACCTACCAAAATTTAGTTGAGCACTATATACACTTTGATGGGAAGTGCATACATGAAACAACTATTTTTTGAAAAATAATTTAAAGTTATGAAAAAATGTATTTCTGGGGATTAAATTGTCTTCACTAAAGATAGTATTTTGCTATTGATTTCCATGAAACCAAATTTTAAAAACATTCTCCTCTCAAAAATGATTATAACATATACTGTTTTCTTCATTAGAACACTGTAGAGAACAAAGTCATGAAGGCTACCACAAGGTAAATACAAACATGTAGGTTTTACCTTACCTCAGGGTAGTAAAAATATTCAAGGAACCTATAGGGATTTGGATTTTGCTATTTTTCTTATCTTTCTCCAGGATCTAAATATTGATCTTAAAGGTCAGTTTGAAAATTTCTCTGGTGATATATTTACCATGTATATTTAAAAATTTTTCATGGTTATGGTAACATCAGCAAGAAAAGCGAGGGAAATCAAATATTTAGTGGTAAGCCTCCCATCAAAATTTGGTTACAGTTAGCATGTCAATGAAATCTCACTTAACAAGTCTATCATAATTAGTTTCTGATTCTCATTTATGTAGTCTTTTTCCAGGAAAGTTTTTAATTATAGTAATGCAAATAAAAATAAAAATCCATCAACACCTCTCTGAAATTATTTGTGATTAGTGAAGGCAAGATTTAAGAATAGGCTTTTCGAATCTTGAAGTGAATGCTAATACAGATTTAATTAATTTTCTTCTTTTTATTAGTATTGTTATTTTGAATGAATTAATGAATTGGCCATCCTAGTTATTCGCAAGCTAGTGTAGAGACTAGTGTAAAAAATTGTTCGGTCTCTATGCTTGAGGAAAACAATGTCAATTTTTTTCCACCATTTTTTGACTCTGATGTTCACAGTCTAGAAAAGTGTCATACAAAGGCCATCATCTGATATTTCTGGAACTGTTTCCTTTGATTGCCTCAAAAATCATTGGACTTCTCTTTTGGGGAAATCTCCAAAACAGTCTTTCATCAGAGCTGTATAGTTATTTGAAATTAAAAATGATAGCAAATCTATTGCAACAAGTATTAATATGTATGTTATTTTTGTCAAAGATATTGTGAATTTTTGTTTTCTGAATAGCAGCTGTCACAGTTGTATTAATTTGGAGCCATAAGAAAATGAAGCTTCTGGAGCACAATATGTATGAACCTCCATACTAGTATTATTTTCCAGCATTCTGGTGTTTATCCTCCTTTTGGTGTTTCTTGTCCAAATGGAAATCAAATAGCATCATCAAAAAGCCTATTTATAAATGAGTCTATATTTTAAGTGTTGGTTTCTTATTTTTTTACTGCCAGTTTTGCTTTCCTTTTGAAGGAAAGCTACACTCCCAGAAGGCTTTCAATATTCAGAAGGTCTCTCCTTAAATCTCAATTAGGAGAGATTTCTACAGGAACTACGAATCAAGATTGAAAAGACTGAGGAGCTGAATGTAGCCCCTGCTGCTATATGCACATGAAATATTATTAATTGGCTTAAACCAGAAATGAGGTAGTTGTCAATTATGTATATGTGTGGGTTTTTTTTAGTCATGAGTTGATTGTGTTATGTATATATAGACATTCAGTCAGACTCTGATTAAGTTTGGCATGGCTGTTCTTCCAGTTGAAACAAAGTGGGGTGGATTCCTAGGTGAAGAATGTAAACATGGGGTATGAGAGGGGAAGGGTGAGAGTGGTAAGGAATAAATGAAAGGCTTAAAAGGGTAAAGCTTGTACAGACAGTGCTCTTTCATTATTGTAAGGCTCATTTATTCTCTACAGATAAAATCCTACAAATTTTTTGAAACCTAATTTCCATAGGAGATAGTTTTGCTTAAGTGACGAAGATAGTATTCCAACTTAAATGTTTCTGTCAGAATCCACTTACACTAAGTGTTGAGAAATTTTCTATTTTCAAATTCGTCACCAATTTATTAAGTATGTTCTTTTCATTTATTTCAAAGGAAGAAAATGTCCGATATGCCTGTGTGAAAACAGATATAAGAAAATCTATTCTAAACAATACAGCAGAAAGCTTAAAGCCATTTTGCAAAGCTTAATTTAAAAATAAGTCCCTTTCTCATCATGCATGTTTCTGCTGAAGAAATTTATCCTGCCACCTACTTCACCATATGGAATTTCAACTTGGTGCTAAATCACAGTAGATGCATCTGTGACAGTGTTGAATACATGCTTAAGTCAGTGAAGAGGCTGAATTTGTACACTAATAGCATAGCTCATTTGAGTACTGTTTTCATTTGTAATCTACTTGAAGTAGTGCTTTTTACACCTCAGATGTTCTTTGGCATGGTGTACTAACATAATTATTGTCTTGAGGCTCAGTCCATCCCTTCTGGAATCCAACTTTTGATTTTCTTTTCTTGGTCTAAAATATATTAATGCAACTTTGCTATTAAAAGTGTCTTGGAAGAAAACATTTCATGTGCATGTTTGAGATATTATCTTTCCACTGATTCATCCTGTCAATTTACAGATGGGGCTAAATGCTGTTATAAATGATACTGTTTCAGTTTTGACTAATCCCATTTTCAATAACATATTTTCAAAAATACCCGCAACTAACAACATCAACAAAGTTGTATATAATTTATATATACTGTAGCTTATGTCCAGGCACATTGCAGTCCCTTATGTCCACGAAGCAAAGATTCCTCTTTGTTCAAAATACTGAACTGTAAGTCAAGGGAAAAAAAAAATCACTGTATTATACTACATAAAACAACAGTTTTGTCTCTTTCATTAAATATGGTATGTTTGTTTGCTCTTTTTCCTGCAAAACTGTTATTTATTATAGGCTATTTCAGTATCCATTGTCAAATGTTTACCTGTAGGGCTACAGTTATACCCTGCCATGCTATCATGCTATGTGTAATTTGCTCTTTTTTATTGCTATGAAAAACATAAAATAATCTGCTATTTAAAAAAAAATATATAATATCTGAATTTCACATAATACATTAATACATTTAGTTAAAATATAAGGCTTTTATGTTTGTCCTTTTCCTTCTTATTGCCAGGATATATTACTTATGTACAGATCAATAATGTAATCCTAGAGCTGCTCTGGATTGTACTATTATAATGTCAGTGTTTATACAAATAGCATCTAGGTTGTTGTGTTGGTTTTTTTTTATTTTTGTGTATGGACGTTCAATAATTTCCCACTCAACTGAGTTTGTTAAACATTGTAATTCAGTAAATAAATCTGTTAAATACTTATTGGTAATAAATAAAATGTTGAAGTTATTGACCATTATTATAGAAGTGTGATATATTATGTTATGATATATTATTATTATGTGGTGATATATTATATCACAACAAGAATACTTTTCTCTTTAAAGACGCTTCAATTTATATTCCTAATCTTTAGTTCAGCTGGGTACATTTGAAATCTGCTGATGACCAGAAAACTATTAAGTGAAAATAAATAAATTGTATGTAACTCATTAGGGGATATGTTTTAATAACATCAGTAAGATATATTTAACATTATAGAAATACAACTTCACTGCGCTCTTTCTGTGCTTTTTTCCTGTGGGTTTTTTTTTTTTCAATTAATAATGTAAACAAGTTTGCACTCTTGTAGCAAGTTCACCCTCATAGAATAAACTATATCATACTGAATAGCAAAAATGTGCACATTTTGTTAAAAAGAATTTTCTAGAAACCTTTGAATGAATGGGGAGATTGAGTCAGCTTCTAGCAAAAGGCTTATCTAATGCCCATGTGAATGCTCAGTGTATTGTTTTGATTAAAGTGTGAATGGTAAACTGCTGATCTGAGGTAGCTTGTTATCCAAGATGCAGACAAAGCCATTTTCAGCTGTGTAAACTGCAAAGTGTTAGTGGTAGAATGGCATAAATTGTGTGCCATTCAGTGAATGTACATTATGGGTTTGGATTGCTATTCTAGATGATTAGGATTAACACTAAATGAAAAAGAATAACATTACTACTTTTTTTTTTTTTTTAATGTCTTATGTGCAAAGACTGTTTCGCAGGAATATCAGGGTACATGTGGGATAAGGAAAATTAGGATTAGAGAAGCTTTTCTGCCATATATTATTTTCACATATACTTAGTTTAGTGTACTAAGTTTACTATACTAAGTTTAGTGTACTGTAACTTCACAGTTGCCCAGTTTATAAACATTCTAGAGCATTAACTCCACCAGTCTTGGTTACTACAGTGCAAGACTAATTGTAATTTATTTATTTTTTGATCAGTTTTCTCCTCACTCCTCTGCACCTCCAAAACGCAGACTATTAATAAAAAACAACATGAAATGACTTGCTGATTAAAATGCAAGTGATGATTCAGTGATGAAAACACCTTGAAACAGAACTACATTATTGACAGGAGAAGCTGATTTCTTTAACAAGGGCACAATTGATGTAACTTTTTTTAGCATTATATTTCATATGTAAATGCATGTACTATAGCAGTCTAAAGTTCAAATATTTTAACTTGCAGATTAAATGAAACTGAATCCAGAAGCAAGGACAGTCTTTGAAACCATGCCCTGTCTGGCTCAAATCTGTCAGGTAATTCAAATGTTCTGTTCTGCTCATGATATAACCTGATGTTCCACAGCTATAAATGAAAGGAAGATATGCAGAGCCATGGGTGATAAGCATGTGTGGAATAAACAGTAGCCCCTGGAAGAATTTTTCTCACTGCCAAGTGCTCTTGTTCAAGTAGACATGTTAAATCAGAACACATTGGTAAAGCAAACACTTGATAAAATAGCAGAATTGATAACTGTCTGCAACATATAGTTTCTTACTAGTAATCTGGTCTATATGTTATGGTAATCTATTTCTTCCTCCCTCCCTCCCTCCCTCCCTCCCTCCCTCCCTCCCTCCCTCCCTCCCTTCCTTCCTTCCTTCCTTCCTTCCTTCCTTCCTTCCTTCCTTCCTTCCTTCCTTCCTTCCTTCCTTCCTGTCTCTCTCTCTCTGGTGCTCCAGGAAAATGCATGCAGTTGTTGCTATATACGCAACTGTGCTTAGCTCCTGACAGGGTTATGTGGCTTACACAAGATATTTATCTTCAAGAAAATTATTTGTGGCATCTCTGAGACACCAAAGTGGGTATTTCTCATGGTCTTATGGCTCAGACCATGCCACGTAAAATTCAAATTCATCTCAACACTTGACCGTGACACTACATATTCCTTCTGCTCTTCAGGTTCAGAATAGGGTACCAGAGAGGCAGTCAGAGATGATCCTACAAGGATCAAAGAATCAAAGAACCATCTGTCCTAAAAGTAGTTGGCCTCACTAGGTGCTTTGTAGTCAGACCAAACTCTGCCTGTCTGTAAGAAAAATGTGAATATGACATACCAAGTCTCCAAGTCACCTAAACTTCAGGGACCTACTGAGATCTCTCAGCAACGAGAGTTACAGATGTCTGCATAAAGCATATTGTTAGTGGAAGTTGGACAGATAAATATATTGTTGTATTTTGAAACTAATACAGGTTCTGAACTAGGAGTTCCACAGTATTAGTTATACCACTAAGACAGAACAACTCCATTGTTTTGAAAGGAACTGTTACAGATTTGCAAAAGAAGTAATTACACAAATTTGTGGGCTGCATGCTCCATTTTAATTAAGTATGCTCTGAATATAATAAGAAAATGCAAATCAAATATTCTTGTGGGGTCCTTGGTGTTTTTTTTTTTATTATTATTTGTTATTGTGGTTTTTATCTTTTATTTTTAGAAAGGAAGAATTATCTTACTTTCAACTATTTTAAGCATATTTTTAAATAAGTGCTTATTGACAGAAAACAGAGAAATTCAGCTTGCAGACTGAGATGGTGGAATTTGCATGCCCATTGTTTTTTTATTTCAAAAAACACGCAAACCTTATAGACAGTAAGTGTTTTGTTGCTACAGCCTAGACATATGTCCCATCCCAATGCAGACACTTGTATTGTGGCAGTGGATGGGGACAATTTTTCTTCCAATTTCAGACCCAGATCCAGAATTTACTATAAATATGCAATAGTTTGAGGTAAATCAACATTAAAAAGAATTAGACCTTTTCCACTGAATTCTGCTCCGTTAGGCTGATGATGCATGTTCACTTTTAATACGATCTTTAAAGAAGAGCATGTCTGTCTGGAGACAGGTATCTTATAAAATTTATTGATAAGTTTTAGTTCTGCTTTTGTTCATGATTTCTTCTTCCAAGAATTAACTCTTCTAGCATTAACTCTATATGGCCATAAATTTATCTGAATAACTCCAGTATTATTGTGTAAGCTTTCACTTCACCTTGGTGTGTAATTGTCTATCTTTTTTACTTTTTTTTCTTTTTTTTGGATGAACAGTATGCTTTAAAAAAATAGAGAACATTGGCTTGGACTCTTGGGGGAATATAGCTATTTAATTCATAAAAATGTGAACTGAGGGTACTTCTTGAACAGTGTGCAATTATCTTAGTACCTTTAAGTAATGTAACATCACAGACTACAACAGTTTAATTGGATGACTTTGTACATATATTTTGTAAGTACATAAAGTACAAAATGTTTGCTCTCTTTTGAGGTCTCGTGGAAGTATACAGAGCACAGTGAAACCCACGCAAGATATGCATACAAATACAAGATGAGTCATTCAATAGGAATCACACTGTTTAGAAACAAACTAGAAATAGGGAAAGGTATATTGATTGACAGGTAACAGGAGGTTAACTACTAGTAATGGAAGGAGTGTGTCTTAAGACTAGACTAAGTGTTACTGAGGTAAGGAAACCTTATATCTGTATCTTGCAGATACATTCTGTTCATACTGTGTGGAACACTTCTGGGGTATGAATCATTTGGCATAGCAGGCAATTTTGCTATAGACATGCACATTTAAAATCAATATTTGAAATTACATTTTAATTAAGGTTGATATTATTTTCCATAGTCACATTTTTTTATTGTTA
This sequence comes from Aythya fuligula, assembly GCF_009819795.1. Taxonomy (NCBI): domain Eukaryota; kingdom Metazoa; phylum Chordata; class Aves; order Anseriformes; family Anatidae; genus Aythya; species Aythya fuligula. The sequence continues at coordinate 30,445,684 of NC_045560.1, read as the reverse complement.
CTTCATGAGTAATAAAGCTAGATTTCTATTTATTTATTTATTTATTTATTTATTTATTTGAGACTGAGGATTCATTTTGCAAGACACAAGTTATTTCGGTATAGCTATTAAGATAATGAGGCAGCAATGAAACTGATTATGGAACGTCCTGTGGTGTAATCACCTAATATAAAATACATGTTATTTTATGTTCACTTCACCACAGCAATTGAATTGCTTGAATTCTGAGCAGCCTAGCAGTCAGTCCATTGCACAATTTTGCATTAGAAGTCTCTAGTTAAACCTATGTACTATGCTTAGTATTCCATGCTTAGTATTCCATGGTGCTCACAGCTAAAACCTAATAAAAACCAGAGCAACTAAAGAAAGCATTTTATATAATTTTGAGCTACACCATCCAGGGAAGGTGGGGGCTCTTACTTTATGTAACTGCACCTCATTTTTTCTCTGTCCTCAATTCTATGTGAAGATTGGTTTAATGTAAAAAAATCTACTGATTGCTTGTAAGTTATACTGAAATAAATACAGTTTCTAATTATAAGAAAAGGATTAGGTCAAAATATAATCATTAATGGCAGCCTCTTATAAAACAAAACGGAAAAAGAAAAGTACATGCACAAAAACCTTCTAACTGTATTTTTGAGTAGTTTGTTCAGCTGGCTGTAATGATTCTCTGGAAAGAAATTTTCCTATAATCCGATGGAAAGATAGTCAATGCGTCTAGGTGGAAAGTTAATTAAGTGTGTGGTATCTTGTCATTTTTAGTGTTTCTGCTTTTGCAAAGAGAAAGAGAGGAAGAACTTAGAGACCACCTCCTCAGTTTTATATGGAGATGTACACTTTCAGAAGATCAAGTTTTAGTTATCTGAGTACTGTTTCCCAGATGTCTCTTAGTAGTCTCACCAGAATTTCATAAACCTATAGTGACTTGTACTGTATGTGAGCCAGGCACCATAGAGATAGAAGTATGTTCACCTGAGTGCTTTCATTTCTTTTGCAATGCACCTACATTTCATTTTTCATGCAGCATGTGGTCAACAGGAACTGAACATCTATGCCCAACTTGGTTTGCTGTGCTGCCTGCCTTTGCTAGTTCCACATAAAAACTGATCTTTCAGTTATCAATACACGGCATCAGATTTGCACATTGAAACTAGAGCATCTGCTATAAATTAAAGGAACTCTATGTCCAGTCATTATCTCTTTCGGAAACTCCAAATTTCTTTTTTCTTTTTTTTTTTTCTTTTTTTTTGTTTTGTTTTGTTTTGTTTTGTTGTTTGTTTGTTTGTTTTTCTCATGTGAATTAAAATCTCAACATTTCAGTAAGAACATTAAATTTGCTTTCATCTGTTTTTCTCTTAGCTGAGTTACTAACATACATGTATGCTTGCCTTCAGCTATCAAACTATTGTGAGGAAATGCTGCTGGTCTTCCCTTTCCTTCTTTGTATTTGTTTTGAAAAATATATCAATTTAAGGAGAACCTAATTATAATTAAACAATGAAATTATTTTCTTTCTACATTATAATTAATAAGTATTTGGTTCTACTCTTTTTTTTTTTTTTTTTTTCCTCCCTACAACATATTCAGCTAACATATTACTTTGCCAAGGCAATAGCTTTGGTTCTGATGTTATAGGCCCATTCCAAATAACAATTGAGGTGATCGACTTTCTAGTTTTTTCCAGTTGATACAAGATTATATTGTAATAGCCCAGTGGGAAATTAGAAAAGTAATTACTTTTATTAAGAAGCTTAATTCAATGAAAAGACCCTTTCAAAGAACTTAATCTCAATTGACAGTTCATTGTGCCATTAAAAAGTAATATAGGATGATGGCATCAGCAAAACAAAATGATGCTTCCTAGCAAGTGATTTTACATTCGGTACTAATGATGTAGTTCTTTTGTGAATCATGAAACTTTTTTTGAATGTTTAATCTATTATGTCAGTTCACCTGGGGAAAAAAATTGAATGCTTCTAACTGCATCATCATTTACTACTACTACTTCCATAGCTTTAATTCTTAATTCTTAATGCTTTTTGGTAAGAAAGTATTTTTCAAAGTTGTTCTTCTTAGAATTTAATATCAGTCATTTCTTATTCATATGCTTAATTAGGATACAGATTCAATATTTGTCTCTTTTCTGGGTGGAAAGTGATTTTGAGTCATTTTATAGTTCATAGCTTCTCAGCACTGTTTATTTTGAACCATTTTTTCTTTAAGAAGGGGAGACGTTGCACTTGCATACTTCCTCCTTTGATAAATTTGCTAATTTGACTATTGTAGGAATAGATTGGTCCCTCAGGCTGACAAAGTAGCTCTGTTATTTAAGAAGTAGCTTTGAGCAATTAATGGTTGTCTTTGCATATTAAAATTGTTTTGCTACAACATTTCTATTTAAAATGGAAATATGTCCTTCCATGGCCAGCTGTGCCACACTTCTTAACAGCATTTTGAAAAACCTGTGGAGATCTCTGAGTGTATGGAAGGGCAGCACTGCAACTCTTCAACACCTTACTGAGTGCTTATAAGGATGTAAGGTTTATGCAGCATCAGCTTTACAAATGCTTTTATCCTCTGCCTTCTATTTTCCAACTGCTTCATGCAGTAGTACTTCTAGTCTCAAATAGACTTTTCACTGAATCTTAGTCGTCATTTTTGTATGGAAATTACCCAAATTTGCCCTGCCTCCCACAGTGATGATGTAGGTCAGCTGAGAGACTTTTAACCATATCACTTTTGTGATATGGTTAAACCATATGTTTATGGTTAAACCATATGGTTAACCATATCACTTCTGTGACTTTTAACCGTATGTCAAATTTAGTTAAAATTGACCACTGTGTTCAAACATTATTGAAAGATAGGGAGTAGGAACACACAAACCTCATTTTTATTAAAGAAAACCTAAACCTGGGTAAAGACAAGCTAAATCAAACCCCTCCTCAGTCATAAATGTTATTAGATCATATGTTGACTTTTGAAGAGCTTTATACACATTTCTCAGCTTGTTATTTATTTTATTGAAGACTTCCAGCTACAGTTAGTTCATTAATTCTTCTTGGCAATTACTACAACACTGAACTACTTTCTGCTATACAAAAGTAGTGTTCTTCCAGAAGTGTCAGAGAAAAAAATGGCTGTTAAATATTCACATGCATATATATTTAATGATAATATTTCAAGACAATCAGAGCTCATTTCTTGGTCTTCCCAAATGTCCTACTTCATTTATTTCTCTGTACCTGCGTACAGTTCTTTCTATAGTTGCTACTTGTGTCACTGCTGCATTCTACATTGTATTTGAATGTTAAGACTACAAAACAATATGAAACAATTTCCTGATAACTGACCATTTCCTGACCATAACATACAGCATTTAAATTCCTTAGACTCCAGATCACCCTTTCTGTGCTCACCTTGCATAACATACCAATGTAACAAGGTACAACCAGTAAACCATTATTGCACATCCACAAATGTTCTTTTTGCACTTGTTCTTCCTCTTATTTTCCCTCCCGCCCCTCCCCCCCCCCCCCCCTTTTTTTTTTTTCCTCTGCATTATGCACTCCTCATAGGATTTATTCTTCCTTGATGAGGAACCTGGCTGATCCTTTCCGTCTCTGCCACTGACTCCTAGTAGGTAGAACAGGAAGGACAGTGTAAAGTGTCCAAGTGTATTACACCCAATGTAGCCTTTTTTGTAGACAAAATTCATTACATTAGGTCTGAAATACGTGAATTCTGAAAAGGGAAACTAACAGAGAGGAATATACAAATAAAAACCAACATCTACTGCAGTGTCATCAGGGAAAATTGTGAAAGGGAGCATGAATGTTTTTTTCTAACAATACTTCAATTATTTAGGTTCAGTATTTCTAGTAAATCAAAAGGGGATTAATTAATCAAGATGCTGTCTAGTTGTTGTTGCTTTGTTGTTGTTGTTTGCTGTTTTGTTGTTGCTGTTTAGATGCTCTTAGTATATATCTCTTAGTGCAACTAATGAATTTTTCATGAAATATTCTGCAAAATAATTCTGATAAAATGCTGATAAAAGCAAACTGAAAACACTTTTGAAAATACAGTACTATTTTAATAAGATCTGAGTTTATGCTTGGCTTTAAGAACAAATTGTATTCTACCTTTAAGACCACAGAACAGGAAAAAACAACAACAAACAACAAACAAAACAAACAAAACAAACAAACAAACAAACAAACAAACAAAAAACAACAAACAGAAGCAAGGAAGTTAGACTTTGGCAATTTCAAACTGATTATACATTTTCTGAAGGTGATTCAGGTGAGGATTCGGAAAAGACCTTCAGAGCTACTTTACTTACATCATAGGAGCTCTGCTGGCTGCAGTACTATTTGGAATTGTCAATTAGGATGTAAGCCGTATCTCCCTTTTTCCTGTATCAAGCCTATTTTCATCAGTATTTGTGTCAGGCAAAGCCTCTTACGGAAGGATCAAGAACCGATCAATAAAGCGTAAAAATGCTAGTTAAGGTCTGAAATTTCTACTCACAACTTTTAAAACACTGCACCAAGAATAACTGAATGCAGATGGATGACTGTTCATACATATGCAAATTTTTAATATCATGGAGTTAGGTTCCACATAATAAGCCTGAATATATATCTCTGGCAGAAATGAGAAAAAATTCCAGCATCAGAAGTGTTTTGTGTTCTGAGATGGGCTGTGCATGTTTATTCATATTAGCAGACAGACAGCATTGATTCCATTCAAGACAGAGAAGCTAGTCATGAAAATAAGGAATCACCGAAATTACCAAAAGTTGAAATGCTTGTTATATAGTGAAGAAGATAATTGTCAACATTGCAGAGATATTAAAGCTAAAATATAATAAAAATGCTAAAGTAATTACAGGAAACAGAAGAAATATTACGTCAGTTGGCAACATACATGCTTAAAATCAAGTTTACAACAATTAGACTAAAAAGTGTAATTAAGATTTGCATTCAGGAAGCAGCAAATTTAAGTATTGTATTTACTGTTTGGTTACCTGATTTTAGAAGCAAGCATTTCCTTTGCCACACAGCTCTAAGGAGGGGGATTGTATGGATGCACACAGTCCCATGGAATCCATTTATATTAGAGAACAAACACAGATTGAAATTCCACTGTGCTAAGTACTGTGTGAGAACTGGCAGCAGAGGTTTTCCTGGGTCCAGGTAATTTCACTCTAGATAAGTAAAATATATATTAGGATATGTTGAATATAAAATATGTTTTTTCAGAGGGCATGCTCTGAAAAATAGTACAAAAGATAGATTTGACAGTGTAGGCAATCAAGTGTTTCCTGCTGCCTAACGATAAATTCAGTGTCTCTTGTTATTCAAAGCTGCTTAGAAACCTAGAATTGCACATATCCACATATCTAAAATTTCATTAGTCTTCATATTTGTGTCACTATTGTAGTTCAGGCAAAAGTTGAACTAGATCCAAAAGCAGATTCATATTGTACTGCTTTCAACAGCTTTCTCTAATAGATTTTTCAGAGCACATCCAACAAGTATTCACATCATTTGCAAAAGCATCACCATTTCTTTTTAATACTTGTCAAGGGAATGAGAAAGTGACAATATAAAAATTAGAACTTGTTTCAATGCTTTTCTGAAGAGGTTCAAACCTCCACCTCCCCCTACGCCAGAATTTTAATGCTGAGTCTGGTCTTGATGGGATTTGTCTCTGTGACTTTTCATTTGAGTTTAAAGAACAGAAATTTGATTGTATCAAAATGACAATTCAAAGTATCGCTTTATAGACCTTCTAGATAGAAAAGCATTCTGGATCATAGGAGAAACAAAAAATATAAACAAGTTCTTGGCCCTTCTGAAGGAATACAACTACAGTACTGTTCTTCTGATTTTAGTCCAATTATTTTTTTTCTGTCAGTCTCCATACAGTTAGTGAGGATGTTTAATTATCTTCCTGTCAGGTAAGAGTTACAGGTTTGTATTCCTGAAGAACAAGAGGTCTGAACTGGGTCACCCATATCATACGTTAACTGCTGAGCAATGCTGGGCAAGCTGTTCTAGCTGAACCTGCTTGAGCCAGGAGGGTTGGACCAGATGACCTTCTGTGGTCCTTTCCAACTTCAACTATTCTGAGACTCTGCAAAGTTTTTGAAACATGACCTGCTTACCCTCTGCCTATACTTCTAAGTAAATATAATCAATTCCCCTGTGGTTTTTATAGACCTTGATTCTATGTTTATACTGGGAATGAGTGAAACATGGTTACTATATTTAGAGTGCCCCAAAGGGGAAATGAAAGAAAATGTCCCACTGGAGGCCTAGGTATGAGTGCAACATTGATCTGTTAAATAATAATAAATTTTATATATATATATATATACACACACACATTTTAAAAAGGGGAATTTTTGTGCATCTTTAAAAGTAGAATTTTAATTAACTGAGGGAAAAATCTGACTAAATGATGGTAAGAGGCTGTAAAAATTGCAGTCTTAAATCACAGTGCTAGTTTTATGTGCATAGATTCTAGATGTCAAGTCAAGTAATGGGCTGCCAGCAAAACTGGAATATACAAGAATCTAAGCATGCCACTGAACGCTTTACTTACAGGACCCTGCTGCTCTCAGAAATGAAAAACTTTATTCACCTCATTGTGTAGATCTAGAATAAACCATCTTGGTAGCTGTGACAGTACAAATAGAACAGAACCTAGTTATTAAATAGCATGTTTTGTAAAATGAAATACTGGATGATAAAATGCTAAATTTACCTCTGGAATCTGTATGTGAATCTATTTCCAGATAAGTCAGTGGAAAATGTTTTTTATTACATACTTTCAACTGCATGTAGAACATCACATAAAAACATAACAAATGTGAGCATTTTAATGATATGAGGTAGGAAATGATAAAGAAAAAGAAAAACTTGTTAACTTAAAAAATAAACAACATATGTAAAACAGGAGTTATTTAAAATATCTGCAATATAACACTGACGTGTTTATTACATATAAATATTTCTAAAAAAGGTAACGGTAGGCCCAGAAGGCATTACAATATGAATCAAAGAAAATAGTGCTTCTTTACGGATCTAATTTATTTATAATAAAATATTTTTTTTACATTATTATAAAATGTTTTTCAAGTGATTTAAATAGATACATCCCTGATCTATCAGTAAAACATAACTTCAGAAGGAGAAAAAATATATATTTTCATAAATTTGACCAGTAACTGTGGAAGAATTTGAGATTTAAGGACTACAAAATAGAGCAGGTGCTACCAAGCCACTATTTACCACTACTGACTTATTTTCTTTCTCTAATTGCCTTAAAACCACTGAAAGTTTCTTTTTGAAGGCTACTGGTGACCTCCTCATTAATAATAACATAAGGGAAAAAAAATCTCCTCTTTACTTTTTTTTTTCTTGAGAATTAAAATTGTTGATGTCACCTTTTCTGTAAGCTTTCTCTTGTAAACTTCTTTGACTTTCTGTTCCAAGAAATGAATAACAGGTGTACCAGAGAAAAAAGTATAAAATCACTTTGGGAGTTTACTTCAAGGATTTACTTTACAGAATAGGAATAAAACACACTATCTGTGTGTGTGAGAGAGAGTTAATTATTAGTTTTTAATAGTTTTTAATAATTTCTGTGCTCTAATGTTTCTATATGGGTCCATAGATACCTAAAACCAGGGGGAAAGAACATGGGAATAGAGTTGCCAAAAAGTTTGTCCAAGAACTGCAGACCAGCTAGTGAAAATGTGGGTGACACAATGTCTCAAACACCAACAAATATATATATTTGTCCGGTTACACCAACAGATATTGATTTCATATATAATTGTTGTTGACATTGGAAACATGTTTCTGGTATTCATTCCATCTGTCCCCCTTACTTTTTATTACTTTTTTTTTTATTACTTTTATCTAAAGTAATTAAATGTAACTATTTTTTTCTTCTTTTCTACTACTTACTTTCAATTTCCTTTCACAAATCTCAACACTCCATCTTGCCTTTACCTTCTGATGTAAAAATATACATATCTTTTGAATATGCAGTGTAGTAGTACCCAAACTCTGCAGTCTTGGTGCTGGTTTTGTTGCTTATAATGTAATACATGATATACCGACATGGTATATCACCTCCTCTGTATTCTTTCTCCAAAAATTTTGTCTCCTGATCACATTAATGAAAATGCAAGTAAAATAGGTCTAATTAGTTAGGAAATTCAGTTTTTGAATTCTTACAGTTACTTTGATTATGTTTTATGATAAATTGTACCCAAATACAAGGAACTAAAGTGTGTATGGTTTTAAATTTTAGCTATACTTTTAAATAATTTCTTACTATTTTTGTTCTCTTTCCAATGCTTGCTTCTTATAGGGTGTTTTTTGAAGCTAAGGACATTTGCAATACCGTTAGTTCTCTATACATTTATTTTTCTCTCTGTTCTTTACCTTGTGCTCCAAGAACCTGGAAGATGTTATCATTTACATAAAATATTTCTATTTGCATTGAAATCTGTGAATTAAATTCACCCTATGAATTCTTCCTTTGTTGCTCTCTCCATTTTTGATGCCTTAGCTCTTTAGTCAACTATTGTCCTTCTCCCTCATCTTTGTAAGTCCTGCACCTTTGCTCTCAGTCATAAAACTTTGTACTATTACATGTTTAATAATAATCTGTAAAAGTTCTACACTAACTTTATATAGTATATATTCTATATTATACTACCTCTGTCAAGTCACAAATCAAGAAAAAAGCAGATGTTCTCAGTTCTCTTATGAGAACTCACCATAAATAGAAAAGGGAGGTGATTCTTTCAAATATCTGCTGTGTATTTATATTTTGAGACACGGTAACATACTGCTGCCTTTCTTTGATCTACCTGTGAGAAGTAAATATGCCGGTATGATGTTAAACATAAATAAACTAAGGAAATCAAAAATTATAGAAAATTTGGAAAACAGAGGAAGAAAGAAAACAAAACAAAGAACCCATCAACACATCTTTCATTTTGTATTTTACTAATAGGAATGATCTTTGTGCAAGGTGCATACAGTGAACGAATAGCATATAAATTTAATAGTTTAGGCCATCGGGATTTTGGAATGATTACCATCTACTAGAAAATATATTACACTTGGATTGCTTTGAGTAAAATTTTAAAAAAAGTTCTTTCTAAAACAAATTATATTGGTTGCTGAATGTTAAATAGTAATTCCTAAATATGTATTCAGATTCAACAAATGTTTAAGGACATGTAATATCTTTTCCCACGGTTGAGACAGTTCAGAAAACATACAGATGGTAATTAATGTATCAAAACCATCTTTTAATATATAAAGCCGCCTATGAGATATTATTTTTAATGACTTACTAATGACAAAAAGAAGTCTTATGCTTCTTTTTGATATCCTGCATACATGTATATATATAATGAAGTGTAGTGAAAAAAACATGCATGTCACTGCTTTAATGCTACTTCAAGAAGCATACAGTAAATACACTTTGCCCCTTACCTCCTGCCTAGCTAAATATTTAAGAATTTGTATAGAGCTTAATAGTCTTTTTTATTACAGTGTTTAAGAATGAATGAGTTATCAGACATCTGCTTCTTAGATAATCTGTAACCATGTGGCCTCTTCTCAGACTGAGCAAACATTTCTCATTTACTATGACTAAGGGCTCATTTCTGCATCCACTTGAGATGAATGGGACCTTTCATGTAGATTTATGAGCTTGTAAGCCCATTGCCTGCTGATCTCTCTGAAACTCTTGCCATTGAGATATGATGGCTCTAGACTGAGGATCCACCTTTGGAATAGAATCAGAGAATCATAACGGTTAGAAAAGATTTCTAAGATCATCTGGTCCAACCGTTAATAGGGGCAACAGATGAGAAAACTGGTTATGTAGATTGAAGGTAAAGATCAGTAAGATGAAAAGAAAAAAATAAATATTTAAATTCACTGAAAAGTACTATAACCCATTGTCCAGCGTGGAAAATGAAAGCTTTGGAGAGACCTAACAGTAGCTGCAAGGAGGCCGTCAAGAAGGCAAAGACAGGCTCTTCATAGTTATGTATGGTGGGAAGGCAGAGGCAATGGGCCTAAATTGAAATGAGATGTTCAGACTGGATGTAAGAAGAAATTTCTTCAACACAAGGACTGTCCAGCACTGGCAGCCCACAGAAGTTGTGTTGTCTTTGGAGTCTTTCAAAAGATGACTGAACAAAGCCAATTTGATCTAACCTCGTATCTGATACTTACTAGATCTCCTTGTACTGCTCCCAGACTAGACCTCTTCAGGGTATTTTCAGACAGAATTATCCAAGGATTCAGTATTGAAAGTGTGACCTATCAAATGTAGAGGGGGATAATCATTTCCATACAGACCAGGAATGAGTTGGTCAGCTTTGCTGCTAGGGCTCACTGCAGACTGATATTTAGATTGCTGTCTGCTAAAACCCCCAGGGCTTTTTCAACAGAGCAGCTCCCCAGGAATTGCCTGGAGGAGTTGCCCTAGGAGTGCCCATCATGACCCCATCACTGCAGAGTTTTTTCTTCCCTTGTGCAGGACTTTGCATTTGTTCTTCTCAAATTTCATAAGGTTCCTGTCAGCCCATTCATCCAGCATGTGTAGGTACCTCTGGATGACAGTTCTGCCCTTGAGCATGTCAATTAGTCCTCCTGGTTTGTGGGTCTCGCAGACCTAAGGAATGTACACTTCTTTGTGTCCTCCTGGTTACTGATAAATGTGTAAGGACAGGTGTCAGGATAGATCCCTGGCCAATTCTGGTTGCTACCAGCATCCAGATAGAGTACAATCAATTAAACAGTACTCTCTGAGCTTGACCATCTGGCAAGTTATTCACCCCTCTAGTTTCCACCTACACAGTCTGTAATTTCACAATGTGCAAAAGTCAAGATATATTTAATATGGTCAAGTTCACTGTTCTGCTCTTGTCCATATATTCCATCAGTTTATTGTAAAGGACAGTCAGATTGATAAGGCTACATTTACCCTTGGTAAACTCCCACTCAGCATATCTTCCTTCATGTGTCTCAAAATGTGTTCCAAGAGGACTCATCCCAACATTCTCCCAGAGGCATAAACGAGACTGAGTGATGTGTAACAATTAGGGAATCAAGCAAATGTACCTGTATATCAGTGACAAGCCAACAGAGGCAAATTTAAATACTTTCAGTATTATATCTTACTTGCATAAATGAACAAATAGCTAAAGATTTGGCTGGAATATGTGGTATACTGGATAATAAGCCATGAACAATAGTTCAGCTGATTGATGTAATTTCCTGTGGTTTGCCAACAGTCCTTGATTATCGCAAATTCAGATATTTTCTCTGTTGCATATTTTATTAGCTACCATAGATTTATATACATACATTTTGAATATCAGTAATGTAAGTGGTAGCAGACATGTAAATGCCTCTGGGTATTTCACAAGATATTTTTTTTCCCCATTTGAGCCGTGCAAATAGCTATGCCACTCAGCATAAATGTATCAAGGATATTGTACATACTATTCTATGTTTTATCCTTATCACCACAACAATTAATGTTACATGATGTAAGCATGGTGTGTGCAAGAACTTATTCTGACAAAAATGATGAATTCTTCTTTGAATCTGTATGACTAAATTACCTGTGAATTTGGTATTTCTGGGAGGGAGCAATATACTGCACTTACATTTCCTGATGAAAATGGAAAAAGTACAGAATTTACTGGGTGAAAGATGCTTAATCATTATTTTATATTTCCTTCACAAAAACCTTCATGTTGTAAGAATTGTGTAAGATTAATTTTTTTAATTTTTTTTTTTTTTTTTTTTTTTGGGGGGGGGAATATACCTGCTTCTGATAACTGTATATTCTAAAGCAGATTTTCTAACTTATATCTGAATATAAGTTAGCTGAATTCACATAGATTAGTTTTTGATAGTTTACACCTGTGACTTTTTAGAGTCATAGAATCATAGAATGGCTTGAGTTGGAAGGGACCTTAAGGATCTAGTTCCAACCCCTTTGCCATGGGCAGGGATGACACCCACTAGATCAGGTTGCCCACTGAAGTCAGATTTGGAAGACTGAATTCTGTTTTTTCTAAAAGTACCAAAAACTGCAGATGATTGATATTGTTGCAACTTCTCAATAGCAAGTAACAAATATTGGAGACTGAGAACTGTTTTTGCTGTTAAGATTTGGGCTTGGTCCTTTTTATTGTTTCAAAAATGGTAAAAAGCTTAGGGGTCACAGTTCATAATAAAGGTATATTAAATGAGCAATCTAAAGTCATGCTTAGCAACAAAAATCATTTATTTAAATATCGAAACACAGGTCTAAGGATAGACCATATTTTTTTATTTTTTTATTTTTTAATTCTGGCTGTGGATTCTATACATCTGTTATTTGCTCTGCTGTAAGGGAATGAGCTGTTAAGCAACAAACTTTCTGTATATTTTAATCTGTTTATGGTAGGTGCTTGAATAAAGAAGGAGAGAGAGGCAACAAGCACAAACTGAAACACATAAAGTTCCAACTGGATATGAGAAAACACTTCTTCACTGTGAGGGTGACAGAGCAGTGGCACAGGTTGCCCAGAGAGGCTGTAGAGTCTCCTTCTCTGGAGATATTCAAAACCCACCTGGATGAGATCTTGTGCAATGTGCTCTAGGTGATCCTGGCTGTGCATGGAGGTTGGACTAGATGGTCTCCAGAGGCTCTTTCCAACCCCAGCCATTCTGTGAGAGGACAGGGGTATACACAGTTTGTGTGATACACTGCTTCTAGAGCAGGACACATCTTTGCACAGAAACCAGAACAAAGCTGCTGACCTGAATGTGCTACTCCCAAACACTGTCATTAAGGTCTAGGCTGAGGACACTCTTAGCCATCAGATGTATTCCATTTATCCCCCATCTTTGACATATACTCTGAACTGAAAATAATACAATCCTGTTTCTAAGGCTAGCCACATTGAAACCAAACTTCCAAGTATTTTTCAATGCAAGCAAAAAAGCCAAATGTTAGTATGCCTTTGGTGTGACATCTTTCATGTTGCTCTTTCACAGCTCTGTTGTTCCGAGTTGGCTTTGGCCTGTATGGGTATTACTGCTTTTAAAATACAGATTAAATATTTTAAAAAGTGGTTATTTTTCCCATTTCAACAGAAGACCTCAAATTTAACTTCAGTGTTTTAAATCTACAAGTATCAATGGAATTAACATTCCATTTTACATGTAAACTTGGTGGACATTTTCTATTTCAATAAGAACTGGAGTTGTACACTGCCCCAACACATGGCCAAAGATAACAGTAAAGCTCCAGGTTAAGTGAGTATACAAAAGCTATGCTCAATATTAAAACAATAAGAATAACAACAATAAAATTGTAATAATTGTGAAATGTAATTTATCTACTAATTTTGCTTCTAATATGACCTTATGTTATGGAGAGTGCTTGAAACCAATTTTTAAGTCAGTATCATCTTTCAAAACCAGGCTCCCTTCCCTGAACCACTACATCAATCAATTTATTGTAGGGCCTATAAAATTTTTGTGTAGTACTGAAATGATTTATCACAATTAAGTAACTAGTCACTGCACTTCAGTGTTTTGATCTATATTTAGTAACCCAAGGCTTAAATATACTGGGACTGAATTCCTTCCCTGGGAGAAAAAGAATTTTCTGAACTCTGTTGTTTAAATGGATAGCAATATATTAAATGTTGGAGACTAGAGTCAAGCATTTGTCATTTGTCATTCGATAAACTGCTGTTTGGAAAGATATTTGTAAGGTTAACTACTGGATCTGAGATATAAAGGCTAATGTGTGTAATAATACCCTTCCTAGAATACGTTTCACCAAAGTTACAGATAAATTTTTATTCTGCTTTTGTGTGCATATGAGGAGAGGTAAATAAATATTTTAATATTTAGATTATGGGCATATAAAGGTTAATCAAAATTATATCACATCATAATTTTAGTTGTGAATGCATTTATACCACTTAGTATATGGTATAGCATATGTATCTTGTATTATACAAAGTAACTGTAAATTTCGCTTGCACACCTGAAGCTTATCTGAATTTTCAAACTCTTTTGTTAAACACAAAGCTGGAGTGCTAATGAGTTTTAGAAACCTGCTATTTCAAAACAGTTAAATGCCTTTTGCTGTGCTGTGTAGAAGTGGAATTACAAAAATAAGTACCATGTAGTCTGAGGAAGCCACTTACATCAAGCTAGGTGAAGTGAGGAATCCTTTAAGGAAACAAAAATCTTTATAAGTCAAATTGAGCTCGTTATGTTTTACATGGTTATTAAAATAAAGGAGATTCCAAAAATTTCTAGCACTTGCTTGTTATGTAAAAATTAAACCATTTATGTACAGATTTCAGAAAGGAAGAATGGATGCATTTAGAAAATAAACAAAAATTCCTGGCCAAAACAAACAAACAAAAACACATTTTTATACTTTTATGGTCTTCTTATTATACACAGCTATTAGCAGTATGCTATATTGCATCTAAATTGTCTGAAACACTCATCAAGGCTGAAAGGCTAAAGTATTTATAGTATTATATAGCAACAAAGTGAATTTAGATAGGAATTCATTGTCATTATAATTAACCAAATCATCAGGATCCCAGCTGATGTCCTGAGGCTAATCTAAGAGCAGAACCCAGGACTTGGTGAAGATGGAAGTTTGGCACCGTTTGCTCTGCTTAGAAATTCACCTGTGTTTCAGAGGGATTTATTTTAGTCAAGACAAGTTGCCATTGAACACGCTGGGAGGCTGTCAGTGAAAGTTTCATCTGATCCCTTATTTTGTGTCCTGCTAAGTGGGAGGCAGCAGCAGAAAGGCATGAATTTTTATGCCATCGCTATGCTGCTTCCTCTTTTTTCTTCTCCAAGCAAATCTGCAAATTCCTACGAGCCCTAGCTCTGGTGTTGCTACCTAGAGGGGGGGATTCCCAAACACGTGCTGGAGACCCACCCCTCGGGAGGACAGCGCGGCGGGGGAGAACGGGCTGCATTTCAGTGCCGTGACATTCTTGCAGGTCCCTCATCGGGGACGGCCAAACGGTGGCTCTGGAGGCTCCGGGACGAGGAGCTGGGCACCGGGCCGGCCTTACTGGGGGGACAGTGTCTGCAGCGGGGTGGGGAGCATCCTCCCCCGGCTCTCCTGCGCCCCTCCAGCCCCGGGCAGCTCAGTACCGCGCACCTGCGGGAGATCGCCCCCGGGCCTCAGGTAGGCGAGGGCGGGCGGCGCGCAGGTGCGCAGCGGGGAGAGCCGCGCACCAGCCCTCGGCGTCCCCGCGGCTGCGCGGCTGCTCTGCCAGCCCCGCTGCCGCGGAGCGAGCGCGGAGGGCCGCTGGCGGGGGGAGCGGGGAAACTTTGGGTAAGTGCTGGGAGGGAGGTGTGGGGATGTGGGGGAGCATCACCGGGGGGTGCGGAGAAGCATCACCGGGGGGTGCGGAGGGTCACTGGGGAATGCAGGGAAGCATCACCAGGATAATGCGGGGGGTCACCGGAGGATGCGGGTGCGCCGGCCAACAGGTACCGCAGCTGCGCGGGTGCGGGAGGGGCTGCGTGTGTGTGTGTGTGTATGTATGTGCGTGTGTTTTTGTGTGTGTGTGTTGTGTGCGTGTCGCCTGTCCCCTCCCCCGCCCGCCCTGCCAGAAAGGGGTGGGAGATTTCCCTGCCTCCCGGCCGCTTAAAACCGCGCTGCCCGGCGGTGCCTTCGTGGCCCCGGGCGGAGGGAGGCTGGCGGCATCCGCGCTGCGCCGCGGGGAGTGGGCGGAGGGGAGGGCGGTGGCGGTGGCGGCGGCCCCGCGGGGCCGGGCAGCGCTGGGCTGCGGCAGCCGGCGGGGGCGGTCTCTCGCTCGGCTGGATGGCCGGTTCTGCCGGCTGCCCAAGGCGCCGGGCTCTTTCGCATCCCGGGCTCTTTCGCATCCCTCCTTCCGCATCGCACTGCAGTAAGTTCGCCAGGCGCTGGGCGGCTGAACTGGTTGCAATCGCGGAACTGGGGAGGGAGGGATGGAGGGAGGGAAAGGAAGGGAGAGGGGTTGTGTGTGTTAAGTTGTAGCTAAGCGGGCTATATTGAATTTGTCACGGTTCATGGCTTTGGTTCCTAGTTAATGGTAGTTTGCCTCGCTGACCTACATCACTTTGCTCAAGCACGGTCAATGTCCTGCTGCTGCCAGGGCTTTCATTGAGAGCTGCGTTCAGAAGGCTTTCATTGATGGCTAGGTTCAACCCGGGGGACTGCTGAAACACGCAGTGGGGGTAAGCACAGACCGAGTCCGTGAAACAAAAGATGCAGCCGAAAACTTGTGCCGTAAAGACTGGTGAGCAGAAACTTTTAGTGGTGATGTGACAGGCGGTCTAAGGGTCTTTTCGAGGAAGAATTAAAAATGCTATACAAATCGACAAACTTTTGGATGTTTGAAGGCAGTTTACAGGCAGTTTATTTTTATTTTATGTAATCCAGCGTTGTTCTGATTTATTTTCTTGAAAGTAGTTTAATTTGTCGTGTCTGAAATTACAATTTTCATTGTGAGTATGCTGTTTTTGAAATGGATGAAAGACTTTCTCATAAGATTGATGTATCTTAAGTATTTTTCCTCATCTAAATGAGAAGATTACAGTGTCTTCTGTTAATTATCACTACATTTTTAGAAAAGCGGTCAAATAGGAAGAAGAACTTAATTAATTTTCAGAAGTAGTTTTACCTGGTTGATGCAATTTTCGAAAGTTTATAAAATAGGCTTCTAAAATCTATCATGGAAAATAAGAGATTGCAGCAGAATGAGGAAAAAGAACATTAATTCTCACAAGAGAAAATTTTATAACATCACTAAATCACTTTTTATAACATCACTAAATGTTTTTCCTAGATCAAATGACCTCATGTAGCAAAGTTATATTTTTTCCTTTTTGCACTTGAGTGGCATAATGCTGCTGCATATATTAAAACGTCATTTTACATCAGGAAAAAAAACAAACAAAAAAAAAAAAAAAAACAAAAACAAAAACATAGCAAGAATCTGATATGCATTCCCAAAAGACTGGGCTTGTTCTATGCTTTATGGATAAAATGATAGGAAATATGTTCTTTGTTTCTCCCCGAAGTGATAATCCAACATTTCTGAGTGCCTGAAATGTTTATTTTTCACAGAATGAAAGCAAGCATCAAGGAACATGGGGCATAAAAAAGCAATGTTTTCCTCCTGGGGTTTAAGTTATCCCACGTTGACTTGTCAAGGTGGAAGGACTTTGTTGTTTACCATGGCAGGAATGTCCTGAAATAATTATTTAGCAGTCTGAAATGAGTGCGGAGTAAAATATTTTATGCTATAGATTTGAAATATTTGGGGCCCAAATCCATTCCTCTAATTTAGAGCCCTGCAAACAACTGAAGTTGCTGCTCTTACGCAGGTTTAGAAAAACTACAATCTTGTGTTTGTTTAAGAAGAAATGTGTATGAACTGTTGCTGACAAACTGAAATCATCTTTCCTTAAACACCTGTAGGTGTCTCAAAATAAAACACTGAAATAATATTGTTCAGTAGAAATGCGTAAGTGAACAGATATTTTTGAAGAGTTTGTGCAGCTTGAAGGTAACAAAACTACTACGTTCTGAAGAGCACTTGATATCATTTTTTTTTACTTATAAGGTTTCTGCATCATTTCTATTCTGGAGCAAAGTGTAATTCAGGTGATGGGAAAGGTCTTAATGGGAGAGGCACCTAGAGGTGCCTCTTGCCAATGGAATGAGATCACTAGTGGAGGGATGAAGAGAATCATAAGAGGGCTTCTGATAAAGCAGGAGGTAAATACAGAACATTTGTGAGTACAGGTAGTAATAGGTCAAGGCTGGAAAACTTCAAAGTCGGCGGGACTGGGCTTCTTTTGCTTCATGCTTGTGTGGTAATAGCATCAAGTTCTTGCGAAAGTCACCTATAGAATGAAATGTATAGGGTTTAAGTTATGTTTTGTAATTACAAAAAATTAAATAAATAGCAGCATATCTGGATGACATATAATGTTTCATTCTCTTTGAATTGTTGTGACTTTTATTAGTTCATCGATAAGTTAAATGTTAGACACACAATTCTAGCAAGTCTTTTAATGGAGGTCTACAGGAAAGATGGGGAGAGAATTTTTACCAGGGAGTACAGTGGTAGGACAAGGGGAAATGGATTTAGACTAAAAGAGGGTAGATTTAGATTATATATTAGCAATAAATTCTTTACTACAAGGGTGGAGAGGCACTGGAACAGGTTGCCAAGAGAAGCTGCGGAAGCCCCATCCCTGGAAGTGTCCAAGGCCAGATTGGATGGGGCTTTGTGCAACGTGGTCAGGTGAAAGATGTGGGGGGGGTGGAACTGGATGGTCTTTAAGATCCTTTCCAACTTAAACTGTTCTATGATTTTATAAAATGTCGATTATTTCAGATGTTTCCTTGGTGAAAGTTAATTTTGTTGCCAAGAGCAATTTACATGATGAAAGCTGTATTCATAGTATTTTTTCTCATCTTTTGTCATGGTAAGAGATGTGGACTGCTGTGAAAAGTGTGTGACAATACATTCCCATCTGTGTGATGATGAAGGAGTAACAGCCATCAGAAGACTGAGCAAAACAGAAAGAGCAGCTCTTGCTTGGTAGTTTGGTGACCGGGAGCAAAAGTATTTCAATTAGGCTTGACCTCTGGAAAGAAGGTACTTGGAAAGACATCTATATTTATTTTAAAGTTATGATGTGAAATCTGGAAGACATCAACAGAGTGAGTGCAATTCTATTGAAGAACAGGATGCTGGCTTTCTGAAATACATTAGTTTTAGACTCCAGCTCTCTACCTGTTGTCACTATTGAGTAAACTTTGCAACTTATTACAGGAGATGCCAATTGAGCTTTGCATTACTCTCAAACAAAAAGTAAATCAATAGAAGGTACCAGGTATGCCTTGGATATCATTCACCATTCACTTTTTTTTTTTTTTTCCTGTGCAGAATTAGTTCGAAATGCTATTCTGTAGGAATGATAACATTCCATAGCAAATTTAATCAATAGTAGCTAGTGTAAGAGGTTGGAAAAAAAAAAAAAAAAAAAAAAAAAAAAAAACTGAGAAGAATTCTGCATAAATGATTTGTGGTAAGTTTCCCATTGTCTTCTGCACCACTTACAAAATAATTAATAACAGTAATAGTAGACTTAAGACAATTATTTGTCCATAAGTGTGGTTTTTCATAACAGTAGTTTAACTTTTTTGTCATTTGGAGCCTTGCTCTAAAGCTGGACCAACTAATTCATTGTGCTGGAGGGAAGAGTAAGTGGCATTGTGGGTCTCACTTAAAGGGATTAGACGTTTGTAATTGTATTTAATATGTCTATGAGTGTGAAAAAAGTTACAAACTTCAGCTTCAGTACAAATTGAATGATACCATCACTCAGTCAACATGACCTATCTTACATCACACTAATGCTTTTACTATGAATAGAAATTTAGGCTGATTTGGCAGGTAGAGAAACACTTTATTATTTTTTAGCCATTTATTTTTAAAATCAGGATGAATAACTGTCCCAAAACAACTTTATGCAATCTAGAACATATTTTCCTTTTTAATTGTTTCTGAAGAATTTAATTAATTATTTTCTCTGAATAATGATTGCAGAAGTTTAGCCCTGAGGGAATATTGTTTGGCACAAGTTTGAAAACATAACCCATGTAAGTATTTTGAGCCTGTTTAATTACTTCTTGTCCAGCCCCTACCAGTTTGAAATCAAAATGTCCAACTCTGACACAATTGTGCTGCCCTACACCATTGAAAAATAAAAGTAAAACAAATGAACGCAAATGTACAAATGCATTTGTCAGTTTAATGATACTAAATAGGTTTCTAATTGCTGGGACAGATTAACTTTTTATTTTTAGATAGTATTTGTTATTTACTATAATAAACTATGAATAAAAAGATACCTAGATACTTTTTTTTTTTTTTTTGGAAAAAAAAAAAAGTTCTATTTTCAAGAATGGAACTTCTATGTATGCTAGCAGAAATCTTTAGTTAATATAAATTCCATGATTATTATTTTTCTTAGTTTGATTCTCAGCTACATTTTGATTACTTAATGTGAAATTGTGAGAGTTTTTTTTTCACTGTGTGTTCAGTGGGATGACCAGTGCTCAGCAGTAGTAGTAATAAGTAGTTCACTCCCTAGTCCTTACAGTAGGACAAGAAGAATCCCAACAGACCTGTAGTGCAGTTCTCACAAAGGTTTATGTTGTATGGTGCTTATCAAACTATGAGTCTTCTGCTGTGAAATTTGGCTTCCCTATCCTTTTGAGTTGTCTTCTGGGAAATAATGAGGCATTGAAATGTAGTGGTTGTTTATTTAGAGAACTGGGGAACTTGCACAGATAATGGAAACCTTTTTTTTTCCCCCTCTGTCTTCTAAATTATGCTGCATAAAAGAAAAGCAACTAGTCAAATTTGTTCTCCTTGCTCTAAATTTCTCTCCAGGTAGACATTTCTGATGTTTACATTGGTTCAAATTTGAAAGAAACACAGATGATGTGAAACCAACAAACTTTCCTGTCTCTTCTTCTGAAAGTAAAGGAAGTGGTGTCTTGTAAATCTGGTATGTAGAGGCTATGGGTTAGACATAAACAGTATGAACCACTGCATCCCAAGAATCAGGAGGGTTTTCTTGTTTGTTTGTTTTCTCCATGGAGTCTTTGGCCACTTTAATTGTGGATTTTCTCATGTTGCCTGAATGAATGTTTGTATTCATCCTCCAAATGGTAGGTAATGTTAGGATAAGGCCAGAAAGAGCTTTTTTTTTTTTTTTTTTTCGCAAGGAAGAATAGGGGGAGGAAGAAGAAACAAATATATGATTATAGACAGGAATAAAAGGAATAAATTAAGAAAAAATAAATTTAATGGCTACTATTACTCTTTTTCACATTTAATTTCCAAGGATTTTTTTTTTCCTTTTTTAAACATTTGAAAAAAGCTAGCAAATTCTATGAAGAGAGGAAAAAAAAAGTCAGAAATTTTAAAGCTTGAAATCTCTTTCAGATAGCTAGGGTGGTGCTTCCTTATAGTCCTGGAATATTTTACTGGAGATTTTTACATTGGTAGTTTCTTCATATTTTGAATAGAGTAGTTATGGTAATCTATGTATCATTAGAGTAAAGTTTTGTTAATGTTCAAACCATACATAAATGGGACTAGTCTGTCCTACATTCAGTATCTAAGTAATATCTGGTTACCTTCTGTCTCTCCTATTATTCCTGATGGAAAGACTGATGGAAAGACAAAAGCACCTGCTGAGGAAAAGTCTAATTTTATGATAAGCACCCAATATAGGTCAGTTGAAGTACATTCTGGATGTATCCAGGTCTCTCAATTTATTATAAAGCATGCCTAAGATAGTAATTTCACAGTTTAAGGTTTACTTTTAAGGCATCCAGCTTTGGGTGAGATAAATTGCACCCTTGGGTATCTTCTCAGCTAGAAAGAAAAACACAAGGGAGATTTGAAATCCTAAGGATGTATCAAATCTTCTCTGTGCATTACTGAAAATAAACACAAAGTAAAATAGTCTTACAAAAAGCAATTGCTTAGAAGGGGCTATATCCCAGAAGTTAAATATCAAAGTACATATTTTTAACATATATAAAGTAAAAAAGTACTCTTGAGTATTTCTGTTTTTCTCTATGCTGTAAAAAGTTGTCTATAGCTTGCTTTCATCAAAAAGTCACTGTATTAATTCCTTATTGATATAAAATATTCCAGTAACTCTTTTTTTATGGAAAATAAAGCTATATTGCTTCCTGAAAAATCTTGACTTACTATGAAACTGAGAAGACTTGCTCAGGCATTTAGTTTTACTTTACTCTGCATGTTACATAAATTGAAAAACTAATACAACAGTGACCTGGTTTATCTTCACAAGCTGTTGTAAATTTTAATGGTATGGTACTCCAGTGACTTCTGGTCAGGAGGGACAGTGGGCCATTTTGCCTTTTGTAACTTTTGAAAATCTGTGTTTAAACAGCATTATGGCTTTTGGGTCACAGAATTCAAACCTTCTAAGCAATGTGATCTTTTATAGAACAGAAGGAGGAAACTTTGTACTGGCCATTGCTAGGCTTAGCTCCGTTGATACAACCATTTCTTTCTAAAAGTAGAATGACTAGAGGAAGCCTGGGGAAACCTCCCAGTTTTGAAGAACAATTGCTGTTAAACACAAAAGATACTCTGATAATAATATATTTACTTTATATATTATTATATATAAACTACTATGCACTTACTATATATTTTTACTTCCTCTTTAAATTTAAAATACTGAGCGGATGGCTTTTGTTCTTCATGAAGTAAAATACCATATTCGGTTACAATTAGTTTTTCTTTTGAATTCAAAATAATGACTTTTAAAAAAGCTTTATGTTCTGTCAAAGACTGTTTCCTATAAATAATGTAGGCATCCACAAACTATAAAAAAGCTTGTGAGATTACTTGAGTGATCAAGTTATTTTTCTGTCTTACGTTACACAGTGTACCAGCAATTTTTACTTGTCTCTGTTGGTGCTGAGAAAAATAATCTTGATGGATGATCCAGTTCTGACTTCTAGTTGCACGTCTAATGAAGAAGAGGAAATTCAAGTCTCTAGTACGGATTTCTGTGCATTCTTATTCAGGTTTGATGAGCCATGAGGTCAGGGTAGATCATCTGTCAATGACAGGAGAATCTGTAGAATCGCACAAATGTACCCTTCCAAATAACAGTAACACATTCAGTCCTATTTCATCACAGTTTAATGAGCAGAAAACTGTAGAGGAAACTAATAAGAATATATAAACCTAATAAAATAGTTTGTATATTTGAAGGGCACTCCTTCATAGTTCAGTTCTGACCTTAGATTTCTTCAGAGTGCTTTTCTGTCAACTCTGGTCATTCAGTGAAGCTGTTTAATTTCAGACCCTATATCACTAACTCTCAAAATGCTCTCCAGTTAAAGGAAGATATAATCTATTCTTTCTGTATCCTGATACGGTGGTGTATTAAGACAGCAATTCTGTGTGATTAATCCAGGACCCTAGCTAAAATGATAGCCACTACAAAGGGAATGAAATAGTGATGTCATAATCTAAAAACCTTGAAAACTTCTGTAATTCATCCCTAATTCATCTACTATCTTCCAATAAAAACGAAATAAAAACATTCATTTACAAAACCCACACTAAACTACTGAACTACTGTGAAGCTTGGGTTTATAAAGATGAGAATTACAGGATATAAAGACACTCTTGTTTTGTTTATTTGTACTAAAATCAGATCTAAATCTTCTATGTATCCTGACAAGGTACCTTAGATTTGCTATGAGGTCAAGGTCTGGGTTGTCTTGCGTTATTTATGTTGCTGGCCACCTTTCACTGGAGAGCATCACAAGTAGGCAAAGTTTGCCAATTCTTGTACATATTTCTTGGCATGCTTTGCAGTTTGCTCATTCAGATTCAAATGCTTCATTCTTCCCCCTTAGAGACTGTTAATCTTTAATTTATTCAGGAAAAGTTTTACTGCTCCTCCCCTTGTCTTGTTTACTGCTCTGATTCTTTGGAAATGCAAATATGTCTTTGGGAGAGCAGGTGCTATCTCTTAAACTATGAGTGAATTATTAACCCATGGAGGAATGAATTGCAGTTTCTCTCTCTAGGAGTGCTTGCATGCATATCTCAATATGAAGATCTTCTATACTTGCTGAACTTTGTATTTTAATATTCACATGTACATTGATTACCATGCTTTTTGGTAATTCACTACATTCACTACACATGAATGTGAATACCATATGAAGCTCATTTTCAGATCAAAACTGTTCAAGCTAATGGAATCCCAATTCTCCCTGGGGGATACATTGACACTTAGAGAGGTTCAAACCCTCAATGTATAGAACATGCATGTCTACTTTTTCCTTAGAACATACATGTCTTGAACATTTAAAGACATTATCTACTACTTTCATTAAAATATTTTATGGATATGCAAGGAATGGCAAGGCCACTTAAAGATTAATTCCTTGTGCAATGCACAACAAAGTTAGGAGAGATTTGGAACTGTTCAGAATCAAGCAACTGAAGCCAGAAGAGCTGTGACGTCTTTCAACCTGCGAATGCTGGAGAAGGGAAGACACTAGTTCATAGTTGAAGATGAGAGGAAATACTGTTGTCATTGCTTCTTCAGATTTAACACAAATTTCACTGAATATTTCTTTTTAGGGTAACCTAATGGAATTGAAGGGAAAAGAAAGAAAAAAAGAAAAGAAAAAAAAAAGTTCATGTTGATATACCCGTCATGTATTAATACCCTTAAATACCTCCAAATGGATGTAAACAACACAAAGTGAAGACACTTTGCTAAGCTTTTTGTGGAGAAGAACCATGTGCAATAGATAGATTTTCCTGGAGAGTTGATGGTGTAGATTCCACGTTTTGTGTGATTTCAGTGGGATTCAGTAAATGACTACATAGATGATTAGAACTTAAACGATCTTTTTCTTTTGTTTTCTATCCAGTTATTACTGGATTCCTATCCAGTTATTTTTGAAAGTTACACATGTTGTAAAACCTGTTGTTTATATGCCCCAGTTTTTACTATATACTGTATATATGGCAAGGAGACAACTGTGTTACAGAGTGAGGTAAGCTGTAGATTTTTTTATTATTATTATTTTTAGAGATTATTCTATCACTGTTAACTGATTTTGTCTGGACTCTTTATCTTTGGGGAATCATGTTCTGCACATTGTCCTTAAACTTTATGGCTTATTCATATCCATATCAAGTCAAGGCAGTATAACCAGGTCAGGTGAATGGGATCATTTTTCATCTTTCTTCTTCTTAGAAGCAAAAGGATAGCTTTACTGGATCAGACTAGCTGTCTGTCCTTGCTATGCTGTCTTCTAACAGCGATTATCAAGGAAATATAAGAATAGGCTAAGGACCTACAGTGTTCCTCCAGTCTCCAGCATTCTATATACATTCATTACTTCACGGATCTCTGCCGTATCCCATTGCTTCTTTTTGAAGCTGGAAGATTTCTATTATAGTCTTTCATCCCTTATCAGCAATGTGCTCTGTCTTTTTGTCCTTCTCTTTCTCCAGTTCTACTGTAATAAATTCAAAACTCTGTTACTGAAAATGCAAGTGTACCAGGGAGCTATAGAATGGAATAAATCGTTTTATTCTTTGGTCCTTTCTGAACACTTTTTTGAATGCTGCTGAGAACAAACTCGATGTTTCTGATTATACTTAAAAAATTTAATTTCTGAGATATAACTCATCAGTGGTGAGCTCACTGCTCATCACATTAAGTGTACAGCTAGGATTGCACCCCTCCTCCTGCCTCCTCCCCTCCCCCCCCCAATACTTTATCTATGCCGAAGCATATGAGGCATTTCCAGCAGAACGTGAAAGCTAGCTAGTATTAGCAAGTAGCAGAAGGGAGAGTTAGGCTATTAGGGGATTTAGTGTCTCTGTTATACTTAAATCCTGTTTCAACTCTCTAAATCTTTTCCTGTGTCTAGCCTTAAACACCTTGTAGTAAGTTGTGTGTTTTGAAGTGATGTATAGGATTGTCATTTATTTTACTTCAATGTGACAGCTATGTGATATTTATCGATATGAATAGAATAGAAGCAAGTACAAGAATGCTTTGATCATCCATTGGAAATAAACACTTTTTTTGTGAGTAAAATACATAGTTAATAAAAATTATTAAAAATAAAAACTTTGTAAGTAATGAAGAGCATCTCTTGTGTAGACTTATTTATTTAAAGAATTATTAGAATTAAAAATGTTGTAAATACTCTTTTGAAATGATTAGATTTCTTCCTTTTTCTGTCTTTGCTAGCCTTCTGATCATAACCTAATTTAAAAAAAAAAAAAAAGATAAAGTAATTAACCTTTTGCTGTATAATACATAAATAGTTTAACTTTGTCAACTTAGAACACAGGTGTATATATCTAAGTAGGCATATATTTTTCCGTATCTTTCTGACCTCATGTTGAATATGCCAGCAAACATTCATAGTATGTTCTGGTCATGGATAAATCAGAAGCCCTCAGAATGTGTCTATTCCAATTTAATTATTTACAAGATTAGTTTTAAGGGAAACAGTTAGTTTTAGAGAAACAGTTCAAGTGACTAACCCTAACTGGGATCACGTCAGTTCTGGATGAAGTCCAAACCTTGACAGAAGTGTTATTTTTATCTAGATCATATGCTCAACAGAAGTGGAGTATGTAAGTAAATGGTACTTACTCTGTGTGTGTTTGTCCACATGTACAATAACTAAATAACTGACCGTATATTGTAATATTAAAAAATAAATAAATAAATCACCATATTCACCCTCTTTTAATTGACTAATATAGCAGTGGAACATGGAACTGGAATGGATCACATGGACCATTGTGTCATTTACAGCCTTAGGAAACCGTGCCATAGATGCTTTATTTGGATGGAGTTCACTGACCATCAATTTTGTACACCCTTACCACAAGCCACAGAATTTCTCCCTGCAGTCTAAAAGAAAACAAAACAAAAAAAAAATATATTGATTTATAAGAGAAGACCAAGACATTAGAACACTAATGTGGCAAGAAGAAAGAGGGTAAAAATACTGAGATAATTTTTGTTTAGAATAAAACGATTCTTTGGTTTGTATGCCTTTTGTGCTATGTATTTAGGTTTGTATGCCTTTTGTGCTCATCTGTGAAGACACATAAGCAAAGCAGTTAATATCATAATTTAAGGTCTGCTATTTTAAACTGAAATATTGGAGTAGATGGGAAGAATATTATGTTTTAATTTGTAAATGTGACTGTTCATACTGGGAGTCTGTTTCCAAGAATTATACTGTGAAATTGGTGATCACACTTAGTTGAAAAAATACATTTCCCATAAATTATTCTGCATGAACTACCCATCATTATTATTTATAAGCACTATTATTTACAAACATTATTTGTAAAGTATGTAGCCTTGTAGCCTTGCGTTACATCATTTCTTTAATGCTTTTAGTAGGAGTTACAG
Source organism: Aythya fuligula (assembly GCF_009819795.1). Classification (NCBI taxonomy): domain Eukaryota; kingdom Metazoa; phylum Chordata; class Aves; order Anseriformes; family Anatidae; genus Aythya; species Aythya fuligula. The sequence continues at coordinate 30,418,538 of NC_045560.1, read as the reverse complement.
TTCTGTGATATGCTATACTAATTGAAGTGAAACATTGTCCAGTACTTCACAGGCAGTCTGAGCTAATGAGATGTACTGTACACCTAACAGGCTAGTATGAGTCTAAGAATTTACATTACAAAGGAATCCAGGCAATTTTAACTCAGCAAGGTATGTATTTAATAATAATCGCTGAAGTGTTCTGGGCTGGTAAAATTAATGAATACCAAAACCTATCAGACAGTAGCATGTTATTCTATTAATCTGAACTTGAAAAGGTGAATATGATGAGGGAAGTGAATAGAAAATCAGGTAGGCTGATGCTGTCTGGCTGCAGTTACTTCTCTTTTAAAGTTTACTTTTTCTGAACATATTTAGGTAGGTATTTAGGGCATATTTAGGGCAATGTTTCCTATATCTCAAAGTTCTGAAGCAATAATGATGTATAGTATAAAATAGATGCATCATAACACTGACTATTCAGATGTGTCCTCCATCATTCTGGATATTTTCTTGGCAAAATTTATCACATTTATTTTCTGTGAGTAAAACTATTTTTGCATTATGGTTGCACTACAATCTAAATAATAGCAGATGCGCAGAAAGATTAGCAGGTTAGAAAGTACCTGCATGTTACTCTGAGGGATTTACTTCAGGATTTTGACCAAGATGAATTCATGCTTCTGAACTGTCAGTGACTTCCACTCTGTGTGTGGAACTGCTGCTGGCATATGCAGGAGTTTCCCTTGTGTGCAGAGTGGTTGTGGTTTGGAGTGCCCAAGACAGGCTTCAGTGAAGTGATTTGCAGTCAGTAACGTGGGAGTTGATTTTGATGTATGTTTGAAATGTCCTGCTGAAGTTGTAACTTCATTCATTTTGGAAAACTGAAAAGGGAAGTTGTGTGAATCAGGTATCCGAATAGTTTTGTTATCTTCAGATCCTTAGGTGATTTTCTTTATAATAGGGTTGCACATTTAAAAGAAGAAGCGTGTGCAGATGTGATGATAATGTAAGCTTTTTTGACTTTTAGTACAAAAAAAAAAGATTTTTTTCTATCTGTTTATATCTGGAGCTTGCTGTATTGGAGCACTGTTTACAATTCTACTTTCTATGGATATGTAAAATATATACATTAATTTTTAGAGAATAATACTTTTGTAATCAGTATTCAGATATGGTACTTTGTTCTAGATAACTGTTATTCCTCTACTTTGTTGTATGTTATTCATCAACTGGGGATTATACAATAGCTTATTTTTCTGTTGCATTACTGCCATGGTGGTAAGATTCTTGGTAATGCAACAACATATTAATAAAATCTAGGGAAATTTTTAGTAAAGATTATCCATTTCTTGTGCAGCGTGGAAGTGTATATTTGGTGATGCATGGAAATAAGTCTTGAAAAATAAAAATGTTAATGGATGTAACCCTCTTCCTACCCTATTATCTTAGAGTCCTTGAAACATGTTGCAGAAGTTAAACTCACCTTGGTTTTTATAGAATTCTGGAAGAAAATTCTCTTGCATTTTCTAAACCTTACAACCAAAAGCACGGCTATGAAAAATTCCAGTCATGTCTTTCTTATAGCCCTTGTCTTACAACCTCTTAACTGCTGCAGCAGCCTTTTTGTTTGTTTGTTTTAAATCTCTGCTGATGCCTCCTCACTTTCAATGTCCTTGGGCTGTTCCTGCTGAGTCTCTTCTACTGGGTGTTGATAATGCAATCCAGGGATCAAGAGCCCAAAATTTGGAACTCCTGGGGTTGATCTCTATCTCTGATAGGAGTTAACACAGTCAGTGGTAACTGCAGTGGGAGCAACAGGAACTGGATGATTAGAAATCCTATCTTCTTCCTTCTTTACTGAAGGTGTGGGAATCTGGTGTGTATGGCAAATTAAAAAAAAAAAAAAAAAAAAAAAAAAAGTAAAATCTCTACTTTCCTAATTGAATATTTAATGGTATCAAAGAGAGGGTAGTGGCTTCCCCTTCACCATCATAGGCACAGTCATATTTGATTTACTTGTATGTTTCACACCCTTTTGAATGCATTTCTGTTTCCAAGTATTTACATTTCTGTTTGGAATGATTACAGCAGATAGTGGTATGCAAAAAGTCAATCTCTACTTGTGTTTACCAAGTATTAGTGTTAAAATCTCGGCATTGTTTAACAGTAAGCAATTTCTAGGCAAAGATGTTTCTTTACTTTTTAGATGAAGATGTACTCTATTATTCTGTGGAAATTACAGTCTGTGAGGATTGCTTCTTCAGAGAGACAGAGTGCTACTGCTAAAGACGGTTTGTGAGAGCAGACAACAGATTGACTGCCAGAGTAAAAGTTGGTAGGAATAAACCACACACAATCAAATAAAATCTGTCACTGTTTTTTTTTTGTTGTTGTTTGTTTGTTTTTTTCTGTTGTTGTTGTTGTTCCCTTCTCCTCCTCATGTGAGAGATGCTTATAATTATTTTCCTGGTAGGTAGAAGAACAGAGGGAGTTAGTTCTGTGGGTTTAAGACATCATGGAAATGCTGTAAATTTTTTTGTGAAGCTGTTGACCTGAATAGAAATTGTGTGACCACATCCTGTAAACAGAGCATTTGCTGCTTGGTCCTCTTGTGCTGCAGAGGCAAAAACAGGAGGAGAAGGACCAAGATTCAAGGTGGGCATGTTCCTCCCCAAGGCTGACAGGAGCCTTGGCTCTCAGTCTGCAAGTAAGGCAATGTGCTGTGGTTATGGAAAGGGTAGAACAAGGAGTTTTTTTGTTTGAGGGAATAAACTAAGCACTTGGTAAATTCAAGAAGGAACAAACAAAATGCTGTGGTGAGTGCTTGAGAAGTGTAAGAGATACATCTTCATGTTGATGTTGGAATTGCTGTGAAATTATATCACAGACTTTTTTTATGGTATCATGCGTGTTATTGTTTTACTATTTATATTTGTTTGAACCTATTCTGACAGAGATGTCACCTGTACGGCTAAAATATTTCTAAATATGAAAAAGATGCTACCGACCTCAGTGATATAAAACAAAGTAAAAAGTGTGTTGCAAAACCTATTAAATCTGTGTATGATGCCTAGAGGGTGGGCATTGGATTAAATATGTCCTTTATGTATTTTTAAATTATCTATAAAATTGAAGCAATTTACGGAACTGGTGAATTTGAAAATTAAAGTTTTGTGATAATGCTCTTAGTGTCTACTTCTGTCTGTCTGTATGACTGTGTAAAAGGATATGGTTCCTTTGAACTAGACTGTAGGACAAATAATACTATTGTTCTAAGACCATTGGTAATGCTATGAAAACACTGGAATTCCTAAACAATAACTGTTTAATGAAGCTAAGGGAAGCTTTTCTCATAGTTATGTCAAACATGAGATAATTTGAAGTTGCACTGATACAGAAAGCTATTATTCTTTTGAAAGAAGTCATTTGACTTCACTGGGGACTTCTGTGGATGTTCCTCTGTTTATACTGTAAAATAATAGTTCTGGTGGAGTGTGAATAAGGATAGCATGCCTCTTAATAGAAAATATTTGTTTTGGTCTTAAATCAGAATTTTATGATTACTTTGGTATTTCACAAAAAGTTGTGGTGATTTCATGGCATTAAAGTTTAGAGCTGTGTTTTCTGTTGGAGAAGTATTTTTAACAGAGAGTAAGCAGTAACAAGACATGAAAATATTTCCTTTCTTTTGTGATGTTCTGTAGAGCTGATAAAGTGCATCAAAGGTAACCCGTTGAGGTCCTGTGGCTGTGGTACCAGCACTGTTTGCCATGTACCTATCCCATGAAAGGACTGAGATGGCACTGGTCAAACATGAGGGTAATGTTAGACTGTCAGAACCCAGTTTTTTTGGTCTATGCTCCCATGCCTCTTTGTTTGCTAATATTGGTAATGCTGTTGGCTGCTCTTCTGCTGCCAAAAATGTGTGGGTAGCTGTGGTATGATGCTGTCACTGATGAAGACATGAGGGGAAGGAAAGGGAACTAGCAGGACTTATCTTCTGGAACAGCTTGGACTCCCCTTGTGGCCATGGGCATCCTTGTCTGCCACTGCGGCCATGGTTCCATGTGTACCTGTCAGTATATCTACCGTGTTCATTTCAGTGAAGAAAAAAAAGAATAAGGGAATACCTTACTGGTAAGGCTACAGCTTGCTAAGTGTTGCAAAATCTTTTTACTCAAGGGTATTATAGCTAGGTAAAAAGTACTCTGGGACATGTTGTTCCATTTATTATTTTTTTTTAAGACTGTTCTCCATAAAGTCCCTGGAGAGTTCTTCTTAAAACAGATGGCACAATGTGGGCCATTGTAATGCAATTTTCATTGTAAAATGTTATGTCCCAGGGCAAATTTACCAAAAATGGAGCAATCATGATGTCCCATAAAATAGAAGACATGTGTTTTTGCAAATTTTGATGTATCTAAAAAAAATGCGTAACTCCCCCCACTTTGCCAAATAAGCAAGGCTTGCTATTTTAAGACAAGTATTTTGGGGCTTTTAGAGTATCTGGAGACTGTTGTTATTGCATTAACTGCTTAGAGTATTCAGGAAAACTTTGTATATCCATAACTGTAAACATCAATAAAGAGAGTGTTATCTGGAATTATGATTAGCAAGATGATGTTAGATCTCTCTTTGAACTTTCTGGCAGGAGAATATGTATTTTGTGTTAGCCTTCAAAGCTTCAGTAAATAATATGAATATGTATAAACTTTAAGGCCATAAGACAATTGAATATTGTACAGATATCACAATGGAGATACTTACACTGATTATTTGTGAACCAGAAAGATGACTTATGTATCTTGTATGTTAGTCGTCTGTATCAAATTTGTTTTGGTAGTTAATGAAGCAACAGTACTGTAAGAGATCTGCTGCCATTATTGGTGACACCTGTCGTTTAAAACACTACATAAATTTCATGAATAAATAAAATAAGTGAAAGATATGCAAAACAATATGAATGGTTATTTTCATCAGAATAATCTGAAAAATAAACGTTGATCTATATATAGAAATGTATCTATACAGAAACATATAGGTTCAGGATTCTGAACTTTATCATAGGTAGGTTTCTAGAATATTGGCAATGTAGTAATGTTCTGTATAATTATCCAGAAGAAAAGTGAAAATAGGGAACACAATTTTCTCATATTATTAATAACAGGATACTTTTGCAATGGATTTCATAGGTATATTAATTCTATGTTTTTCTTTCTTTTGGGATGCCAAAAGAAATAACTTATTTTAGTCATGCCAGTTTAAGGCATGTAAGCTAAATCTAGTTTGGTGCCTGGGAACCTTGAAGAGTGGAAGCTACTAATAAACATCAGAGATCTCTAATAATATCTTGCTTAATAATTTGTTTTGCATATCTGAGAGGCCAAAATCTGTGTGAGTCTAAGTGCAGAAAATTCTCATGTGTTTTTGCAAACACAGTATTTAGCATCTTGCAGTTTGTATTTCAGGTAGCTGTAGCATTATTATTATTATTATTATTTTATCTTATTTTTCCTTTACTCTGCTTAAGGTATATGCCAGAAAGGAAAGACAGAAAACAATTAAGACCTAGGAGTAGGTTATGTGTATTGGATTTGTACTATAAGGCAGATTGCTCAGATTCTCTGTCTTCCTTTTATTTAGGGTGTTTTTACTGGGACAGATAGGTTGGTACATTAGGAGCTTGTCTGGTCTTTTGATTGTAGGCTCAGGGTGTGGGCACCTCTTCCCAGCATCATTTTGGATAGAACTTGGGCTTCAGTTTGGCTCAGCTCTGTGGAAGAGGACTCGAGCTTCTGGAATAGGGTGGGACATTTTCCAACCAAGTCTGCAGCATGGATGACTGGAAAACCAGGACCCTGGGGCAAGCCACAGCACACATGCTCAAGTAATTTAGAAACAGCCACAGATTTCCAGAATGATGACATTAAGGGCTATGTGTAGTTAAATCTGTAAGTGATAACGTTTCCTCAGCAATACTGTGAACTATTTCTTGTTTTAATTAGTGGAGTATTAACTAAAGGTAGCTGTACATGACACAGACAGACAGAATTTTAATTAAACTTTTGTGGTTTGGGTAATTAAATTTAAATGATTACTTTTCTAATATATCTTTATTCCAAGATATCATATACCTTTTTTAGGCATTTAGATTTAAACTTACCAGTTCAAACACAGAAAGACAGACAAAAATAAAGCTGTTAAGAAATAGAACTTTTATTGACATACATAAATTAACACTGTTCATGTGTTTAAATATATCCAATTACAGATCTCAGTTCAGTTCCTGACTTTTTCACACGCCTCCCATGTGATAGTGAGCAAATTATTTGAGAACAAATGTTTCAGTGTGTCTAGTGAATTTAAAATGCAGTAATTAATGCCAGTTGAGATCTAGCCAGTTATGAAATTCAGCACTAGATGTTTATTCATTTTTAGGAATTTCAATTCTGTTCTTTCTGTAAAATAGTATATATGTCTTTCTGTTATTTTCTACTCTGTATACTTAAAAAGTAAGCAGGACTGTCATATTTTAATATAGTACTGCCACTGATACAGTCAATCCTAGTAAAAGTTTGTGCTTTTATAATACAAACACATAATAATGATAATAGAATTAGTAGTTCCTTAGCATTTGATGTGGCTGGGGTGCATCAAGCACAGCATTGCTAGCCAGTCAAGGGAAAGGATTGTCCCACTCTGTGCTGGTGCAACTTCTCCGTGAGGTACTGTGTGCAGTTTTGGGTGCCACAGTATAAGAAAGATATAAAACTGTTAAAAAGCGTCCAAAGGAGGGAAACAAAGATGGCAAAGATGGTAAAGGATCTAGAGGGGAAGACGGATCTCAAAGAGTAGCTGAGGTCCCTTGGTTTCTTCAGACTGGAGAAGAAGATATTGAGGGGAGGCCTCATGGTGGCCTGCAGCTTCCTCACGACGGGAGTGGAGGGGCAAGCGTTGAGCTCTGTTCTCAGGAACAGCTTGAAGCTTTGATAGGGGAGGTTCAGACTGGGTTTCAGGAAAAGAACCACAGGGAGGGTGGTTGAACACTGGAACTGGATCCCCAGGGAAGCGGTCAGAGCACTGAGCCTGCCAGAGCTCAAGAAGTGTTTGGACAATACTTTCAGATACATGGTCTGATTTTTTTTTATTTATTTATTTATTGTCTGGTTCTTTGGGGACTCAGGAATTGGACTTAATGATCCTGCTGGGTCCCTTTCAACTCAGATATTCTCATTTCTTTCCTTGGTCAAGTCAACATGTAAAGATCAAGCAGAAAAGCAAAGTGTGCTGCAGTGTTGGACACTGCAGGGTAGGCACTTGGGTCAGGAAAGCAGTACAGTGCCCTGTGTAGTCCCCCTTGCACAGTTCAGCTCAGGTCACAGGTTTCTGTCTGCACAGTCTAAGCAGTTAAGTTGTAGTACTAAGCAATAGTATCTGTCATTTTGAATCATAGTCTTGCATGGATGTACGTGACTGTTATGGATGACTGTTCTTTGTTTTTTTTTTTTTTTTTGTGTGTTTTTTTTTTTTTGTTTTGTTTTTGTTTGTGGTTTTTTTTTGTTGTTGTTGTTTTGTTTTTCTTGTAGCTACTAATTATTCTTTGTTCTTGAGTAAAAGAACACTTGGTGTGCCTAAATAATAAGGATACCCGTCTTTTGGTTTATTGCATATATCAGAAAAAAAGAAATTAATTCATTATAAAAGCTAGTCGGTTACAGCAAAAACACTTCTGTGAATATTCACTGAAACTTATAAACAGGTTCATTTTAAGGGCATTTTATCCTTTTGAGTATGGAGGTTTATCATAGAATCATAGAATATCCCGAGTTGGAAGGGACCCATAAGGATCATCAAGTCCAACTCCTGGCACCACACAGGTCTGCCCACAAGTTTAGACCATGTGACTAATTGTGCAGTCCAATCGCTTCTTAAATTCAGACAGGCTTGGTGCAGTGACTACGTCCCTGGGGAGCCTGTTCCAGTGTGCAACCACCCTCTCAGTGAAGAACCTCTTCCTGATGTCCAGCCTAAAGTTCCCCTGCCTCAGCTTAACACCATTCTCGTGGGTCCTATCACTGCTGTTTACAGAGAATAGGTCACCTGCCTCTCCACTCCCCCTTGCAAGGAAGTTGTAGACCGCGATGAGGTCTCCCACCAGCCTTCTCTCCTCCAGGCTGAACAGGCCCAGTGCCCTCAGCCACTCCTCATACATCTTCCCCTCTAGGCCCTTCACCATCTTCGTCGCCCTCCTCTGGACATTCTCCAACAGTTTAATGTCCTTTTTGTACTGTGGTGCCCAGAACTGCACACAGTACTCGAGGTAAGGCCGCACCAGCGCAGAGTAGAGTGGCACGATTACCTCCCTCGACCGACTAGTGATGCTGTGCTTGATGCACCCCAGGATACAGTTGGCCCTCCTGGCTGCCTGGGCACACTGCTGGCTCATATTCAACTTGCTGTCAACTACATCCCCCAAATCCCTCTCTGCAGGGCTGCTCTACAGTGTCTTGTCACCCAGTCTGTATGTATAGCCAGGGTTGCCCCATCCCAGGTGCAGGACCCAGCACTTGCTCTTGTTAAACTTCATGCAGTTGGTGATCGTCCAAGTCTCCAATCTGTCCAGGTCTCTCTACAAGGCCTCTCCACCTTCATCCGAGTCCACAAGTCCTCCAAGTTTGGTGTCGTCAGCAAATTTGCTCAGAACACCTTCTAGTCCTACATCCAAATCATTTATAAAAACATTGAAGAGGACTGGCCCTAAAATGGAGCCTTGAGGGACTCCACTAGTGACCATCTGCCAGCCAGCTGTGGCCCCATTTACCACAACCCTTTGAGCCCTGCCTGTCAGCCAATTGCTCACCCATCATATGATGTTTTTGTTAAGTTGTACCTTGGACATTTTGTCCAGTAGGATCCTATGGGAAACTGTGTCAAAAGCCTTGCTGAAGTCCAAAAAGATCACATCAGCTGTTTTCCCTTGTTTGACTAGATGGGCGATCTTTTCATAAAACGAAATCAAATTTGTTAGGCAGTACCTACCCCTCATGAAGCCATGTTGGCTGGGACCAATGACTGCGTTGTCCCCCAGGTGTGCAGGGGTTATGAGGATTATTTTTTTTATTTTTGTGAATGTTCTGAGAAGATAAACTTCTGTGTCATCAATAAGTATAACTTTAGCATTTAAGATGCAATCTTTTGTAGAAAGAGTTCACCATGGAACAGATTTCAATAAAACAAATTGGAGTATTTTCTCCCTTTTTTTTTTTTTTTTTTTTTTTTTTTTTTTTTTTTTAAGTTCTGTAAGTTACACCAAAATAGGATGACCTCAGTAAACTGTGACTTACAGATCACATAGCTCTGGTATTTTATTTTGGTGATTAAAAAGGGTTTAAGTGGAACAAACATTTTTAGGCTTCTACTGTATGTGTTCATACAACTCAGTTGTGTGTTTTAGTATAGAACAAGTAAAAGCAATGTCTCATAAATAACAAACCATTTAATGAAGTTAAATGCTACTTTTTCTATTAACATAATGGTTCTTAAAACTCACAATCTGTACTTGATGAAAGGGTTTTACACAGGGGTAGATCATGGGAAAAGTGCTATACATGGAAATCCTGTACTTATCGATAAGGGTAGAACACTCAAAGGACTTTTGAAAATCTCTTAATTTGAAACTCTTATGGATCAGTTCAGGATGTAACAATATGGGGAAAAAAAAAATTATAACCCTTAAAATATCTGCTTGTCTCTCTCTCTTTTTTTTTTTTTTTCTTTATTGGGGACTTCTCATAGGTAGATGGAGTAAAACGTACTTCAGTGGTTGCTGACTTGATATCATCTGATCTATGCAATCCTATCTTAATAGGATAAAAATTTTGACAAATGATGAAAGAAAAAATGTCTTAAAAACATCTTATTATTTATGATTAGGTGCAGGATTGTTATTCATAGTTTCTCTCTGTTAATAGAAAACTAAACAGAGCATTGGTTTTTCAATTGCAGGATAATGTGGAAATTTTATAAGGCCAATGTTTTAACATTTAAAATTTACTTGTATAAATACTGTAGGCCCACTGAAGACATACTGACTGAAACAAAGGTATCTCAAACTGATTTTTTTTTTTTTTACCATTTATGTGAATTTAACTGAAAAAGTTAAATTGTAGGATTGTAAACTTTGCAAAAGGAAACAATTCAAAAGGATTAGAGTCTCTGTGAAGAAAAATTTTTGAAGTAGTCTTTTAACTGCAAAAGTTGTTATAGCTCTTCCTGTAGAGTGAGCTTACTTCTGTGTAAAAATTGCTCTTTAAAGGGTATTTTCTACTGATCTAAAATGCAATAATTAGAAACTTTAATCATACTAATACATATGTAAAATAAATAGCATCTTTCCTGCTTCAAATGTATGATATCACCTTGCAGAGTAATTTTCCCTTAATAGTAGGGGAAATTAACTGACTCCCTTAACTGACTTTTTGTCAGTTAAGAATGTCCAACATTTGTAAACGCTTTTGTTAGAAATTATCAGTACCTAAATTTATTTAATTTCCATTAATTGAAATCTGAAGTTGCCATGTTGTGGCTAATTCAGCAATGTCTTAGTGACTTTTTAAAAAATAATATAATAATAATTATATATTTATTGTTGAGTAAGGGCTGTCTGTCACACTGACTTGTAATGCACCAAGTGCAACGTGTACATCCCAGTGCTTCATTTGAGAAACAACGTAAAACAGAATATGGGTTCAAAGCAGAAAGACTTTTCTAGGTTGTCCTAGTGAAATAGATGCAGGTTTACAGTCACTTGTAGTTAATGTTGCTGCTATAAAAGATAAGAATATACATTCATGGAGGCAGTATGTGAGTAATTGCTATTATGAGGAGAGCGGTAGCACTTTCCTCTGATAGTTCTGTTCTGTGTGGGAAACTCTGTTCTGTGTGGGAGTGTAGTCCAGAAGAGTAAATTATATGCTTATTCCATTTACTTACAGAAGAACGAACGTAGTGTTACGAAGGTGCCATCCATTTCATTATACTTGTTTTTTTCATTTGTGACTGAAGAAGAATTCCTTAATAATTTAAGCACAGAAACCAAAATGATTTTTTTCTCTGTTTGTATATTTGTTCTGATGTTCTTATATAAATAATCCTATTTGATATCTAGTTATTAATTAGTTACTATATTCTAATAGGTAAGCCTTTCTAATGAAAAGCCTAAAAATGTTGTCAGAATGGACTAAGTTCCTCCCCCTTCCCCCTCATTTGTCGTTATTATTTCAAATGTGAAACAGAAGGAAGTGTATCAAGCTTGTGTATCTTTTGCTTTTTAAAGTTACGGGGGAAAAGAACTTCACATAAGCTAAAACAGAGGAGAAAAAGCTCTTAGGTAGAACTGTGAAGAAAAACATCCTGGAAAAAAGACAACAGAAATGCAGAGCCTTTTTCCAGAGAATAAATATTTAAAAAATACAAGAATAATATATGCTAGCTCAGACAAGAAACATTCTAACATTCTCAAGGGGAAGAGGATCAATTCCCCCCCCTCCCCCAAGATGGGAAAATACAAGGAAATTCAAATTAACAAAAGTAAGATTTTTATATTGAACACCATGGGAAAAGAACACAAATTTAGGTCTCATGAAAGTGCAATTATATACCATCATTAATTAAAAGTACAGTTAAGTACTCATTAATTATTTATTTATTTTCAGATGTTTAGAAGACTCGATGGGACTGTTGCACTTTGTTAGCTTCATCTATGCCCTTGGTGGCACTGCGGACATGCCCTAGAGCTAGGAAGAGCTAGGAATGCGCAAGTGACAATGTTCACAGAGCCTTCCCAAACCTGAAATACAATGTCTCCTTGGAGTTGAATTTGAACGTCAGAAACTGAAGGGGTGAACAGGGAATAGTAGTTTGAGATGCTGCTGCCATCACAGTTTCCTTTGGCTGTGGATACACATTCCTGTAGGCAAGGGCCCATCCCACTTTCGAAATCCATTTTGGTAGTATTGCTATAAAAGAGTTCAGTGACAGTAAGCTAATTGAATAAATATGAAATCCTTTGTAGTTGTCTAGAAGGCTCCGCAATATCCCAGTGGACAATGACATAGCGTCGGCTATTCATGTCCCTGGACTGCAATAACTTCTGCATGTAGCTCTCCCTGGGGAAGGTGAAGGGGGATGGGGAATAACACATACACACACACACAAAAAAAAAAGCTAGTGAAAAACAATGTGTCATGCCTTTCTGCTACAAAATCCATTAACCTGCCTGCTAACCTGTTCTGTATTCTTTGCACAAATTTCCTGTTGAAGATTAAATCAGGTTCATATACTCACATATTATTTAAAAGCCACTGAATTACCCTGTTCCCAGCCTATTTTAAAAGTGCATAAAACTTTGGAATGAGGACAGCAGTTAACAAATCTTTTCCTTGAGCGCAGTGGAACAGTTGTGTCACAAGACTAAAGTACATCTCTTCAAAGGCTTATTTCTGAGCATGAAGTAGGAATTTCTGCCCCAGGAAATTAAGGATCATCAGAAATCTTTCCTAGTTATAACTTTTCAGCTTTGCCTTCCTCTAGCATAACCACCCCTAGAGCACCTAAATATGAAGAGATTAATTATACCAAACAATTATACACAAAATAACTGTAGCTGATTGCCAACAGAAATTAATTGTTATGCTGAATTTACAGTTCATCCCATGAGAAGAAATGGAAAGAAAAGAGGAACAACATATGACAGATATTAACCAAACAGCTGAACACTCTGGTAATGTGGGATCAGCTACTTGTGCCACTTGTGGGCAGATTAATGCAGGATTCCCACCAAAGGGTGCACTTCTGAAACTGATTGTCATAGAAAAGGTGGCAAAAGCACAGACTGGAAAGAAGCAGTTGCCACTAAGGTGTTTATTCTAAGATGTTTATTTGAAACTTTGGAGGAGTTTTTGGTGGAGAAACTAAATAGTGTGTGACGTGGAAAGAGTTGTGATTAATTCTCTTGACTGAGTGATTTATCCAGTGGAGCCAAATGTGCTCTATGACTGAGAACTTCCTACATATTATAGTTACACCCGTCAAATCCTGGGCTTTTATTGTCCTAGATTACTTTGCTCCATTTATTAAAGAATATGCCTTAGAGATTTAAGTCATATGCCTTAGTGATTTAGCTCTTTTAAGGGTTTGGCTCTTTTTAAGAGTTTTGCATTTCATGCAAAAATGACATATTTTAAAAATTGCTTTATAAACAATTACCTATAAATGCAGAATGTAATATATTTTTTTCTAAAATTGTGATGGACAACACTTTAACATTGGTAATAGGTCAATAACTCCCATTTAAAGAAGATTTTTGAATTATATGCTGTTTCCCTCATGAGTGTAAAATGAATTCCAGTCTGAAAAGAAAAGTTTTTTTTTCTTAAAAAAAAAAAAAAAAAAAAAAAATTATTCATTATGTAATTTAATTATTTATTTAAGAAAGGCTTTAGACCTAAGCGAAGTACCTACAGTACATCAGCCCATAAACATTCTGGCATTTTATTGTCCTAGTTTTATGCTTTGATTTAATTTACTTCAATATTACTTTTAGTGAAGAAAACATTGAGAACACCAGGTGTAGTTCTTTTGATGTGGTAGATGCTTAGTATAGCAACTTGAAAACAGCAAGCCTAGAATAAGTTGGAAATATTTGAGATCCATCTGAAATTGCTTGTAAAGCAGTCCTGGTACACAAAGTTAAGGTATGCAAAGAGCAAAGTGAAAAAATGTATATATGTCTCTATTTAAAATGTAAATAAATATATAAGGTCTTGCATCCTGATCAATTTATACTGGTTATTGTTGCTAGTATTTCTTCTCATTGTCACAGAAAATAGTGTTAGTGAAATGTTTTATTGGGTATTCAAGTATTCTGCTTATCATATCACGATGTGTTGTGTTTGTTGGTGTTTTTTTTTTTTTTTTCATTTTTTTTTTCTGGTACTGCATGTATTCCCAGTGTTTGCTGATATATTCCATATAAATAATTTGAGGAAGAGAATTCGAATAATTGCTTCTCTAGGGAATACAGCCCACATATATATATTAAAATTTATATGGATAGTTTTGCATATCCTGAACTACTACACCTGGGGATAAAGTAGTCAGGAAAACATGCATAGTTTGAATTTTGTTCAAGTCACTCCTTTAAAGGGAGATATTTTCAGTCTGGCAAAAATTTTTTTCACTGATTTCAGTATATTTATATTTATTTAGAGTTAGTATTTCTGAATTATAATTTATATCAGTAAGTGTCCTTTCCCAAACTGAGAAAGAATGTCTATTACTAAAATGGCTTTACGTATGCTAAATACTATGGAAAAATGAGAGGGTATTATATAAAACATACAGGTTCAATTTATATAGGAAAATATAGTTTTCTATATTTTCTATGGGATCTCTCTTTTTTTTTTTTTTTCCATTCATGTAATAAATGTCTCAGTCTTCAAAATAGGACTATACACAAAGTTTACAATTTATTAAAGGAATAGAGGTATGCAAACAGCGCTGGGTGCGCCAGGAATCTCTGCTCCACCAAGACGCACACCAGTTACATCAAGCAGCTGATTTTTATGCTCCTAGGCTAATACATATTCATTACTACTTCTAAAAAAAACATTACTACTTTCTAAAAAAAACCTGAAACTATAATTAGTTTCAGGAATCTAAACCCTCCTACTGGAGCATGCGTATCAGTCTCCGCTGGTCCCTCTGGGGGTCTCTCGTGCTGAAGACTCATAGTCTTCCTCCCTCTTGTCCTTCTCCTTTGTCCAGCTTGGCTGTACGTCAGAGACTTGTGCAGTGTCCCCCACAAGCTTTGTCTTTTAGTTGTTCTTCAGCTCTCCCCGTCTCCTTAATCTCCTGGCCAGATATCAGAGACTTTCATAGTGTCCCATGCAATAGTCATAATGGTTAGCAGTTATTCTGAAATCCCCCAGATATCATAGACTTCAAGGAAAAGCCTACAAATACATTTCCCTTCAAGCTCTCTATTGACACAGATTGCTAAAACATTCCTTTGCAAGATACAAGAACTATATACATTAACCACTCTGTTTTTCTTAGACTTGTGGTTATACAAGGGTACGTAAGACAGAAGGTCACATTCATCATACCGTGCGGCCCTAGCATTGTTCCATACTGACATGAATCAGATGAACGTATTTCACAATTCATACAGTTGATCCAGCAGCAGTTAGAAACAATCATAGTGTTTGTGTATTTGAGAATAATGAAATCAGGATGATGATTAGTAAATGTTTTTGATTGGATTTTTTTTCCTTCCAAAACTCTTCAGGATATACTTTCAACCACCTGAATTTGGAGTATTTTTGTTGTTAAAGACTTTATTTTCTACAAAGAGTAAAACTAATTGCAACAATATTTTTCACAAATTGGCTATCCATAAATAATGCCAGCATTTTCAAGGAATTAGAGATGCTAGGTTTTTGGTTTGGTTTGGTTTTCTTGTTGTGTTTAATAGTTTCTCTGACAATTGCAGCCTTAGTACGGAGTATATTGTGGTGTTCAATAGTGAGTGTGGTCATTCAGTGCCCAAGAAATACTATGTACTTAGATCTCAACAGCTTAATTAATAAAGCAGAAATAGTGCATCATAATCTTGGTTAAACATTTATATGATATTAATATATATGATCACGAGAGTATATCATAAAATATCATGTATTTTACACATGAAGGTGGAATTTGTCTCTGCAAGTGTTCATTGAAAGAGTACTTTTCCATTGTTTGATAGGCCTACAAATGACACTGAATGTTCAGAGGAAAGATGATTTGGTCCTGTCTGTACAAAGAATATGCCTGCTTTCTCTACCTATTTCAGGGATTGATGGAGAATAGTTTCATAACATGTTATCTGACATGTGCAAATTTTCCTTTGCAAAGTCCATGTCACCCACAGGACCTAGTTAACCATGGTGAAGGTATAGGACCCAACTGAAGGAAATGCCAAGTACATTCTGTATAGAAAGTCCTTGAAAAGCATAATTGCTTCAACCTCCATAGCAATTAAGGTACAAAACATTCTGTGTTGTTTATTCCTGTTGTTCAGGCAAAAATTTGCAAAATTTTTATTTGCAAAATTTTTTTTGCAAAAAATTTTTTGCAAAAATTTTTTTTTTGCAAAAAAAATCAGTCATGTTGTGGAGAACTATAGTTTCCCTGGAAGGAAACTTGTCTCCTTAGGGTTCATGTTCTCCCTCCTCCTCCTCTCCACCCTCTGCTCCCTTCTTTCCTACTAAAAACATAAACAGATTGAAACAAGGTTTTCATGATAGGCTAAATGAATTAGTCATTTAACAGTTCTGTTTCCCACATGGTGGGAGGGATGTTCTGAATCAGTAATTTAAAGGAAAGTGTGGGGGGAAAAAAAAAGACTTGAAGTTCTGACTCTCATATACAATAGAGGATGCTTTTTTAAAATCACCATTTTCTCACTTGCACCCCTTCTTGGCATCAACCTTATCCCGTCCTCACTTTATGGAGTAATTGGAAATTACTGATGAAGTTACATGTGAGATGTGCATCTGTACAATATTCTCAGGAAGTCAAAAATAGCTGGATAATTCCAAAGGCCAGTTTCTTGGTTGTTTCAGGTTTCTCTGTTACAATTAATATAGAAAAGCTCCTTAAGGTATGTGTTAAGAAGAGGTTTGTGCTTTCAGTCACAGTAGTGAGGATGGACCCCAGAAGAAGCATTCCTCCCTTTCAGGAGGGAGTTGAGTTGGTTGAGGAGCTGGACATACTTGTAATTGTAGAATCATCGAGGTTGGAAAAGACATTCATAAAGTCCAGACATCAATATGACCTATTGAGTCCTGCCTCTAAAGCATGTCCCTTAGTGCCACATCCACGTGTCTCACCTCCAGGGATGGGGACTCCACCAATTCCGTGAACAGCCCATTCAAATGCTTGGCTACCCTCTCAATGAAGAAATTTTTCCTAATGTCCAATCAAAACCTCACTTGGCACAACTTGACGCCATTTCCTAACGTCCTATCACTTGTAACCTGAGATAAGAGACTTACACCCTCCTTTCAGGTAGTTATACAGAGGGATGAGGTCTCTCCTCAACCTCTTTTCTCCAGGCTAAGCTGCAGTTCCCTCAGTCACTCCTCATTAGTCTTGTTTTCCAGTCCCTTTACTAGCTCTGTTGCTCTTCTCTGCACACGCTCAAGCAATTCAATATCCTAGTACTGAGAGGCCCAAAACTGAACATGGTATTTCAGGTGTAGTTTCACCAGTGCCACGTACTAGGGAACAATCACTTCCCTTGTCCTACTGGCCACACTATTTCTGATGGAGGCCAGGATGCCATTGGCCTTCTGGGCCATATGGGCACATTCCTGGCTCATGTTCAGCCAGCTGTCAAGCAGCACCCCCCAGGTCCTTTTCTTCCAAGCAACTTTCCAGCCACTCTTACGTAAGCCTATACCACTGTGTTGGGTTGGTACAACCTAATTGCAGGACCCAGCACTTAGCCTTGTTGAACGTCATGCCTCTTTGCACAGACCACAGTCATCCTCTGGATATGGTGTCTGAAGCTGAACCCAGTATTGTTGATTTGTTTCTTTAGAACTGAGAGTAATAGTTTTTCCCCGTACTTTCTAGAAACTCCATTTCCTTGCAGTAAGGACTTTATGAGCTGTGATGAGATGATGTGAGTGCTGAGTCTAACATATAGTGTATATGCTCTTATCTATTATCTTTTCCTCCATTTTATATTCCTGTCTCTTCTCTGTTCTTCAGGGTGGTTTCTTCAGAGCAGCAGAGAATTTCAAGGGCATGGTGGATTCCTGGAAATCTGAGTTTGTTAGCATTATTGTCTGAATGCTGAGTAATTGGATTTGTAGAGTTTCTAACAAAGTTTTGTTTCCTAATTTGGTTATGTGAAGTGGTGGGAATCTTGACAGAAAAACTGTATAAAACCTAAAATACGTAAAGAAAAACAAGTTTTTGAAAGGGAGACTAGAATTGAAAAAAATATATATATAATAAAAAAATCTTAGTCACAGTAGACAGGTTTTTTTATATATATATTTCTTTATGTGATAAAATGAATGATTCATTAATACAGCCTGATTTCTCTTAATTGTGAGGACTGCTTTGTGTCAGGCTGTGAATTGTATCTAAGCAGATAGTAACGAAATGTGTGCACAAATCCATGTTTCCTGGAATGGGTTAAACTCTTTGAGGATCAGTAGAAGAGATACCTACCTGTCATTCTGTATGTTTTAACTGTATACTATAGTGTGTTCTTTGAAGTAATTTATCTTTTTCTTTTTTTTTCCTTTCTTTTTCTTTCTGTTATGTACTACCCCTGTAACTACTTTCTTCTTTATGCACTTGTGTATAGTTTTCTCACTGCATGACTATCCTCAAGCACTGAGAGAGAGAAAGCACTAAAATAATGTGCAAAAGTAGGCATTTAAATTAAACTGTGCTGAAAAAGATGCTGTAAACCAATCTTGTACAGAAATTAAGATTTTTTGTAAGATATAGGAGATCTCAATCTTTACAAATGAGACATCATATAATGTAAATGTGCATCAATGGCTCTTAGCCTTGGCATCTATGTAATGTACATGATTGCTTACAGCTATATTGTTGTCTATATATAGAATGTGGAAAAAGACACTATAAAAGGTTTAAGTACAAAAAAAAAAAAAAAAAAAGTCAGATTCAGGGAACTACCTCTCCTTATTTAGGACTCCCCTACTGCAGAACCTAATTGAAAACTGAAAAGGGAAGCCTGTATGAAATTTCTTTTCCTGAGATTTTCTCCATTATGTTTCTGCATATTCCTGCATCATAGGCACTGAGGTGATGTACAGAATCTGGCAGCAGCCCAAAGACCAGTTAGTCATCCTCAGTGACTGTCTACCTCCCCATTACCTTTCCAGGATTAAGCTTGGCA
Source organism: Aythya fuligula (assembly GCF_009819795.1). NCBI lineage: Eukaryota > Metazoa > Chordata > Aves > Anseriformes > Anatidae > Aythya > Aythya fuligula. The sequence continues at coordinate 30,399,568 of NC_045560.1, read as the reverse complement.
AATTAGTTACACTGGATCCCCCACATCTTCTCTTTTTAAGGTAGGATTTGTATTTAGGGAGTTTTCCAGAATTACAATGTAGCCTTAAATTCTTATTGTCTTCCATGAAAACTTGGTTGGCTTTATGTTTACACATTCCATTTTCTTTCCTGTGGACTGCCATACCAAATTTTCCATTGCTCTCCCATCTCATTCAGGTCTTGGCTTTTCTTGCAGTGCTGTTCACAGGGTGAGCCTGGATGTCAGGTAAAGGAGAAAGGATATCCTGTTTCAGAGTTGATGATTTTGATCTGAAGTTGGAGAAGGGGAAGTCAATGACAAAGTGTTCATTTTCACTGTCCATGTACTGTGGATGTAGCAATCCCTATAGACAGAGTTCAGTTAAAGATATTGCATGTGAATAGACTGATCAGTTTAGAGCCCACAGCAGGTATTACCTTGCCAACCATAGCAATTCTAATGCTAGGCTTCCTATCACAAACACTCATATTCAATAATTGAGATGATCTCTAACTGTACAGCATTCAACAGTGTTAGCTTTTACAGGTAATGAAGCTAATGTAGTTCCTAATTCAAAAAAATAATACTGTATGAAATCACGGTATAAAATTTTGAGTCTATTAAATCAACTATGCAAATATAAAACCATTTTCAGTAAAACCTAATTAGTTGTCACGAATATGAAAAAATATTTGAAGAAATAAAACTGTCTTCAATACAATCTAATCAACTTTTAGAAATGAAACGTCTCTAATTTGATTAAAATGTCTCTATTGACCATCATTATTTTCTCTTGTTTTAAATAAGAGGACTGAGGCTCTCCAGACAGAATGATAGCTTTTTGATTGAATGTCAGTTTCAGCTTTTGTAGTTAGTCCCCTTTTTCTGGCACTAACGGTGATTCACTGATGTTTAAAGGCTGATGAGCCTCATTCCTGGCCAACATTATCCATATTAATATTGCTTTTTCCATCTCAGTCTCCATGCTCTTATTAGCTTTTGCTGTTTGTTCACTCAGCTCCTAAATTTTACCCTTTCTAACTTATCCTTATGTTTTATTCTAACTTGAGGAAGTGTAGGAATGTCTTCTGGTTCAAATTTTAAAATAGAGGGCAGTTGTTGCACACCTATTACTGTATTTGGATGATGCGACTTTCTATTAATACACATATACATTCATCAAGAAGGGCATAAACAATGAAAGTATACTTAGGGACTAAGGTGTCTTCCTGAATTTCTTTGTCCAGGAGTGATGCTCATATATATGAGACAAGGAGACAAATATATATAATAAATAAATGTTGTCTATAATTGGGTTAATGAGTTGTGTTTATATATATATATATATATGTAGATAATATTATATGTAGATTATATTATAATAAATTGTATATATATATTCTTCTGTTCCTAGCCACTCTGCTTTTTATTTTTATTTATTCCCCATCTCTTCAAACTGAGACAACATGCCTTTTCTTCTCCTCTCCCAGCTGCCAACATCTTCCTTCTTAAGCTCTTTCTTTTATTACGTCAGTCTCTTCAGGACTGATTTTTTCCTTTGCTCTGTTTGTAATCTGACCCTTGTAAATAACGCTATTGCTAGGCATATAAAGAGATTCCACTTACAGTCTAAAATTAGTTTTCTAGTCTAAACTTGTCATCTAGGCAACCTCTGCAATCAATAGAGAAAGATAAATACTGCAAGAAGGTAATTCATCACATCTTAAGATTATGTTGAAACTGGAGGGATTAATTGCTGTCTGGGCTGCCTGTCTCTTTCTGCTGATTAAAGAGAGAGCCCTAGCTGACAACCTTAGATGAGATACCTGACTTCCAGATGGATAAAATTAGATGAAAGGTATCCTACCTGTTGTGCAAGGAGTGGTGTTGGTAATGTATTTCATTCGTAAGGTCTGCTTACAGAGGTAAAAACAATGTAGAACTTGAATGAGATGGTACCCAAAGTTTGATATTTTTGTCTGAACCAATTTGCAACAATGCAAATTATATTTGATTTTTTAATAGTGTCTTCAGCAATGTTGTGACATATTCTTAAAATCAACCCCCTACTATTTTGCTAGAACAGTTAATATTTAAATAGCTCTCGTGAATATCTCACAAAATTGCTAAATACAATTAATTTCATTTTCACATGGGGAGACTGAAGCTTTGGAACATTTTTGACAAGGCCACACTATGCAACAACATAATTGGATACAAACCTTGTTATCTGAGTCTCATTTAAAATTATAGGGGAATAATGTTACCGATAAATAGTATCTGCAGTGGACATTACTGAAAAAGCATCCCCACACAAATTATCCAGATACAATTTGATCATAAGCAATGGATAAGATAATAATTCATGATCAATGCTGCACATAAGCAATTGGAAATAAGAAAATAAAATTTATTATAAAACTAGTTATAGACATTATAAAACTAATTATATACAAATTTTGAGCAAAACTAGGTATGACAAAATACTTATCAGTTACAGCTATTCTAGTAGTAGAACTGGTATTTAGACTTCTAATGTTTGACCTTATTTTAACAGTGCTGTATCTCACCGCTGGACCAACGAATTGGGAACAGCTCATAGCATCAGAAACTTTATACTAATGCCACCTATCAAGTCTTCAAGCACTGTGAACTGAAACTACAGATCTTTATGGAGCTTGTATCAACTTGGTCAAAAGGAATGCTTTTCTGATATTTAACGAGTACCATTTCTGCCATTATGACGAGCCAGGAGAAGTGGGTTAACCTTAGTCCTGGAGAATTCTCTCAGCTTCAGAAATACGCAGAATGTAAGTACTTTCTAAAATATGTCATTTTGCCTCTACTTAAAAATTAAGGATATTTGTAACTGTAGAATAGAATATTAAACTGGAGTCATTAGATAGTTAACATGTTACAGTATTATTGTATTATTAATATTATTCACTGTTAAATAAGTGGTTAAATTATCATTCACGTCTACGGCTTTTTTTTCATCCAGAAAATCTCTTCTTCAGGGGAAAAGAAAAAGCAAACAAAGAAAACCAGTCAGTGACACAGTAACTTTTTTCTTCTTTACTGAACAGTTATTATTCAGTGCGATACCACTTAGCCTGATTATGACTGTGTATTTGGAGAGTGTATTTCTACAACTTTGCCTTCTTAAATTCATCATTACAATTTGTAGGCAACTAGAGTGAGGTTTAAGAGGAAAGCTTTTTCACTCTTGGAGGAAAGGTGATCCTCCCCCTCTACTCTGCCCTGGTCAGGCCTCACCTGGAGTACTGTGTCCTGTTCTGGGCTCCCCGGTACAAAAAAGACAGGGATCTCCTGGAAAGACTCCAGTGGAGGGCCACAAAGATGATACAGGGCCTGGAGCATCTTCCTTATGAGGAAAGGCTGAGAGACCTGGGTCTGTTCAGCCTGGAGAAGAGAAGACTGAGAGGGGATCTCCTCGGTGTATATAAATATCTGAGGGGTGGGGGACAGAAGGATGTAGCCAACCTCTTCTCAGTGGTTTGTGGGGATAGGACAAGGGGCAATGGCTGCAAGTTAGAGCACAGGGAGTTCCACTCTGACATGTGAAATAACTTCTTCATGGTGAGGGTGATGGAGCATTGGAACAGGCTGCCTAGGGATGTTGTGGAGTCTCCTTCTCTGGAGATATTCAAGGCCTGTCTGGACGCCTACCTGGGCAGCCTGCTCTGAGGAACCTGCTTTGGCAGGGGGGTTGGACCCGATGATCTTTCGAGGTCCCTTCCAACCCCTACAGTTCTGTGATTCTGTGAAACATGGAAATTCCAGTAGAAACAAATCTAGCTGTTCAATATGAAGATGTTTCTAATATTGTAGTAAATTTGAAGTTGGTTATCTCCCATACAAGACCGGGAAATAAAAATCTGCCTAAGCTGAAGATACAGCTCTTTAGTTATTATTAAGGCAAAAATTCCATTAATTTTCCTGAATAAATAACTCAGAATTGCATGCTTATGGGACTAGATACTAAACACGAGAAGTCAGATTTAGGTGGCAGTTTGTAAAGCCTGATAGGAACTGAACTAAAGTTCAAGAATGTTTCAGAAGTTTTCCTGTATCATAAATAAGATCAAGTCTCTTAATTTATGAATGCTGTTGATTTATTACTAAAGGAAACATTTCATTACAAAGTATAAAGCATGTAAAGTAAATGAAGACCACTGATTTCTTTTTTGTGCCTATGACACCACAGCATCTAATTAATTGTTCATCAGTGTAGTAACTTAATAAAATAATAATAAAATGATTGTTAGATTTAACTTTTTTTCACATTCCAGTGGAATTTACTATTGGGATTCATAATACATTATGATATCAAGTTGAAGTATGAATTTGAAGTATGAAGTATTTATATAATGCAATTTCATTCAACAACAACAACAAATAGGTAGAAATATTTACATGATGCTTTCTGGAACAGGAGTATATGAATCTCACTGTTTTCTACTATTGTATTGCTGTAAAGTTTAAAGTATTCTATTTATTAACAAATCATGTTTCTTCCCCATGCCACCATCCTGTCTCAAAGTGTAAGTTTTAGGGATGAAGGAAACTTACTCGACATATTGTTTTAAATATTAGTGATATTACCAAAGAAGGAGCTATTTCATTTCTCCTTTAATAGTTATAAAGTTTAATAATTTAAAGACATTGCTACCTCTTCAGTACTTAATCAGTTAGAATCTCTTCCTTAGGTATCTGGTATGAGTCTGAGAAATGAATGTTCAAACTTTTCTAATACTTCTTTTATTTGTATGTAGCGTACAGAAATATTAAACAAAGGGAGACAAGATGAAAATATAAAGAGCTTAAAAAGAACACATACAAAATTTATATTGATGTTGCATTGGCTTCAGAAAGCATTGTAACAAAAAATTGTATGTTTGATGTTGATATGAAGAAACTTGCTTCTTTTAAAATGCATCATAAAATGGATAGTAAACATAATATAGCAGTTTTAATGAAAATATTTCCTTCTGTAAACATTTGCTTTTTCCTGTGAAAAGGTTTTAAATGTGTTTTTTTGTTTTGTTTTTCTTTCTCCAGTACTAGATGTGTAAGATCTCTAATACAGAGAGATATAACAGTTACAGTGTTGTTATTTTTTATTTATTCGTTTATTTTTCCCTATACATTCTTATAATTTAAACCTTCAGTGCAGCATTTGCCAAAGTATTTGTCATCTTCATTACTCTTCGTTACTGGGCAGGGCTGTTAATATGTTTCTTTTCCTTTCACTTTCCTTTCCTCCTCCAACACTTCTTGCACACATCATAATTCAGAGTCTTTGCTTTGATTGCTGTTGATATCAGAATAATGTGTTTGGTAAAATTGTTTGGATTTGTTTGTGTATATATAAAAGAAAGACATGATGTCCTTAAACTGTGTTCTTTCTCGTTTCCTCTGGTTGTCTGGAACAGAAGGATGTTTGTTGTATGAAAATGTGAGGCCTCTATAACTATTTTTGTAAAAATAGTTAAATTTCAGAGGCAATAAGAAAAAAAATGTTAATAGTATATAATAATATATAATGGTTGATACATAATTCCAGGGGAATATAAACCAGATATGGGCCATATTTTGAACCTGTGATCTGTCTAATTTAATTTTGCTAAATGACTGAATAACAGTATCTTTAAATGTGTGTTTAAGACTTTAAAACACAATTTTGTTTATTAAAAAATAATTGGATCCAACATTTTCAAATTTGTTATATATCTAACATACAGAGATATGAAATATTGTGTTAGTAAATGCCTTTACTCACTACTGTATAGTAATTATGTGGAGCTTTATGAAGTTTGAATATATAATTGCTTTGAAATTCCATTGTCCTTGTTGAACGTGACAAAATAGTGAAGTAAAAATCCTAGCAGAATTTGGCTGGCTAGAGTTGCCAGTGAATCTCCTTTCATGATATAATCCCGTAGGTCACAGTGCCTTGGTACACTTCTGTATCAACAATGTCATTTGACCATCGTGCTTCTTTGTGTTTGTACTTCCAGTCATAAAAGATTAAACAAAATTTTGCAGGAATCAATGGCAATTCACATTTTAGTGTGAAGTTTAGTAGTTTCATGATTTATTTAAGTTTAAAAGGAATGAGAAGACTTGATGAAATTCCTGGTTTATGAAATAAGATACCCTGTAGTTCCTGAGGAGCCTTGGAGACTCTTGCTGGAAGGAGCGATGATAACACTGGTAAAGTAACACTGTAGGAAGGTTAAGCTTTCTGGAATATGCATGCCAAAAAAAAAAAAAAAAAGTGTCATGATCCTGCAGCCTTGCCTTATGCTGGAGAGTGGTTTTGTTTGTGTTTTTTTGAAGGTCTCTGGAATACAGTAGGGAAGGTATAGCAAAGTGACTCATTTTCCACTCTCCTGCTGTTACTTGGGATTTTTATTTGCTCTGCCATTCATTCAGTTTGATATGTAGGCCTTACTTCCTAAATCTTACCTGAATTGTAACGTGATATTCGCTTTAGAAATTTTTAACACATGAACTTTCTTAAATTTACAAAATATAATATTCATATTCCCTATTTAAGTTTGAATCACGCCTAAAGTGAATAATGGAATAAAGACTGTAGTTTCTCAAAAACGTCATGAGACTGAAAGAAAGCAGTACAGGGAATTCACTCAGTAAGACCTCCAAAAAGTGTTTTTTCTGATATCTATATTAGTGCACACATATTTTGGTGTGCAAATCAAAAGTAATAACACGGATTAGTAGACTAAATTAAAAGAAACCATAAAGAGATTCTTAAGCAAACCGCTAGAGAGCATAGACTAACCTGAGCTCGCTGGATGTAATTCAGAATTCACACTTAACAGTTCTTTATTGTATTGTAATGCTCAAACACTAAATGTTGGCAGCAGGAGGGTGCTTCACAGCATTTACTATAGCTGATACAAAACAGATAACAGATACCTTCAATGGGTGAGTCCAAAGAACATGAATGCTCAAGTGCCTTTATTTATTTTATTTTTATAAAGCCTGAGTAAATTTAAGAACACTAACTCCACTCCTGAAAATAAATGAGTATGTGTTCTGCATTTTATGTACCTGTCCACCCAGAAAGTAGTCTTCCTAAAATAGTTTTACCTGTGTTTTGCATATTAGCTTAGCTGTCAGGAGGAAAAACAAACAAAAAAACACCTTCACAGTTTCTTCCTCACACCAAATCCCTTCAGCCTAAGCTGGCTACAAAGTGAGATAGTCCTTTGCTTCTCTGGCACCCCCAGCTGCTGCTCTCTACACAAGCACACATCACATTTGTGGTCTAATAGTTGTTTTTATGAAGATGACTGCTGGAGCAATACTTTGCTGGAAGCACATTTATGCATACGACATTTTCTGAGAATAACAAAGGAATAGGCCCATCTGGGTTTTAAAGGAGAAATCAAGTGCCGCTTCTTCAGACCTTCTGACCTGTAACAGAATTTAGGAGGAAACTAAATGTGTTGCTTCCCTTGTGCATCAACTAACTTCAGTCATGTAAAGAATTTTCAAACTATATTGAGATACAGGCTGCACAAATAATAGGCTTAAAGGACTTCTAGAGTTATGTTATATGTGAAAAACTGCAACTGGATTCAGTATGGATCAAGCTGTCCTGGCCTTAAGAGGTCTTTCAGCCTCAACTCCCATTTTGGTTGCCAAAAAAGATATATGGATCTCTTGCTAAAAGCACCTGTTAAACTCCTCACTTGGATCCTAATAGTTGAATAGAGATATTTTTCACTTTCTGACTGAAAGACACTTTGTTCCAGTTCAATATAGTCCAACGATCTTGTGTGTTTCATTATATTCTTGCAAACATAGTTAAATAAACAAGGCCTTCACTTAGCTCTGTGTCCAGATACTCTCCTTGCTATCTCATGAAGAAGTTCCTACCACATCTTGTCTGTCTGTCCTCTTCATCACATATAAAGCTGAGAATCATGTTATCAATATATGTTTTTTACCTAGTAAACAAAAACTCTGAATTTAAAATTCCTTTCTGGAATACATACCAGCTTTTTCCAGTATCCATAAATGTAGTTGAACAGCAAAGAAGAGTATGGGTTCTACAATACTTGTTCTTAATCACAGAATATTTCTCTCCAGTAAATACTTGGAACTTAGTAGTATGTAAATATCTTCCAGTAAGTTAATATCTTTACAAAATACTGTAATTCAATGTAGTTAGAAATAAGTAATATAAATATAATATCTCATTGAAGGATAGTCTTTCCACAGTCCAAAGATTATCTATAATTTCATTTTACAGAATTAATTTTGAGCTCAAGTTGAGTCAACTTTATACTTGCAGTTTAAAACCTTCCTTCATCTGCTCACCAAATAAGAATCTGGGGCTTCAAAAGAATTTTTGGAACAGTTTAAGTATTACTTTAGAATGAAGAAAAGATTATTTCTAGAATTCAAAGAGCATATTAATTAATACTTGCCTCTTTGCAGCTAATTTGCATGTGTGCGGATTTATTTATTTATTTGGGGAGAATAATTATTTCCAATGACAGTTCCTCTGTGTCCTCCTTTCTGGTCAAATTTAAAATTTTATCTTTTTATGAAGAGAGAACAGTAGGAATGTTTTGCATTAGATTTTTGCTTGGCTTTAAAATACCTGTGAAGAGTAAGTGAGAAAAAGAACTGAGATGATGGGGGTGCTCCTTATGCAGTAATAATTGTAATAATAGCCATGTAGTCTATGCCAAATGGAGAGAAATATGTATGCTAAGATAAATTCCTTTTTTCTTTCATTTTTTTCTTCTTTTTTTCTCCTTTAGATTTCATGATCAGGCCTTTCTGTGAGAAAGAAAGTGAAAAGGTACAGGGTATTTTTGCATGAAAATGTCACTTAAAATGCATAGGGTGCATTAGCTGGGTTAGCTACTAGTAGCTGGGTTAGATACTTAATACAGTGCTTTTGAGGCAGAGGTTGCTTCTTCTAAAATACATGTAATATTTCTAATACCAGCCTGAATTGTAGGGACATTAAAGAGAAGCCATAAAGGTAATCCATTTGCTTACCTGTGATTATTGCCTGTAGAGTAAGGTTGATCAGTTTGGACGGTTTTGTATTGTGTCCTTCTTTTTCTTTTTTTTTTTTTATTCTTTTTTTTTTATTTTATTCTTTTTTTTTTTTTAATTTTATTTTGTCTTTCTTTTTTTTTTTTTATTTTTCCTTTTCTTTTTTCTTTTTTCTGTGTCATCAGTAAAAAGGATTTTATTAAATGGATGTTTATGACTGTTATAGTCCAAATCATATGTTAATAGAAGTTCAGAGGATTCTGCTCCATAAGCAAATGAGAAATTATTGAAGGGACAAGAAACAGTTAAAGCAAGACTGTTTCATGATTCAGATAGGTTTTAAAAGAAAGAAGAAAGGTCTGCCCTTCCCTTAGTAGGGGGAGAGAGGCAAAGGAAAAGGCCTCTGAGCTCTGGCAGCATGTGTACTCTGGGGAAATAGCTTTGTGTTGTCCTTTTGAATTTGTCAACAAAATGTGCCCTGAGGAACAAGCCTGAAAAGACGTTTTGCAAAATATTTGGCAGTGATTTTTTCCCAGGCTGGTGGAGGAGAACTTGGGCAAACTGTCACAGCCTGAAGATAGAAATAGATGTTGGAGTGCTACTGAAATGGCTGTGAGAACAGGAAGAGCATCAGAAGAGCTGCAGCATCTTTTGATGTAACATCAATAGCTACTGAAAGAGCTAGACACTGTAATAATTTTATAGGGGAAAAGGAGGAAGAGCTAGTGAAAAAGATCTCTGAAGAGAAACAGGAAAGCCAACAGAAGTTTTGGTCCAGAATTAAGTTGCCAGAGACTCTTGTTTAGGTTTGATTCTCTGTCCCTCACAGATGGAAAAGATTTTATTTTACAGTGGGTATAAATGATAACCTTTGGGGAACTTTATACATGTGGCAGCTGGCCAGCAGTAGCCCCAAAAGCTATGAGCAATTACCCAGTCCCTCAGAGGAATCCAGGCTTCTAATGCCATATTGCCTTTTACTAATTATAATGAGAGATCGAGCCTCATCAAAGAATACAGATTGCTAAAAGCAACTATTTTTGGCTGTTTGGGAAGGGGAGAGAGAAAATCGCTAGTGAGTACTGAAAAGTTTTAGACTAAGTATTGGATTTTAGGAGTTTCTGCCGCTGTAACAATGAAGGAAATTAAATTCTTGTGAAGTTTTCTGAGAGACTGTCAGATGTCATCATGCACTTCATGGAGAAAGTTAACCTAGTGAGAGATTCCCTCTTTGCAGGCAAGGCTTAGTGATGATGGAATAGTGTGGAGTGGCCAGTTGTTGACAGAGAACTAGGATTCAGATCCCAAGAGTAAGTAACTGGGAACTAAAAATCTGCCTCTGAGAAATCAGTGTCCTACTCAAGGGTTTGGTGGGGCATTTGGTTTAGTTTAGAGAGCTGAGCGTTACTGATATAACACTAGTTTTCTCTTAAGCTCAGTGAATTTAAATTCAGGGTGTAAATTACTTTGTTGTATTAAGTCAGAGAAAACAGAGCAGAAATATCTTATAGATGTAGGTTTGTATTGGGTTTACGTGGCAAGGTTTTGGTAGCTGAGGGCTGCAGGGGTGGCATCTGTGAGAAGAATCCAGAAGCTGGCCCATGTTACATCATAAGGGCCAGTTTCAGGGGTCTCCAAGGGGACCTGCTACTGCCCAGAGCCAAGCCAATAAGCAGGGTTGTTTGCCCCTCTGTGAGAGCAGATTTAAGAAAGGAAAGAAAACAAACAAACAAACAAACAAAAAAAACTGCTGTGCAACTGCAGCTGGGAGAGTGAGGAATGAGAAACAGCCTTGCAGCCCCCAAGGTCAGTGCAGAAGAAGGAGAGCAGGAGGTGTTTCAGGCTGGGAGCAGAAGTTCCCCTGAGGCTTGTGGAGGGGACCCTGGTGGAGCAGGCTGTCCCCCTGCAGCCCATGGGTCTCACATGGAGCAGATCTCCATGCTGCAGCCCGTGGAGGAGCCCCCGATGGAGCAGGCCCTGGGTCGGAGCTGCAACCTGTGGAGAGGAGCCCACGCAGGAGCGGGGGGCCTGGGGAGATCTACCACCCGTGGGGGATCCATGCTGGAGCAGTTTTCTCCTGGGGGATGAACCTCATGGTATGGAGCCATGTGGGAGCAGTTCTTGAGCAGCTGCTGCCTGTGGGCAGCCCCTGCAGGCTTAGTTCATGAAGGACAACATCCCATGGGAGGGACCCCACGTGGAGCAGGGGCAGAGAGTGACCATGAGGGAGCAGCGGAGATGAAGTGTCAGGGACTGACCACAGCCTCCATCCCCATACCCCTGTGAAAGATAAAGTTTTGTTGTTTTTTTTTTTGTTATGGTTTCTCATTGCTCTAATGTTATTTATTACCTATTCCTAACAAGCTAATCTCCCTATGCTGAGTTTGTTTTGCCTGCAATGATAATTGGTGAGTGATCTCCCTGTCCTTTTCTTAACCCTTGAGCCCCTTGTATCTTCTCCTTTTCTCCTCCTTCTGAGGAGGGGGAGTGAGAGAGTCATTGTGGTGGAGCTTAGCTGCCCAGCTGGGTAAAACCACCACAAGGTTCTAGTCAGATTTGTTCCTTAAAATAACTGAACAAGCTGAACTCCGTCCAAAGGAAGGTGGATATATATAGTCTGTGCTAATGAGGGTACTAGACTTTGACACGTTACACTGAAATCCGGGGTAGACAAGTTATGAAGGTGTGAGTTATTTTTCCACCTATCCAGTCATAGCTGGGATTTTGTCTCTGAAGGTTATTTTGTAGATTAAGTCATTGAGGGCACTGGAACACTGGGCACCAATGTCAGTAGCAGAAGTATTAATGGATCTCTTTCTCTCACGAGGAATTCTGTTAGGTCTTGAAGAGAATATAACGTAAGCGTGATAAGCCAAACATTTCTGAAGGAAAAAGCCAAGAAAGGTACAATAGTATAGTATAATTTGGCTCTCTGAAACAGGCTTCCTGATGACCTAAAATGTTTAAAGTTCCATGATCTATTCCTATCTGTGACTGGCAGATGTATTTAAGCCCAGACGGAAATCAGGTGGTTTTGTAGTTTATAGGTTAAACTGTCATACTGACTTCATCCACAACTGTGAGTAAGGAGGAACCTCTTCATGGCAGTCATGTGGGTATATGAATGATAGGTGACATGCAGAACTTGGTTCCTCCTTCCATGTCCATGTTGAAGAAGGTCATCCAATTTTTTTGAAGTGTAATAGTCCATTTAGAGAACAGGACAACACAGAAGAATGCCAACCTCTATATACTTTGACTAAAGAATTTGCCAGATTGTTCAGGAGTTACTTTATTTCATGACAAAGGCAAATGCATTTGAGATCTCTCAGACCCTCTCAGGGTACTAGATACTCTGATTTAAAACAATCTTATAGGAAATGATGGTTTTCCTATAACTTCATTTGAATTTTGTACAGTAATTGCATACAGTCATGTTGAGTGACTTGCTACAGCATTATTTTCATGCCTTAACTAATTTCAGGGATCATCTCCTCTTTGGAGTGCAAGAACCTTTGTGTGTCAGTTGCATAGAGACATACATGTACTTTAAGAGGGCAAAACCAGTAAATTTATATGCATTTGTGGCTATTAGATGGCAGAACTGGAATATACTCTGTTTGTAAGATCCCCCTTTTCCTCTGCAGAGCAGAAATAAGTTTTTAATTTCTTTTCCCTCTGCAAAACAGAAATATCTGTCTTGTTCAAGAGTTCTGATGTAAAGGGATTATAGCCAGCAAAATGCATGGCTACTGCTGCTGCATGCTGTTGAATGGAGACTGCTAGCAAGAAATCATAAATCACAGAGAATGAGTCCATTCAGTAAAAGCAGACAAGGCTATAGGCCTTTAGAGTAAATTTATAATTCAAATTTGTTTAAAGATGTTGACAAATTGGTCCACAGTAGGATCAGCTCAATGAAGCACCAGCTGGTTTTAGCTTCCATTCCTGTCCTAAAGACTTCTTTCTGATTCCCAAATGATTGAATGACAAGGTCAAAATTAAGATGGCTCAGAAACTTTGAACTTTCACTTAGAGATAATAAAATTTTAAGGAGAAAATGGTCTCAGGTGTGCTAATGCTAGCACACTTTATTTGTCCATTTTAGGAAAGCTAGTGAAAGTGTCAAAGTTGTGTACCTATCTAGTTCCTATATGGAAGAAATGTTAAACGATTGCAGATAAATATCACCAGTCATTAAGGTCTGGTGTTGCAGCATCAGCTTTCACTGCCTTTGAACACATATTCTGATTATTAAAAATTTGACATATGGTCTTAAAGTCACTGAATGTGTTTTCATACACTATCACATGTATTAACATTGATTGTAACTGTTATTTTTCCTGCATTTCTACATATCTTCCATATTTCTTTATCATTATTGTTTGGTTGTTTCTGTGGTCATTTGCATGAAACCAGAATGAAGCTTTCTTTTCTGAGTTTGTCTGTTCCTTTTGCTTATTCCCTAATACAAAGGTTTGGGGAATAATTCAGTTGGTTGCTGTGGAAATGATCCTGATGTCACAGAGAGAACTATAGTTCACCAAGCTCTGAAGAAACAAAGTGAAGGAATAGTGAACTAATTCTGGGGTCACGTGGCTGAATCTCAGCTCTCAGTAAAAGCATATATTTTTAGTCTTTGTGTTTCTATAGAAAAGCTTAAAAATGGTAATCCAAATGATGACAAGCCATGACTCATCAGGCAGACTGAAAAAATAGCTCTGAGAGAGGGACAGTCCCTCTTTGCTTTTATGGGATTCAGACTCAAAAAAACAGTAGATTCTAGGGGGTCACCTCAGACTAGCAAAGTATTGTATGCCCGCAGACAGGAGGGGAAAGCAGCTCACCCACTGCAAAAGCATACTTTATTGTTAGGATTATTGCTTATGCTTTTCTACCTCTCCTAGATTTTTGAAGAAAGCAGCCTTCCTTGTGTCGTGGTTTAACCCGGCTGGCAGCTAAACACCACGCAGCCGTTCGCTCACCCTCCCCCCTCCTTCTCTGGGACGGGGGAGAGAAATGGAAAGTGAAGCCCGTGAGTTGAGATAAAGACAGTTTAATAAGACAGGAAAATAATAATAACAAAATAATAATAACAATAATAACAATAATGTTACAATGGTGATAGTAGGAAAGTAATAATAATATGTACAAACAAGTGATGCACAATGCAATTGCTCACCACCCGCTGACCGATACCCAGCTTAACCCCGAGTAGTCCGGCCCCCTCCCCCCGGCTAGCCACCCCTATATATTGTTTAGCATGACGTCAGATGGTATGGAATACCCCTTTGGCTAGTTTGGGTCAGCTGTCCTGGGTCTGTCCCCTCCCAGCTCTTACTGCACCCCCAGCCTGCCTGTTGGCAGGACAGAGCAAAAGGCTGAGATGTCCTTGGCTTGGTATAAGCACTGCTCTGCAACAATTAAAACATCGGGGTGTTATCAGCACTCTTCTCATCCTAAGCCAAAACACAGCATTCCACCAGCTACTAGGAAGAAAATTAATTCTGTTCTAACTGAAACCAGGACACCTTGTTGCTCCTGAGAACAGGAGAAAGGAGGTTTCTAATGATGGTTCAAATTAGTAGACAGAATCCGCTGTGTAATGAATAAATAAATAAATGGGTTTGGGGCTGTCTGATGGTATCATAAGACCTCTTTCCTTGTATCATTTATTGGGGGTGAAGAGCACTGGACTGCATTTCTCTCAGTTGTTTTCTACTAATTAAAAGAAGCAAAATTGGTTTTTAAATGTGCATGTAATTATGTATGTCTCGTTTTTTTTCAAGCACTTAAAAAGATGTTGCTTTTTATGTGTGGCCTTGGAAGATTTTTATTGGGTGTTATGGAGTGTCACTGCAAAGTTTTTATGGCTACATTGCAAAATATACTGGCTTTTTGAGAACATTATTGAATGCTAAATTTGTTTTTAGAACCATCACATTTTGTGGGGTTTATTATTTATTATTTTATCAAAACAAGTATGGAATACCAAGGAAAGAGCTTGTCATTAAATTCCAGTACAGCATTTTCTTGCATAGTTTCTGAAAATACAGGTTTTTGATTTTATTTTCAAAATTAAAGGTTACAAGCAACTTGTCCTTTGAAGGCACTTCAACTAATTGTAACAGTAATGATAATTATTGATAATGAATTTGTTTCAAAGAATGTCTTTGCTAGAATTAATTAACTGGTTTAGTAATAGATTAGAAGTTTTCATGCATGAAGGCATACTGAATAGCTTTAAAGTGCTTTGTTAACAATTTTATTTATTTTAACAGATGGTTATTTCTGCTTTTAATACCTTATTTATGCTTGAGAAAGGGAACCGAATCTAGCATCTCTGTGTCAGAATCGATTACTTAAAGACCCTGACAGTCATTAATAACATAACTGCTTTCTAAGAAAGCATATACTGTATTCAATAGATAGGCTCTTATACAATGGAGGTTGAAATGAATGGATGGAAACGTAGCAAAAATTTTAGACAGTTGTGGGAGGAGGATGGGAGCACTCAGTTTATATGCTAAATACATGTCTGAGGACTTTATTGAAGAGAGGTCCTTCAGTACTGGATAGGCTTTAAGAGTTTGAGAAATTATTGAAATGATACTAGAGATGCTGAAAAAATGTTGAAGAGATGCAAAGAAAAAAAGAAGTCAACAGCAGGAAAATTGAAAGATTGGAGTAGCCCAAAGCACTGAATTACACCAATCTGATTCATAAGTACATTACTGTAGTTTCAGATTAAGGTTACAAATGGTACCTGTACCATTTTAGCCACATGAATTTAGGAGATTCAGAATTCCTGGGATGAAGATGGGGAAAATCTTGAAGGGGAGAAATTTATTGAAAGAGATGAAAATACAAGCCATGGGAAAATAAAAACAAACAAAACAAATGGCATCAAATCAAGTTTCAGTATACCAAATGCTAGACCAAAATCCATAGATCTGTGCTACAGCACTGAGCATTGATTGATACAACAAAGAAACTGACTGATTGATGCAGTCAAAGAAACACAGAAAACTGATAATCAGAATGAGATGATTAGGCCAAAATCAAAATGGGCTGTTAAAATGTCAGAACAGCAGAGAGGAGCCAGAACAAACTCTGTACCCAAAGGATGATTTTGGAAATTCTTTTTGATGTTTTTGTGTGGTCATACAAATGATAAATATATTTTTATGAAAAACAAATAGTGAGATTGAGAGTAATGACTACATAGAGCAAGAGGAAAAGCATTCAGATAGAGAACCCTGGTGGCTAGCCACATCTTACTGTGTAGCAATGATTTAAAATACTCTAACATAACTTTATTTTCTGGAGAGGGCCTACAGAAGTTTTTCTATAAATTCCTAATGTTAACGTCTGTGAAAACGTGAACCGGTACTATTATTTTTAATTCTAAAACTTGACTACTTATTGAGCTAATATTGGCTCATATAAATCCAAATAGGTTCGCAAACTGGAATTTGATATAAGCCACTTGAATTCCCTTTGGAGGTGCTTTTATTCTAGAGTAAATCAGAAATGATTATTCATTCAGTACAATTTTAGTAGATGAGATGTTAGTTAATTAGGAATTTACTAATAGTTAAAGGGATAATGGCCTATTTCATATTTCTTTTTGTTTTCATGATAGAACCACATTTTTATGTTTTGCTTCAGTCACAGTGATTCTTGTCACATGGCTATTCAAGTCTAAGCTCATTATTCACAGTTTTTCTAGCATGTGATACCTCCAAAGACTATCATGATATCTCCAAACAGTATATAACACTACCATATGTTTTTATTGTTGCTTTAAGAGGATTCTGGGAGTTTAGTGCCTCCATAGAAAGAATGACAAGTATAATTATGTTGTCCCAAATGGTACAAAAGCGTATTCTGAAGTATTTCCCCGCAAAAGTATGTGTTTAATTTAAAGCACACACTGATTGTTTTCTGGATTAGGTTTCAATAAGTTAGTGCCAGAATAGCACTTGCTTCTAATAGCACTGTAGAGATGTAATGACTGACTATATAGGAGGACTGCTGAGCTACTGTTCAAATTCTAAACTCAAGGCCTGCTCTACCCTTAAGACAAATACTTTGCAGCTCTATCTGCACAATAGAGCTTAATCTGTACATAGTACAGTTATATTGTACAGTTACATACAATTATCTAATCTCATATTTTCAAAAATAGACTGAACAAGTTTAAATTTCTTGCTTTTCCTCCCAATAATAGCTGTAAGAAACAGAGTTTCTCGTTTTTCTTCTTTTCCCTTCCTGTCTTGTTGTGTAGCCACAAAACATGTGTAACATCTTTGGCTAACAATAAATAAATAAATAATCCAATAATCTCTACAGTTTAGCATTCTGTCCCTGGGAGACATGCAAGGTTTTGTAAGGAAGGAAAAACAGATATTTTTCCTATTTCTCCCACCTATTCAATTATTACATGAACCAATAATTGTTGTTGTTTTAAAAACAAAACAAGCAAAAAAGATGGAAGAAATGGGGAAGAATTTTCATCTCGTTCACAAAAACAGAAAAAAAAATCCTGTATCACAGTAGATTTTCGTTACTTTTGTTATGTATTTTTTTCTTAATCAGTTATTGGTGTACATAGTTGTGCAGTACATCAGTCTTGTCTTAGTCTTTCCTGAAACAACACTTCACCAGGAGGGATTCCCACTTTTACTGATCTTTTACTGTCAATAATTGTCTTCCATATAATTATGAAAATTTGATTTTCTTTGCGTGCAGAATCTAGAGCTAGATTACTATTTTTATTTATTTTTATCCACTCCAGATAGTTTTAGATAAGGGTCTAGATAGCTTATGGTGCATAGGCAGTGATGGTTGAAACTTTGTAAAAGAGGGTACTTCTTGACCATGTCATAACCATCAGTAGATAACTTTGGAGCTCCCTGTCAGAATTAGCTGAGACTTTGCAAACTACTTTATTTATTTTTACTTTTTAGTTGGCATCCAATTGCTTTATATATATATATAAATATTATACAATATATTATATATATATAAATATTATACAATAATGCTATTGGACTTCTAATAGTCGTTTTAAGGGAGTGTAGGAGCGTAGAACGTTCTGCTCCATCTCTATTTGCAGGTCTGGAAATTCAAATAGCATCTTACAACTTTCTAAGCATCTGATTTTTTGAGCTTTGGAAAAAAAAAAAAAAAAAAAGAGAGAGAGAGGAAATTAATCTTGAATCCTCCAAACTCAAAAATTAAATTTTGTTTTAACAAATTTAATTAGTACAGGGTGTGCATCACTGTTCTCCATGAAATTAATTCATTATCAGTATTTCTTCTGAAAAGACCATTCCATTTCACTTCGTCAAACTGTTCTCTGTGATCACAGTCAAAGAACATTGTAAGTTTTAAAATGACGTGAAACTTTTGCCTTAAAAAAATGATGCAGATCAAGTAGAAATATGGAGAGAATGAACAAGGAGACAGATAAGGTCTGATTTTCACCAGTTGCTTGTTTCTTAATTAAAAATTGTGAGTCTGTAGCCTATAGAATGGCCATCCGGAATAAAAGACAGGAGGTACAGGTGAAAACAACAGTGGTAAATAAGAAGATTGCAGAAATTTGGATAAAATAGAATGAAAATTATGACAGGGGAAAGGTTAGTAAGAGGCAATGCAACATGCATGAAATGATCAAGGTTTTTATTTGAGTGTTGGAATAAAGATGGAAGCTTCAGAACCAGGGCAAAGGAGGTTAGAATAAAAAAGCATACAGTCTTGGAATGGAGGAAATTTTTTCCTCTGTTCTCAGAAAAATAATAATTAATACCTTTATTATAAACATGTATGTTTTTCTTTATTCGGTTATGCACTGAACCACATGCAAGCTTTTAAACAACTTAAATTATAGCTATTCCTTTTAAAATTGGACAAAAGTCAGTTCTTGATCTTTGTGTGAAGTGCTCAATGCCTTCACAGGACACAGAGCAGGCTGAATGGGAAGCCTTCATACCGATTTTCCAGCTTTTACATGGTTAGAATTAACTCCATATGATGCATGTTGTTGTATTTGTGATTGAAGTTTCCAGGGAATTACTTGAATTCTGATAACAAGAAAATAGCATATTTTCAGTATGCAGAGCGAGTCTAGCCCTGGCAGCCATGTTGCTTTGTGGAGCTCTGAAGTTTCTGCTGCCTGCAATCTGTCCTTCTCCTCATTCTCACTCACAGCAGCAGCTATCCTCATCACAAATACCTTTCAACAGATGTCCCCATTTCCACCCATTCTTATCCCCTTCTTCTTTTCCTCCTTGTCATCTTCTTGCAGCAGTGCATGTTCAGTCCCTGCACAAGCGGCTCTCCACTTCTGCTTAAGGCCTTCGTTATGACCCAGATTGGCAATGGGATGAATTCCCACAGATGAAGCTGAGAACCTGTGTGGTACCAAAAAAACGTGTGCACACGTGTCATAGACCCTGACTTGGATCAGTTTACAGGAATAAGAGGCTGTGATGCTTGGTCATTTCCCAGAGAAAAAGCGTGCTTGTGCTGTACTTTGCAGTGTAGTCTAAGGGATCCTAAACTAGAAACCAATGGTAAACTGGCACACAGCACAGCTGGAGTCTATTTTCAGTTTATTTCAGGAGCTCTAGAATTCCTCTGGTGCCTGATTCATGCTAATCAGCGTATCTTTACATAATAGTACCAGTTGTGGGCATACAGAACAGCAAATTCTTTTGGTGAAACAAAACACTGTGATGTTCCTTTTGAAAAGAAACATTCTGATGTTCCATTTGAAATATTTCATTTGTATATTTACAGAAGTAGATATGTGAATATTAAAAAAAAAATCTGATTGTCAAGGTAGAATATGAATATTAGGTTTATTGGGATATGTTGTATACTGCAGCATTAGGGGTGTTTTCTTTTTTAACAAGGAGATTTCTACTATATTTTATCAGATTGTTTTGATAGGACAACAGCAAATAGTTCACACAAATTAAATGATTTTACTTATATTTAAATGTTATATTGCAGAGGGATTTCTGTATTGTCTTAGGGTTTGATTTGGGGGATTTGTTTTCTGAAAGTAGCTTCAAAAAATCCCGACCTTTACCTCACTGTCTGAAATAAGTTACCTTCCTGTCTAGCCATGTTATTTATATTCATATCTTTTTTATTATTATTATTCAGATTTTGTTAGAAGATGCAGAAAAGAGGTATAAATCATAGATTCTTCATTTTAGTGTGACTTACGCATTCTCTGGTTTGCTATCTGTGAGTGACACCAGGCTTGAGATACTCTGACAAGGATATGGCATATTTCTTAATGATGCAGAGGATTGTGCGTCACTACTTTCAGGCAACTGGGTCTTTATTACATGACTTATCTTGAAGCCATGATCTCAGACATATTGAAAGCTAGTAAGTCATTTACTCTCTGTCATTTTCTTAATGCACAGTCTGGGATTAGCTCTATTTTACTAAGCACACATAATGTTAGAAAAGCATTAGAACAGAAAAAAGAAGTTATTGATTTGTGAGAAAGTTCAGCAAAAATGCTATGTACTTCTTTTATGTGCTTAATCAGAGACCCCATCTGAATTTAAAATTTACCTTTTTATTTACCTTTTTTTTTTCTTTTTTTTTCTTGCAAGAGAATGAACAGAAATGATATGGTGCTGTGGCTAGAGAAGAAATTGGAGCAACCCAGCTTGAATCATCCTAAATGATCAAAAAATGGCATATCCTATATTTGCTGTTTATTGTATTTCTGGGGAAGCAAGTTCTTTTCCAAATTGTATTCAATATTTTATATTTGCCATTGGTTTTATATTTGCGTATATAGTGTTATTTAAAATGTGACAGGGTGTAATGGTACCATAGCTTAAGAAAAACCTCTACAGCTAATCCCCAGAGATGTTACATTTTGTCTCAAGGAAAGATAAATTTTATCAATATACCATGTCTCGTATCTTTTCATAAGATGCTGTCTACTGTGTATAGCACTTACTGCATGCCTGACAGGATCCATTACTTCCAATGCCTTTTTTTTTTTTTTTTTTTTCCTCTTCTTCCCTCACAGGAATAGTTCTGTTCTTTACAACAGAAATATTCAAATGTATTATTTTCAAATTCTGAAATGAAATACAACACAGGAGTCCATCTTGAAAAGAGGAAAAGTCTAAAAAGTCTCCTTTGTCATCCCTTGACAAAGCTCTTAAGTAGCAATGAAGGACGTAAAGTCTATATATTTTTTTCTTTTCTTTGCTCTGTCTCTGATGTTGGTCTCTCCACCAATGTTCCTTTTCCTCAATTTTTCCTGAACCGAGGCATGATGTTCCTAAAAAACGTAGTCACCACAAGCAGTTGAGTCAAAAAGTTCCATTTACTTGGAAAGTTACTCTGCTGCCTCTTGACTAGTCTGTTCCTTAAGTTTCTAGTTTTCAAGAATGTTCAGCTGCAAATTAATGATGAATACGAAAACTTGGGAAAAGTTTAGGTTCTTCTTTGCAACTATAATTTCCTGTTTCTGAATGCTCTAGTACAAACTTCCAATGCTTTTTCCTCATGCAGAGAGCATTTGAAGGAAGATCTTTATTCTGGAAAGGGAATCATCATTTATGATCATCATCAAAAAGTTAAGAATCCTGGAAACTTTAAATATGATCTTATCATTTTCCTAGATTCTTTAAGGTCATTATAACTGATACAGTGCTGCTGAGAGCTTTTTCTCTAAAGATACATTAGTTACACTTTTTTTTTTTTTCCATCTTGTGAGGGAGAAAAAAGGTGGAAGAAGGAAAGATGATCTGTTCTTTTCTTAAAACTGACTTTCCTCTTCTGTTTCGTCTTGCTGTTTTGAAGTCTGATCTGCCTTTTCCTATCTTTATCTCTTCCCCATCTTTTTTTGGTCTTCTGTTGTTCCTTTTATCCTTTTGGGAGACTAACTCTTCCTTCTTTCCTTCTCGTCTTTTTCTCTTTCTTCTGTTCTGTTAGATCACTTTTGTTGAAATTATCTTGGTCTTAGATGTTCTGGACAGTATCATTGTTAATATTCTGAAATGAACGATAAAAAAATAAATAAATAGACCCATCCTCTGTGAGTATACTGTGGTAAAAGTAAATGGATTAGGAAAGGATATAAATTTGAATGCTGGGACCAGGGAGAGTTCTTAGTTCATTACAGTTAGTTTGACTTTTGTCTATGGCAACATTAAGTTGATGAATGTCAGTGTCGTATTACTGGCTTATGTTACATATTAAGTGCTCTGTATGTTTTACAGAATTAACAAGGTCAGGAAACTTAATGTTTTTATAATCCCTATTTTTTTTCAGGACGTGTGTTCATAAAACGCTTGTATAAACTTACATTAAGTTTATGTTAATCTTACATTAAATAGACATTTATCCTTTCATCTAAATATACATTGGATTTATCTTTGGGTTATATCTTTGCAATGTGAAGCATAGCTGACAAAAAAAAAAAAAAAAAAAAAAAGATATTTAAGATACTTTAGCAAATTGCTTTGTTCATCTCCTTCCTATTTTTTTCTTTAAACTGTGGTATTATAAATTGGAAAGGTAAGTGAGTATTGCTCCAAAGGCTACTGTTTGTTGGCATGAATTACTTAAGCATAGGAACAATGGAAAGACCTTACCAAAGCTATAGAAATATGCAGAAATTTGAAAACTGATTTTGATAAGGAAATGTTAAATGCTGTTCTGACCAGAATGACAGATTAATGGCAAGATTCACTTTATAAGAACTAGCAATTTTATCTGTATCATACATATAGTATTGTCCATAGCAAGTGCTCACCTGTAATGGGCCTTTACATTAAATAAATCAATGAAGTATATACGTATTAATATCTCTCTATATAGTATGCCATTTTATAATAGACCTGTGATAGGGTTGCTTGTCTGTATGGAAGGGAAGAATATTAAAACTTTTATAAGTATGCTCACATTGCAGTCAAATTGTCTCACATAGCTTTAAAGCAACTGGTTTAATTTAGCTACCTTTGATACCTTAAGGATAAGGCTTAGTTTTTCTCCTTTTGAAGTTAAGTTCTTCAGTTCTTTAAGAAAAGAGTTAAAACCCATGCTTTTATGAGTCACACTTACTGAAATTAAAATATATATTTCAGGGAGAGCTTAAAGCAATAGAGACCTCCAGCAATAGACTATGAGCTGTGATAAGCATGTGCCTCAATGGCTACAGTCTCTGTTTGAAAAAATATATATATATAACTGCTTGGTGGCCAGGTATGCATGTGTCTTCTGAACAAAGAGCTTGGTCTCTCTTCCTTCTTTCTCTTACAGTAAATATGAATTTAGTTATACATACTGATCTATTTTTAGCAAAAAAAACCAATTTAACCTTTTTGGTTTCTTTAAGTAGCTCAGTACAATCTCTTACTTGTCGATTTTAGTTCTCTTTAGAATGTGTAGATGGATATCAGAAATTTCTTTCTTGAACATGCTGAGTTGTTCACTAGCTTTTCATTTTTTTTTCTTTATTTCATGTAGCAGCACAATTGTTTTATGTTAACAAATTCAGGATTAATCTCAAGTTTTATGTTAGAAGTGCTCATGCTACATAGATATTCAGAGTTCATACAGCTTCGTTTTATTCTTCATTCAGTTAAGCTGTGTGCATTTGTAGTACAAATTACATTTTTCCCAGCTCATTTGATATTTTTATGTTTTGATTAGTTGGTTGGTTTGGTTTGGTTTTGGTTTTGTGTTGTTTTTTTCAGGACTTCATCATATAGCTTTTTTTCTGTACGCTCAGTGACCTCTGAACACTCTGAACTTTTTTTTACTAAGTTCAGGTCACTTGGCTTGCAGCCTTTTCACAAGATACCTCAGTAATTGCACCTTTGTTCATTCACTGTAGTGTGTGTTTTCAAAAGTCCTTCATCAGTGTTTTAGGGAAGAAGGTCTGTATTACCTCTTGCTCTTTCTAGAGACAGTGCCCTTTTTAAATAGGACTATCTTCACTATGACTGTAATTTGCTGAAAACAATTCATTTTATATTATCCCAAACTAAAATATAGTTATTTTTTCATTGACAAGGAGGTAAATTTATAGGGCTGTACAGATGAATTTTAAAACACTGATACTTGTGCAGGGCTACATCTGTCACAGGAAAACAAAAACAGCAACAAAAACACAACAGAGCCAGCATGTATCTTGGGGATACTGGAGAAAACGAAGCTAGTAGTGGGAAAGATGCAAAATGACAAACTGATAGGATAAAAAAAAATGGAAAAACAATTACAGGATAACTTTAAACATACTTCTGAGGGACTAGAAAAAGATGACTGAAGATTTATTTATTCTTTTTTGTTTATTGTATTAGCAAAACAGGGAAGTCCAGAAAGTGAGATTGTACAGTTAAGGAGATAATTTCTTAGGATGATTAAAGAGCTCTGTAAACTTTCTTGAAGATACTACTTATCTAAATAATTGTATTACAAGACCTTGTCAGGTCTTGTAATTTTCAGTATGAAAATGTTGTCCTCTCTGGAGTGGTACTGAGGACTGTTTGCTGTTGTTGTTTGTTGTTGTTTTGTTTTTAACATTAAAATGAAATTGGGTAAATTCAGAAATAGTCCTTGATAGTAGGATTTAAGACTGCCTTTATCAATGGACTACATTATAAGCTTTGTTCTTGCTTGTTGTCTCCTTGGCACAAAAAAAATAGTGTCCTGGATTGCCCAGTAGGCTAACTTAAACAGAATGGGCTAACAATTCCTATTTGAATCTTGATAATCACTTGATAATCACTGAAAAGGTGGAGAATTATATCATTAAATATCCCTAATCCCCTTCAACTAAGGCAGATCTAAAACTCAGGTCTAATGTATATGTAGTGAAAGGGAAAGGATTTGAGATGCATCAAGATACATCAATCAACAGAATACAGCTCTCTAGTAGCATAAACTCATTGTATGAGTTTTTCTTCATGTCCATGTACCTCCTCTTGTACCCCCTTTCTCAATTATTGTCTATTACGATCAATATTGTCCCTGAAGGCTCTTAAGAAAAAGATATAAACTAGTTAGGAAAAAGATACGTAATATTAACAAAAAGACGACTTGGTCTGACAACTTTGAAAAAAAAAAAACTGAATGGAACACAATGCAGACTTCGATGGAAATAAATTTTTAAATTTTGAACTCCACAGCTAGAAGATTTATGGATGTAGTACTTGAAACATATTTGTTTCTCAGAGCTTGAACATAAAACAGACATCCCAGAACAGGTTTGTAATGGCAATTATAAGATAAATGAGCATATATTAACTTTAGTTATTATATGAAGGTAAAATATAAAAACTGAGTTGCTTTACTGTAGTAATGGAAATAAGAAAACTCCCATTCTTCCTCATGTATAACTAAGACAAACTTATAGCCTTATATCTGACCTTTATTTTATTTTCAAGACTTTGTGCATTAGGACATTACAAGAGTAAGATCCTAGAAGTTAGTTCTTGGCTGGAGTCAAGATTTTCAGATTTTACTGCACAGTCTGTAGCCTTTTTTATTTGAGTTTTAGCTTTTGTTTATTATTATTTAGCAGTACACTTTTTTGTAGCCTTCTAAGGTAGCTGCATGTGTAAACATCTCAGTAGAAACAATCTTGGCAGCAGTTCATGCCTTTGTAATTAAGCAGCAGTTGGGAGGCTGTGACTTCTAAGCCGTTGTCTACCTAGCAACTCAGTCTTGTGGACAGCATAGCTCAGATTCTCTTATTTATTTATTTATTTTTTTTGTTCCCAATGACTAACATTAAACTTCTTATGATTTTTCACTCTTCTTTTGGCTAATGAGTCCAGGCAAATTTGCTTATGTGTTTTGGAAGTAACATGTTAGGGCAGATAATAAATGTAGATCAAAGCAACCAATGGGAACATTTCAAGTATGATTTTATGTTAAAATATGATGTATCCAATGGAATCCATTTAAAAACACTTCAGCAGCACCTGAACTCTACATCTTGTTTGCATTAGCTCTACTTTTTGCCCCCATTGCAATCATGTAAGTTCTTAGTAATTGGGCAAATGAGATAATATGGATATCAGGGAGCAAAATGGAATTCAAGAGGAGGCAATATCTACCTCTTCCATAACATTTAGACAGGGAGACAGTAAAGGGGAATTAAGGAACAAACAGTGGAGCACTGATTATGTATATTTAAACAAAGAAAAAAAAAAAACAAAACAAAAAAAACAGTGAATTGCCTTTCTTAATGATTTAAATATATATATTTAAAAAGGAAAAGATGTGGTAGAGAAGATCATAGATTTGATGCTTTCGTCATCCAGTTTGTCCTTACTATTTCAATGCCTGCAATGTTAACAGCTTAGGCAATCCAGTGTTATAACTGAACTTAGAAGTAAATGTCTGCCTGTGAATTCGTTTATATTGTCTTAAAAAAAAAAATAATATATAGAAGAACATCACTGGTTGTGAATGGTCTGACCTCATTATTGTGGAAAAAGCTCATTTTCACTGAGCTGTGTGGACTGACTGGAAGGAAAAAGGTCACAAATAGTAGTCTGTAGACTTAACAACAATGGTAGTATATTTCAGAGAAATTCATAGAATGGGTGTATTAAAAATATCCCTTTCTTTTTGTGACTTCTGCCAGTTACCAATTTTCTTGGCTGATCGTAGGGACTTCAAATGACACGGAAATCTCCCTACCAGTTGGACACATTAAATACTTTTCCATGTTGCATAAATATATTTGTTTCCAAGGTTTAAAAACAAACAAAATCACACACACAAAACAAACTTGAAAAAAAAGAATAAATTATTGTCATACCTGCCATTGATATTATCTAGCATGATGACAAAAACATCTCAAAGTGTATTGCATCTAACTACTATGTATGCTTCTCCCTATATTTCCTCTGTCTTTTGCATTTTGCACATGACAGCAAACAAAAATGATTTTGGAAAAACGAGTAGCTTAAACATCTTATGAAAAGACGGCATATGCTTAATCTAAATCTAAAATGTTTAGATTACTATGTTGCAAACGAGATGATTTATAGAACCAAATACACTTTGGTATCTTGCACCACTAAGAGTGACAGAGTATTTTTAGTAAAATTTCCAACTAATAATTAGCTACATGGGCCTGAAACATATTTTTCAATTTTACAAGCCCCATAAAACTGAAATAACTCTGCAGGATGAGGGCCAAAGCCTACATTTCACTAAGTTTATGTTTGAATGTTTGTCACACTACTACTCTTAAAGACCATCACTTCGTATTGTTCATTAATGGGTGAAAAGATCCAGAGAAATGTGTACTTGTGTTGTTAGTTCTTTTAGTTTTATGGTCTAGATATGTACTTGACTTTAAAACCTCTGCTTCTAAGAAAAACAGTAATAGACAATTGTGACTACAGGAGCTACAGCTCTCATTTTTAAATAACATTTCATTGCAGTATTAAATACGTCTTAAAATGGAAGATCACAGAATCACAGAATTGTCTAGGTTGGAAGAGACCTCAAGATCATCAAGTCCAACCTCTGACCTAACACTAACAAGTCCTCCACTAAACCATAACGCTAAGTTCAACATCTAAACGTCTTTTAAAGACCTCCAGGGATGGTGACTCCACCACTTCCCTGGGCAGCCCATTCTAATGCCTCACAACCCTCTCAGTAAAGAAGTTCTTCCTAATATCCAGCCTAAAACACCCCTAGCGCAACTTTAGCCTGTTCCCCCTCATCCTGTCACCAGGCACATGGGACAATAGACCAACCCCCACCTCACTACAGCCTCCTTTAATGTACTTATAAAGAGCAATAAGGTCACCCCTGAGCCTCCTTTTCTCCAGGCTGAACAAACCCAGCTCCCTCAGCCGCTCCTTGTAGGACTTGTTCTCCAGACCCCTCACCAGCTTTGTTGCCCTTCTCTGGACTCTTTCGAGCACCTCGATGTCCTTCTTGTAGCGAGAGACCCAAAACTGAACACAGTACTCGAGGTGCGGCCTCACCAGAGCCGAGTACAGGGGGACGATCACCTCTCTAGCCCTGCTGGCCACACTGTTTCTTATGCAAGCCAGGATGCCGTTGGCCTTTTTGGCCACCTGAGCACGCTGCTGGCTCATATTCACCTGTCTATCCACCATCACTCCCAGGTCCTTCTCTGCCTGGCAGTTCTCCAACCACTCATCTCCCAGCCTGTAGCTCTGCTTGGGGTTATTGTGCCCCAGGTGCAGGACCTGGCACTTGGCCTTGTTGAACTTCGTACAGTTGACCTCAGCCTATTGGTCCAGCCTATCCAGATACTCCTGCAGAGCCTTCCTACCCTCGAGCAGATTGACACACACACCTAACTTGGTGTCATCTGCGAACTTACTGAGGGTGCACTTGATCCCCTCATCTAGATCATCGATAAAGATATTAAAGAGGACCAGCCCCAGTACCAAGCCCTGGGGGACTCCACTAGTGACCGGCCTCCAGCTGGATTTTACTCCATTCACCACAACTCTTTGGGCCCAGCTATCCAGCCAGTTTTTAATCCAACGAGGCGTATGCCAGTCCAAGCCACAAGCAGCCAGTTTCTTGAGGAGAATGCTGTGGGAAACGGTGTCAAAAGCCTTGCTGAAATCAAGGTAGACCACATCCATAGCTTTTCCTTCATCCACCAAGCGCGTTACTTTGTCATAAAAGGAGACCAGGTTCGTCAAGTAGGACCTTCCTTTCATAAACCCATGCTGACTGGGCCTGATCACCTGGTTTCCCTGTAAGTGCTGCGTGATGACATTCAAGCTAATCTGCTCCATGAGTTTCCCTGGCACTGAGGTCAAACTGACAGGCCCATAGTTTCCCGGGTCTACCCTCCGGCCCTTCTTGTAGATGGGCGTCATGTTTGCTGGCCAGCAGTTGACTGGGACCTCCCCCAATAGCCAGGACTGTTGATAAATAATGGTAAGCGGCTTGGCCAGCTCCTCTGCCAGTTCTCTCGGTATCTTCGGTTGGATCCCATCTGGCCCCATCGACTTGCGTACATCCAAGTGCTGTAGCAGGTTGCAAACCATTTCCTCATGGATAGTGAGGGTTACATTCTGCTCCCCATCCCCTTCCATCAGTTCAGGGTACCGGGTATCCAGAGAGCAACTGGTTTTGCCACTAAAGACTGTGCCAGAAAAATTAGCTCGTTTGCAGCAGGTATTTTTAAGACTTCCCTGACTTTGAAGCACATCCCCTGCTTTGGGGATGGCCTAGCTGGGAACACCCAGGTGGGCAGAGGACAGTGTGCAGATGCCACTTGTCCCCATGGCCACAACTTCCCCCAAGGTCTCCACCTTAGCTTTCAGTGCCGGAAAAATTAGCCCTGCCTGTCTGATCCCCCGCTCTGCTGCAGAACGCGTCTGCCTCGGCGAGTGAAAGATAGGTCAGAAACACATCAGACAAATAAAACAAAATTGAGTTGGATTTCTTATTTTAAAAATCATCCCTTGGTTTAGCATTTATATTCCTCTATTCATAAGATCATTTATTGTATATTAAGAAAATTGCCTTAGGTGAAAGTCTTTTTTTCATGTATATGTTAAAATCAGGAAAAAGTGCTGCTTCCCACTTCTAGTGAGCTAAAATTTCATCTCAGAAATATCTTTTTAGTACACAGGACATCAAGAACTGTCACTGCATAAACCTTTAAACCTTTCTTTGTAAGAGGAAGAGTACAATATAGCTTTTAAATATATCTTGCAATGATTTTAAGGCAGCCTGTTCTTAAGGAAACAGGGCAAGGGAGAAGGCAAAAAAGGAAGAACAAAACAAACAAATCTCCAACTGTCTGTGACACCTTATACCACTTAAGGAGCTTCTCCCAAGCTTTTTAAAATAAAAGCACGTGGTCAAAAGAGGCCTTTGTAAAATGCATTGCCAATTTTGATTCAACATCATTGTGAACAGGTGAAAGGTATTAGCTTGAACTATTTCAGAGGTTTCCTTTGCACAGTTACTATATTTCATATGATGTATGATTTAAATTGTAATGTAAATTCTAACCCACAAGTTTTTAACATCTTTGTATGTATTTTTATTTTATAACCCATTTTCCATTTGTATATTTGGGAAATATGTGGAACGGTAAGAAACTTGTATACCTACATTCTAATGAATATTTCTATATTCTGAATATATACCTATATGATGAATATACCTATATTCTAATGAATATAGGTATACAACTGGAACTTGAGTGTATGTTCAGGTAAGGAACAGGGAGCTGAAGTTTGCTGTTAGTGAAAAAGTAAGCAGTAAGAGTAAAATCTCAGGTAGAAATAAAGAATTTTTGGACTATCTACAGAGGCTTGGGAAAGTAGTAATTAATATTGTAGTGCTTTATTAATTTTTTTTTTTTAGCATTTTTTTGTTTCTTTTTTGCTTTTGTTACTTTGTGGACTACTAAAATATATCAATACCTACTTCCACATTAGTTAAAATGTTTCAAAATATTTATAATTCCTGCAATGGAGTATTCAATATATTCAATAAATTCAATATATTTAATTTTAGTCATGTGAGCAGTCTTATACCATTTTCACATCTCTTCTTTGATCTATTCATTTTTATAATAATTGAAAAAGATCATATTATACAGATCTGTATGTGTTCAAATATACGTAGTTTATAAGTATGTAAGAATGCATTGAATGTATCCTGTTTAGTAATTTCTGAAGCCATAGTTAAACTTTAGGTTAAACAGATAATTTTGCACTCATTAGTGCAAAATTATAAATATTAGAAATTCCAAATAATATTTTCAAGTAAACATAGAAACAACGAATGTATTTTTAAAATGCTTATTTCAGAAAAAATACAAGTATTCTCAAACACAGAACCATTTCCCCATTTCTGCTTAAAATCAGAAATAATATATGATAAATTTTGAACCAAACTGATTTGATTCTTCTCTGTTAAACACTTAGCGCTTAGATGTGGTGGTTGGGGTGAAATACATTGTCAATGGCAGTACTTCCTTAATTTAATAGAGAATATTTTCTTCACTATTCTTATGAGCTGGCAAGCTGTATCAGATACTGTGACCAGTTATAAATAAGCAGGAAATGAGAAAAAGGAAAGAAGGAGCCACAAAGTTACCAGCTGAATGTTTGTATTAGTTTTCAGGCTCAAATAAGATAATAAAATCCAAATGCTGGAGAGGTGTCCAGAGGCATTTAGTCTTTCCTGGTCTTAAGATAAGGTAGTATGGCATATTCACTATGTACATAAATACTGTATTTCAAATATGAGCATTAGGATGACTTGCAATATTGTGTTTTTCCCACATAATGAACTTAGGCTGAGGGAATACTGTCCCAGGCCCTGAGGGAATTGCTAGGTGTGACTATCCTTGACTTCCCTGGGGCTTCCAAAGCCCAGGACCCCGTTTTGAAACTCCAAAAGCTCCCCTAAACCTGCTCATGGCCCAGGAGTCCATTGTAGTCCCTGGGGCCATCAGTCCCTGCTGCAGTGACCACAGCAGGGCTGGTCTGCAGCCCTGCCCAGCCTGGCCATGGGCCCTGCCAAGATGAGCCCACCCATGGCCTGATGTCTCAGTCCAGTCTTGGCATGCCCCTCTTCCCAGGGAGGTGCCCAGTGCCCAGGGCTGGGGCTGTCCTCCAGCCTGACCTGATCCTGTCTGGGGCAGCTCGATAGGCCCTGGCTGCCACTGGGGGTGCCACACGGTCTGGGCCCCAGGGAGCCCCCAGCCATCACAGCCCCTTGAAATGCTGAACCGGAGTGGCAGAGCTGAGCTCTGAGGATCTCTAGAACTCTTTCATCCTTAATTTTCTGAATATCTAAAGGCGAAAGAGTGCAGAATAAGCCAAATAAGATAACTGTAAAGTTGTTTTAAAATACAGAAGATGACTAGGCCAAAACCCAGCTTTATTTTTCTCCTCAAAATATTTTTCATTATGCCTAGCATTTACCTGCAGTTCCTTTCAAGTCATGGAGTATGTTTTTGTCTTTTACTTAATTCTTCCTCTCTATGCTTTATTCTACTAACAGGCAAAAATTAATTTCCCTTCTATCCCAAATCCCTGTTGTTTGACATATACTTCTGTTTGAACATCTGCTGTAGGGAAGTGGGATTTGGAAGATCTTTTTTTATTAATGTGGAATAAAGATGTGCTGGCACATGCTATTAGTATTACTGTTGTTCACAAAGAAATCGTGATTGTCTGCGTAAGTATCATTTAGTACATAGCAATGGATAAAATGCATAAATCTTTCTCCTAATGATGTCATTAAGGACTTCATAGTGTTATATATGGAGTGGTAATTCGTGTCGAGAAAATGGTTGATATTAATAAAGAAGGGGGAGATTTGGGAGTGTGGCCATGGGGATCGGCAAGCCCCATCGTTGATGATAACATCAGATTTAACGATGTTAAGTCTGGAATGTAAAAGAGTTTAGAGGGAAGAAGGGTGATTCAGGAGACTCCATGCAGTCTGGGGTTGCTTGTTCTCCAGCCTTTAAGGTATGGAAGTTTCTGGGTGTTTGCCGCTGCTGTTATATGCAAAGTTGTTTGACCAATGAAAAGTTGTTTTGAAAAGAACTGCTGTGGGGTGAAGGGTATAAGAGGGGAGCCTGTCCTCAAGATAAAAAAAGCAGGCAACACGATGAAGTTATGTCATCAATAAAGAAGCAGAAAGATGGAATGAAAAGGAACAGGCTAGCAGAATGGAGACCAGGATGGGAACAGGCACATTGATCACCTCATGAAGATAGGTTCAGCCAAACTCAGCAAACCGCTCAGAGAAGCTCATACAGCTTCTCTGAGTGGGTGCACTGGAGCTGGGAAGAAGCTCAAGCTGAGAGAAGGGGACCTGCACACACAACTGCTGGTAAGCAGCAGCGCATTATGGGGAATCATATGTCCTTAGAAACAAAGACTGTCCTGGTAATCGTATGGCTTATTCTGACAGTTTATGATCCTGAAACGTGGGACCAAATTGAGGTCAAGGTGTGGGACTCTGCAACTAAAAACGACAAGGTTGCAGTGGGATTGCTCGGCACCTGGCGAGCAGTCTCTGAGGCCTTAAAGAGACATGTGGGGCCACAGTCAGAAACGTGTGGTTTGCCAGATAGCGAGGGAGCTGCGGGCTCATTTACTGGTTCTTCTGCTACACCATCGCCCAACCCCCCCCGCTACTGCCATCACAGGCCTTTGATGTTACGCCCCCTGCTGACCTGGACGTGCCTTTTGACCCAGGCCCTATTGGCCTTCAAAAGGAGATGGATATGCTTTTCTTCGATCTGGTAAGAACGGGATACATAAGGCCCGAAGGCCGAGTTGCTTGACAACTTAAAGCGAGACATATTGTTCAAAAGGAATGGAAAATGGAGACTTGTTTGTAATCAAGAAAAGGAATGGAAAATGGAGGCTGCTAAGTCATGGAACTTAAAGGATTGTTTGTTACCTTTTCTGATTGTATAGGCATACTCGGGTTTAGTATGTAAAAGCAATGTTCTGTATATTTAGAATGTTTGATGTTTGTGTGTGCATGTTGGTGGAGCATAGACTCCCCGCACACCCAGCGCTGTTTACTTGCCTTTTGTACCTTTTATAAATATTCCTTTTATAAATATTACTAAATTCAGATTGAGTTGGGACTTCATTTATAACAATAGTCTCCAAAGAAAGCAAAACCATGGCACATGCCTCCATGGAGCCAGTCCAAAGCCATCTGTAGGTGAGGAACAGGAGGAGGCCATTGCTGAGGCCATGGAGAAAGGTGAGTGGCAAAGTGGCTGTGCTCTTGTGGCTGGTGGGAGCTCTGGAGTCAGGTGGCCTCTGCCAGGCAGGAGAAACAGCTCCTGGAGAAGGAGTTCTCTGCAGCAGTGGCTGTTGTCCCTGTCTACCTCTTCATCTTCCTCCTCAATTTCCCATTGCAAAAACTACTTGCCACCATATATTGTGTTTTTTTATTTTTATTTTTAGGCAGCATCATCCAATTTTGCCTATGTTTGTAAGAAGCTTTTTGTTGACTGTTTATCACAGAATTCAGTAGGAGGGTGTTTTGCTGGAGGGTGTAGTCATTCATATTCTCCAGTTTAAGGAATGTAATCATTGATTGCCGTGGCATTGTGGCTGTTTTGAATGCCACAATAATTTTTATGATATTTAATACAAAATGCAAAAAGATAAAAAAGCAAATAAACCAACCCCAAACAAAAACAACAACAACAACAAACAATGAATCAAACAACATGCAAATTAATCATTTTCCCATTTATGGTTTTAAATGTGTGTTTCTTTTGTGACATTTGCATCGAAAGACCACATCTATTTCACGAACCAAAATGAAAGTATGACCTATATTAAAAGTGCTTTGTAGTGAGCCTGCAGCCATACCTGTGGGTAACAGGACATACAAAGCTGCTGGCTTCTGATCATTCAGTGTCAACCACCAGAATCTCTTACCAACACAGGCATGCTGTAAGACTTTGAGTGATACTGGGAAAGACGTGTTAGTGGAACAACCTCTTTTTGTTGAAAGTGAAAAATTTTTACAATTTGGTGATGTGTACAATTTTGTTAGCAGGCTTGGCCTTTTTAAGATACCAGTGTTTCTAGACCGGTAAAGTTTTAGCTGAAGCATAGGCATTGCTTAAGCAGAACTATTACACAGTTATTTGTATGTTATACCACAGAAGGAAACGTACATTTATAAATGCATGCACACACACACTCCTGTTATAAGTTGCCCCCTTAATTAATTTTCAGAGAGCATTGCATTAATAATAGAAAGGAATTTATTGAGTAAGCAACAGCAAGCAAAACAGCGCTGGGCGGCTGGGGAGTCTCGGCTCCGCCAACGGCGCGCACCTCACCCCCGCCAGGGTCCCTTTTTATATTTTGGTAATTCCGGGGGTTACGCAGCACATGCTGGTATATTCTGCGACTGTGCGCACTGTTGCTAGGGGGTCGTCTCTGTCCCTCTGGTGGTCGTGAAGATGAAGGCCGTAGTCTTCCTCAGCGTTGTGGTTCAACTTCTTTTTTTATTTGGTCATGTTGGCCCAGCGTGAGACAGGAATGCAGGATGGTGATACACTAGTTTAGCAACTTATCAGGAGATGGTTACATGAACTTTGCAGCAGTGTCTTTGAACAAAAGAGGCAACTGAGATGCAGAAGGAGAGAAGGGGAGGGGGTTCTCTTTTTTGTTAACCAAAAGAATTTTCATAGTGTCTAGCCAAGTATTATACATCTTACTTCAGCAGGGAGCTTTTGCAACTCCTGCTCCTCAAATGGAACTCCTTGTTTTATAATACAAAAGACAATGAACAAACATTTATTGTGTATTACAACTCCCACTCATTTTTAATATGTAATTGCATCCACAAAAAAAAAAAAAAAAGAAAGAAAAAATCCACAGCAGAATAAGAATCTGTAGAATTGCAATGACAGGGGAGTGTTGGTTTTTCACTATCCTTCTCATTGGCTTAGCTATCAAGCAGGACATTCAAGTTTGGGCCATAGCTTCATGCCATGCCTGAAAAATTGTATATTGAAGGTTGCAACATTTCTAAATTAAAATATATAAATAAAAATCTCAAATTTATTATAGTGGTATAGAAAATCTCTAAAACCTGTTTGGAGCTCTTAGGTATACATTCTGAAATTGACTGTTATGAGACTTCAGATGTTTGCCTGTGATTTTTTTTTTTGACTTGTATAACCACATCTGGATTTATAAGAGAATTAATTGTGATCCAGTCCTTGTCTGCTAGTCTTATTTTCTCTTAAATTGTGGTTTTAAAATCCACTAATTTATGCTGAGTTTTGTATAAGTCTTCTTATAGCTCATTCATTTTTTCTGTTTTTACACTTTTCAAGAATTTTTGGGGGAAGATACAGAGAGAGTATAGAGAACTTGTGTGATCTGGGCAAGTTTTTTTACTGTTTGATGTTTTCCATTTATGGGAAAAATGGTGCACTGAATTCCAACCTCAACTGAATGCTTAATCTTCTTCATCTAAAGCTGAGTCATTTTTAAAAATGAATCATAATTTTTAATGTGGGCTAAATCTTAAATGGTTTGCAACTAGTATGTAAATTTGTCTTCAGTTATAAAAAGTATCTTTGTTAGAACTGAAAGGTAGTTAAGAAAAAAATAGATACTTTGAACCTTTGCATATCCCACCATTAAATATGCAGGTGTATTATCTCTGTTGTCATGGTTTTGATTGTTCTGCCTTTACTCTGAAGCAATACATTAACCCATACATTAATTATTTTATAACTATTCCTTTTGTAAATATTACTAAATTCAGATTGAGTTGAGACTCATTTATAACAAGAATATCAAAATCTTGAAGAGTTTTGCTGGGACAACCAAAGCAGGAATTACGTCCACAAAGCCTTTTCTTGACAAGTATTTCAAGCATGGAATATGCTTTGCCTTTTGGATGACTTCATTAAGGCAATATGCAGGAAAAAGGGAGGATATGTATGTTGTTCCCAGAACAGAGAATATTTTGTATCTTAATAGTGCTTAAATAAAAAAAAAAATAAAAAAATAAAATTAAAAGCAAAGATTTAATTTATTCTTAGTAAATAACATACCGCAGGTGTGTGCTTTTAATTGCAGCTGCATAGACATAGTATTCATTTAAAGATGACAAAAATATGAAGTGAAAGAAGTATGGTCATTTTTTTGCAGTTTGCCTTTTTTTACATAAGCAACAAAATTGAACAATAAAATTTGCAGTATTTCAGACTGGCACAGAAATATGACTATAGATCACAGTTTATCAAGTAAATATTTCCTGGGGCTGCCCATGAAACCAGTGAAATTTAGGTAGTTACAGTTGACAGTACATCTGATTAATGAAAATAAACAATTTTATCAAGGCCACAAATAGTCTTGGGAGTTTTAATTTAAGAAAAGATCACAACAATAGACTTTTGCAAAATGCTATGCATGTTAACAATCAAAAATGGGATGGGGGAGGGAGGGTTGTTACAAAACTATTTTGCAAATCCCCTCTTGCCATGTTTTCTCCTTCCAAGTTACATGATTTATTAAATGTACGTTTTAGATTCAGGATAGAGGTGCTCAGTTTCTTTGACTCTTAAGAACTATTGCAGTTCTTTATTTTGATAATGTAGTTCAAACAAACAAACAAAATCAGGAAGATTAGGTCCTAATGTCTGTAATTTTAAGTGTCTAACTAATTGCTCATGTGATAGTCCTGTTCATATTCCACAGTCTTTGTTTTTCTCTTTTCTTTCCAAGATTTGCTGTAGAAACAAGTGTGTAGCCATTAAGTACACCTGTTTTCTTTTGTAATCCATCTTCTGGTTCACAGATGACTGGTTCAAGGTTTTGTCCAGTGTTTTGGCCATTATGCACATTTGATCAACTACTGCATTTTAAAGACAAAACTGCTTTACAGCTGTTATTGTATTGCTGAGATACTTAGGGTGGAAAAGAGCATTATGTGCATATTTATGTGCTAAATGAATGTGAGTTCAAAGGTTTTATGTAGTGGTTATTTATTGAAATAACTCTTTTGTTATCTTGCAAGTTGACAAAATAACAACAAAATGTTTTTAAACAACAACAACAAATGGAAAAGTAAAGGTGTGGAAGCATCTATGTGATTTGACACAATTGTGCTAGACAAAGCTTGTCCTAAAGTTACTGTGGTATTTAGAATATCTTAGAGATCTACAAAAGCTGGGGTTTCAATAGTAACATTTATTTTCTGTGATGTCTGCAGAAAAAGATTTTTCTTCAAGTACGGCCTCTATCTTGATGTTGTCTGGCTCCTCTGACAGTTCCTCTACTTACTGGCACCTATGCCAGAGGAGATTTAGTAGCATTGTTGAGAATGACTATGTTTGGTAGATGACTCAGGTTTCAAGGACAAAGAAAAAAAAAAAAAAGAAAGAAAAAGTGACTTGAAATAGCCCTTGCAAACAACTCCTTCAGAAATGTACTACTTAACAACAGTTGGAGTAAAGAATATTTCTGAGCATTCTATGTTGGCTTGCTGTTTTTTACTATTTAGTCAGAGGGTACATTATGTTCTCATTTTCTTCCTGCCCGCAGCTCTCATACATCTAGAGAAAATTACTGATGCACATTGAGAAAAGCTATTAGCAGTTTTGTTGTTGTTTCTTTAATTACAGCTCATATTATGTAAATCAGTTTTCTGTATTTTAATTTTCTCTTTCTTCATTCTTCATCTAGATTCCACTAAGAAAATTAAGGATGTCTTAGAAGAATTCCATGGCAGTGGTGTGTTAGCAAAATATAATCCTGAAGGGGTAATTCTTCTTCTTTCTTCAATGGTCGGACATGGTGGGAAAAATGTTTACAAATGTTGTAGCAAATATAAGCATTTAAAATAGAAGAAATTCTATAAGTCAGTTGTTTGGGGTAACTGAGTCTGTTTTGAAATAAAAATATGAATATATTAAAGAACTAAAAGTTTATAAACATAATGTTAGATGTATCTGCTTAATATGACATTAAAAAAAAAAAAACTTTAAAAATAACAAAAAAATAAAAAGGTTAATTTTGTTTTCCAATTGTTTTTAAGGATTAGAAATGTTAAGCATGTTTTCATATCTTAGATGAATGAAATCTGCTAATATATATATACACATATTATTATTTTTTTATGTTATTTCTGGTAATGGGATCACCTTTAGAGGGATTTTTTTTCTCATGTTATGAAACCAAAAATTCTGCTGAATGTGTGTGCATGCATTGTCACTACAAACCCACTACCAGAGAAAATATTCTGTTTTAAATGTTAGAAAAACACAGATTGATTCCTTTTGAAGCCCTCAACTGCAATTTTTATCTGCTTAGCACATCAAAATGTAGCCAACTAAAAACCTGTTTCAGTAAGGTTTCTATATATGCTTGCATTGTGTGGAATTCAGAGTAGAAAAATGTACTGACAGTTACAAGCATGACTGATCCTACATTTCAGGATGTGAAAGACAAGAATTGTTAAGTAAGGCAGTTATAATCCATTTTTGGTTTTTGAAATCTTCAGTTCTCTCATCATACAACGATTTCAGTTTTGTGAATTGCAGCCTTTTACAGTTCAAAGTAATTGTGTATTTGCATGTTTAAATAACATGTTTTCATGTAGGTAACATATCACATTGTCAATATTTGGTATTGGTATAGACTGGTATTTAAAGTGTTGAGATTAGTCTCACAACTAGCGGTCAAATGGTCATTTCTCCAGTTTGAGGGTATATGGAGGTTGGGTCCCAGTGAAAAGTGATCAGTATGAGCAGATGGGACAACTGCTCTTACTGAAGCCAGGTGAATTGGCAGGATTTGTG
Source organism: Aythya fuligula (assembly GCF_009819795.1). Taxonomy (NCBI): domain Eukaryota; kingdom Metazoa; phylum Chordata; class Aves; order Anseriformes; family Anatidae; genus Aythya; species Aythya fuligula. The sequence goes on along the minus strand of NC_045560.1, from coordinate 30,360,141 downwards.
CAAAGCTGAAATTATTAAACATAGTTGGTCCTGAGCTGATTCTGTGACTCTGTACCTGTACTGGAGCTCTTCATTTTATGGTGATTTGATTGCAGCATCCTACCAATGTACTGAAACATCCAGGGATTATAGAACAGCACTGTGTCCAAAACTGTGATGAGGGTAGAAGGGGAGCAGGGAACACAAGTCAGACAACTTGCTGTGGTTCAGCAGAATTCAGGCTATTCACTACTACTGGGCAGTGTTGGTCCCAGGCTAAGCCCAACAGCTTTTTTGCTTTGCTGCTTAGTGCTTAGATTTCAGGCAGTGCAACAAAAATAAAACATAGCTAGCAGCTACTTTGGATCTAGTAGGATTTACTAGCTCAGTTTTCGTGTCTTAAGCTGCTTAACTGCAAGCAGAGCAGCCAAAATTTCTTCTGCAGCTGAGTGAATATTCCAAGTCAAACAAACTGCCCATGCACAGGTGTGTCTGTGCCTTTGGCACGCATTCAGCCTACTATGTAGAAAAGCCTTTTACAGGAAGATTTGAGATTTGGTTGTATCAGGTCAGACAAGAACCCCTGTATCAGATATGCTATTTAAATTAAGCAATTATTATCCATAAATCAAACGAACAAATAAGCAACAAGAGCAACAACAAGAAGAAAAAATACTAAATAATTTTAGTGAGAGATACAGGAGATGTCAAAAATTTAATGATCCAGGTGAAATCAGTCACAGAGCAGCTTTTCTCTTCTATATATTGTAGATAGCACTTTGAACTTTTAAACATTCTACTTGTTTTGTAGCTGTGTTTTGTAGAGGATACCATCATGTTTCCATTTTACCTCTATTTCCTAGATCATTGTCTCATAAACACTTCAAGTATTTTTCCAGGCTTACCAATACCCTACAAAAAGGTGGTGTCAATTTTTAGCCTAATAAACATGGGGCATAGAGCTTTGGCAGATTTTGCAGTGTGATATATTTATGTATTTAAGAAAAAGTCTAAAGAACTTGTTTCAAGCATCTTGCTGCTTAAAGGCTTGCATTTATTCCACTCCATTGCTTCTTTATTGCATTTTTTTTTCTTTTTTCTTTTTTTCTTTTATATCACAAACTGATTTAATGGGACACAAATAGCAAAAGAAAAACCTATTGATATTTGAAGCTTGTTACCAGAAGTCATCTGGCTTGTTTTTCTATTATCTTATATCTTGTTGAATGAATGAGTTTTGGGTTTAGTGGAAATGATGTATCTGATTATCAGAAGGTCAGAACTATAGGAAGTTTATTTATGGTGCTTTTACTCTATGCTAGCTTTCAGTGTAGGGCAAATTACTGAAACATCTAAAAATGTTACTTAGCCTTTGCCTTTCCATCTTTTTTTCTATAATTACTGTCAAATATGTAATTAAGACTGGCTTTTATACCTGATGTAAGACACACAGGTAGGTTAACATCAGCCTGCTGGAAAGCTGCTAGTCAGGGTACTTCTAAGAAGAAGCTTTCTTCAGGGTAATTATGATTTCCAGAGGTGCTGGAATTTTTCTAAATTGACTTTGTGGATGTATCAAAGATTATCTTGGTTACTCTAGTTTAGCAAAAGTCTGGCACAGTCTGTAATTTATGCAGAGAATACCACTATATTTTCCATTTTAAGTTAGTACCTCTGACTGGGAATTAGAGGCAGCAGTTTGTGAATAAAGTTGAAAGGTAGAAAATAAATCCAGTGTCTTTATTAAAAGGAGAACAAATTGTTATAAACTAAAGCAGCAATGGTGACTTCTGAGATGGTGTCTGCTAGTATTTATCATTGCATTCTTTTTTGATTCACTTGTTTCACTAACAACCATTCTTGGCAACAAACAATTTTTACCTAATTTTTTTAAGTACACAGGGTTGAGAGAGACTAATGTACTTACTTCCTTATATTTTTCTTGGATGTCTGTCATTGCACAGTTAAAAATAAATAGCTTGCACTCTCTAATCAAGATTAGAATGCTGACCTGAACCATTTTCTTGATGTATGTGCTAATGCAAGATGATGATATTCTATCATGTCTTAAGCCTGTTCATCTACATTATTAACCTTTCAACCAAGTACTTTTATAAAAACAAACCCTAAGTGTTACTATACTGCATTAATGCATATGTCTTCTTTCTTTTATTGCATGCATTGCAGAAGCAAGATATACTTAACCAAGTAAGTAATCTTAATTTGATGTTTTTTTTTTCTTTCTCCTTTTTTCATGCCTAGAAACACTATTTTTTTATTTTTATTTTTTATTTTGTATACCACTGAGAAGTCATTTATTAATAAATACTACCTATGGCAATTCTATCAGTTAATAGGCAAATAATTAAAAGTGATTAGCAATCTATTGTGATGATAGTGACTTTGTAGCCTTTGCAAGAGAAAGGGTTAAAGGGTTGATTGTCAACCTAAGGGTCTACTGAGAAGCTTACACAGCCTAAAAACAGGTATAAAAATACAATGAAAAAAAATGCTAGAAAAGAAGGACTAATCATATGAACTGTTGTTGTTTTTAATGACTTAATTATTCTTTGTGTAAAAACAAACAAAAAAAACCCTCTAATTTCCTTTTTTGGGGAGGAGGTGGCTGGAACATGAGAACAATGGAAAAATCAAGAGAATTAAACGATTAGTTTTGTAGGAACCCCTCACTTTCTAGTGTCAAAGGCCAGCTGAGCTTTTGGGCATGTACTGTCAGGAGTACTCCCTGTTCACAGAAGGACTTGGTCTTCTTCAGGTAACCAGTATTACTATTTTAGTAAGTTGAAGGAGTGACTGTGATGTGTCCTGAAATAGAAGGCGCTCAGATTAAAGCATGGTATCTAGTACCAGACTTGAGACTAATCTCATTATTATTTTTGCCAGCAATATTGTAACAAGAAATAGCTGAATACTAATAGAATCAATTCACTAAACCAAATTCTGGAACTTTCTCCAAAATGGAGAAAAATCTGATTATGCTGGAAAAGTTTGATGACATTATGGAGTTTAGTAAACAGAAATGTAATGAAAGGCTCTAGTGCATGTCATTAGTGTGATGTGCCCTGGGTCTAGTGGTACTGCTAGATAAAGAACTGAGTATGGTCTCTGATGACAAGATTATTGCAAAGCATCACTGTGGTATGGTCATGAAGAAGACAAACAACATCACTCAGGTATTGCAATAGTGTTCCTGTGGCAATAGTGGACTGAGATCAAGATGAGGCTTTTGAGAATAGGTAGATTTGTTCGGCTAATTGACATAAGTGGAAAACTAGGTAGACTTTCCAGCACACACAAATATAGATTAAAATAAAGTTTTTTGTGCTGTTTCCTCCAGCTACATTTTTTGATCTGTTAGAAAATATTAATTTGCTGTAAAGACTTTGCCTTTTTATAATATATAAAGCAAATATTCAAGTACAGATAACCAATCAGTAATATTCTTTAAAAGGGTACGGTGGAGATCTCATCTTTCTGCTTTTAGCCAGTATATGTGCCACAAGGTGGGACAAGCTGAACTCACATTGGAATTAATTTACAAAAAGGTTGGTAGGATGTGAAGCATTATAGGAAATCCATTACATAGGAGAAACGTGTCCCCCACATATAATCACCTGAAGACTTACGAAAGGATTCTTTCTAGCTAGAAAAGAGAAAAAGTTCTTAACTTGTGAGTATCACCAGCAGAAAACTCTTTCATGCAGACACTGGGTGCTCAGCATTCTTCTGGGTTTCTGAGCAGAATTTCTAGGGAAATAGCTTCCTGGATACCTAGAGAGCTGGGAAGCGTGCCAGATGGAAATGCTGGCAGCCTGGCTGTGAGCCTGCTTTCTGTGGAAAGTGTTGAGGGCACTGAGGTGTTAAATGTTTCAGATAGTCAGTTTCTGTTGCAAAACTGTTCAGTTCTGAACATTTTTAATGATCTTTACTGTTCTTCCTTTTCTCTTCTTTCTTCAGTTTGTGGTCATGAATTCATCTTTCCCTCCTTGACATCTTAGTTCTCGTTTGAAACTTCCCCTCTCTGACATAAGCTCCAGACATTTTTGTTCTTGTCCTCCTGTTGTTTTTTTTTTTTTTTTTTTAATTATTATTATTATTTATTTATTTGTTTGTTTTGTTTGTTTGTTTGTTTGTTTTTGTATTGTGCAATACTCTATGTTAAGCTTTAGGAGCCTCATACTGCTTTCATTTACATGGTATCTATTTTAATTCTCATTAGTTTTTAAATGGCTAACTCAAGTCTATTTTGCAATTCTGAGGGATGCTGTTTCAAAATGGTTTAAAATAAAGAGTTTGTTGTTGTTGTTTGTTTAGTAGGGTATCACTATTCAGGGAAAAGTTAATAGGAAATTTTAAGCTGTCTTGATACTAAAAGAGATCATTCTATTTCAAGGAATATTATTCTTGAAACTACACCATTTTTAAAGGAAAGCAAATGAAAAAAATATGGAGGGTTACACTGATGTCTGTTTTATTTTAAACATTTTATTTGAAGAGTGACAGACTACTCTGACAACATTTCAGCTACTCTAACAGCATGAAAAGTGTATAGTATGGTGCCAATTATGGTATGGAGTTATAAAGTATGAAACATTGCTGTCCTCATTTTTTTAATAGCAATTGAAATATCATCTAAATTATTCTCTTGATAAATTGAAGTAAGCACAGAAATAAATTCCTTCAGAAAGGATACTTTTTTTAGTGAATTTTTATATTGCTATTAATGAATGTTTAAAATTGATGCATTTCAGCTTAAGTATGCATGCAATGGTGTGATGTTTATTCATAATTAGGATTTGCAACTATTCTATTAGTCATCAGGGATAGGTTTCATAATATTTAACTGCTAGGATGAGATTAAATAGCAAAGTATTTTTGCTCTATTTTTAATTGTAATAAAATATGAGAAAACAACAACAACAACAACGAAGGAAAATACATTTTGTTAATACTGTATCCAAGATTTTCCACAGTAGTTTTATCCCGATAAGAGTTACACTATATTTATAAAGATTTAGTAGATACAGCTAGCATTCACAACAATTAATGTAAAGTCATCATCTGTGCAATATGCCAGTGGTGCAGTCCTATGGAATGCAATATAGAAGTCTAAACTCTATAATTGGTATTATACATTTATGGAAAAAAAATAAATGTTTATAGAGAAGATATCCTTGAGGAAGTAGAAGTGGTTCTAGCTCTAACCAGTATTTATCAGATCTTAATGCATACCCATGTTTACATGGAGTATCTTTTTGGAAAGAAACCATATAGGCTAATCAATGCATCAATGGGCAAAAGAAAGAACAATTTAACTTTCCCACTGCATATAACAAACACTCTGAAATCATTTTAACAATTAAGTATTTTATAGGCTATGAACATAATTGCTTTCTAAGAGACAGGAAGCAAGGCTCATTCTCTAGTCTGTTACAAATACAATGAGATGATAATAATGAAAGGTGGATGTGATTTCAAATTCGTTTTGTGACATGGATTTCTAGAAACATATCCTCATTTGTTGGCTATTGGATTCAAATCATTTAAACTGAACATGAAGAAAATTAGGTTAACGTTCCAGTGCTTGAAGTTTCCAATCAGTGTTGCAGGTTGCCCTTATTTTTTATTTACTTATTTATTTTCTTTCAGACTTCTTTGTTGTTGTTGTTGTAGATATGTTTAAAATCTCTTAGATGACTATTTAGAAAGTTAGCCAGCCTTAGCATTGTCAAGAGTTAGTAAATATTTCAGAATTGCTCTTGTCAGAATGCTTTAGGAATAAACTACTTGTAACTTAAATACACATTTTACTTGTCTCTACTTGTTGGGCTGTGCTCTCAGTGAATCACTATACATGTATGTATATATTAATATTATCAAAGAAATAGCAGTGGAGAGGTATGTGGACTCTTTGCCAAACAGACAACACTGAAGAAAAGGAAGAGGGGAAAAAAAAAAAAAAAAAAAAAAAACAGACAAAAAAAAGCTTTCTTTAAAATAAATAAATAAATAAATGAAAAACCTAGAAATTCTGTGCTTCATTTATGACAGTAAAAATTCTGAAGCTACCAAATGGATGCTTATTTGTTGGTAAGCACATATGATGCTTGTAAATACGTGTGCTTACGTTACCTGGTCAGACACACAACTGATCTATTTTATTTTCCTATAAAAGATATTATCTAGAAATTACAGAGAATGTCCAGACTCTCTAATTTCTGACTTATATCTCTAAATATAGTTAATTATTATAGGTTTACCCAGGCTGAATTAGGAAAGACTGGTTAAAGTGCTTTACCCAGGCTATTTGATTATGACTTTTTTTTTATGGTTTTCATTCTGAGGTACAAATTTTTTGTTTTGTTTTGTTTGTTGGTTTGTTTTATGATGATGACTACAATTAAAATGGATTCATGTGCATGGGGCCATCTAGGTACTGTTTATGAAACTGCAGAGATAAACAAAATATAGAAAAATACTCTTAATCATAACATACTGCAAAAATTAGTCAATTAATGGAAATGACTTGGGGTTCTCTTGTGAAGTACATGTAATGTTGCTAGTATTAGTCTGTGAGTATATATAATTCAGTAGGTGATGGTGGTAATTTATTTATTTCTATTCTTTTAAATTTTAGTGAGAATAAACACAAATGTAGTTCAGCTAACACATCTCTGTTTTCCTAAAGGCTGTAAATTTACTCAGTGCTATGTGGATGAAAACTCTTGCCAACTAGAATAGGACATTTTAAATTTTCTTGCATTGGTACCAGTGACTATTTGAAGTGAAAAATTCAAGTTATTCAGGCTCAGATTACACTAAATCTCAATTAAAAAAAATAAAATTATAAATTGTAACAGTTATGAAAGTTTGTCAGTTTTTATACAGTAAAACAGTGACTGTTCACATGGCATGTTCATAAATTATTTTTCTTTCTAAAAGTGTTGTAGCAAAAATATATTTTTAATATAAGTAGCTGAAATAGCACCCATAAAAGTTTACAATTAACAGGGTATTCATTCCTTTTAAAATTAATGAGAATGCTATTGATACAAAATGCTTTTAGAAAAATATTATTATGAACTTTAGCCCTTTTATGAAACTTACATTTTCAGCCACATTAGTCTATCAGTAGGTTTTTGGAGTATCTTCACCAGAAGATAAATTTTTTGGTTAAACCTGGACTTTGTTGTAACTTACTATTTTTCAGGGACTTGGTGTTTTATTCTGAAGCATACTTTCTACACCATTTTTCCTAAATTCTATAATAATTTCAATTTTCAATAGTCCAGTTCTGCTTGGGCAGTATGCAGATTATCTACTCTTTACTTTAAGTATCTAATATATGTTTCTTTGAACATTCTTTATTGATAGTACATGTTAAATGGACCCTGGCTGCTAATCTGCTACAGGATCATTCTAAATGTTTCTGCCTTAGCACTTTTTCTAAAATTAAAATTTTTAAAAAAGGCTTTGTCTAGCATATATAGTAACTATATATAATTATATATATATAATATGTTAGTTTGTGTGTAGCACATATGAACATACATACTTAAGTACATTTATAATAATTTGATAAAAAAAAAACCTGCTGGTGTTAAGGTCGTTATATATATATATATTTTTTCGTAGTTGGATATAAGACTAGGGTGAAACTGCAGTGGTTGGTTCTAGATTTATCTGAATAATTAACATCGACTTATTTTAATAGCGTGAGAGTGTGGTAAAAGGCTATGCTGAAAAAAATGTTATTATATTAAATTGAGTCTTCAAAATTTCTCTTAAGATACTTTGTAGAGTTTATTTATTGGAAGAGACATGCTAGTTATTCTCAAATGTTGCAGAGTAATTATTTTTGATAGGAGACATAAAGGGAAGATTTTTGGCAGTTATATATGTCTGTAGTATTGATGTTATCCAAACATTATTTGACCATATAGAATATTGGTAGGAGCTGGTTATGGAAGCATGTGATTTATTTATTTTCTTAACTGTAAGCATTCATGCCAGTAGATGACCATTTATATGATGTTTTATCTAAGAAATCATTTCATTTGGTTTCCAGAATTGTTATAATACAGTTAGGTCAAAAATGTATTAAATCAAATGCTTAAATCAGTAGATGTTAAGGGTTTTCATTTGAACCAACTTTACCCCCAATGTACAAAGGCAGGTTCCATAAAGAATTCCAAATTTAATTTAAATTTCTCATTATAATGAACATTAGCAATACATTTTTAAACAACAAAATCTTATGTGTTCTCCTTTGATTTGTTTTCTAGATTGTTATCCCTCTCTGATAGTCTCTGCTTCCTCCTTCTCCCCTACGCCCCCAAACAATATTTTGGCCAAAGTCACATTTCATTACAAAGCATTGTCAGAATCAATGAATCTTCAATTCTTGGACATTTACCAGTAGCGCTTTTCACAACTTGTTATATAATTGTTGCTAATGCGCTAACACCAATGGAACTTTGCAGTTGTCATAGCATTATGTGAGACTGAAGGCCCTGTTACATCTTCTCTTTTGTCAACAGTTCATTTTTCAGATACTGAGTCCATATAAATTGTGTAAAAAGAAATAATAATTAAGAGGACCCATGCACAAACAAAAATAACCCAGAGATATTATGGTCCATAGATTAAAGCTGATAACATTTTTGGCACTATTTGGAGATGTGGCAACATAATTTAAAAAGTACTTAGTTGAAAATTACATTTCCAAATTCTCTATTTCCATATTCTCTGAAATGTTCTCTTTAATTAGTAAAAGCCATATTTCACGGGAGTCTGCTGGAAAGAATGATTTATTTTGTTAGGGGATTCCATTATCTCCACTAGCAGTATGGGTCTCCCCAGGCATCTGGAATTCACTCACAGAGTCGACTCTTATTTACAGCAGCAAAAATTTAATGGTACCCCTATATCAGCTCAACCTGGGTGCCTCCAAGGACGGACCTTGCTCGAGACTTTCCCTGGGTCAATCTTTGTTTCATCAGCTACAGTCCAATCAGTTCTTAACATATATGTTATGTTTCTTCATTGGTGGCTCTTTGTTGCGGAGCAGGATGTCTTATCTGCTGGGTATGCCTCTCATCCAGTGCTGCCCCCAGTCAGCACATTCATTTTCCTCCTGTCCATGCCACCCAGACCCCAACACTATGCCGCTCAATGGTGCTCAGTCACCACTACATACCACATTCAGGTTATGCAGAGCTCTTACTGCAGCCAAAAACTTCACCAAATATACTCCATTAATGGCAAACAATAGCCACCCGAGTTTCTTACATACCTGTAGCTTGTTTTCCTTTCACATTTTTTTTTTTCATTTTATTTTCAGGATGATGAAAATAGTGGCCTATGTTGAATTATCTTTTACAATTTTATAAGAACAAAAAGGCCAAAGAGAATGTGATATCTCTACCCAGAAATTCTCTGAAAATATTTCCAAACACTAGAACATGCCTTGTTCCCATTTACGTGGCCTGTGTGGTAAGGAGGAATAAAAGAAGTTGCTGTTCTAGCCCCCACCCCCTGGCCCATCCACAGTGACAACTCTTTTGTCAAATGAGTATTAGTAAATTTCTTCTTTGCATCTTATAAGGATTTATAAAACAAGTGGAGTGATACATCTTCTCTTCCTTCCTTCTGTTTGTCAGCCAGTAAAGCTGGCTGCTACTTGTACACCAGCTATGAAAATACAGGAGGCAGTTAGATGCCTCCTTTTGCAGTTTTTCTTCAGGGTACATCTTGAGTCAAAAGCAGTCATTTTTCTCTGATTAAATTTGTTCTCTTCAAATGTTTAATATAGTAGGAGTTCAACAATTTCATACCATATTTAAAATATCTGAATAGTATTCTTTATAAAGAATGCAAAATCTGCTTTACTTGTGTATATCCTATTTTTCACTGAGAAACCATTTTTTATGTATTCTGAGTGTCAGGATATAGTGAGATATGATATCTATAGCATGGAGAGTTTTGTGTATATTGGCACAGAACATACATGTAAATGCATAAACCTTCACAAAATGAACACATGCATCTTTCTTTATCTTACATTTCTATGTACCATTGGAAATACAGAAGAACAAATCACAGAATTGCACACTTTTACTTCAACAGGAGAAAGGATGAAGCCAAATACTCACAGCAGGCATTTCCTGCCTAAGCCTGTTAAGCTTAGACTGTCCTCAATATCTTTTTTCTTGGAGTCCCATGTATACTGGGAAACGGAAACCGAAGAGTGGGAAGTAAGAGCTCTGCTTTATGCCATGGATGTAGAGTAGAAAGTGAAGTATTATATATGCATTCTTTAAAGGCATTAATGAGGTAAAAAACTTCACATATCTGTGAAAAACATGGTGTATCTGCAAATAAATTTTTTTATAATTATGATAGCACTATAGAAAATAATGGTCAGTTTTTATGGTCAGTTTTGAAGTATTCTGTGCAGTAACAGAAAAATAAAATTGCACATTTTAACTGAAAATAAAGAGGGATTTTTAATACCTATAAAAATCCAAAATTCATTGTAATATTTTTGTATTTGTTTCTTTACAGAACTATCATTATTTAGTCATATTGATAAGTCTCATACTATAAATCCTCTTGAAAGGATTTATAGGAAAGGAAATCCTGTTTTTCCTGAAAACTGTAATTTATTTTTCTTACTAGTTGCCAAGGCTTTAATCTCTGAGTAACTTTCGACTCTGCAGTCAAGATTCCTTAGTAACATTTTTTTCTAGTTAAATGATTGTCTTTTTTTTTTTTTTTTTTTTTTTTTTTAATATGTTCTTTCTATTCTGTCATAGGATTTCCTGTGGTATGTTGAAACAGGACACATTAATGATCACAATCCAGAGGTGGGGAAGGAAAGTAAAAGGCCAGGGTAAAGAATTTTCTCCGGAGTAGGCTTTTTAAAAATATTGTGGTGGAAAGATAGGAGAACAGCTCAGAACATTTGGTCAAAGCCATTAGGGAGTTTTCCAGTAGCTTTTAGCAGCTGGGTAAGAGGGAAATAGAATATTTCCCAGAGGCACATTTCCTCAGTAAGATTCTGAGATTCTGTGGAAGCGCTTTCCTTTGGATCTTACCTCAGTTTTTCCACTGAATTCAGATGATTCCATATAACTAGGTTGCCTTTAAATGCGGTTGACATCTCTTGAGTCTAAACACAGAGTTTGTAGCTCGTTTCCAGCATTACCCCAGCCCCACACTCACTTACCCAGTTGTGCCTCCTTGGCTGCTGTGAGAATGAAGGAAATAAGGAGCAGAAAAAATGATGGTGGGAACAGAGGTGTTAACAAATTGGTAGAAGGATTGGTAGTCACCACTGTTTCCACGCCACTCCCCTTGTGCCTGCCTGGCTTAGAGGTAACCTCCCCACATACTGTAGTTAGTCCACAAATGGGATCATCACTCTCTCCAGATTAGACAAAATAGTCATTGTATGGTATTACCTTTTGTAGCTGCTGCTTTGTACATGCATATAGCTAGTGTTGTTTTAATTTTGTATTATATTTTCCAGTATCTATAGAATGTTGTAACTGTTTTCCTTAAGTAACTGTCTTATATTGTCTTATTCCAAGAACATCGTTATGAGGAAAATTTTTGTTTCTGTTTTATCCTGGTTCTTAAAGGGCTATTTGAGGAGAGGAATTTTCTTCAAAGCAATGGGAGTTGGCAGAGCAAATCTTAATTGTTTGTGTTTGTAGCTTACCTGTAAAATGAAAGATGCCATAAACTTCAGAAAAATTTCCACCCCAACACATTGATCGAGTTTGGGTTCTCAAAAAAAAAAACCAAAACACTCTGTTAAAACCAAAGATCTGGGCAAATCTATCCATATTTGCTTAGTTAGATATCGTAACAGCAATATTTTCACGTTGTCTGGACACATTAGTCTATTTTATATCAGCTCTATAAAAACTGTTATTCTTAAGCATAAGATCCCATTAGCCCTCTTCATTTAATAGGGCTAATGGGATGCTGGCATGCATTAAAAGGATTAAAAGGCCAGCAGGTCAAGGGAGGTGATCCTCCCCCTCTACTCTGCCCTGGTCAGGCCTCACCTGGAGTACTGTGTCCTGTTCTGGGCTCCCCAGTACAAAAGAGACAGGGATCTCCTGGAAAGACTCCAGTGGAGGGCCACAAAGATGATACAGGGCCTGGAGCATCTTCCCTATGAAGAAAGGCTGAGAGACCTGGGTCTGTTCAGCCTGGAGAAGAGAAGACTGAGAGGGGATCTCCTCAATATATAAATATCTGAGGGGTGGGAGACAGAAGGATGTAGCCAAACTCTTCGCAGTGGTTTGTGGGGATAGGACAAGGGGCAATGGCTGCAAGTTAGGGATATGGTTTAGTGGGGACTGCTAGCGTTAGGTCAGAGGTTGAACTCGATGATCTTGAGGTCTCTTCCAACCTAGAAATTCTGTGATTCTGTGAAGTTAGAGCACAGGAAGTTCCGCTCTGACATGCGAAATAACTTCTTCACGGTGAGGGTGACGGAGCATTGGAACAGGCTGCCTAGGGACGTTGTGGAGTCTCCTTCTCTGGAGATATTCAAGGCCTGTCTGGACGCCTACCTGGGCAGCCTGCTCTGAGGAACCTGCTTTGGCAGGGGGGTTGGACCCAATGGTCTTTCGAGGTCCCTTCCAACCCCTACAGTTCTGTGATTCTGTGAAAATAATAGTTATTTGCTCTGATAGAACTTTTTTGTATGTAATCTATTCATACATTAACATAAGCAAGACAAAGAAAAACAAAACAAAAATAATAAGTGTTTTGGACTAACACAGATTTGACAAAAATTTAGTTGTAAAACATATGCTGCATCTGAGAAGCCCTATCCCAAAGGTGCAGAATGACCTTTCTGAGCAATCTGCAAATATTGCTCACTGCTTGTTTCATAAATAACACAATATGCATGTTTATATGATGAATATTTTATTATATATATAATAATACACAAAATAGTTCTGTTTCTTTTATTTGTACACTTAGATCCAAAATGGAATACTTCCACTCTGAGTAAAGTTATCACCCGACTCTTGTATAGCAATTAAAAAAAAAAAAATAAAGTCATTTTCTAGAAAAAGAAAAGCCATTCTGTATAAAATCTACCCAATTACCTTACATTCTTCTATGTGTCTGGAATATCTGAAAGATTTTGGTGTCTTTTTTCATACATCTCTCTGACCAGCCTGATTTCTTAAACATGTTCGGATTACCTCCTCATTCAAAGAACTCTTTTAGTAATTTGTTCTGTAACAAATGTACAAGTAAATATTTAACAATTTGTTGGAATAGACATACCTGTTTTGTTTGTTTGTTTGTTTGTTTGTTTGTTTTTCTCCATGAATTCTCAGATCTTTTATTAAGGTTTGGTACTCTCTAGTGAAAGAGATAGGAGTTTGAACTTCCCCAGGCAAAGAAGGGAATTCAGCCGTGGTATCCCACTCTTTGGGAGTATCTACCAGAATTTTTTTCTCTCAAAGGTGGGAATATTGTCACTTTCCCTGTCCTTTCAAAATGGAATAGTGATCTTCACCACACTTGGTGCACCATCCCTTTTCTTAGACATTTTTTGTGAACATGTATAGCAAGACCCAACAACACAGATTAATTTATTTGTCTTAAACGTAAGGTAAAGGGTGAGTTTTTTCAATCCAGTGAAGATTGAAACATTTTTGTTCACATTCAGAAACAGGTTTGTGGAAGTTATAGGTAAAAACCTAAAGAGTTTATCAAGTATTAGTGCTTTATTAGCAATATATATATATATAAAGTAGAGCACTATTAGCACTTGAGCTAGGCCTTCCAGATCTTAATATGACTAAGGACATCAATATAATACCAAAATCCAACTTTAAGCATTTTAGTTCCTTTTCTGAACTGACCCATCTTGTTCTTATTAGACTATAATTATCTGCTTGGTTTTATAGTTACAAAAATGAATGGGTATGCACAGTGCTGTGAAGTCATACCTCATCACAGTATGTTAATGAATGGGCACAGTTAATAAAGGTGTGAAAGGCACCTTTGGATGCCTTTCTCTGTAAATTTGTCATGATACATAGTCACATGCAGTGAGACAAATCCAGGTAATTTCTTTCAGCAGTCAGTCAATCATTTAGAACTCATTATAAACTTTGCTTTATTTCTTCTTTTTTCAATGTATAGCACAAATACATTTGTGGGGAAAGCTTACAGAAAAACAATACCTATGGATCAAATACTTGTTGTCAATTTGAAGATGAAATCAATTTTGAAATTTTGTGGATAGTTAATTAAATGTTATGGTTATATCTGACAATTTGTCACATAAACAAGATGCTTATTTTTAGCTTTCCTCTACACTGAGTCATAGTGAGTCCAGTTTAATGTTTGCTTCCAGAAAAGCTAAAAGTGATTAATCTTTGACACATTTATTTGCTATAAAGATTTACAAATGTAAGTGTAAAGTGTACAGTTTTACTTCTGCCTTCCATCCTTTCTCCTTTTCTTCTCTTTAGGTTAGATACATGCTTTGTTTTTGAATTTTTGGCAACTGGAAACACTGGATAAAATGTATAACTGGGAAATTATGAACATAAAAGTTACTTCTAAGTATAGTAATATTATTTTAATATCACTAATATTAAAGTCAATGTTTAATAAGTATTGATATTTTAATAATTGAGTACTTCTAATATCATTACAATATTATATAGTGATATTTTTATGTGGAAAATAGTGTTTAAGTGAGTTGAACCTTGATAGTGCTTTTGAATGTATAATTTTCTGGACTTATATCAAAAAGTTTCAGAACTAAATGAAGTTTCATTATACAAGCATTGTAAGACATTATAGTGTTCTAGAAGATTATAAACATCTATAAAGCTTTATTTTGTGACTTTTTTTTTTTATAATTTTGAGATATAAGAAATAGAGCTCCAGTATATTTCTCAAATGAGTTATTTAAGATATAGAATAGGATTCCAGTTACATATAAACAATATAAAAACACCTACTTTTCTGTGACCTATTGACAATGTAGTTGGCACCCATTTATTATTTGCGTCAAAACTAAAACAGCACAGTTTGTGGGTGGTTTTTTTTTGTTGTTTGTTTGTTTTTGTTTTTGTTTTTTCTTTCTCAGAAGATGTAGACCAAAATGATTAGGAAGTTCTTTCATGTTCCTCTAATTATTGGCTGCTTTGACCATGTCCTTATATTAACCTTATATTAAACCCTGTTACACTGAAAATTTTCTTGATATCCCTAAAATTGTGACCATAATCTCCCAAACCCCTCATAGTCTCCTATGAAATGGTATTCATTAATTCATGTGTCAAGTTAATCATAGTCAATTTGGTATATCCTAGAACACTCTTATCCTCTCATTTAGGAAACATCATGGAAAATGCTTTTCAAAATGCAAAATCCTTCTTTCACAGGTTCATTTAAATTCAGCTGGAGCTTCTGAAAGCCAAGCAACTGTTGAGAATTAAGCAATTAGCATGCATACTTAAGAAAACAACATCCACGGTTATAGCTTATATATTGTTCTGATAGTATTGGTAGGAACTGCTTATTTAATGCTTATGAATTCATTAACTGCAACAAATTATTTTCAAGTCATCCCAAAATATATTGAACTTTTCATCTGAGAAATTCTGGTATGACATTGAGATTTAAAAAGAAGATGTTTGCATAGCTGAGTGAGTGTGATGCATGTCAGTGTGGAAAATTAATGTCATCTTGACTTTTTATTTATTTATTTATTTATTTTTATTTTTTACTGTTTGGTTCCCAAAGCGTTGTGTGGTTCCTTTGAAAAGCATTGTTAGTGGGGGAGGGTGGATAGAGGTTATGCTAGTAAGTAGAGAGAGGCTATTTCATTACTGAAGCATCTTCATGTTTTGAACCATTAAAATTCTAAGAGGAAAAAAGAAAACTGCCTATGATTGCAGAACAGAAAGATGTTCATAGTATTTTGTGTTATTCCTCTTTTCTGTGAAAATTGGGCTGAGATTCAGCAAACATTTCCCATCGTTAAGTGTTCTATTCTAAATGACCCATACTCAATACTAAAAATAGTACCATAGAGCTCTAACACCTGTAACATGAGTCTTCTACTGTGGTCCTCGTGGGATTTCTTTTAAGGAATTATTTATTTTTTTCTGCTGCTGTATAAAGTGTTATGTTTATTACAATGGAGAGAGATAATAGAGAAAGCAATGAAAATAATTTGAAGTGTGCCTTTTTTGGAAACTCTCCTCTTTCTCATTTGTGAACTAGATGTATAATCAAAACTACTGCTAGATCTGTTACAGTCCAGTGCCATTCTGCTCTTTACTGTAGATAGAAAAGCAAACCTTCAAAAATCACTACAGTCCATTAGAGCTCAGTTCCTATTACGATAATCTGCACTAAGCATATTAGATCCTCTTGAAAATATTACTCAGCTATGGAGTATTAAAATCAAGGATTTTGTGTTTTTTATATAGACAAGAACCTAATCACAGGGATCTGTTCATAAAAGGACTGTTGCAGAGCATTTATTTGTTACAGCATGTGTATTTCTATCTCCATTTTGGACAATTAAAAGCATTTCTCACGTGTATCCAAGTCATTTACTAGTTTCCAGACAACTTTCATCTTCATTTGAAAACTTTTGGGTTATCTGATTTGTTGTATGCATGTTGCTACTTCATTAGGGGTTCACAGATCACAGAGGATATGAGAGCAAAGGATAAAGCACTTTCAGCTGAAGAAATCTAAGTGTAAAAGAGTGTTACAGAACAAACACATTATTTCCTCCTTTGCTAGCCACTGTAATCAGTGGCAGTCAGGGTGTCAAATATATTAAGTGGGCATGGCAACCAAGTCATGATATCTGTTGTCTTTCTGGCCAGAAATTATGTTAGGAATATTTGATTTGGGGGTGCTGAGATAAAAGATGATCTGACCATCTTTAGAAAATAATGAGAACTTTGAACATCTTTGAGAAAGTCTTCAGGAAGAAAAAAACACATAATTTTAACCTTATTTTTTAACCCAAATCTCTAACCAAACACAGTTCTGAGCATATAAATAGGAAAATGTAGCATTATAGATTTAGTTATTGCAATCAGCTCGGTGAACCAGTATTACTGAGCGTGGTGGTCTTACTGTGCTAGGCGGCTAAACACCACAACCACTCTCTCACTCCCCCTCCTTAGATGAGGAGAGGAAGAAGTAATGTAAGGAACAATTCGTGGATTGAGATAAGGATAATTTAATTAAAGGAAAAAAAATATTATTGAAAGATTATTATTAACTAAACAATTTAACTAAAGGGGAAAAAAAAAAAAAGGAAAGGGGGAAAGGGACAAAACAAATAAAGGCTATGTGGAAGTTCAGAGGAAAGAATTACTCTCTACTTCCCACAAATGAGCGATGCTTGACCACTTCCTTTAAACAGAGCTTCAACGCACGTAGCCGGTGTTCGGGAGGAGGACCTACATTTTCACAATGAGAGCACACCCCTCCCCTCTTCTTCCTTTTTCCATCTTTTATTGCTGAGTGTGACATCATACGGTATGGAATATCCCTTTGGTTGGTTTAGGTCAGCTGCCCTGCTGATGTTTCTTTTCTCACTTTTTTGCCCACTCCTTAGGAGGGTTAGAGAGAGTCCTGATGCTGTGCCAGTACTGCTCAGCAGCAGACACAACACTGGTGTGATACCACTGCTGTTCTAGCTAAAAGTGCAGAGCACAGCACTGTATGGGCTGCTACAGGGAAAGTTAACATCCCAGCCAGACCCAGTACACTGAGGCAGCAGTTCAAAAATCTAAGATGGCTATAAAGGAGTATTTTTAGCAGACATATACACAAGGAAAATAATAATTAAAAAGCCTTATGTAACTTGGATATTTTATATATCCATACATAAGCCTTAACTTAAATTGGATTGTAATTTGTTTTTCTGTTTCTCTTTTCACTTGATTACTCCCCTGTATATGAAATGTAATGAAATAGCTAACAAACACATCATTGATGAGAAACTTAAAAAAAAAAAAAAATCTCAGGTTGTTAAAGTCAGTTGATTAATGTATTTGTTATACTTATAGAGTTAAAAATACATTTATATGCTATGAACTCGTGACCAGTTTACTTGGATGCCAGTACATTGTGATTTTATTGATTACATACACTGAGGAGAATATTGTTTTGTTTTTTATTATTGAGAATAAAAAAGAAAGTTTATAGCATGACTGAAAGAATGTATGGTTTGCCAAATAAGAAGACAATGACTGAAACTCTATGATGATGAGAGAAAGGTAGTTACTCTGTATCCAAGTTGATTATTTGCATTTTATACCCAGCGTAAGCCTTGTGGAGGTAATTTTTTCAGTCCCTGCTATTTTTGTGTTCAATCTGTAGGAGTTCTATTGGTGTCACTCACTTTCTTTGTCACAGGTGTTCTGTTTTAGCTCAGCATAGATGCTCACTAAGTTTGCATTCCTAATAATAACAACTTGCACAAGATCAGTCAAAATTTTCAATCTGTGTTAGTCCCTATAAGGGGAGTGATATATGTTTAAAATATTAGCCATTAGCAGTTAGGTATTGGCCTTAATGAGAAATGCCTTATTTGATGTGGACATAAAATTTCTGCATCTCATAAAAAATGGGGAGGGGAATGGGGGGAGAGAGAGAGAAAAATCATTGCTCCAAAGCATTGAAATAATTTTTACAATGACTTAAATATAATTTATACTATGACTCAGGTTCTGAAGGCACTGACGGCACTGAGGATTTAGTTTCCCTTTTCTTTTCCCTTGTATGGCTTCAAGCCTTCGTAGTCTTTTCCCTCCTAATGCTGCATTCACTGGGCTGCACTAAAGGAGTTGAATTATTTTTCTCATGGATGAATGAGTCTTCCCCAAACATGGGAAGTTTTCTCCAAGTTGATGTTGTGGTGTAATGTGGCTTTCTCTGTTAACTATTAGAAAAGTTACTGTCCTGCTCGAGCTAGAAAGGCAGCAATGCTATATAGTTTACAGATCAACAAGTGATAAGCTGTTCTATTAAAATCACGTATGTAACTGAATAGTATCATTGATAAGTGTGCAGTTGTGTCAGTTATTTCAGAGATAAAAGTGAAATTGGCTTAAGATCTCTTGACATTTCACATCTTCATTTTTAGTGGTTCTATATTAGCAGGGTAAAATGGGATCATAATGAATCTAAAATTCATTTTAATATTTAAAACAGGAAACACTGTCTTTCCAGAGAGAAATCATAAATGAAGGTTCATTAATCAGGTCCTACCTTGATGCCAAAAAAATAAATTAAACTAAATTACAAATGCTTCAAACTGACAACTCTGCCTCCCTCCCCCCCAAGTTGTACAGTCTAAGCACTCATTTGAATGTTAGAACCTATTTAGATTATCAGTTCATCTTTGACAAATAGCAGAAAGAGTTGTTGCCACCGAGAAAAAACAGGTAGCCTTCAATTGCCTGAATTTGGCATTTAGAAATCCCCTGCTTATTGTCTGCTTAATTACGATAAAAGAGAAGTCTTAGCAGATACATCTCCATAGCTCCCTAGGTGCCTTTGTTTGCAGTTTTGTGTGTGCTTTTAAGCCATATTGTGATTAAGAAACAAGTCAGCACAGAACTTAGTTTTGCGGTCCTTATAGAAGTGTTCTGAGTTTATTCTGGATTATTTTACACCATACTCTGGGCTATTGAAACAATATTGTGAGTTTTCAAAGTAATAATTCAAAAATCAGTCACTCTCATGAGTAAGTATGCCAGGCTATATCTTCAGGAATCAGTATTTTCAAGGATAGTCTAAAGTTTTTACTAACAGTATTATCTGATGTGTTAATATGAAAGCTGTTGAAAAATTATCAATTCAATTACTTTTTTCCTCCTCTAGACAATTGATTTAGAGGGATTCAAACTGTTCATGAAGACTTTTCTGGAGGCAGAGCTACCTGATGATTTCATTGAGCATCTTTTTACATCATTTAGCAACAAAATCTCTCACTGCAGCCCCTTAATAAAAAACAAACCCCAGCTACTTTCTGGAGGTAAGTAATCAAATGTAAGAATTGCAAGTTCTGTGCTGCTGCTCTTCACCTTCTAATAGTCATAAATATGTAGAATTCTAAACTATTTGTACTTCTTTGTTCTGATATTTATGAAATTGCAGAAACTAAGTCATGAATAAGGAATATCGTGAAGAAAAACAGATATTAAATGGTTTTATCTTTTTAATTCACATTGATGATGCAGCTGAGACACCAAGTGGACAGTCTTTGTCACATTAATGCTAATCAGATTGCTATGGTTACATAGTATTGCTGACTACTTTGCTGTATAAACACTAAGAAACATTCACAGCCTCATGCAGGATGCTTCTGCTGGTGCTGTACCCAGTTACTGCTGCTTAACTGTCTGCTTTTTGCTGCTCTTAGTAATCTTAAATACTTACCAGCTAATAGTATTTTAAATGTCCTGTAACTGTTAGCAGTATTTGTTCTATGCAATGTAAGACTGAAATTTTCACACTAAATAACATTGTTATTAAACAGCAGAGGACAACATGATAAAATATTTTCAGGCAAAATAGTGTTTAAAACCTACCAACTTCTAACATTTTTTAAAACTTTTAACAAAAATGTAGTGAAGAAATTTAAGATCACCATTCTGTCTTGAAATCTTAGGTTTGGCACTCTACGAATTTGGGAACTCTATCAAAACCCTAACTAAAAGTAGAAGTTAGGCTAACTTAAAACTAAATTTCGTCTTCTGAGCAGCTGGGCTAATCAAGCATTTAAAACACTTTACCAAATGGTTTCATGGGTTCTTAGTTGCCTGAATTCTTCATATGAAGATTAGGTGTCTTCAAATTTCAGTTCATCTAGAAGTTGTGAATTTGGTACAAGTACTACTAGCTAAAATGTTATGTGCTGCAGATACCAAGCTCTAGATTTCCATAGTTGCTTCAGTGTGCAGTATTAATTATAGGCTTTCAGGTATTGCCAATTGAATCTGGCCTTATCACTTTATTGTATTATATTGTGTGCATGATTTTTTTTTTTAATTTTTTTTTTTTTTTCTTCTAGCTAAACTTGCTTACCACATCGGGGGAATGGTTCTTCTTTTCATTTGAATTGAATACATCATATATCTTTATGCTTTCTAGTCAGAACTGCTGTGGACACATTTCCATACAAAAATACCTGCTGTGAAGCCTGTGTATTTCCAACTTCCCATGCTTTTGTTATTTTGTTATTTTGGACTAGTTCCACATGTAGAGCAGTAGGCTTGGTAGGCTATTGTGTAATCAGTTGTTTGGAGGATTCAAAACCTTCTGTTGCTCATTACAGCTCAAATAATAACATAGGTTTGAGCAAGTCACACCAACAATTCAGTTCTTTAACCATTAAGATACTTTGTCACAGAATCTCTAAGGACATGTCTAAATGCATTGTTATTGTACTGCAGGAGCTATCTCATATGTCAGACATTATCAGTATTGTATTTTTTCTGCTACACAGATTCTGCTGCCTATAATGTATCAGGCACACAATTTCCACTGTCATTATTTTTAATCTTTCATTGAAATATTCATTGTTTTCATCAATGAGAATCATCAGCTATAAACATACTGTACCAGCTGCCAATTTAACACTTTTCCTGCTAACTCCAATTGCAGCTGACATTTACTGGTGCATATTTATTATGCTGTGTTTTTACACATGTTGTCCTGAGCACTTGCAAAAAGTTGTCTTTTTGGTGTTGTGTTTTTGAAGCTTTCACACTTTATATATAGAAATGATAACAGCTGTTTGTAGGTCATTGTCAGATTTATTGCTAAATTCTGCCTGGTAGATGCCATGCTCAGCTTTCTTTGCTTTTGTTATAATTCTCTCTGACAAATTTTGATTCTAATGTGTAGCTTAAAAAAAAAAAAAAAAAAAGTGAATTCTATTGTTATTGTTAAAACTGTATGCTAGGTTTCTTACTGTAGTAACTCCTAACCTTTTTCTCCTTCACTTATTTTGTACTTCATTTTCATCTTCAGTTTAGTCTTTAGTCTTACATATGCATTTAGTGCAATACCTGAAGGACTATTTGATAAATTGCTATATGCAAAGCATGTTTGGAGAGATAGTTAAGTTCATCTCAAGCAAGAATTATCATTATTATTATTATTAGTAGTAGTAGTGCATGAAAACATGCTGTTCATATTGCAGTTCAGTTGCCTGAGTTTTAAACTAGATGCTACATCTTTATAATATGTAGCATTTAAAAGGAAAAAAAAAAAAAGTAAACATCTGTACATTATCATGTGCAAATAAAAAAAAATATAGAAACCTTAATTTTAGAGTATCTAGCAAACTTAAAATGTTACCAGCAGTGAAAAAAATGACTATACTGGGAAAAAAAAATGTCAGAAACATTTGATATTTTCCTGGAAAATTGAAAGGTATACAAGAGCTAGAGAAGCAGAGTTCATAAATCTATCTGGTATGTGAACATTCTTAGTGTCTCTCAGTCTACTCATGTCTGTTTATAAATTGTATTTTCAGTTAAGGTATCTGAAGAACGATGGAAACAGATGCCAGGTAGGCAGCAGAACTGTAAATCAGTATTGCTTCCACCCCTCTCTCCCACCTCTTGATTATTAACTAATACTTTGACATGTACCTTGCAGCTGATGATAAGCTAAAAGTTGCTTTAAAATTTGTATGCCATTTTCATTTAGATTTCATTGAAATGCAAGACTTTTCTTTTTTTCTCAAGATGAGTGGGTCCCAGCTTTATAATAACTTTTATTCTGTGCATAGGATTCAAATAAGAATAGAACATGAACTATCTGTGTAAACTGTTTGATTAAAGCTAGCATCGTAATTGATTAATGTTTTATACTGTCTTAATTTTAGGTGCACTTACTGACATACAAGCTCCTCTAGTAGAACATTGCCATATTAAATCTCTTTAGTTATTTAAATATTTACTTTGAGTCTTTATTGTCTTCCTGCTGCCATGGACATGAACTTGAAGATAATTTTTCTGCATGCCAGTTTGCACTTATATAATGAAAAATATCTTAGCATACATACCTCAGTAGACCTTTCAAAATGTCTAGATTGTAAATACTTTCCAGATGAAAATAGAAAATAAAAAAGAAAATTAATTCAATTTCCATCATATACAGTAATTCACTTGTCCAAGACAAATGCTTGAGAGAAATTATGTATGCAGGCCATGTACAGGTTATGTACATAACACTGTTCTGAATTAATGACGAAAAATATTTAAGAAACAGTTGATCCCTTTGTAAAGATTTGTCTTTAGCATCACTGAGGTCTATGGGAACTGTGACAGACTTGTAAAGAAAATTTCATTATTTGCAATGAAAAAAACTTTCTTTAATGAAAACTTTCTTTATGTAGTCCTGCTTTTCCTCTATTTTTCTGTATTTATTATTAGTTCTGCAGATTCTAGCAATATCCTCAGGACCAATCATGTTAATGCTCTCTTTAAACAAAAGTATTGACAATGTTGAAACTTGTATTCCAGTTGGTAAACTGGAACTGTTCTTGATCACATTTGAATGATTATTATGACTATTATTTAAATTCTGTGTTTGTTTTCATAATATTCTGTGATCAAGTCTTCGACATTGTAAATTTAAGTTGCTCTGGCACACAACTAACTCTTTTTGGGGGGAAGATTACACATTTATCACTAAAATATCTTTATCTGGTAACAATCTGTAAGTTAAATGAAACTTCTACAAATGTAAGGAATGGGATGCAGAATTGGGCAGGTATTGTTTTAATACTTAAATTAACATATAATACAGTAGAATAAAAATATTTACCAAAATTATTTTGTAGTCAAGTGATCTCAGATCAACACAAATGTAAAAACAGTGATGCCATTCCCGTAGTTGATTTATTTTTATAATAGTTGGCTTTCTGTAGTATTTTAAAAAATAAACCTCACTATCATTTTAAAAAATAAACCTCACTATCATTCTGCCTTTGCTGGATAAACTATGAATGTGAATCGTTTAAACTTCACATTTTGATTTAAATTAAGAAATAATCTGAGTTTCACATAAGATAAGGTTGCATGTACATCTACATACAAGTTCTGCTTTGTACTCTGTTTACATCATATATGAAAAGTAACAGTCTGTATTTAATTTCCAGGTCTGAGACTTAACAAAGGTACCTCGACATCCCGGCCTCCTACTCCTGCCAACTTAAATTTACCAGATGTGATCCAGCTGAAAGATATTGTTTGTTATCTGTCACTGCTAGAAAGAGGAAGACCTGAAGACAAGCTAGAATGTATGTTCTTCCTCTCTTCTTTTTTTATATATTTATTTATTTTATTGTAAAGAAAGAAAGCAATCAAAATTCTGATTTTAAATTTTCTGAGTTTAAGACTTAGTTTTAAATATCTTCCTTATAAAAATACAGTTCTAGGGGACCATTATTGCAGAAATGAGCTTCTGTTCTTGCTAAGAGTATTAATTTGAGATTCTAACCAAATTCTATATAGCACCCATGAAGATAAAACAATCCACAGTTAAAATAATCCTTTCAAATATTTCTTTCTATGCTATTGTCTGTTGACTCTAGCATCAGAGCTGTCAAAAACAAATGAAATATACTAAGAATGCTTAGAGGGCTTTAGAAGTCATGAATAATATGTAGAAAATGAGCTAATTCAGGCAAAGAATAGTTGCTTATATGTGCCATGGGATCCATAATTAGTGAATACATACAAGAAAGTAAAATATATCTAAGTCTGCACCGCTGTTGGGAATGAATATTTGATTCTGAAAGTTAGAAATAACTTGACTGCTTAACTAGGGACCTGATTCATTAATGCAAAACACCTCCACCTGTTCAAAACCACCTGCTCAGAAAATAAGAGTTTGATTTGCAAATCAGAGAAAAGAACAAAAAACAACTACATGTTTTTGCATTATAGATTTTTAGAAGCCAGTTTTCTGGATAGATAAATAATTAATCAATCCAATCATATTAGTCCTTTCTGAGACCAAATATACTTTGATACACAAAACTGGTCTGTCTGTTAAAACTGTGGGATCAGACTCTGATACTGTAGAGAGACAGTATTAAGTATGATAGAAAATGCAAACAGTAGGCTCTGTCTGCTGGAATGAGAAATTCATTACAGGGTTACATAACCACGTTTTTGAAGTATCATGATTTTCTGCTACCTGTGGTTAGCTCACAATGACAACTTAGTACTGTGAGATCACTGACACCTTTGACTCAGCAGAAATTGCAAGGAGCCAGTCCTGAACTTGATAATAGAAGTTTGGTATCATATTGCTAGAATATTTGAATATATGTACCAGTTTGCATTTAAAACACAAATTACAAGATACTAGGGCTAAATTCAACTAACAGTAGTAACTGTTTCTTGGTAGCAAGCTGTGCAAGACCTATCAGAGCTCTAAAGAGGTCTGTGTGCACAGTAGTACATGAAATGGAGGGCAGTTGCCTCCCCTGGTGCCAGGAACTGGTACAATGAGAAGAGGTGGAGAGAACTGAGAGTCTAGGGTAGGGGATGTGCCATGGATTTCCCCCAATAGGAACTGCACAGGCAAAAGACTGTGAATGGTCTGTATGATTTAGGAGCTAGAGTCTGGTCTAATAAATGTATTGTATTTACAGATTAAATATATTCAAGATTGTATGGATTTACTACATGCTATTAAGAATATGGTTATTACATAAGTTGATTTTCTACTTTGTCATCCAGAGTTGAAACATACCATGTATTATAACTTCTTAGTGCATAAATTTTGGATTATAATGCAGAATATGTATGCAGAATTCCCTATTGATTTTTTGCTCAATGTTCCTTATAAATTAATGGTATAATTTTACACTTTATCTTAAATAATTTTATAGTACTAGGCCCTGTGGCTGCAAAGTAAAATATAAATCAGTATGCTAACATTAATACTAATCTCAAATCATGAATTTTTCTGTTGACAACAAATGGAAAGCCTCTGAGTCTTACCTGAGTGTTTGGAACCTAGATGCAGGGCAAGCAGAACATAGAATTGGTGCTTTCAAATAAAATCGGATACAAACTAGATGACTCTTTAGAATAAAGTGCACCACAAGAAAACTGTGTTTAGACTTTGAATGTATATCATCTATAGATTTTAATAGATTTACCAGTATTTCAGCAGATATTTGCAGTGTATTCCTGGAGGTTTTCAGTACTATGAATCCCACCTGTTTACACAGCCAACATATCTATTCTTAAACTATGGATAGCTTGAATATATCCCAAACCTCCATAACAGAGAAACATCGGAAGAATTAAAGTTCTTTTTTTAAGGTCATATAGCAGACAGATCAAGGTGCATATATATTGTTAAGTAACTCCGTGATCTATGGCTCAACCTTCAAACTTGATCCATAGAAAGATTTGGAAGGGTGTTGCCAGCGTGTCAAGGGAGGTGATCCTGCCCCTCTACTCAGCCCTGGTGAGGCCACACCTGGAGTATTGTGTCCAGTTCTGGGCTTCCCAGTACAAGAGGGACATGGAGCTAATGGAGCTGGTCCAGAGGAGGGCTACAAAGCTGATTAAAGGTCTGGAGCACCTGTCATATGAGGACAGGCTGAGAGAACTGGGCCTGCTTAACCTGGAAAAGAGAAAACTGAGGGGAGACCTCATCAATCTGTACAAATATCTTAAGGGAGGGTGTCAAGAGGATGGAGCCAGTCTCTTTTCAGTTGTGCCCAGCGACAGGATGGGCACAAACCAAAGGGCAGGAAGTTCCAGCTGAATACGAGGGGGCACCTCTTTACTGTGAGGATGACAAAGCACTGGCACAGGCTGCCCAGAGAGGCTGTGGAGTCTCCTTCTCTGGAGATATTCAAAACCCACCTGGATGCCATCCCACACACAATGTACTCTGGGTGATCCTGCTCAGCAATGGGGTTGGACTAGATGATCTTCAGAGATCCCTTCCAACCTCAACCATTCTGTGATTCTCTGAGGGGATCCATTGTGGTGTTATTGTTCACAGTTGAACAGCCCAGATGTTAGGTTTTCTGAGACATCTAATAAGATGGTTTGTAAAGTAGATTGCTTGGGTTTTGCTATGAGTTGAGGCATTAAAGTGTCCCGAAACCACCCTTTTAAGGTGGTTTCAGCTCTCTTCTTCCTTCTTAGAAAGTAGATCTTCTAGAGGGAAAAAGAAATTAGCACTTTTGAAGGACTTTTGAAGGGAATGGGGAATTTAGAGCTCTGACTAAGTATGTCCCAGACAGTAGGGACAGAGTGAGGTATGCCTAGGCTTCTGGCCTTCATCTTAAGACTTTTAAAAATATTTCTACCAAATGTTCAAATTTCTTTGCTTTGCAATCTAATGCTGTATATGATCATCTGAATAAACTGCTTTGAAATGTTTTGATATTAATGGATATACCCACTCTTGTGGCTGGAATCAAGTAATGATAGAAACTTGAAGGTATATATTCTTTTCTGTATGTCACCAAAATGCAGCTATTCTTGTCTGGGCGGCTCTCCAGCATATTGGAAAGATATTTTCAAGTTGATAGAGCAGGTAGGATTTATATCGACAGTCTGCGAGGAGTGTTTATTGTTGGGTTTGACTGCATAGATACTTCAGATAATATTCTATTTCGTTTAGCATATGTCAAAAAGTATTTATAAAGCAATATTAAGTAGTGATGACTGCAACCAAGAGAATGGAATAGCATTGTAACTTAAGCATGTTTATCAACATTTGCTTGACCAATTGTGTGTTTTCTTGTTTTGGGTAACATAAGAGAGAAGGGCCTTTTGGTGGTACTCCCCAGAAATACAGATCATCTCTGGGAGGAACCAGAATCACATTCACAGATCAGATTAACAAATGGAGGGATTATGTAGACAATCTGTAAATGTCCTCTCCTGCTAATATGTCTTATTGGAGGCACTATGGCTGGGGAGTCACTGAGTGAACCTCATACAGTACAAAATGTTTGGTGGATCTACAGTTACTATGTTCACTAAGGAAAATGTTAATGCTTGTCCTGTGAAACTCAGTTTGTCCTTTTTTTTTAATGAAATAATATTGTTGTTATATTTTCTAATCGAGTTTCCTTCTCTTTTCTTTTTATTTCCTTTTAGTTATGTTTCGATTATATGATACAGATGGAAATGGATACCTGGATAGTTCGGTAATTTTATTTATTCTGATGTGTTATAAGTCTATGCCATAATGATAAACCTATAGAAGACTACATGAATCCTGAATTAATGGAAGCACTACAAATTTTAGTGAATAGAAAATAGAAATTGCCCATTTTGAAACCAACTTTCAAGTTAGGTTTTCCATAAAGCTGCTTTTTCTACACTGTATAATTTTGCAAATGCTGGCACTGTTATTGTATAGTTCTGTTGTATATTTTTCTGATTTTTAGTCATATTACTGTAGGGACACGTTAATATGGTTCCTAAAACTATATGGGATGGTATGTATGTATGTTTCATATGTATGTTTCTGGTAGATGTATATGAAAGTAACATTTGCAAAGATTTCATTAAAAAGGGAAAGTGCATGTTACACAGTGGGTGTAAGTAGAGAGATGCCAGAACTTCCATGTTATTTTAACTAAGGAATGATAATAAAGTTTAAATATGGAGAAGTAGCCCAACCAAATGTTGTAAGGAAAATCAGAGGTATAGTAATCAGAAAGAGTTTTAAAAAATGAAACTTTTTTTTTCTTGCAGAGCATAAAGGTCAACTAATGGAAATATATATTGTGTTGTATTGGCAGCTTTTATTTATTTTTCATCTCTGTCTCAACAAAGTAAGACAGCAAAGAGGAGACTGATTAAAAAAAAAAAAAAAAAAAAAAAGGTGATTTCCACAAGGGATAAAGGAATAGGGAAGCTAAGATACCTAGAGGTATAATGTAAACACTGTATTATATTGTTAGGCAATAGAAAATATCAGGCAATACAAAATATTAATAACTAGTGAATAATAACTGCAATATGAGAATATACATTCTAGATAAGTATGTTTACAAACCACACTATATATGACTATGGAAAAATCCTAGTGATACATGAATAAGGGAAATTACAACACTCTAAGGTTAAAGAAAAAAATTCCAAGCCTGAGTTTTGGGTGGTCTGGCTATCTGCCTTGTGTACGATGTTCAGTACTTCTGAAAATCGGGTCATAAATATAATAGTACGTATACTGTACATCACCTTGTACTCCTTTTGAGATTAAAAGTGAAAATAATCACGTGTCTACATAGTTTTAATTTAATTTAGCCTGAAGACTGACCTACAGTTGATTCTTATAGTTATATGAGGTTGTGTAACGTTTCTTGTTTTTTCTTAACAGTTGAAGAATATATGACATTTCTTATAGACATCTCTGGTTAAAATCAAACAGATTATGAGATTATACATGTACGTTTATGTCTAGAATAATACTAATGTAGCACTTCTACCTGGTGAATTCCTCAGCTGGCTGAATATAAGGGGAAATCTTTGAATTTTAAATCTCAACAGCTCAAACTTATGAGTTTTGATTACTTATATTAATGAAGTTAAAATCAGAGTACTCCAGAAAATAACACTGACAAAAAAATTAAGGCCAGTTTATTTAGAACAAATGTTTTTCATCTCACTTTCTGTCACATAAGGACTATAGATTATTTCTACCAAGGATGCATGCCAACTAGGAGCCGCCAAACCTCTCTTCTCATGTATTAGAGTTTCTTTTGTAAGGGTAAATACATTTATGTAAATGAAATACATTTGCTATTAAAAATAATTTTAATTAATTTCTTGTTCTGTTCAGTGGGTCTCTGATTTTAAGTTTCACACAGTGCATTGATTAGCAATTAGTGATTAGAAATTATTTTTTTCTGTATATTTTGGTGTTCATAAAAATAGTCACCGTATGCAATAGGTTT
Organism: Aythya fuligula; assembly: GCF_009819795.1. NCBI lineage: Eukaryota > Metazoa > Chordata > Aves > Anseriformes > Anatidae > Aythya > Aythya fuligula. The sequence continues at coordinate 30,330,134 of NC_045560.1, read as the reverse complement.
GAATTATGATTTGTTTGCCATAAAAGTTGCCATTTAAATATTGCATTAAATAGAATTATTTTTCTTTCATCTATAGGAGTTGGAAAATATCATTGCTCAAATGATGCATGTTGCAGAGTACCTTGAATGGGATATTACTGAACTGAGTCCAGTATGCATCCATTTTATCATATTTTTTTTATGGTGGTGTTAGAGACAGCTTTTATTTATTTCATGATAAAGTGATGCCAACGTGAGTTCCTAGATATTAGCAAGATAGAAGTATTAATAGTTTGTGCTCCACCATGACACTGTAAATTAACACTTTTTTCAAAGTCTTTTTTTTTTTTTTTCTGGTTAAATCTGTTCTGTAAAGCGTTCTTTGGAAAAGTTTGAAGGCTTTTCTTCAGTGCACATAGTAATTAATATTTGTAACAACTCATTTACCCCTGAAAATTTCTTGACAAGAACTGTCTCTTACTAGTATTGTACATAGTAAGTACACAAAGGGGCACTCTGTTTTGGGAAATGTATGTGCTAATTAGTAACATTAGGAGCTAGTAAAACATAAATATGAATATTGCATTTCATTTTCTGACTCGGTGGCACTCATTTTAGTACAGGTACAATACAAGTAATATTTTCAATTTTGCATATGGATGAGAGACCATAGATCTCTACACAACTGGTTATATGGTTAAGAATATAGAACTTATGAGACTTTTTATTAAACTGTTTAGATTCTTCATGAAATGATGGAGGAAATTGACTATGATCATGACGGCACTGTTTCTCTAGAAGAGTGGATCCAAGGAGGAATGACAACAATCCCACTCTTGGTCCTTCTTGGGTTAGAGAATGTAAGTACTAACATAAGAGTGTCAACTTTATGCTTGCGTGTCAGCTGTACTCCTAAGGTTTGTTTCTCTATAACCTGTATAGTGAATATTTTTTCTTGTCTTTTACTATGGCTAAATGATGTGTGAAGAACAGAAGTGTGTCTTCAAAGTCAGAGCTACACTAACACCAAATGAGCCAGCTCTGGAGCTGGAAGTTGTAAAAAGCTCATTAGTTTATCTTGTTGACAGCATATTATTAATTACTTGCTACAGTAGTGTCTTTTAAAAATGTTTTACTACCCATGTGTATGTTACAGCTGGCTTGTGTTTAGGCAACTTGGTATGGTGCTGTGGTGTGTAGCCTAACCATAGTGAATCATGAAACAGTCTAGGTTGGAAGAAAGTTTGGAGATCATCTGATCCAGCATCCTATTGAAAGCAGGTTCTTGGATTTTTTTTTTAATCCAGGCAGGACTCTTTCAAGCCCAATCCTAAATCCATTGAGATGGATTCCACCAGTTCTGTAGGCAGCTTCTCCTAGTGTTTAGCTGTTTTCATGGGAAACAGTTTTTTTCTTTCATGCCCAGACAGAATTTTTCCTGCAGCAAGTCTTGCCTTCAGGCTTTTGTCCTGTCATGAAACATCACTGTGAGTACAGTTCTTCCATCTCTATAACTACCTTAATAAACTATATTAAGTAGCAATATCGAAGAGAACACTTAGACCAAAAGATGGAGTATTATGAAAGAAGTGTGTAGAGTCTGTATGTTTACAACTTCACATTAAAGATAAGGCAGATATACTATGATCAATGTTGTATCCGTTCAAAACAGCTGTTTGAACTCTGGCATGTTGCCAGTGCCACCTGCTGTCCTGTATTTTAGCTAATTTTGAGCACATGTATCTTAGCATCTGTTTCAAGTGCTTTTTTGTTATATAACTTTTTTTCTGAAGTCCAGATGCTGAGGTGAAATCATAAATAATATTTACCTTTCCCCACTTAACTGCTATGTCCTGAACTAAATCTGGACTGTTGTAGTCACTCCATGTTATCTTAATCTCACAAAGAACGTTCAGACTTTCCAAATTTAAGTATGTAACAAAAACATGCATTTAGCAGGAGATTTAAAATTCTTGCAAAATATCAATAATCAAAACTTTATCTCTCATAAAGTTTTATTTTACCGAATTACCACTTACGTACCTGAATTGAGGATAACTTAAAGTACATTCGGATCACTGTAAGTACTAATTCCCTAATTCCATATATGCAGGGCTAAGTGAAAATATATATGTATATATGTATTACTTTCCTATATTACTATATACTATAATAAATATATTTATTAGTTCCCTATCATCAAACAACAAATCTTTGTTAGATTGTATTTCATTACTTCCACAGATTTACTTTAAGCAAAAGGCAGCATACTCTGTCAAGAAATTAGTAAAGGAGATAACTGATGGTCATTTTCAAATTTTTGGCAAGTGTTGTTATTCTGGGAACATTTTGCTGTATCTTAAACAGCACCTGGGAATGGTACTGTTTAATATCTTTATCAATGACATAAACAGTGGGATCGAGTACATGCTCAGCAAGGTTGCAGATGACACCAAGCTGAGTGATGCAGTTGATACAACAGAAGGAAGGGAAGCCATCCAAAGCTTGGGCAAGCCATCCTGGACATCCCTACCCATGGCACAGAGGTTGGAACAAGATGATCTTTAACATCACTTCCAACCCACGCCATTCTAAGAATATTACTAAACTGCTTTTCTAAGTGATGTGTCCTTGCTAATTACTCCTTCTGATTGATAAATACACTTTTCAGAAGTTTCACATTGCATACTAGTGACTGTTAGGTCATTTGTTCTACTCCTCCTCAATTGAAACCTGCAAAAATTCTGACCTTTTTACATGTATTTCATTTTGCATTAATCTAAGCACATAAAAACTGTCAGTGAAGTTTAAGAGAGATCCCGTTTGCTATCCTACCCTTATTCAAAATAATTCATAATTTTGTCACAAAAAAACATTTAATGACGATTTGTTTGTAAGGTGTTTTATTAGCCACAAACTGTTTTCTGCTCTTTGCTAGGAGAGCACACTTTCGCAATATTATCCCTCTCTGTCCTGATAAAAGCACCTAATTTGTGTTAAAAAGTTAGAAACTGACATGCCAGATATTTTGGTCTCATCTCTTGAGATGGATCATTAAAAACGGATCATTACTGTCACCTCTGTCAGAGATAGTACAGAAGGTAGCTATGAACTGTAAGTTTGCAAGTGTTTAAAAATCCTTAGCCTTAGGAATGGAAACTATTTTATTACCTCGTCATTGTCCACTAGATGTCACAGTTGCACTGTAGCTGGTACTCTGCAGTTGCTGAAAAGCTGCCCTAAGTTGAGAGGGAAATTGAACAGTATTGCTTCATAACCTTCGTAAATTGTTATCAATAATCTGAAGCCGGGCTACTGTGCCTTTCTTTTAAGTCACTGGTTGTAACTTTCAAGTTATTTAATCTCCTCTCTTGAAGCAAATATACTCTGAAAACTTATAAATTTGAGTATCAAGGTAAATCTCAATGAGACAAAGACATTTCTGTAGAAGTGTGACAATGCTTCTATTAGGTCGGAAGGAAATGCTCTTACAGTTTTACTTTGGATTCTCAAGCAGCAAATGTTATGCTATTATACTCAGAATTTAAAAAGTTAGTGTTTTGTTTTGTTTTTTTTTTTTTTTCAAAAAATATTTTTAAATCTTTTTCCTTTTTTTTTTTTTTGTTTAAATGTGGAACAGAATACTTGAATGTGAATCCACACATGGGAAATAATTATATTATATTATATTATATTGTATTGTATTAATCTTTGGCTTACTTTTTGAGATCTGAGTATGTGAAATTGGAATCAAACCAGAGACTTTAAAATGTTTGCAAGAAGTTTGGTGTGGAGTCTGTTGCATCATGAGGAGTCCCTCTCAGGCTGAACTCTGAAATGACTGTTTAATACCTAGGCAGTTTAGTAGACTTATATTTCTTTCATACAGAGAGGAATAAGGGTGATTTGGCTTCCCTTTGCCTTCATTTTATTTCTTTTGTGATATTTTGGTAATTCCTACCTGAAGTGTAGCAGCTGGATTTTCTCAATGGCTCAAGTGCAGATGAGCCATATGCTGTTTCTATAAGTACAGAGGGCGAAACCAAGGCCTTGCTGGAAGCTGTAGCTTATGCTCTTTGTCAGCTCTGCAGTAGATCCATTCCAAGTATGAGAGCTATTTTACCAATATCATTTCACATCATTGCCAGCAGAGGGGGTAACACTAATGCTTCGTGAAACTTCATACCAGGAGCTGCAAAGTGCATTTTTTTTTTTTTTTTAACAGTGCCATCTACTTTTATGCTGCGCTCGCTCCCACTTCTTTGCGGAAGGTTTGCAAGTGCCATTCCTTACTATAGCTTTGCCTTTCCTTTTGACTGTACGCTTGTAAAAGCCCATGAGAAAACAGGAATAACCCTAACCTGATCTGGGTGTAAGGTGTAAGATATATGGCATTTCATAAAGAGAGAGAAATTTACTGTTACTTAAAATATAATTACTACAGCATTTCTGTCTCTGCAGATGACAGGTGACTACTAATTTAGGGACAGAGAAACATTGTGGTGTGGCTAATTATGAAGCTTATTTCAACAAATGAATTTCCCCTCCTGTGCTTCCTTTTCTGTTCCTTGCTGTCATTTCCTGATGTGCATATTAATACCAAAGCATCTCTGGGTGATGAGGATAATATGCCAGTCAGGTGAAGATAGGGGAGGTATTTTTTTGTCTGTTCTTCAAATTTTTCAATACCCACTGCACCCACCTTCAAGCACGTGCACGCACCCTCCTACCCCCCAGTTTCCTGGAAGTGGGGAGCCCTCCCAATGGCCATGCTTCTTGAATCGGGTTAATCCTTATCCTGTTGAAACAGACTTAAAAACCCCTGTCTCCAAACCCAAACAAAACAAAACAAGATCTGACATGAATTCTTTGCTGACAGTCCAGCAAAGAAATAGAGCTTAACTGCCTTTATATTAAAATGAGGTGCTCTGACACTTCTCTCCTTCCCAGTAATCAAGCAATACCCAAAGATCAGTCACAAAAACGTCTTCAGGTCATGGACATAGTTTTAAAAGACATGAAAACAAAATAACAATAGGCCACAAAAGAACAACTTAGCATACTCCCTAAAATCCTTCATTCTTGGTTGCTTGTTACTGACACTCCTCACAGAAACAACTGAGCATGCTGATATTCAGGCATTATGGCTATTCTTGTATGAGGAGATACTTGCTAGGACAAAAACTTGCATTTTTTCTCTTCATTTATTTATTCATTTTTAACTTTCAGAATGTGTGTTTTTGTGCTTGAAACCTCTCTTTGGTTTCTTTTATTTACAAATATCTAAGAAACTGTAGTAAGTTAACATTAGATCAGACTAGGGATGTGTAGCTAAATTGTGACTGTATGAAAGTTTCTACTAATTCTAAGGCTGTCTCTGTCTTGGTTGATTTGCTTTTTAAGGTCAGGTCCTTCTGGCAATAAAATCCACGAAGGGTCAGGAGCATAAGTTAAGAGAACCATTGTTAACAAAATAAATGTTACTCTTGTCATTATGTGCTAAAGTCTATGTGTGGCATATGGAGGCTTCATTTTCAGTGATGTATAATGAAGTGAGGAAGAGATTTTTACTGTACCTGCCCTGCTTTGAGATTTTCTTAATGACTATTAGTTTTTAAACTCTTTCTCAGGATATGGAAGCAAAATGACTGAATGCCAGTAAATGCACCAGTATGTCAGAATTGTGGATTTTATTCATACTTAAAGACTTGCATTGAGGGAGCTTTGTTTCATATTGTCTTTTTTTTTCTTTCCGTTGGCAATGTTTTAAAAAGTTATGTGCATGCATAATCATATGCAGCACTTTATTGCTGATTTTTGGCAGTGCACAAGAGCAAAAATTTAATTTGCTATTTTCCAAAAGTGCATTGTGTTTATGTAATGGATTTGCATCAGTTGCAGTCTGTAACACAGTTAAGTGTTTTAATTGGCAGAACACCCACATCAAGACTTGTTTGTTTTTCTGATAAGGAAAATGCCAGCTAAGTTAGTCCATATGTTCTGTTCAAATAAGAAGCAACATATTCACATGTAATAGCCATTCTTCAAAAATAAAATTAAAATGAAAAAGTAACACAAAACTAATGGGGAAGAGGGACATGTTTATGAATAATCATGAATTTTTGTTATTTTTTGAAATAGCAAATATTTTTGCTAAGGAAAGCTTGTTGTCATGCATTTCAAGTGCAATTCTACAAATTATGTCTGTTGGTGTTCTGAGTTAATGTTAAAATGAAAGTGTGCATTGTTTACTGTTTTTTTGTGTGTGTTTGTTTGTTTTTTTCCCCCACAGCAGGATTCACATGGTCTTTATTGTCTAGTGAACAATTGTTTACTTTCAGAAGACTTCAAATCTACCCCGTGTATTGTAGTTTAGCAATACTTAAAAAATAAGTTGAGTGGTGTAGTAAGATGGAAAGAAAAATAGAAGTTGCAGGGCTCCATTTAGTGAAATACATGCTCTTAAGTTGCTGGTCATGGAGGAGCTTGAAAGGCTTCTAAGGCTCCGCGGCCACAGAATCTAAGGGGAAATGGGAAAACTTCCACACTCTTCTAGCCTGAAAATCCCACATAAGGTGTCTGCTCTGCTCCGCTCTTTTTGCAGAAAGGGGACCCTCACATTGCCCTGCTGTCAGAGATGGCATTTGAACCAGGAGAACTCCACTTAAGCTCTGATCTCAACAAAGGAAAAAAATATTCCAGCTGATTTTTCAGTCCCTTTTGTTGTAGGTAGTTTATAGGAATTATTCAAAGCTGTGTTCTGGCTATGACCTGGCTTTGAACCAAATATTCCCAATTTCTTGGAGTACTGATTTTTATACAGGAAAATGTTCCTTTTTAATTTTTTTTTATTTATTTATTTTATCATAAGAATGAAGAAGTCTTAATCATCTTTGACTTGTCATTAACAACTAATTTCTAGAGTAGAGCAAAACTAGCTTTTAAGGACAAAACTCATGCAATACATGCTGACAAACAACAAAATATTTTTGTTTTTATTTATAAATATATGTCCGCTTACATTAATCATCCTTATCAGTGAAAACCATCATATTATCGAATATCAGCAATATCAAAAATCAGCAATATTGTATATATGTTCTTGTAGCTTAATACAAGAAATCACAGGCTGTATAAGAACCATCTGTTGATGGTTAAATCCATTCCATTAAATATGAGCAAATTTATGTTTGTAATGAAATGACGAAAAAGATCACACCATTCAGTAAGAAACAACATATCAAACTACTGTAACCTGTTTCCAGGTGATAGATGTCATTAGTTACTTCTGTCCCATTAGATATTACATTCATTAAAAAAAAAAAAAAAAAGTAAATGGATTTCAAGTGCAATTTTATTAGGTTAGTCACATTGTTTAATTTAAAACCTTTTCTGAAAGAAAACGTCTGACAACCACGCTTGTCTAGAAATCTAGAATTTACAGAATTAATTGTGCAAAAACTGCAACGTTAAAATCACACATCGTTTAGATAACCATATAACAACAGTGAGTTCCCAGGATGGTTCCATTAAGAAGGAAGCGAAAAATAGTACAAGTGAAAGCATACTTTCATAAACATTTCATAACATTTGTTCATGTTTTGGTTGTAAGTGTGACTTACTGGGTCACTGAATTGCAAGTGTCGGTCTGTTGATTGGTCTGTCCATGCAAGATTTGACTATAGTGCTAAAGTTAGCTGAAAAAATGTAGGATTAATTGTAGAGGAATTAAAGTTTTAGAGAGGACATCCAGGATGTAATCCCACCCTTAAATACTTTATTTTTGTTTTACTAGTGGCAGTAGATTAATATAAATTCGAGCTGGCAATAGATATATTATTGTGGTTAGGTTCGGTGTTATTGTGATGTCCCACTTCACACATAATTATGCATTTTACTTTTTCTGAGGGTCTGTAAGAATATCTGTGAAGTTTAAAAAAAAAATCTATTTTTAAACTATTTATTGTTGGTTCGGGGGAGTTTTACTTTCTAACCTGCAGCACATTTATTTCTAGAATTAGTCTAGAGCAAATTTTAGTTGTTTTGAAAACAATTATAATTTAAGATCAGCCTGGATTTAGTGCTAACGTAGCATTGCAGTGTTGACAACAACCTGGTGTTTTTTTCTGAATCGTTTTTGAAACACATGGGCATACATGAGCTTCTGAAGATTTTTTTATTATATCATTGCCTCTGTATTTAGAATGATTCTACTGTGATCTGATGCAAAGTATTAAATGAAGTAACAGCTTGTCTTTTATGTTCTTCATTCAATCTCCAGTTTTACTGGCACTTATATATTTCATTGTTTATTTTATTAAGTGAAATCTGTTTCTTTTATGTCCTGTGCAGAATGTGAAAGATGATGGGCAGCATGTATGGAGACTGAAACACTTTAACAAGCCTGCCTACTGTAATCTTTGTTTGAACATGCTAATCGGAGTAGGCAAGCAAGGTCTCTGCTGTTCTTGTGAGTATAAGTATTTCAATGTCCATTTGTAGCTATTCCTAGAAGTGTTGTAGTCTCTGCATAACAAAGAAGTAGTAGCTTCCTAGTACAAACCCACAGCCAGCACAATGGTGCTTCCCCTTAGTTCACTACATGTATGCTTGAGTGGTCAAGATTCGATTCTTAATTTTTTAGGAAACGGGTGTTTCAAAACTGCTGTTTTCTCTGTTATAATTGCTCTCAGTATTCAATACAAGTGGTGTTCCACTTGTATTGTCTGCTTGTATTCTTTTTTATTTATTTTCTCTTATCAAGCATCATGCTTAAGATACAACCTTTTTTGTTGTTGTTGTACCTCTTTTGTACTTGTGAATAATTGTTCATATTCTCTAATAGCTATACTTGGTCTACTAATAGGTACATACTTTAATAATTAGATACTTGTTTAGTATCTAATTCCAGTGTTTATTTATTTGAATGTTGCACATAATTCATGTTCTGTTATTTGTAAAAGTCAATATCCCAGTTTCCCACAACCTGGCATCAAGACTCCATAACATTTGTAAAGTTTTTGATGTTTACTTGATTTGTGATTATCAGTCTTGCATTAATTTATCATAATAATTGTTTATAGATTTTAATGAAAAAAAAAAAAACACAGAAAAAATACTGCATCAAATCTGACCTTCTTTAAATTATTAGGTTCACTTACTACAATTCAATTCCTTAAGTTATATCTCTGTATTTCAAAATAATCTGTGTTTGACCAGTCTATTACCAGTATGTTGATAACCTAAATCTTGCCAAAAGATATAACTGCTTCAATGTTTCAAGAGATGAATGATCCATAACTCATAAATTTCTTTTTGTAGTGTGTTCCAATGATTAATCTTTTTTTTTTTTTTTTTTTTTTTTTTTTTAAACAAAGACCCGTCTTCTGATTTGAATATGACTGGTAGATGGTTCCAATGATTGGTGATTGGTTCGTGTCATGCCCTTCTCCATGAGATTAATGAGATCTTTAGTACCCAATGTATTCTGTTCATGATGGTATCAAGTCACATTTCATTGTTCTTTTTGATAGATTAATCAGTTTCTTAGTGTAACATACTTTCTCCATTTTTTGGCATGAATGATAGCCCATCATAGCCGATCAGGACCTTTCTGACTGTACGGTTCTATTGATTTAATTTGAGATTAGTCTGAACAAATGAGGGTTTTGGAGTCAGCCATTTCTCTCCCCTCTGTGGGACACAGAATTTGATTCAAATATAAATCCTCTATGTATTGGTTATCACATTGTGTAATTTCATTCACAATGCTATGGAATGAGAGAGATACCTTTCTTAAAAGCAATTAAAACAAATAGAATGTATACAGCTTCAGATTAAGAAACGCTAATGACGTTAAATTGAATATATATTAGATGTTGAATTGACTGTTAGATCTTAAAATAATATTAAAGAATGTATCATTTCGTGTCAAACTGATGTAAATTTTATCCTTGTGAAGAAACAGTAAACTTAGATGATTGAAAGAAAGTTCTATTCAACAAATAATATTGATCTTCTCTAGTAGTTACCAGAAATGTATAGACAAGTTATATAAAATAAACTGCCCCAGAAAGACCAGCCTTACAAGAGCTTACATTTTCTCTGATGTTGTGTACTTTTTAAAAAAATATTATTGTGCTTGGCATTTACTTGGTGGGAAGAATAGTCCCAGAGCAGCTGAAGAACTTCCACATAGTCCTTTCCCTTACTTCGTGCAGGAAGGGTCATGAGTATACTTACAAAACTATTACTCTATTTCTTCATCTCGCTAAGCTTCTCCTCAAATATATTTTCAAGGCACTGCTATAGATTTCATTATTTGCATTTTAGATTGTGTGGGAGGTAAAAAAAAAAAAAAAAAAAAAAAAAGAAACTGCAGGAGGCCTCCCCATCCCTCCATGGTCCAATCAACAATGTTACTCCCTGCAGTTTGTCTGATTAATGGCTGCGCCTCCCACTGGGTTTGTGTAATAGGTGCAAGCAAGGTGTTTAGAAGTACTTTGTGCTTAATTGCTGTCGAGGTCAAAAGAGTGAGACATATACCATGCAGGGAGAAATTCATTCTCAGTTTTTAATAGTTAACTCGATTGAATGCAGATATTAGCTGTAGCATTATTTCTTCATCTAGGCACAGTTGTATAGCTGAAGTCAGAAATCTTTGCATTGTATCTTGATATTTGTGTTTCCCAAATGTAGGTAGGGTGATCTTTACAGACAAGATCAACAGCAATAGTTAGCTAAAGTGGGTTTGCAGGGAGGTAGAAAAGAAAGCTTCTTTGGAGGTTGTATTTGGGAAAGAAAGAGTTAAATTGGGGTGATTAGATGAAATGCACGAAAACAATTACTATCTGAAAATGGACTAATCAACCATTTAAGATTTATAAATCAATAGAAGGAACAACATAAACTCATTGGCTTTTATTTTTGTGCTTGCCAGCTGCTCTCATGCCTATAGTTTGTAAAATATAGATTTCTTTCTACTGGCAAATGACACCAAGCCATTTGGCAGTCATCAATTTGTCTTTAATATTTTTGTCGTTTGGCAATTATTGTGGAAAAAATGTAGTGAGCTCTGATTTAATTAAGCATTTCCTGTTAAGCAATGATAGTGCATTCTTGGATTTTTCACTTGCATAATATTTCCTGTTCTAATTGGCCTTTTGTATTCCATGGAAAAAGCAGTCTAGTTGGAGTTTTCATTGACTGATTGGATTGATTATATAGAGATGACATGCTAGTAATAGTTCATAAAAATGTAGTCAGAAACACCATTGCTTCAGCATCTGCTAATGTGTTTCTTTTTTCAGTTTGCAAGTATACAGTCCATGAACGCTGTGTCTCAAGAGCTCCCGCGTCTTGTATCAAAACATATGTGAAGTCCAAAAAGAACACTGATGTAAGTTTGGGGTAATACTACCTTAACCGTGTACCTGTTAATTTATTAACCCAATGTATATCCACACGTTTCTTTTGTAGGTAATGCACCATTTCTGGGTAGAAGGAAATTGTCCAACAAAATGTGATAAGTGTCATAAAACCATAAAGTGTTACCAAGGCTTGACTGGACTTCACTGTGTTTGGTGTCAGATCACAGTGAGTACTCTAAAATAATACCTTTAGCACAGGCTTGAGAGATGAAAATCTGCATGTTTTTCACAACCACAGAATTCAAAAAGTCTCACTTGGTATTGTCATCAGGAATGGATAGTGTGTACTTAAGAAATTATATATACAGAATATTCATAGAGGGACTTAATTGTTGCAACCAAATAAATGTGTAATATGCTTCAACACAATATAGTGTCTTGATGTACAAATATACATTCTAAAAAACAGAATTCCTGATACATTTTGTGGAGTCTTATAAGAGTTTTCATTACTGGTAAAAGTCAAATTTATGGTGAATTTAGGGTAAAACCCTAATGGGTGGTGAACTGAAATGAAATTGAAGGCATCTGGTAGGATACAGCAATTTCAAGTGTCTATGAATAATAGCAGCGACATCTTGATAGTATACTAATCTGTGCACCAAGCCTCATATATACAACTTCTATGCACACCTTATTCAGCAGGAAACAGTAACTGGAACTAATGACATTCAGGGAACACTGCCCTTATAAGTGAGATCTTCATGCTAGAGAGAACAATGTCACTATTTCTGTTTGTAGCCTGGGCAGGATTTAAACGTACATGGGGAGGGATTCAGCTGTCTTCTAGTTTTTTGGGTGCCTCCCCCCCCAGTCCCCTTCCTTTTTCTGATATCGTTATTGTTATTGTTATGGAACAGCAGTTTTTTGTTCAGTGTTTCAAATAATAATCAGAGAGTGAGGCATTAGTGAATGTTTGTTTTCAACATACAAATTTGGATGGTTTGTGACATATTTTTGTAACACAAGAATACAAAATATAAAACAGCATCAAAGAAAATGGATCCAGGATACTTTCAGTTTTAAGCTGTTATGATTACTTAAAAACCAATATTTTAGAAGAAAGCAAATATGTAGTCCAGATTGCTGTCAAAATTTGGATAATTTATTTAGAGAATGAAAGACACAATCCAAAATTTTGAAATGCAGATAATTAAATTTAGGCGGAGGCTATCTCTTCTTAGGTAGATAAATTAAAATGTTCTGCTCTAGATATAGATGTGTTTACATCTTCATAATGTATTTTAATGAGAAATACTTATTGCATAAGGCTTCCTCTTGAAGTCAAAGGAAACTGTAAATTTTTTAGGTCCTCTGAAAAATTATTATCACTCTATTTATATACCTAAATATGAATCTAGACCAGAGTTGTAAAGTTTTTTGCGTCTTAGAGATGCATAGAAACATTTAGAGGACTTTCATAAGCAGTAAGAAATGCTGAAGAAATACTGAGGCATGATTTTTCATTGATGTCTCTGGGAAGAAAGATATTTTGAGAATATCTTTACTGTCTCTCTGCATGTCTAAATGCATAAATATCAATCAAATTACTGGTTAAAAATGAACCTATGTTTTCTGACATTCAGAATAGAAAAGTATTGTTATTGAGGTTTACCTTGACATTTGTATTTTGAAGACTTTTATTCTGTGTTTTCAAGATTTTTATTTTCAAAGTAATGTTATATTTTCAAAATAATTATTTTTTTATTTAATTTTAATGACTCTGGTGTAAGTTAGACACAAGTTAAAAATGAGTATTTTTAAAGTTTGAAACATACTGCAAATTAGATTTTATTTTTAATCCTATTCACTTTTCTTGCAATTCTATAGAAGAACTGCTTTCGCCTCTTTATTTTTATTATTATTTTTTTTTGCTAATAGTAGTAATTTTCTTAATTACTGAAAAAAAAAACCAACAGTGTTTTAAATTTCTAATGTAGGTATGATTTTTGAATGGATATTTTGGAGTTATGTAATTATCACATCCTTTATACATTTTTACCTCCTTGTACAGCAGCACATTCAAGGCTTGTTGCTGATTTATTTTTGTAATGCAGGAGGTTGTTAGTTATTATATACTAATTCTGAGCCTCTTTCTTGCATTTTAAGTATTCTCCTTTTAAAAAATAATAGGGTCACTTTTAATGTCAAATCACTGATTTAAATCCCCAAATTTAGAGGTATTTGGTGCTATAGCTGTCATACTGAGTTTTCAGCCAGGCCAGTGATTCCTTCTTCCCCATACTCCATATTTTTCTCCACTACCATGGTCTCGTAAATGTTTTTTTTCTCAAGCTTTCTCTCCAGAAAATATGTTGCATTTTTTTTCCTACTTTATAGGCATCTGGTTGTGAGGGAGGTAATATTCTAAGGGAGTAGATTTATGGTAAGGGAATTTTGGGGAAATTAATTTAAAATCTGCTAAAACATTCTTTTGAGATGGGATGCATATTATTTTATATCATTGTGTCAAAGTTATTTTGATTAAAGCTACATATCTTCTACCAATTCTGTTGTCAAAGATCAGCAGAGACTAATAAGAAGATTAAGCTATTTTTTCATAGATAAGTTTGCATGCCTCCGAGTAGCAGAACTGCTAATTACCACTGAATGTGTGAAGATACTTTTATTTGATGTAACATGGCCTGGTGTGCATTAATTATGGTACAAGTATCCTTACCACCGAGGCAGAGAATTAGCATGACAAATGATCTAGATTACAGAGCTACCAAAATACCCTCACAATACGGCTTTAATACTAAGAGTAAATCGAAACTCGTTAGACTTTTATTTTCTGTTGCTAAGTAACTGCCTGAAAAGGTAACTTTGCAGTATAAATGAATATGGACAAGGCTAATATTAGGTGCCATTTAGTTCAAAATTCAGAAATGTTATGTCAACATTAACTGTACCAGATAGCTTTAATGGTAATATGTTCTTTGCAAAGTTTATATATCAGCAACTGGTATCATTTTATTGTAATTTTTGTAGAGTTCAAATGGCATAGTTAAGTGATCTAAGGGAAAAAAGAATCAGTCATTGGAAAAATGTGATCTACAGGTGCAGCTATTGAACTACAGATTGTATAACAGCTATTGAACCTGTTGAACTAATGCTGTGTGTTACCTATTAAACCAGTTAGATCACTTGATCAATAGGATTTTTACTTCAAAATTGATGGTATTTATTACACTTATTGTTTTTATTTAATGCAAATATATGTCTTCTCAAAAGATAAAATACTTGTGCTTAAGATAAATGCATGTGTTACCTGCATTTAATGCACAGTTCATTTGATCAATGCAGAAATAATAAATTTTCATGAAGTTTTACAATAAAACATTGTATTTTACTGTGGCTATCTCTAATACTATGGTGAAGTATACCAATAAATGTGAATGTTTTGCATGAACTAGGTACACAACTGAGCCTTTGTGTTGTGTGTTTGGCATTCCAATTGAGTTAAATCCTAAGATATCAATAGGAACTCTTGATTGATAATACACAATATTTAAATAAGTGTATCATTATTAATATTTGTTGGCATTTTATGTTGATGTTATATACATACTTTCCCTTTCTGCCTTTTTATCAATATAGAAATCAGCCAATGCTTTTTCAGTCAGTAGACTTGAGGATATTCTTTCCATATTCTCAGAGTAGAACTCTTCTTATTGCTTTCATGAAAGCTAGATGAATGCTAGGAATGAAGTAGAAAAAGGAGAGTAATTTAGGTTCTTCAGCAGTCAATGGAAGCTTGAACATTGATTCAAACAAAGTTTCCCCAATGTAGCTTAAAGCTCTTAGGTATTCTTATATTATTCTCTTATATTTCATCTATATTTTCACGGATATTGAAGCATCACAATCAAATCAGTGGTGAGTTTATAAGTTTCAGATGGGAAGTAGAGTTCTACCAGTAATTTCAAAGACTGCCCAAAATTACCTGAGGTCACCCACTAGCAGTAGTACAAAAGTCACTTACTCAGTGCAAGAAGTTGAAACTTTTGATCACTGTAAGCACTGTGCTGATATTACTTTACTGTCATGCAAAGCTCTCATTTTGTGTGCTGGACTACATGTGCAGTTTCTAAACTGGAAAGCATTTTGATCCACTATTCTTCGCTTCAGTATAAATTCACAGCTTTTGTCAATCCTAAGATTTTTTTTTTCACTACAGTG
The DNA here is from genome assembly GCF_009819795.1 of Aythya fuligula. Taxonomy (NCBI): domain Eukaryota; kingdom Metazoa; phylum Chordata; class Aves; order Anseriformes; family Anatidae; genus Aythya; species Aythya fuligula. The sequence goes on along the minus strand of NC_045560.1, from coordinate 30,314,544 downwards.
TGTTTCATTTCCCTTGGAATACTCTAGTAATAGTTAGATTAATTTAGCATATCTAAACTCACTCCATTCCAGGATGTGCATTTTCTCAGACTATAGTAGTAAAATATCAAAGTTGAATCTTTTTTTTTTTTTTTTTTTTTCGTCTTCCCATAGTTGCATAATAAATGTGCTTCACATCTAAAACCTGAATGTGACTGTGGACCTTTGAAGGACCATATTTTACCACCCACATCAATCTGCCCAGTAGTATTGGTGAGTTGTCCATATGTTTATTTCAGATGTAATCTTCTGTTGTAGTTAATGGCTGAGACAATGCTGGTACTGACTGCCAGAGGATTTGTTAAATTCACAGGACCGTGTGAGCCTTAAACACAATGGGTAATTCTGGCTGATTAGTTCATGCACAGTGCTTTATCCTCTGTGTATTGCCTTTTCCTTCATGTGAGAATGAACTTTCTGTAGGGCATAGTATAACTGAAGCTGACTCAGGTTTTATTACTTACTTAGACTGTACTTACCAGAAACTGTATAGGCAGAACACTTCTACATTTTACATCTTTTATAGATCCAGCTTCCCAGAATAATGAAGTTATTCTTATGGACAGTTTTTGCTTGGGATGCATATTGTATATCTGCAATGCTGAGGTCTCTGATCTAAGCCGGAGGTTACCTAGAATGATGACGCTGGTCTTGCAGTAAGCTATGCATCAACGTTATGGTATATTTTATTCTGCAGTAGTGGACAGTAAATTTCTCTGTCCGCAAAAACAATAACTCAATTCAATGAAAATAAAAATGCATTCTAGGTGGTACTGAAAAGAGCTGAGCATCTTATTGTGAGAAAGATATCTTTGGAATTAATTTATGTTATCAGAGATTAAAACAGTTGCTATATACTAATGAAATCATAGCATCATCATGTGTGTGGTCCTCTTAACTTAAATATGCATTAGAATAGAAGTAAGAAGTTTCAGGACTTAAAGAATGATTTACGGCAATGTGAAAAAGCAAGAAAAATTACCTTCTAATCTTAAACCTGTTTCTGATAAGAATATTTATGTTTGCTGTAAATTACTTCTTTTCTGATTAATACTTTCGGCTGTTCATTTGTCAATCTGCTAAGGGATGAATGCTAGACTTTATCCTCAACATGAGTAAACTGATAGTATTCCATTGCTGTCAGTGAAAGTAAAACAGTGGAAAGCTGGCTATAGTATTTATTTATTTAACATTATATAATAGTATTATATACTATTATAGTATATATTTATATGCTATATATATAGTGTATATATATGTGTATATATATATATATATACTAATAGTATTTATTTAACATTTGCATGTTTGTGCAGAGTAATAAGAGTAGTTACAAGTTTATCTGTAATGGCACTTTGATATTATCTGGTCACGTTCTGAATAATAATTGCAAAAATGTTACAATAATTTTGCCAGATGATTACATTTTGCATTATATTATTTAATTTTCAGGATTTTAAGTCGTACTTTAAATGTAGAAACTCTGTTTTTGCTATTTGGGAGTTTTTATTTTATTGTTACATATTGTTTGCCATTCTTATAAACTGAATAAACCCTCTGCATGAAATTTCATCTTCAATTATATTTGTGTAATTCCATTTCCTCTTCAGAAGAGGAAGACGTATAGAAGAATTAAGATTTTTATTTCACAAGTTGAGTTTACTTAAGTTGTTTAGAGGATATATAAAACCTCTCTAGAGTCAAAATCATCCTTCAATAGGTTAGTCTTCTCTGCAAATTTTGAAGGCATAAGCAGAAATAAGTATGTTTTCCTGTATCAGAATCATGTTTCAGTATTGCATACTAATAATGTAACATAAAACATGTATTTCAGCACTATGTTTGTATATGGTTAAGAATGGAGAATATGTTTTGCTGTGATTTAAAGGGAACTTTATAATTTTGCAGTATATTTATTCACCTAGTAGCTTTTTTTCAAAAATGCATTAAAATCCTGTGTTACAAATAACACATTGATGACCTAATTCCCCTTAAAAATGATGACTTACAATGTACATGTTGTTTATCTCAGTATTTTTTTAATTAGTTTCTCCCATTTTCTGCTAAGGGGATTCCTTTTGAAAAATGTAGGGCCACCGTAATATGAAACCAGCACTTTCAATAATGGCAATCAAAACAGTGACTGTATGGACACTGAAATTGACTAAAGATGTAATAATAAGAGTGTCTGTTAATAGAAATGTGTTAAGACACAGCACATCATAAACCTGACAGTGGAAGTTTTTCATTTAGGACATGAAGTTAGTTTCAATGATCAAAAATAATATACCTTGAATATACCTTGCAATGTTACTTCTATGCAGAAGACAAGAAAAAGCAGATTACCATTTTGGCACAATGTTACAGTGCCTTTCACAGCACATTTACCCTTGAGTACTTTAAGGTATCAGAGAAGAAAATCTCTTTCCTGCTGCTGTGTTTTAACCCTGGCAGTCAGCTAAGCTCCACACAGCCACTCACTCACTCCCCCTGGCAGGATGGGGAAAGAGTCAGAAAGGAACAAGTGAGAAAACTCGTGGGTTGAGTTAAAGACAGTTTAAAAGCTACATGTGCAAGTACAGCAAAACAAGAAATTCACTACTTCGCATCAGCAAGCAGAAGTTCAGCCATTTCCAGGAAGTCAGGGCTCATCACATGTAAGTGTTGCTTAGGAAGACAAGCCTTAATTTAAAAATCATACAGAAAATATCCCTTTGGCCAGCTGGGGTCAGCTGTCCTGGCTGTGTTCCCTCCCAGCTTTGTGTGCTGCCTGTCCAACTCACTGGCATGACAGTGGGAGAAACAGAAAATGCCTTGATCCTGTGTAGGCACTGTTTAGCAACAACTAATATATTGGTGTTCCAACACTGTTATTATAACAAATGCAAAATGCAGCACCATACAAGCTACTACTATGAAGGCATCAACTCAATCCCAGGCAAAACACGTATACTACCATAGAAGTTAAAGGCGTTGTGGGAAAGACAATATGGCACATGGAAAAAATCTTGTATCTTTGGTCTCCCTTTCATCTGTAACTTTGGAAGTCCAGACTTCTTCTGGAAAACTGTCAAAGTTCATCTCTGACAAAGATGTCTTCTCATTGGTTTTCTTTCTAGAGTACAGGCAAAATCACTTCCCATCTCTTTATGGAACTAAGAAGAGGTATCTATCTTTACCTCTTTCTCATCCAGTATGTGTCATTTTTTCAGTTTTTGTGACGTCTGGTTTAGATTCTTTCTGCTGTCATGAAAGGAATTTTTTATTATTATATTTTTTTTTTCATAAATTGCAGCTAAAACATCACCATATATTATACCAGACTTACGAAACCGGCCTCTCAACTGCAATTTGTTGTCCAGGACAATATCCTCCATTTTTTCTACTTCCTAATACCCAGTGATATCCAAAACCACTGCTGCAACTGTGAAAAATAAATAGAAAAATTGTCTTTCTTGATCTTAATATCACAGAGAGTTTCTTTTCCCCATAAACACAGTCAAGAAATCATGGGGAAGTATCTACTCCTGAAGTAGATACTGTGTATATTGTGAAAGAATCACACATCTATCTGGAGTCAATATCATGTAAAGATTTCTCATATTTCACTGCAATACTTTTAGATGTTTTAGTGGAATGTAGCCTGTGAACTTTAAAACTAGTCCATTTTTACTTTTTTTGTTTACTATATATAAGGAATGTACAGCGAAGTTTTTTTGCTTGAGTTAAATGAGTTTTGTTATAAACTGTGTGTAGGGATCTCAAGTGATAGTCTTTTAATAGATGTCAGATACACTTTAAAGCTACTCTCTTTTATTTCAGTAACATTTTAATTAATTCATACTGATTGAATAAATGTACATTGAGACTTGTTTCCTAATGAGGGCACATTTAGAGGAAAGGTTTTGCATCATTCTGATATCCTGTGGGTAATTATATTCTAATTATATGGTGGGGGGAAAAAGTCTATAACTCAGTGCTGATATTGTTCATTGGACCCAATTAATTACATGCACATAATGAAAGTTCATGATAAGGTTGACTGGCACTGAGTTTAAAAATCTTTAACTCAATTGAATCCTAGCCTACCAAGAGTACAGAATTAGATCATAACCATGTTAAAAACTGGGTATTGGAATGAGATGAGTGAATAGTGAGGGAAAAATGTTGGTCTCTCCTTATGATACAGCTCATCTCTACCCACCCCCACCCCCTTTTTAAAGCTGAAAGGAAAAAATGCTACCATACCTTTTATCTTATTCATTTTGTGCCATCCTTTACTTTACGCCATTTATTGATGAACACATAAGATGTCCTAATTCTTATTTATGTTTGTAGAAAAGTAATTAGATTTTTCTATTTCCAAGCAAAATAGATATAATGACAAATCAACCAATAAAATCCTACTATTTAATAGATGTTTATATATTTCATAATATATGATTATTTTGATTCTCCTAACATTAATGTGAGTTCTAGAATTAAGTCTTTTTTACTAAATATCTAACGTAGGTTTTGTAAACTATAATTAAAACCGTTAATTTGGGGGGTGGGAAGGAAATCATGGGATAAATTGTAAAACATTAGGTACCCTGAATACAGAGTGAGCATTACTATATGGCAGTTACCACTGTCTCCATAGTAACCAGTTTATTTCAAAGAGGGGGGGTGACATGGGTCTGGTGGAATATAAAAGGCAAGAAGTGAACAAAATTAAATTTGAAACTGGATGCAATTCTTTGTGTTTGATTTTCAACTTCATTTTTCAGCTCTCTGGGAGATATTGGTCATCATGATAAAAAGTTTGGAAGAACTCACTTTGTTACTTTTCTCTTATAAATTAATTTGTTTTTTCTTTTGTCCAGTGAAAATGCTCAAAATGTTTTAGGACAAAATCATATAAGCATAAATTTTATGTATAAAATAACTGTGTATCATAGAGTAAATTTATTTATACACATCCAATTTAAAATAAGTAGAATTCACTTGACCTCTTATTTTAAAACATAATTAGTTGTACATTTTGGTTTATTTGATTTGGGTTGGGCTTTAGCATTTCATTGTATAAGAACATAAAAGTTCAAAAAATCTTTTGGTTATAACTAGTTCTATTTAGATACAGAAAACAACATACACAACAGATGACAAGTTTTAGCTAAGGAATATTCCTTGTGCAACTAAACAATATACATTTCAATGAGTACCTTCAAACTTACATGATTTTGTATAAATATAGCAAACATGTTGAGATGCTGGCAAAAACTAATACAGATTTAAAACTGAAAATTTTGTACAAGAATTTCTTTCCCTAGCAGTATTCAGAGAGACTAAATAGCTTGTGCATGCACTATAATTACAATGTAATTAAATAGACAATTTTTCGATGTCTGGTAATACATTTTAGTATTACTATTTTCCTGTGAGATAGGTAAATGTTACATAGGAAAGCAGAGATGCAGAGAGAGCAAAAGGGAATTAGCAGTCGTTGGTTGAAAAATGAGCCTTCTTAACCCTCTTAACCCCAGAAGCTGTGGATGCCCCATCCCTAGAGGTGTTAAAGGCCAGGCTGGATGGGGCCTTGGACAACCTGATCTAGTGGATGGCATCCCTGTCTATGGCAGGGGCGTTGAAGTTAGATGATCTTTAAGGTCCCTTCCAACATGAGCCATTCTATGATTCTTACAGGTTTTCAATTGCAAAAATGATTCTTCTGTTTTTGTTATAGTAGAGATCAGTTTTAACTTAGTTGAATCCAAGCTTAACATGGAGTGCAAAAAGTCAGTGTAGCATGTTTATGAGCAACCAGATTCTTTGAAGCTGAGTTCAGAAACATCATAAGGCTGTTACATACCACAAAAACAGTTATTTCAATATATATGAAGTTCATGAAGTTCTACAAATTCGAGTGCAAGGTCCTGAAATTGGGCCGGGGCAGTCTCAAGCACAAATACAGGCTGAGCAGAGAATGGGTTGAGAGCAGCCCTGAGGAGAAGGACCTGGGGTTTGTGGTTGATGGAGAAGCTCCACATGAGCTGACAGTGTATGCTTGCAGCCCAGAAAGCCAACCCTGTCCTGGGCTGCATCAAAGGAAGCATGGTCAGCAAGCCAAGGGAGGTGACTCCCTCTCTGCTGTACTCTTATGAGACCCCACTTACAGTACTGCATTCAGCTCTAGGCTCCCCACCACAAGACATGGACCTGTTGTAGCGAGTTCAGAGAGGGCCACAAAGATGATCAGCAGGCTGGAGCACCTCTCCTGTGAAGACAGGCTGAGGGACTTGAGGTTGTTCAGCCTCAAGTAGAGTAGAGAAGTAGAGAAGGCTCTGTGAAGACCTTATAACAGCCTTCCAATACCTAAAGGAGGCCTACAGAAAAGCTGGGAAGGGATTATTTGTCAGGGATTGTAATGATAAGACAAGAGGTAACAGTTTTAAACTAAAAGAGGGTAAGTTTAGATTAGATATAAGGAAGAAATTTTTCGCTATAAAGTAGTGGTGAGGCACTGGAACAGGCTGTCCAGAGAAGCTGTAGATGCCCTATCCCTGGAGGTGTTCAAGGCCAGGCTGGATGGGGCTCTAACCAACCTGGTTTACTGGAAGGTGTCCCTGCCTGTGGCAGGGGGGTTGGAACATAATGATCTTTAAGGTTCTTTCAACCCAAACTATTCTGATTCTGTGTAGGCAAGGGTGTATGGAAGTCTAATAGGAGAGAGAGTAAAGAATAACCTTAGGGACAGACAATAGTGATGAGTTGTGGGCCGGCAACTAGATATAACTTAAAATGATTGAATGGCTGCCATTTCAGTTTATCAGCATCTTATTATTTTAACATTGAACTGTGTTTGCCAAACAGATAATTAGTTAGGAAGATACATTTTCCTCCAGGGCAATTACTAATTTCCTTCTGACTTCAAAGAAATGAAAAAGCTCTTGGTGTATATAAGCACACCATTATATTTGAAGTGTGTTTTACATTTGCAGAGAACTGAATCTGCAATATCATATGCAACTGAAAAGGAAAAAAAAAACAAAACAAAACATTTTTTTTTTAAATCTGTTTTAATTGTTGTGCTATTACCTAATATTCATTAGCCAGATTTCCACACACTGAGAAACATATAGAATCCTAAATGGTCTGGGCTGGAAGGGACCTTAAAGGTTATCTAATTCCAACCCCACTGCCATGGGCAGGACACCTTCCACTAGACCAGGTTGCTCAAAGCCCCACCCAACCTGGCCTTGAACACTTCCAGGGATAGGGCATCCACAGATTCTCTGGGCCACCTGTTCCAGTGCCTCACCACCCTCTGAATAAAGAACTTCTTCCTAACATCTAATTTAAACCTACCTTCTTTTAGTTTAAAGCCATTACTCCTTGTCCTGTCCCTAAACCCCCTATCAAAAACTCTGATGGGTTTTTCTTGTGCTGGGGAGTCCTGAGCTAAATGCAGGACTCCAGGCAGGATCTCACAAGAATGGAGCAGAGGGGAAGAGTCGCCTCCCGTGATCTGCTGGCCGTGTTTCTTTTGTTGCAGCCCACAACCCCTTGTTTGGCTTTCTGGGCTGCAAGTGCACATTACTAGCTCATGTTCAGGCTTTCACCCATCAGTATCCCCAGATTCTTCTTCAAAGTGCTGCTCTTTATCCAGTCATTGCCCAGTATTCATGTTTGCGGTTGCCCTGAGCCAGGTGCAGGACCTTGCACTTGTATGTATATTTTAAAATAGTTTTGCAGCTCTTTTGTCTTTCTTCGACAGTGTATGTAATTGCTTACAACAGTCCACGTTTATTTTAGGCTGCAGGTTCAATAATAAGTCTTGGTCCTACTGTTGGGTAACAATGATGCTAATATTTAACGGGTGCAAGATATAAGGCAAGATATCTTCAACCAACTAAATAAACTGAGGCCAATATGCTAAATAAGAAATACTTGATAGTGATTTTGCTGTGTGATTCTTTACGTATTTAAGATATATTAAGCAAGCAACATAATGTGTATATAAACTCACCAGGTAATGATTCCATATGCAAAGCAGTCTTGTTTTTTATCAAGATAATTATTTTAGAAGTATTCCCAAACAACAATCTGCATTATATATTATAGCATTGTCCTTTTTCACATGTTTTTGCTATCAGTATTATGAGTGACAAGATACCTCCTTCTGAATGACATATATATATATATATATATATATACACACACATATTTAATAGCAATTGTTTCTTACCAAGTCAGCTCTCAGGTAAAATGGAAGTTTTATATTTCCTTTATAAGTTGGGCATGTGCAGCTCACTGGACAGTTATTCTTGGTAGTGAGTAGGTCACTAATCTTGTCCACAGGATTACTTTCAGCTTCAGCCCTTGGATGTAAAACTACACCTCTGTGAGCTTTCAAGGCATCATGATATGGTGTCCTAATATTGAACCTGCTGATCAGTATATACACATGGTTAGACCTGGAAATGCAGTGAAAATTCTATAAAGTAACTATTTTAGCGCATCTGAATTATAGTTCCATCTAAATCATAGATATGATTGCTTTCCAGTTGTTTTGTTTGTTTTGTTAAGGTTTTATGTTGTTGGTTTTTTTTTGTTGTTTTTCTCCAGTTTTCAGGTTGTCTGACTCTTTGATTCTCTTCAGGTGTTGTGTAAATATGGACAGAAATTACATGGAATGGAATTTTTGTAAACAGGTTCTTGAATACAACATACGTTTACAAAATGATAGTCTAAGAGTACTTGATCTAATATTTCGTTGTGTACTAAAGCAGAGCTTTTGTATCCCTTGGAGAAAACCAGGTCTTTAAAGAAAGTAGTGCCTAGGAATCATGGAGCAAACTTTAAAAAAGACCAATCTCACATTCCTCCAGTTTCTTTAAAAAACACTCAACTTCAGTTTTGTATTCAAGTTAAATACTTAAACTTTCATGACTTTCTTCCTGCATATATCTGAGGATACCTTTGCACAGGATTCCATGGATTCCATCTGATCTGCTGTGATCGGATTCTTCTGATCAATATATTTTTGCACGCCCACTCCCTATTTGGAGTTTTGAGTATATGTCTTATCCGTAGGCATATAGTATAAAAGAGGTAATTATACAGAAGTCATCTAGAATTTTCAGTAATTACTTGACAAATTCTGTAATGATACTAACTACTATAATAATACTAATAATATATCTAATATAATACTAATATAATAATACTACTATAATAGTAACTACATTATTATTTAGTAATGGTTTTACAATTCTTCTTAGTGTATAAATTCTTTAAAAGTATGTTTTAAATAAATCTCAGTTGTGTTCAAAACAATTAAGAAAATACAAATTCATACAAATTGAATAAAAGGCAAGGTGAGAAAAAGCAATTTTTGCTGCATAGGCAATGGATTCCATGTCAGCTTTTAAAATGCAAACATATTTCTACTTAGTAGGCCACTAGTTGCTGTTCATCTGTTTTTTCATGAATATGATATTTCTAAATCTCACTTTTATGTAAAGATTTTAACTGTATGCAAAGAAAGGGTTGAAATACTATTTGAGGATGAATGTTGTGTAGTTTGTCCACTATAGCAGAAGAAAGCTTTTTAAATAAGATTCCTTACTTTGAATGAGGATTCAAAGACTTAGAAGATTATGAGTGCTCTCCAAGTACCAAGCATCTCATTTTACTATATGAAAGAACACAGTATGTTCTTCAGAATATAATTCTTTCATACTGTAAAATAAGATTCTTGATACTTAGGGAGTACTTTTAAATCTGAGGTTTTTTAATATTTTCAGCTGCTGATAAAATGATCCAACACATTATTCCATTACTATGAATTATATGACAGCCAAAACACTGGGGGATTATGGTTGTGCAAATATAGGGGGGGGGCGGGAGAAGGAGAGAGAAAACCACTGTGTACATTAGTTGTTGAGTACAACTGCTGCAAGGTAACATTCATTGCAAGAGTTCTCACCATGACCTTTGCCATCCCAGCTGTTCAAGTATTTCAGTCTAATATTCTCTTTTTCCAACAGACGCTACCTACTTTAGGAGGTTTGCTCCCTGAGGTGCGTAATGGGAGGAATCCATGTGGGCAGGAATACTAACATAATACTATACATTATTCTTGCTAAAAAGTGCATTTTGGGGCTGAACTAAAAATCTAGACATGGTGTTCTGTGTTGTCAGTTGAAAGGCCCTATCGTTTATTAATTCTTTAATCCTTATTTGGATGAAAATTGGATAGATCATTGGATAGATGTCTTAGCTGACAGTGATCTCTGGAGCAGTTCTGAATTTTAGAAACTCCTTCCTCTCAGTTAATAGACAGTGACTTCCAAGTGAGAGTTCAAGAGAAGAAAAGAGGGCATGAGAGGTGGAAAAATGGGTGGAAAACATTGGTGTTGTGGTAAATACTACTTTGAAAGGTATGTGCTCTGGCATATACCAGAAGAACAGAAAAGTTTAATTCTTTGAGCCATCAAAATGTACAATAGCTTTTAAAATGCTGTATTTGGTATCTCTATCAACCTCATGCATGCCCTCTTAACAAAATGATTCACAAACACATAATCATTTTGTATGCTTTCATATTTTTTAAAAAAAAAGATATTAAATACAGCATAATTGTTGTGTAAACATCTCTTACTTGAAAAATAAATTTTTGCATTTGTAAAACCATTTATTCCATGCATGTCAAATTTGTTTTAACATTGCTAGAACTTGTAGTATATTGTCCAGGTATGATTTTATTAAACTGTTACCATCTCATAAGAAAATTACACTGTTTAATTCCTGACAGTCTTGGATATCTTAATAATGTAGTTTCAGAAAGTTACTCAGTTATGTGCAGTTGGATTAGAAAGCCATGTTTCTATTTCATATATAAAACAGTATCAGTACAAGATAATTTAAAAGTATTTTTAATGAAACTGTAAATCTTTTTGTGTTCCATTAATAAAAATACTGTGTAGAGTCAAGTTGTACAGTATTGTATTATTTCATATAAGCTAGAAGTCAGATCCACACTAGGGTGACACATCTAAACATGTGGGATCTGTAACTAGGAAATCTAGAATATTAGAAATCTACCTGAGAGTACTTAGTCTACATGGTGTCATATGTTGTGGTATCATATGTAAAAAAAAAAAAAAAAAAAAAAAAAAAAAAAAAAAAAAAAGAGAGAGAGAGAGGTGATAGGAAATACTTTATTTTTACTCTCTTAGGAAAGTAGACCTTCATGGATAATGACATCAAATATCCATATCTAATTTTTTATAACACTCTAGAGAATTATATATCATGACTATATTTTTCCTTTATATGTTGTAAGTTTTATGGCCTAATTTTTAATAGTCACTGCTTAGGAGAAATTGTCTTGGTCTGTATGGCAAGAAACTGTTTTGCTTATGGGACAGGTAATATAAATAGTGGAAGGCATCCTGACCAAAAAAAAAAAAAAGGTATGACCAAAAAAAAAAAAAATCTAGTAAAACTAGATTTTGCTCATTAATGATTGATAACAGCAGTATTGATCTCATTGGCATCCTTTATGGAGAGACAGTTCTCAGCAAGGTATAAATGCTTTTCCTCTAAGTTAAAGACAGTTTTTGGTGCCACCCTTTATAAGGTCTCTTTTGAATGGTGTTTTTTAACCTCATTAAGTATACTTCCTCTGTGTGCTAGGTCTGCTTCTTTCTGTTATCTTTTTCTTTGAACTGTCACAAATACGTTTTTTGTTGTTGTTTTTGGTGTTTTTTTTTTTTTTAGCTTAACATTTATCTAGACTTTTTAAAGCCCTCTCTCCATCTATATTTTTTTGTTATGAATCATGGTTTTGTACTAGCCATGTGTCTGTATTACTGGCATATGATTTGGTTTCTGAATATTTTGTAATACACAAGAGAGAGTTTTGGCCATATAACTTCAAGTAACATTAAATTATGTTTAACACTGTATACTCACTTTATCTAAAATGCCTTGACTTTTAAGAGTAACTAGTCACAAAGTTGTTTGAAACCCCAAAGCTACCTTTTACGTATGTAGTGAGTTATGAAGCTTCCTTCACACTGGAGTTTCATACTGTCTGTCCTTAGACTATAGGCACTAACCAATACCATTATGCATTAATGTTTGTGAATTAGTTAGTTCACAAACATTATTCTGCATGGATGCCTCATCCTAGTTAGAGTTTCTAATAATCATCAAACGAACAAATGCAGAGTTGCTGATTTCTTAGGTAGTTTTGAAGGTTAGGGCTGAGATGTGTTGCTTTAGTTGCTTCTACTGTTTTCTTTTTAAAGCAATAATATTGTAGTCTATATGCTTGGACTTCCTTTTGAAATGGTCATGTTATTGAAAATATCCAAGTGCTCAGTTAACTAATCTCTTAGGAAGTTTTTTGTTTGTTTGTTTTGTTTTGTTTTTTTCCCCTGTGACATAGGTTTTTCAGTCCTTTTATAGGCAATGCGATGAGATTGCCAAAGTTCTGCAAAGCACTTTATTTGCTACCCGAAGCAGAAAGAGATGAATTGCACCACTATTTGCATCAGGACTAGATTGAGGGTTGTTGTCCAAATTTAAGGAAATCAAAGATGATATAAAACCAGTGATGGCCTACATCTGTGCTATAGTGATCCTAGAAAGGCACTGTATTAAACCTAGAGTTATTCCATTCCTTCCAGGGAATCTGTTTCAATGTTTCTTAACCAGTTGAAACTGCTGCAGAAAGAGTGGCATGGATTAATTGCTTATGCAATCCCTTAGGTTTTATCAGAGGTACCACAGAGGTGGATTTGGCCTGGTGTGAAATGTAAATGCACTATGGACTGGGTACAATTGCAGGGGGTGAAACAGTGTCCTTCATGTTCCGTTTTAGTGTGGCAGCCCTATCCCCTGACTAGTTTAAAACCTCCTTGCACTTGAGATGTGAGGAAAGTGACGGGAGTGCAGTCAGGATTGGGTTTGCTGATTCTATTTGACAAACATCTGCTGTCTTAATGCATGGTGCATTTTTGGACAAGGTGAAAGGACATGCTGGGAGCAGTTTATAAATAGGAGAAATGAGATACAAAGAGCAAGGGCAATTGTTTGTTTGTTTGCTTTGTTTTGTTTTCAAAGTTTTCTGAAATGACCTTACAACAATTGAAATTATGATTATAACAACATACTTCTGAGCTTTCATCTTTCATCTGCTATGTATCAGCAACCAAAGTTGCCAGTTGCTTAGAATCTGATGTAGAATTAGAACTTCCACCGATTTATTTCTGATACAAAATATGCGTTTTATAAAAAGCTGCTTTAAAGTTCAACCTCTTAAGGACAGTCAAATGACTATGGTACATTTAAAACAAGTGTATTTTTCCATAAGTGGTAAAGTACTCTTAAAACATCTAACCTTTGCTAGCAGTTGGGAAGAGATTTTGAAAAATTATTCATCTGTTATCACTATGCTTATTAAACTATTAAATATGATTGGCTTTCCAGTTTTCAGAGTGTCAACCCGGACCTGGTAATGTCAGATTATCTTTACATCACATTAATTTGTACTGTGACTGCACACTTTCATCCGTCTACTGCCCAGTCATTGTGGAATGTCCAGGCACATAGATAGATGTTATGTGAAGTGGACAGACATCATGTAGTAACTTGACTTAGATCTCATTTTCATTAAATCAGAATCTGACATTGCTCTCCAGTCAAAAAAAAAACCTCTAGAGAGGAACAATCTTAGTTACAGTTGAATAGAATTATATAATGTGTTAAAATGTTCCATTTTCTTTCTTTTTTTCTATTTTTCCTGAAGGAAAGACAGGCAACAGTGAAAAAAGAGAAGGGTTGTCCCCAGCAAATGAACAAACTGGGAGAACGAAACAAAATGCAAAGAGCAAATTCCGTCACCGTAGATGGACAAGGTCTTCAGGTGTGATTATTGTTATTTTAATTTTAAGAAGATATATATATATGAAGACAAAAGTATAATGAACAATCTTTTAATACTTCCTATACATTCATTCCTCTACTATTGCAGTATTATATATTAAAAATTTAATAATAAGGTAAATTCTTGTTTCTATGCAAATCCTCGGTTTTTCGTGTGGCTGATAGGAATTCCTGGGATGTTAAAGGGGGAGGGCAAAATAGCTCTAAAACACTTGTATTGTGGGTGAAGCTGAGCTTGATGTTTTCAGTATTTATCATGAAACGTTGTGTGAATTCACATTATAAATTTCGGTCTATGGCTTGATTAGTGTTGACTCTTCTCATTTGGACCTTGTAACGAACAGATGGATAGGTGAAATTTCAATTTATTCAGGTATTTCTAAGTATGGTATTTGGCACATCAAAATAAAAGGTTGAGAAAGGCAAGTTTGGTTCAGTAGTTTGGTTCTAGTAATATATCTAGAATATATCTAGAATAAAAATAAGAGTCTTCTATTTGGAAGAAAAAATCATGTGTGATTAATAAGCTAATGTCACTGTCAGGAGGTTACTTACAGGTTTACCAGAAGCACTGCCTGAATTGCATGACTTCTTTCCCTTGAGATACGAGTAGTCCTGAGTAAAGTCAATGTTCATGTATGTGATGCCTCTTCTTGATTTCATCAGGAGTTAAATTATCATTGTTAACAATGTAATAATCATTTATTATACACATTTGACTGTTCTGTCTATCTTCTGATGTTCTACAATTGAGGTTCAGTAAAATTTAAAAGATGATCTCATTATCATAGATCAAATGCCTTATACCTTTCATTATATACCTTATTGTGTCTGTTTATTGTATCTGAATAGAAAGACATTTTATTGTTTCATCTTTTTAGGTTAGTGAAACATTCTTCATATGACAACTCAAAACAAAACAAACAGAAACAACAACTAAACACTAAAACTTATGCAGTCACATTGGTGGCCTACTATGATATTATGGTTGTTATTATCCATGGCTCTCTAGGCTCTCTTCCCATACCTGCCATCCGCACAGGCTACATTACTGTTCACGTTACTTAGGACAGATAGAGCATGAAGCAAAAGGGGCAGAATATGTATTAACAGAATACTTAAGGTCTGTCTAATCAGACACAGTGCAAATAGTTGTTCAAATAAAATGGTATAGAGGAAGCAAACAGAATTTTTAACTCTTGGTTGATATCTTTGCACTTTCTGTGAACGGAACTGTTCTAGCTGATCTTTGGAATCTCATTTTGGTAGCAGCACCATGTATCATCATGAATTTTGTTTTTACCCCTTCATTTGATAGCTTATGGTCACAGAATGTTTTCAGGAATATCCAGGTCTCTGTTTCACACTCATGGAATACAGTACCTGGAATACAGTGCCTATTTTCCTACCACCACTGACTCTTTCACACACAACATTAAGTTATTAAAAACTGCTTTCAGGCACAAGGTAGACTTGAATTTGATTTTAATTTTGTTTCTGTGAGCGAAAATTTATATTCCATCTTCTTTCTCCATGATAAATACAGAGCTTAGGATTCATCATTGTTTTTATTTATTATTCTTTGTGAAGGAGATAAAGATAGAGTGAGGGCTAAGAAGGTAATAATAATTGAATGGATTTGAGGTGTTTTCTGGAGTACTTGGTATTGCTTTGTAGTCTATAAAGTAGTGCACAATATAATACTGTCATAGTGGTAACTTAAGAAATAATTCTGCAAAGGTGTCTTTAATTTGCTGATTTTACTGTAGTCTTTGTTAAATAAAATTTATAAGGAGTAATAAGAATCCATCTTATCACCAAGTATTAAATTTTTGATTGGTATCAATAATGATAAGCCTGGTCATTGTAAAGGCTGATTGGATCCCAGAGGATACCACAGTGAAAGGATGAGATCAGTGAAACTGTTGAAGTTTTCTTCACCCACAGATTGTATAATTTTGGAACATCTTCCACAATGATGTAAGACTCCATAAATACAATTGTCAATTACTGTTAGTTTTTTGTCTAAAGATTGTCTGGAGCAAAAATTTCTGTAGCTGGTAAAAGTATGCTACTCTTAATTCTTCCGTAGCTGGGCAAAGCATACTGCTATAATCCTGTGGTAATCAATTTGATTTTGCAAGCATGTTCAGATTTTAACACGATCTTCAATAATTTCTAAGAAAAATAATTTGGAACCTTTTTCAAGATACCTAACAAATCCTTGCACTAGCCCTGTAGGACATCTGTTTTAAATATGGTAAAGCTATATATAATTTGATATAATTTGTCTAATTTGTCTGCAACTTTTTTTTTTTCCCCAGCAGGTCCCAAAAACTTTAAGTCAGTTGTCTCATAACTTCATAGAGATTGTCTTTAAGTCATGATAAATTAAGGCCTGAAAATGTTCCAATTTAATCTAAATCTTTAGTTGTGTTGTGTATTGTATGGAAAATTCTACGTTATTTAGAAAAGTAGTTTAGAAGAGCTGTAAAAAATTAATGGAAAGAGACATTATTTTGGAATTGAATACAAACTATTAGATTAGATAGGTAGATAGATATAGGATGGTCCTAAACCTACTTGTTATAATATGGTAAAGTTTTGAAATAAAAGATATAGAATTGAAATAAGTTCATTGTTTAGTTTTCATTGAGAAAAGTATCATGACCAAACCTTCCTTCTATCAGGCAGCAATGAGCAGATTAACTTAGTGGCAGTGGAGATCTGCACAACTTAAAGACAATTAATCATAGTTAAACCCATTCATCTTACTTCTTTCTAACTAACCAGCATAATGATCAGGATTATTATTTCTAATTAGAGGAAGTAATAGATCATGTATAACCTTAGGATGAGTCTCATTAATTAACCTGCGTCCTAAGGGATTTCAGTAGGTACTCCATCTCTGTCACAATGAGCACCATTGGTTTACACTTAGTTCACAGGAACAAACATCAGGGGAATTGGCTAAATAACTAAAATTGATTAAAACAGTAGATAAAAATTAAATATATGACAAATTTCACTATATCCTGCAACTTGATATATGTTTCAACATACACAA